>NC_138758.1:44874161-45556703 GCF_965113315.1 Podarcis vaucheri | reverse complement strand
AGTCTTTTGTTCTCTGCCAAATGATCTGAAAGGTTCCCAGTGCTTTCATCCCACACAAGCAAATAACTAAGTGCTGTAGGAAATGAGGAAGAATAGTGTCTATTCTATGGGCTGCATTGGCTTAAACTTATCTCATGAACATATAGCAGCTGGGGACTTGTTTTCCTAACACAATCCATGAAAGAACAGAGCAGGCATTGGGTACCTGTAGTCCTCCGGACACCTAGTCTACCATTCCCTTCATCCCTCAACATGGGCTGTGTTGACTGGGAGTGATGTGCGTTGTAGTCCAACAAGTCCAGGAGGAGCACAGGTTCCTGATGATCAACCATAAGGGTTTCAGATGTCATAGAACGTCTTGTTCTGTGGGATGCTGCTCCTAGCTATTGCCAGTGTTGCCCTTAGTAGAGGCCAATGTTTGCACAGTTTAAACTTTTTAAGTCAGCCATAACTACTCCAGCCTCATCACTGCATGCACACAGAAAGGGGCCAGTCCTTAAGCACACACTCCATAAAGTGCTGATCTCAGCACAGAGTATACACATATCAGGGCCTAACTATTCTCCCATGGGCATGGCTAGATGTGTCACTCATAACACTAAGCTCTAGCTATCTAGCGTGTTGCTTAAAGGTGCATTTTACAATCTACAGTCCAGTCCAGACTCATAATAAACACAAAGGGTTTTCTTGAAAGGCTAACAAGAGTGCAGGTAGGCAAGAAGTTACAGCACATCTTTTTAACTGACTTGATAAGATGCTGCAAAAGAGAAGAAGCAGAGCAGTCAAGAGAGGTTTGTTAAATTGTGTGGAGGAGTAACCCATTCTGCCCTGAGAATAAGAGGGTGCTGTTTTTTTAATCACTCCTCAATCTCTACAACTGGAAATAAAGTGAGTTGTTATGAAGGCTCTGTATGTCTCCAGCACACTCTCCTCCTAAGCCAAAAAACTGACCTGTCGTTCCTTAAATTCAAGAAAGCAACAGCTTAACTGCTAAGCAAGACACTCATCTGAACTTGATATACTACAGATTGAGGGATCTAAAGAGTTAGATACAAGGTCATGCAGTTGTATTAGGCTAGATTCTGCCTGCACATATGGCACACAGATTCTTAAATGGACAGAACACTCACATTGCATCATCATCATCATGATATGTAAGCTTGGCGTGCTATGTAGTGGTTGGATTAGGACAAAGGTGGGGAACCTGTGGTCCTCCAGATGTGGTTAGAATCCAAAGACCACCCACCCCAGCCAGCGTGGCCAGTGGTCAGGGATGATTGCTCTCCATCTCTACTTTAGAAAAGGCATTGTGGAACATATATGTATAAAGGTAGTCACTGGCTCTGTTCTTCTCTGCTTGTGTTTCTTCTGATTGCTGTGCTAGGACAGAATGCTACCTGCATGGACACAGGTAGCATTCTGTTTAGTATGGTGTTGTAGCTTTATCACACACCCCTGCCTGGCCTTGTTAGTTCCTGACCACTGTGGGGCTCTGTCACTCCGTAGACAGCCTGCCCAGTTTCTCTCCATTTTTAATAGCAACTGAGAGTGAGCCAGGGTGAAAATGAGTTGAGGCCGCTTGAAGGGAGATAAGCTTAGGCATAAACTGTGATTTTCTGCCCTGTGAGCCCTATGCGTGGATTTCATCTTTTAATGGAAGTGCAGTAAATAAAAGCCATTTTCACAATAAGCCGAGCAACAGGTCATAAGCGCCTGAGCCACCAAAATTGATAGAAGTGAGCTAAGCGTAACAAATCTTCCAAAATTGCACCAGGCTCCGTGTATCCGGCTCCCTTCCTACATCTCACCAATTACAGCCAGCGGCAATTATTTCTGAGCTACAACACTCTCCAGTTTAAAACCATGCATAGCTGGGAAATGCTTTATCTTTTACTGTTCTCTCCCTCTCTCTAAATAGATTTGTATTGTAGCAAGAGGACTGGGGGGGGGGGAATTTACATTTAAAGGGGCTTCCCTGCTTTAAGATAAAGGAGAAGCTGCAAGTTACAGTGAAGAAGCATGAATACTCATGCAGCGGGAGCAGCCTTACTCGGCTGCATATTGGGTACATTCCTTCCACTAACACATATTGGTGAGACAGCATACTGCAACAGCCAGGAGTCAATGTTCAGCCACTGTGAGCAGGCATGACATATGAGTGACCTCGTCTGTGCAGTAGCGGAGCAAGCCGATAGGGAGCCTGGGGTGGTGCGCATGCCCTGCGCCCAGGGGCGGGGCCAGCTGCCCACAGGGCAGGGCGAGCTGGGGCAGGATGCTCCACGGGGGCTCCAAGGAGTCTGCCTGCCTCCCCCTTTCCACTGCACCTGCATCTGTGTCTGAAACCACAAAGAGTCATCACTCTCCATTATTCTGGTTCCTGTGTGTATCTTGTGGTTCCCTGTCCCCATCCAGCTGTGCTGATAAAAAGGTCCACTCGTCCCTAGCTCCCTAACAAACAGCAACAGTTGGAAGTACTGAGGCAGATGGGCCAAGGAGCTGACAGAATGTTCCTAATTTAGCCCTTGCTTCCTGTGCTTCAGTAGGAGGGAAATCGTTCTTCTTGAAACTAAATTGAACTTCTGAGTCTCCTTCAGCTTGAGTCTCAGGACATATGTATTTTGAAGCTAAAATGCCTTCATATGTTTTCATGAAGGGCTGCAGCTTATTGGCTGGGCAGCTGCTTTGCATGCAGAAGGCTGCACATTCAATCCCTGATGCCAGTCAGTGTAAACAGTGCTTAGCTAGATGGACCCAAGTTCTGGCTTAGTGTAAGACAGCTTCCTATGTTCCTGTGGATACCTGTTGTACTATTTTCTGTGCATGTGCAAAGAAAGAGGAAGTTGCTCCTGTATAGAAGAATGCTCTTCCTTCTGCCATCAGTTGCTTCAGATGTCTTTTAAAGACATCTTGTCGGGTACTAATGTGGAGAAGAAGGTGAAATATTTAGGTGTTTGGATAACAAATAACAGTGCTAATCTGTTCCAGAACAATTATGTGCTTGCGTGGAGCAAGATTAAACAAAATATGGAGAGATGGAGTAGGATGAAACTTTCCTGCTGTACCTCCCCACAGCAGCAGAAGGATTTTCTATGCCCCCAGAGGTTCCTGCTGTACCTCCCTGTAGTGGCAGAGGGTATGCCATGCTTCCGCAAAGCAGCAGAGGGCCTTGCCGTGCCTCCCTGCGGTGGTTGTTGTTGTTTAGTCGTGTCCGCCTCTTCGTGACCCCATGGACCAGAGCACGCCAGGCACTTCTGTCTTCCACTTCCTCCCACAGTTTAGTCAAATTCATGCTGGTAGCTTCGAGAACACTATCCAACCATCTTGTCCTCTGTTGTCCCCTTCTCCTTGTGCCCTCCATATTTCCCAACATCAGGGTCTTTTCCACGGAGTCGTTTCTTCTCATGAGGTGGCCAAAGTATTGGAGTCTCAGCTTCAGAATCTGTCCTTCCAGTGAGCACTCAGGGCTGATTTCCTTAAGAATGGATAGGTTTGATCTTTCTGCAGTCCATGGGACTCTCAAGAGTCTCCTCCAGCACCATAATTCAAAAGCATCTATTCTTTGGTGATCAGCCTTCTTTATGGTCCAGCTCTCACTTCCATACATCACTACTGGCCCTGCAGTGGTAGAGGGCCTTAAAACATATGGAAGTAGTAGATTTAATAAAAATATTAAATAAACTTCCATATAGTATATTTAATATATTTCTAACTAATTTAAGAGTATTTTAAGTGATTTACTACTCAAGTTGCATCTGCTTCCCCACTCAGCAGTCTAAGTGGAATCTGTGTGTGGATAAACCCCACTGAGTTAAACTAAACTTTTCTGGGAGTCAGCCGCATTGAATTCAGTAGGGCTTGCTTGTGAGTAGACACACATTTGCTTGCACTCCTTACCGAAAAACATTCTCCCCATCATTCCCAAGCTTCCATTGCAGCATAAGGCAACCAGCTAAATCCTCTTCTCTCGATCCCCCCCCAGAAGACCCCCCCCAGTCCTCATTTTACCATCCTCTCCCTTTTTATCAAAGGAAGGGAGGGCAAGCAAGCAAAGTCTCCTTTAAATAAAAAGACCTTTTTGATACGGAGGAAGGCTATTTAGGGGGAACCAACAACATAAACACCACCAGAAAATAAAAATAAATACTGTTCCCCCTCTTTTTTCCATTCTTGGGGGTGATTGTGAGGGAAGAAAGAAGTGCTTTCCAGTTCTTTGTTTACATTCTTTGTTTACTTTGCCACTGGATCTTTGATTGTCTAGCCGTGGGCGGTTCCTCCTGGATTGTTAGCAGGCTCTGCATAATTAGCTGAGCTCTAAGTGGAAAGATAATGGTGGTGCTGTGGTGTAAACCATTGAGCCTTGGGCTTGCTTATCCGAAGGTCGGCAGTTTGAATTCCTGAGACAGGGTGAGCTCCCGTTCTTCAGTCCCTGCTCCTGCTAACCTAGCTGTTTGAAAGCATGTCAAAGTGCAAGTAGATAAATAGGTACCGCTCCAGCGGGAAGGTAAACGGCGTTTCCATGCACTGCTCTGGTTCGCCAGAAGCGGCTTAGTCATGCTGGTCACATGACCCAGAAAAACTGTCTGTGGACAAACATTGGCTCCCTCGGCCAGTAAAGTGAGATGAGCGCCGCAACCCCAGAGTCAGCCACAACTGGACTTAACTGTCAGGGGTCCTTTACCTTTACCTTTTAAGTGTCCATCTTTTGTTCCCTGGTATATTGCCTTGTTGAAACACTTAACACGATGTTATTTCAATACTGTATTCAATGATCCAGTGATTTATCGCACAGCCCTACCTATTTGTGGTATGATAAGGTAAAGGTACATAGATAATTTTTAAATCATTATATAAGAAGATGTCTATATTGTGTGTGAACCAGATATCAAGTTAAAGGAAAACACTGCTATGGTTATCCCCAATAGAAGCTCGTACTCAAAAGAAACTAAATATGACAGAGAATTGGGGTACCTATAGAGATACAGTGGTACCTCGGATTAAGAACTTAATTCATTCTGAAGGTCCGTTCTTAACCTGAAACTGTTCTTAACCTGAGGTACCACTTTAGCTAATGGGGCCTCCTGCCACGCGATTTCTGTTCTGATCCTGAAGCAAAGTTCTTAACCTGAGGTACTATTTCTGGGTTAGAGGAGTCTGTAACCTGAAGCGTCTGTAACCCGAGGTACCACTGTATACTGCTCCCCGCCCCCAATATATGTGCAAATTGAAAAAGTTCGAAGAAATCCAAGAATGGGTGTTGGACTGGTTTCAATATTATCAAATTAATGAGTATTTTAAAAAGGATTTATTAAAAGGTTTCATAGACCTTAGACCTGACTTTGAAAAGATTCTGCTTGAAGGAAGAGAAAAATTGATTTCAAAAATGTATAGTTATTAGAATGAATGAAAGAATTAGACGAAAGATGAAAAGGTTAAATCACTAATGATGCATTGGGCTAAAGATGTAGGATATAATATGGAAATGGGAAAAGTTATGGAAAACTGATATGACATTTACTGCTTGCTGTACCTTAAAAGAAAACTACATGAAAATTATGTATAGATGGTACTTACCAACTAACAAGTTGTCTAAAATGTATAAGAAGTTCCCAAATTGTTGGAAGTGTAAACAAGTGTAAACAAGTACAGTAGATGGATCTTTTTTTCATATGTGGTAGACTTGTAAGAAAGTGAGGGTATTTTTGGGAAATGATATATGATGAGGCAAAAAAGATGCTTAAAATGATAATACCAAAAAACCTGAAGCTTTTCTTCTAGGGAGAAGTTTTTAAAAAAAGATGATTAGGCTCTTTATGTATGTAACAGGAGCAGCTAGGATTCTGTATACAAAAACAAGAGAGAGATGGGGGGGGGGAGGGAGGAAGAAGTAGTTCCCACCAAAGAAGAATGGATAAGTAGAGTGATGGCTTATGTCTAACTGGCAAAGTTAACAGCTAAAACATGGGTAGGCAAACTAAGGCCCAGGGGCCAGATGTGGCCCAATCGCCTTCTAAATCCGGCCCGCGGACAGTCTGGGAATCAGCGTGTTTTTACATGAGTAGAATGTGTCCTTTTATTTAAAATGCATTTCTGGGTTATTTGTGGGGCATAGGAATTTGTTCATATTTTTTCCTTCAAAATAAAGTCTGGCCCCCCCACAAGGTCTGAGGGACGGTGGACCGGCCCCCTGCTGAAAAGGTTTGCTGACCCCTGAAAATAAGAGAACCTAATGATGATTGTTACGCAACAGAAGTAATTAGAGCCTATTGTTTTGTTATTATGGTATAATAGTCAATAGGGTACAGCAAGGGAGACAGATAAAAAACACCATGGAAAACAGGGTGTGAAGTTGACCCAAAAAAATCTATTATGTATTGGAGTGTACATGTGGACTTTTTGAAAATTTAATAAAATATAGTGTGTGTGGGGGGGGGGACCTCTCTTGGCTCTGGTTTTGCCTGATCCAGAAAAAGTATACCCAGCTCTTAATTTTTTTGATCTCCGTCTTATTTTGTTTTATGTGTGTTTGTGTTGCAATTGTTTTGGTTTTAGGTTGCGTTTCTGTTTTAATGGGGCATATTTCATTTCTTTTTTATAAAGCGTGTTCTCCTTCATAGAGAGCATGTGTTGCGGTGGGGGCCGCCAGGACACTCCAAAGTTGGGGGCGGGCTAATTGTTCGTTGGCCACTGATGCGATTGGGGCTTCCCTTGTTGTTGGGACGAAGTTAATGTTGCCATTTGATTGATTGACAGCCAGAAATGCTAAAACTCCTTGCACGAGGCTAGGGCTTCCTCTTTTCGACCATGCATCGGATTGTATTTTTCTACTAATTACCTTGTGTCTTTGGCCTGCTTTAATTGCGTTAGCTTCTATTTAATTGATATTTTAGTCCTATTAAATTTTCTTTTTCCTATGTAATATTTTCTTTTTACTTTTACTCTGCTTTCCCACCCCCCACCCCTTTTTTGGTCTTTAATTTCCCCCCTACTTCCCCCTCCCCCTCCTTTAGCTTACCTTAACATTGGGCCTTCTAATTTGGTGACAGGCCTCTCCAAGGCCAGTTTTCTTTAATTCATTGCCCTGGCTGCCCCTTTCCTGCCAGTCCCGGGTGAAGGGTGGGCCTGGCTGAGGGCGCAGAGGCCTCAGCCTGCGCAGGGGCCCAGCAGCCTTGGGCGGCCGTTTTTAGGCCTTTTAGGAGGCGCCTGGTGCTGCGCTGTGGCAAGGAGTGCCTCCGGCCTTGCCAGGCCCGTGAGCTCCCCCCCCCCCCGCCCTATTTCTTAAAGGGCCGGTTTCGGCCTTATTAGCCTGGCAGGGAGGCCTGGTGTCTACCAGGGCTGCAGGGAGGCAGGCGCGGCCTAATTGGGGCCTGGGAGCAGGCCCCGTTGTGATCACCAAATGGCGGGAGCGCCATTTTTGAGGCCTAGTTTGCTCTCATAGGCCCTCTAGTGGCCGTTCCGAGGTACTTCGGCGCTTGTTTTTATTGCATTATTTTAGGCTGACATTGCAGCCTGGGTACTTTAATTGTAAAGAAAATATTTTAGAGGCGAGCCATTGTGGCTCAGTGGCTCGAGTGCAGGACTAGGTCCTGGGAGACAGGGTTCATATCCCTCACCTAGCCATTGTTATAACAAAACAAAACAAATCAAAATAAATTTGGGTTTCTTGAGGGTGTGTTCTTCCCTCTAAAGGGCAAGCAGGGGTACCTGGACGGGCGGTGGGCTGCCTCAAGTCTGTTATCTCATTGGAAACATTTATGTCTGGCCTAGCAGGTGATCCTAGGGCTTTGCTCGAGAATATGATGGCCTCTGGCAGCGATTCTGGCCTGAATAGCGTCCCCATGTGGTGCACGAAGGATTGGTTTCACTGGTTCCTCACATTGTTTAGTTTTTTGCAGACTATGGCAGGGCCTTTGCAGATGCCTCCAGAGCTTGTCTCTCCTGCAGAGGATGACTTGCTGATGCCCCAGGTGCCTTCTTCTGGAAGAAAGTGTCTTCAGAGGCGGCGATCCAGGAGGGGAGGGCAAAGAAGAGCAGAGGTGATTCTTACACTTCCTCACAGGTACTTCATTCCTGGGCTCTGATGACGATTCAGGCGCCACCTTGGACCTCTATGGGGTCAGGGTGAGGCTGTCCCGGGTCTTTAAGGATCATCCTGGTTAGCTCAGCAGGTCAGCACGTGATGCCAGTAGTGCCTAGGTTGCAGGATTGGTCCCTGTATGGGACAGCTGCATGCTCCCCCATCGTTCTACCTGGACAGAAGCCTGGTTGCAGGGGGCCGGGCAGAGGGCCTTCTCGGTGGTGGCACCTGTCCTGTGGAGAGCCCTCCCACCAGATGTCAACTACCAGACATTTAGAAGACATCGGAAGGCAGAAAGAAGGTTAGGAAGCAGCTTGCATTGGGACTTTTTTCAGCCACCTTTTCTTTATCCTTTTTTGGCGCCCCGAGGGTAGGAGAGGTGGTATTGGAGTTCACCCGCGGCAGAGAGTCAAGGGGACTGCTTTTGCAGGACGTAACTCTATCCCCTTCGGAGGTGGTCCTGTTTATCCGGAATTCGAAGACAGACCAGTTAGGCAGGGGTGCCACTCTTAGGCTGCCTGCCACTGAGAATAAGGGTCCTTGCCCGGTTAAGGATACCTCCAGGTATTTGGATCTCAGGCCATGGGGGGAGGGTCCATTCCTTATTCATGAGGATGGTGCCCCGTTGGCTAGGCATCAATTTGCTAAGGTGACGCGGAAAGCGATTGCAGCTTGTGGTTTGAAAGCAGCAGGTTACGCCTCTCATTCTTTCCGCAATGGTGCTGCCACTACAGCAGCTCATTGGGGACTGTAGAAAGAATTAAGAACATGGGCCGTTGGAAGTCCAATGCATTTTGTGGATATGTGCATAGACATCGTTGATCACCCATACTTATATTTGCTTGTCTTCTCTTAGGTGTGGCTGCTGTTCACATTGTGGGCCACAGCATTGTCTACTGGGCTGGTATCAGAGCAAGGGAGTCTGGACTTGGACTCAGTCTTGGCTTTCCTCAACACGCGCAAGTGTCTTGGCTGTCTAGGCGTGAAATGCTGTGGGCCGAATTGCTTCCCCTTGTTCGGAAGCATGTGAGGTTGGAGGGCCCCCCTACAGCTATCGTGCTGCAGTTAGGGGGAAATGATCTGCTTGCCACGGACTGTTGTTATTTACATTTTACAGTTCAAAAGGACCTGGCTGAATTGGCAGAGTTTTTGCCAGGTGTGAAAGTTTTTGGTCCCAGTGGCATGGCAGTCACTGTCCAGCCGCCACTGATAGAGCCAGAAAGCGTGTTAATAAGGTGGCAATGAAAGCAGTCATTGCTCATGGTGGTTCTGTGATTGCGCACCCCGATATCACCTTCAAGGCGGCTGTCCTTTTCAGGGACGATGGTGTGCATCTTTCCCCGTTGGGAAATGACACATGGTTAAATTCTGTTGTGTGGGTTTGAAGGTGGGGCTGCAGTTGTGAGTGGTTGGTGGCGAGCTTGAGTGCTCGGTGACGGTTAGGCATTGGTTTATGGTTTGGTTTGTTTTGTTGAGGAGAAGTGGTTGAGTGCCTGCCCTTGGTAGGTTGAGTGCCTGCCCCTCTAATGCTGCTGCTGCAAGGGATTCCGTTAAAGGAATTGGGGGCTAACTATTGCTTGTCCACTCTGTCAAGGGGGCTCAGGCCATAGCAATGAGCTCCTGGTTGCATTTGGGGTGAGGGCAGGTTCCCTGCTCTGCGTAACCCCCAAGTGTATTCCCCTATTCTGACTTTCGCATCGTGCGGAATGTCAGTCTGTCCCCCATGGTGGGGGCAGATAGTCGCAACCAATGCCTAAGCAGCCACTCACAAATTTGTATTTCAATAAAGTTGTGGCCAAAATTATGCCAAAAATATTAAACAAAAAATTCTGTGTGATGTGTGAGTTATTGGGGTGGCCCTGGGGACCTCGACATGCAACATACACTGCTTAGAGGATTTTTTTTTTTAAAAAAAACCAAACAGAAATATGGAGCAGTTTATAAATGCTTTCAAATAAAAGAAGTGAGTTAAGCCTGGGAGGCAGCCCTCCCAGTAGTGCTTGGTTTCCTAGGTGATGGCAGGGACCAGTGTGTGTATTGCCCTTCAGCTCAGCTCAGCCATACCAGGGCAACTTCGCTGGAGAGCAGAAGAACAGCTCAGGAGTAGCAATTCTATAGATGCATGAATAATTAGTCAGCTTTGGGCAAAAAAAAACCAACAACGCTTAGAGAACTATGATTATGAAATGGAACATGAATTCAGGCTCCTTTTCTTAAATCATCCTGTTTCTCAGTGCTTTACATTTGTTAAAAGGTAAAGGGACCCCTGACCATTAGGTCCAGTCATGACCGACTCTGGGGTTGCAGTGCTCATCTCGCTTTATTGGCCGAGTGAGCCAGCGTACAGCTTCCGGGTCATGTGGCCAGCATGACTAAGCCGCTTCTGGTGAACCAGAGCAGCGCACGGAAACGCCGTTTACCTTCCCGCCGAGCAGTACCTATTTATCTACTTGCACTTTGATGTGCTTTCGAACTGCTAGGTTGGCAGGAGCAGGGACCGAGCAACGGGAGCTCACCCCGTCGCGGGGATTTGAACCGCCAACCTTCTGATCGGCAAGTCCTAGGCTCTATGGTTTACACCACAGCGCCACCCTTTACTTTTGTTACCACATGTTAAATAAGAAATGAGCTCACGGGCTTTACCATGTGCAAATTCTTCTTCTTCGGCGAATCAACGGTGTCTCCGAATAATTTTACACATCACTTGGGAAGACAGGTGAACTAATATCAGTGTACTGGCAGAAGCAAAGATCACCAGTGTTGAAGCAATGATTCTTCAACATCAGCTTTGTTGGACTGGTCATGTTGTGCGGATGCCCGATAATCGTCTTCCAAAGCAACTACTCTACTCCAAACTTAACGATGGAAAGCGTAATGCTGGTGGTCAACAAAAGAGGTTTAAAGACTGTCTCAAGGCAAATCTAAAAACATAGAGTATAAACACAGACAACATGTGCAAATTCTTCCTTAGCCCTCCCTGCCTCCACCCCACCCTGTAGCTAACTTTTCACACCAAATCTACTCAAGGATACATTGTTCCCTCTCCCTCCCCTACTTCACAAAGCTTTTTTTAAAAAAATATATTTTTATTAGAGATTTTCTTGGTCTACAAAAGTATGTGCAATGTCTCTCTCTCTTTTTTTCCAACTAACATTTTTTACAGATTAGTTTTGTTTGTTGAGACATTAGGAAGAAAAGGGGGGGAGAGGTGAGTGGGGGTGGGGTCGGGTGGCGGAAGTTATAGGGTGTACAATACTTGTGGAATATTCCTGCAACAAGTAAAACCAGTTCAGAACTTAGTGCTAAAAACAAACCTATGTGAAGTCATCCGATCAGAAATGATGCAGATTAAATACATATGCATGAAGTTTCCTAGTTTGCATAATGCATCAAATCTTGCTATAAAAGTGCATTTTTCCTTCCAGAATTTGCAATTTTATTTTTTTCTTTAGTTTCTTTATGTAATCAAGTAAACTTCTATATGAAAGAATGCATTTGACCCAACTTTGTTTCACAGACTTCTTTTTGTTAATAAAACTTTTGTTGTTGTTTGATCAACTCCTGCCTGAGACTCTAAATCACTAAGTTTTCCCTCACACAAGACCCCCACAAGATAGCCTGTGGTAAATGGTGGACATTCATTTAATTGGCATATCCTGAGGTGGGTCCACTATATTTAATTGTGGGCAGTTAGCAAGGTGAATCCACTACATTATTAATTGGTGGTTAATGGTGGGATCTGCTACACTAGCCTTCCAAGAGGAATGCTAGAAATCATGAGGTGAGCTTTAAAGTATAGCACGTGACATGAGGAAAAGACTTTGGCAAGAGGTTAGGGTACAAATCTTGACTTTTAAATGCAAACATTTTAATTGCTTCAGATAACAATGCTTAGCAAGTGTTCTGAAGAGACTGAATTTAGTTTTTTGGTTTTGGGAAATGGAGCAAATGGAGCAAATGATTAAATACAGCAGGCTTCTGTAAGATAACCTGTCTCATATTTCAAGTGTTTCCAAACTGGTCCGCCCGCTTCATTTAGGTGGTCCATGGCATGTCAGTGCAAATACAGTTTAAAATCTTACAGCATGTAGTAGAATGCATTATAATTGCTACAACAGACAGAAAAATCATAAAGTGGTCCACCACGACCCTCAACAATTCTCAAGTGATGGTGGTGGTGGGGAGTTGGGGACATAGAATAATGCTGTTCTGTGATGATGCTGGGGAACTGCTGATCTGAATTGACTGCTTTCAGCATAACTGAGACCTGTGGGTATAGGGCGGTATACAAATTTATACAACAACAGCAGCAGTTGTATCTTCAACTGCCAGTGTGGTGTAGTGGTTAAGAACAGTAGTCTTGCAATCTGGGGAACTGGGTTCACGTCTCCGCTCCTCCACATGCAGCTGCTGAGTGACCTTGGGCTAGTCACACTTCTCTGAAGTCTCTCAGCTCCACTCACCTCACAGAGTGTTTGTTGTGGGGGAGGAAGGGAAAGGAGAATGTTAGCCCCTTTGAGACTCCTTCGGGTAGTGATAAAGCGGGATATCAAATCCAAACTCCTCCTCCTCTTCTTCTTCTTCTTCTTCTTCTTCTTCTTCTTCTTCTTCTTCACAGCCGTCAAAGAAGATGCAGAAGAAGATTTTTTTGATGAAGATAAATTCCTGATCCAGGGATTTCATAACTTTTTATTGGATGCTCTTGACTTTATTGTGATCAATACAAGTCTCTTTTCTTCCTCGGTGACCAAGCCAGCGACCATACAGGTGACAGTGATGATGGCAGCTGTAGCACGCAGGCCTACACCATACATATGATACTCTGCATAAAAACACAATGTATTTCTAATGTGTTGTGCTCTGACGTTTTATTAGAAGTAGAAGGCACACTTGGTTTTTTCATTTTCACCAGCAGAGAAAATTTCAATTGATGGTATGGAAGCATCCTGCTTAGTTCTTTGCTTATATTCAGCAAACCTTCTCTCATATTCTTGCTGCTTTGCTTCTTGACTTGTTTGTTAAGCTCAGGCATATATAATATAACTGAAAGTACTTGGCAATCATATTTAATGATTTTATGCAATATTACACACATTTTTTCATAACTTTTAAATGAAACAAGTTTAAAATTATTGGAAATTTCACAGAAACATAAAAAGTCAATATTTTTATGCAGTTACCTACCAAGCAAAACCAAATGTTAATTTAACCAGAATATCTTCTGAATTCCCAAGACATATGACAGCTTCATAGCACCCCTCATTTTAGGAATGCGATAATTGAAAAATTCAACATGCCCTACATTTCTACTAATCATTTGCATTGATTAGCTGTGATAGCAGTCAGAGGTGGATATGCTAGTGGATAACAGTTGCTGGATGTGTGTGCATGCAAAGACTATGTGCATCTTACTCATTAGACATTTACTTTATTTAATCTTTTAGACAGCACTTTATCATAAGTTCTCTGAAAATCTATTTGGGTTATAGCTGCTAGGTAGCCTTTCTGTGAAACTTTCATTTACTCTTTCTTTCAAATAACTAACAGGTTACTGGCCTGAATGAGTTTTGTTCCCCTTTATGGACTGCTATATCCACTTAACCTAATCAGGTTAGGGTTAATCGGATTGTATTTAATGAAATGAGTTGCTTTCTTGACCCTTAATTTAAGATTGCACCAGTTTCGCAGCAAAGAAACTTAGTTATATGCATTTTTATAAAAGAAATTGTTCTTGTTTTGGGCAAGTAGCTACTATTAGTCTCTCTTGTCTTGTCCTTGATGGTCTATGTTATCAGAATGAGTGTATGTACTTTACTGTAAGAACTACCAGCAAAGGATTTGTCTTTTCCAAAGAGTAGTTCTGATGTTTTCAAGCATCTTGTGGGAAGTACCATTAAAAGGAAGGAGCAGCTTCAGAGTGACACAATTCAAGTTGCTATTTGTCACACTGCAAGGGAATATGTATTTTATTTTAATTTGATTCTGCTTATGAGCCACTTCTCATAAATCTACCTCAAGCAATTTTGCAATAAAAGCATCAACATAAAAACAATTAAAAATAACTTCACATGCAAAAACAATTTCAGATCCAATGGAGAAACAGACCAAGATTAAAAATTGCCACTTAAAGGTTTGTTGAAAAAAGAGGGTGTTCAATAAGCAATGAAAAGACAATAGAGACTGTGCCTGTCTGATATGTAATGGGAGGGAATTCCAAAGGAGTAAGGCATGCCATTTTCTAGTGTGAAGGAGGAAGAACAAATCTGATCGAAGTGGCAAATATTTGGCTGGGGGTGGTATTATTGAATTGAATTTTATTATTACGGTCACAGACCAGTTCCAGCTCACTTACAATATCAGGAAATATATCAGGAATACATTGGTGGTATTATGTATGCACTAATTATTAATTCAGAAGCAGGACAGACATTCATATGGACCCAAATACTAGTTGGGAGAAGACATATTTCATAAAATGAGACCCTGATTTTAACCACATTTTTATCAAAGGGTATGAGGACTTATCTGCCGTGCAGCAGAATCAGGAACCTGGTTGTTGGACTCTGGCTCCCCTCAGTTCCAGCCAACATTGCCCAGTGACCAGGGATGGTGATGGGAATTGCACTACCACAACATATGGATGGCCAAAGGTTTCTTATCTGTGTCATTCAATGTTCAGCCAAATAATTTTTAAATTCTCGTGTAGGCATGCAATGGTTTGATGTAGTCGCTGGAAACCAGTCTTTTAGCTTCCATTTTGCAGTGTGGCTTTTATTCAATGGTAGGCAGAAAGTAGGTCAAAGATTATTAGTAATTTAAGCTAGAATTTGTACTCTCAGTTTAAAATTCCAACCAAAAAAAAAAGACCCTCCCTTCCCACTTCTTCCCAAAAATTTATACTGCTGAAATGAGGGAAGGGAGAAGCTGAGGGGGTGTAACTGGCAGTAGGTTTCGCTTTCGGAAAATTCAGAGTATTTCAGTATGTCAGTGTTAACAGCATTAAGGAGGCTGGACCAATGGGCAGACTGTGTAAAACAACCTCTCATGTTCACTTGTAGATTTAGAAGTGAACTAGCAGAGAACTTACCTTGAAGAAAATATGTCAGAGAATGGTGTCAGGGATGCTGACAGGGCAGGAAAGGACAGGAAAACACAGGGCAGGAAAGGACCAAGAGCTGCCTGTTAAGACAGACATGTTCCTTAAATTTCCAGTTTTAGGAGACATTTGTCCAGAGGTTTATATGAGTATGCAGTGCTGGAAGAGCGAATTTAAGCAAGACTGCTGGGGACTGACTCTTCTGAAAATCGATTCATCAGCCAGCCTGTTCTTGGGGAACCTTAGTTACAAGTTTTTAATTTCTAAGTAGAATTGAGTTATCGCTGCATTCAAAAATGCAATACCTGGATTTCAGAGAGTGAGTTAGCTGTAGTGCGGGGGCACTTTGCTACATCAGATTTAGGCCAGGTGTATCCTCCAGATGCTGACGGATTACAGCCTTCATCATCCCCAATCATTGGTCATTTTAGCTTGGCCTGATGGGAGTTGGAGTACAACAAAATCAGCAGGGAACTGGGCTATTTGAAACCTTGCTGATTTTTGCAGGATTCTTTTAAGCGGAGTTTTCTCAGAGCAGGGACTGCACATTCTCTGACATCCCCCGTGTTTTTAATTGACTGCACTGATGGCAGCTGAAGATGGCAGAGCTGGCCAGCCACAAGCTCCTGCTGCTGCTCTCAGACAAAATCTGTTGCTATTGTTGTTGTGTTGCTGCTGCTACCCAGGACTATAAGCCATTTCAGCTGTTTATATCCTCAGGGAGATTCTGATGACTTTCTTTCTCTGTCCCCAAAGTGCAAAATTTCACATTGCTTTAAGCAATGAGCATTCTGCTAAGCCGAGAGCCGGTCCTGCTCAGACACAGATGGTGCTTTATGGGCTTGTGGATTTAAACTGAAAATGTGGCGTCTCTTCTCCGTCTGTCTTCTAAGTGAAGGAAACCAAAGCAAATTCACACTTCATATTGGACCAGACTCTGTTAGTACTAAGAGGATGCAAACTTGAGAGTGAAATGGAGCTCTGTCGAACAGGAATGGTTTTACTAATTAAAAGAATCCGCAGTGCTGAGGCAACAACTCAAAAGATCTGGCATCAGTCCATCTCCTTGTGGTGGTCTGTCCTTCCTTGGAGTTTTTTAAAGCAGAGGTTGGACGGCCATATGTCATGTATGATCTAGTTGAAATTTCTGCATCACAGGGGATTGGACTAGATGACCCTCAGGGCCACTTCCAACTCTACAGTTCGGTGCTTCTATGATTCTTTGGCATCCTTTGCTGGAGAAGATATGTTTTTGGGTGCACAGAAGGCCTACTCCAAAAAATTGTTGGAATATCTCTGAATTCACTGCACCATTGCAGCATTAGATCAAGAGACATTATTTTAGTAGGTAGCACGGTAGAGATCCTTCACCATAACCTGCATATTGTGAAGCTTCTTTTGCAGAAAAACTTGGGGAAAGGCTGTAGCTTAGTGGTAGAGCATCTGTTTTGCATGCAGAAGGTCACAGGTTCAATCTCCAATATGTGTCTCTCTTTTGCCAAATCCTTTTTATCAATTTTCCAAATTTTAACAAATCAACCAGAAATTAAAATAAATGTAATACAATTTTTTCAAAAAGTGGCTTTCCGCATTCTATCCAATGAAGAGTGGCTACCGTAGTCACGGACAGGAACCAGAAGCCCAATCTCTGATATCGCCAGGTAGGAGCCTGGGAGATGCTCCCATCTGAAATGAAGAGCCGCTGCCATTCACTGTAGGCGGTACATGGCTAGATTGATCCGATGGTCTGACTCTGTATAAGGTAGCTTCTTTTGGTCCTATGCTTTCAAAGAGTGCTTTGCCAGGCAGTACCTTAGTTCATATCCACAACTGGGATGGGGAAGGAAAATGCTGAAGTCTTAAGCAGTTTTTGTGCCTCCTTCAAGTTAAAAAAATGTTTCCAGGATAATTTAAAGCATATCAATAAAACAGTAACAATCAAATTGACACTGAATCATGGTTAAAACATGATTATAAATAACCCCACAAAAATACGACTAATAATAGTATAAATACTAGGCTGCAAATTCTGTATTGGCCTGTTCAATCTCTCCTTTGCAAGCCACTCATATACAGTCATACCTCGGGCTGAAGTAGCTTCCGGATGAATATTATCGGGTTGTACTCCATGGCAACACAGAAGTAACGAAGTGCATTACTTCCAGGTTTCGCCGCTTGTTCATACGCATACGCTCAAAATGACGTCACGCGCATGCGCGGAAGCGGCAAAACATGACCCACGCACGCGCAGACGCATCTTATGTTCTATTCAGGATGCGAACAGGGCTCCGGAACGGATCCCATTCTGTAGTGGGTATGGGGTTGCTCGTGCGTAAGTTGCCACCTCTCCTGGTTATGTTGCCTTGTTAAACCTTTCTGTCTGGACAGCCCTTCAATTCATGGCTGCCTTAGTCGCTAGCAGAATCCGTCAGTGGGCGTTTCTTAAATCTTTTCCAACATAAAAGTTGTTTGACACCCAGTCTCCTCCTACTCTCTCTGCGCGGAAGTCTTCTGCGCAGGGTGGGCATGGGTAGCGGAGGACCCGTGCTCTCCCCGCTGGTGTCCGGTGAAGAGTCCTGGAGCCCTCTTGCAGATTCCCCCATCAGCCCCTCTATATCCCTGGTGTTGCGCTGATTTGCTTCCCCATCTGCGGAGCTGCCTCTCTCCCTGCTGGGCCCTTCTCCAGCATCATTTGAGAGCCTTCCCTCCACCTCTAGCTCCGATGCCAGTTCCCTGACACATTCATATCCAGAGGTACCACTATATATAAAAGGCAGACCAGTGTTCACCACTGAGCTACTAACTCTTGATGCAGACCATCATTTGCTTAGAAGCAATCTATGCTCACCAGGTAACTGGTTAAATACAAGACAGAGTTAAAAGCGGAAACCCTAGCATTTCACTGGCATTAAAGGTGTGAGGGGAAAAAGAATGTATTAGCCTGGCACCTAGAGGGCACCAGTGCTGTGGGATGGGGAGGGGATTTCTCAAGGAAGGGTACAATGTCAGATAAGGCTTCCTCACTGGTTGTCACCTATTTCACCTCAAATACAGGAGGTCCTCCAAAGAAAATATTGGTGTAAGAGCAGGCTGGTGTGGGGAGGTGTTCTTTTAAATATAGGGGAATGGTGCAAACCCACCCCCTTCACCACAGAAATAGCCTTCAGTGTGAACTGAACCATCCTCAGGTTTTTTATTTATTTGATTCAAATCGCACCTTTCCTCCAAGGAGCTCAAGGTGGCATAAATAGTTTATTCCCATCCCCCCCCCCATGGTTTCCCTTCTTGTTTTATCCTGGCAACAAGGCTGTGCGGTTGGTTTGGCTAAGACTGCACTATGTTCACCCAGTGAATAGGGATTTGAATCCAGGTCTCCCAGATCCTAGTCCAACACTCATAACCACTACATCACCACACTGTTTCGGTACCATCTTCAGCTTCTTGTATAGCAGGAGTGGGGAACCTTTTCAGACAGAGGGCTTTATTCCTCATTTGGAGGGGCGCACTGTTGCGCAAAGCCAGAGGCAAATACGCATGGAGTAACAAAGGTCAATTTTATCTTTTGTGCAGTAGGCTAGTTTCTGAACTCATTCACATACTCCTTTATTCTCCACAAGCAAGAGGCATTATCAGAGTTCAAGGACACATCTCAGCCTGGCAAGAAGACTCAAAGAGGGTGCAAAGCAAGGCCAGTGAGAGGCACGGCCTGGGGAGAGTTCTGAGGACCAGATAGGGAGTGTTCAAGGGCCATACTCCCCATCCCTGGTGTGACGTATTGTGACATGGGCATCTACTGTACCAGAGGTTCCCAGACTTATTTGACCTACCACCCCCTTTTCAGGAAAACAGTTATTCAGCCCACCCCCCCAGAACTCTACCTTCTTTAAGTGAACAAACAGAAAGATGCAGTGACAAATTTGCTTTCTTTTAAGTATCTATATTTCTACAGGCATCCTACAGTATGGTAAAAGAAGATGTTGTTGTAAATAAGAAACCTTGAAGCTTGAAATTATGGTTGTTGTTTTTAAGAAAAATCAAACAGTAACATTCACATTACACACAGAAAAGTAAGATAACAAAGGATAATGTTAAAAAGAAAAATTACGGATAACATTAAAAATAATCCTTATGAGAAGAATGAATCTTGTGCCCTGCTATCAAATTTTATCAATTTTGTCAGCAGCATTCTTAAATCACCTTGATTAGCTATTTGCAGTCAGTTTTATTTTTTTTAGTTAACAGATTTGATTTGTGACCAGATTTTTTTAGTTAACAGATTTGATTTGTGACCACACTGAACCCACAATAAGATGAAGGAATTGGCTAAATAGGCAGACAAGCTGCGATCCACTTCCCAGGCCTGGGTGAAGCTAAAAAGGGTTCACCCAAGCCCGGGAAAATCCCTCACCTCCAACACAACCACTGGATCCATGGGAGAGGTTGCCACTGTCCCACATTGGCGCCTGACCTGGCGGTAATCATCATTACACAACAAATGAAACCTGTACGAATGGTTTTTCAAAAAAAATCTTCTCTTTCTTTATGCTTCCACCAGCCCCTTATTTGTATATTGTACCCGAGGCTACTACCCCATCCCTGGATGGTTCCAGTGCTTCCCAGGGGGCAATATCGACCACTTTGGCAAATACTGTGCTAGACTATAGCCTGCTTCCTCAGATGAAGGGCATGGTGCCATTCTGTCGGCTCTTCTTTTGTACTGCATTTGCTGTGTCTTAAAACCCTCTTCCATCCCAATACAATCTTTGTCCACCCACTTCAAGGCACTACTGCACATCAGATCAATCAGTGCAATCTAATGTAGTTCCTGTAGAAGTTCCTTTACTTATTGATTAAATTTATGTCCAACTCCTCCCTCCTGAAACATCCCAACTTGGCACCCAATGGGCAGTTTTAAGTACCAACTGAAGTTACACCATAGACTTAGGCTCGTGTATGCTGGTGATGGTCAAATCACACATTTCTTCTGTGTCTTTGTCTTGCCTCGTAATGTGTGGCACAAACTAGGCCACTGTATTTTTATCTTTCTCCCACGACAACCCTATGAGGTAGATTGGGCTGAAAGATAACGTGCACCAAGGTATCAGGAGTAAACCAGCAATAAATAACACAAAGTAAAGTTGAGTGTATTAGAAGAAACAGGAGTCCCAGGCCCTGTGATATTTTTTTTTGAGAAACAGGTGCCAGAACTCACCATGAACACCTCCCTCGTTCTGTTAGAATGGCAATGGTGCCTGTCTAAGAGGTGCTGGAACTAAATTCCTGTGAGTTCCTGCTAAAAAAAAATAGCCCTGACCAGTCCTAATGATCACAGCAGCTCATGGTTTCCCTCCCCATTTTATCCTTGCAACAAGGTTTTGCAGTTGGTTAGGCTGAGACTGCACTTCAACAAAGCTTCTTTCTGAATGGATGCCCAGTGCAAGGAGTATATCTGCATTAAGCCAATGGTCTGCTGACAACCAAAGAACGCTTGCTGAAGCTGACACACTGTTCTTGTCTATAATAATTTTTCTCCTGAGTTATCAATGCCCTCTAAATTACC
The DNA here is from genome assembly GCF_965113315.1 of Podarcis vaucheri. Taxonomy (NCBI): domain Eukaryota; kingdom Metazoa; phylum Chordata; class Lepidosauria; order Squamata; family Lacertidae; genus Podarcis; species Podarcis vaucheri. The sequence continues at coordinate 45,535,973 of NC_138758.1, read as the reverse complement.
TTGTTAAAACTGCTCTTTATCTTCTCACTCCAGAGAAGCTTTGCCATGGGAGAACTACCTTTGTCCTTACTGCTGCTGTCTCACTTGTCTGTATTTATACATAGAATAAAAATACTTTATTGTTCATATGATGCGTGGTCATAGTAGAAGACTCTCCCATGGTCCTTTGCAAAAGATATAAAATGCAGCCACTTTGGAGGGCAGAAATTGATGGTGAGGGAGAAGCTAGCCAAATAATGCTTGCACATTATTCTGCAGAAAATGTCAGAGTATATTTTTCCAAATAATGGTGATTACCAGTAGTGCTAGTTTATAGTCTCATTTGGAGAAAACACACACTGATGTGGAAAGATGAATTTGCATGATACTTTGTTTTTGTACTAATGGGTTAGGCTGAGCTATGGAGTTGTCTTCTTCGCCAAATCTTTATTAGGCATTACAAATATAGGCTATCATAAAGCATCCATATATAAAATATATACAAATAAACAGTCATGGAGTTGTCACATTTATTTGAAAGAGGGAATTGGCATCAGTTGTGTTCAGAGTCTTCAGAATTCCACAGTGTACACAACTGCGCACAACAGTTGCACTCAAACATACAAACAAGTATTCTATGCAGATGGCAACCAGTTCCAGGAGCTTTTATCTCTTTTGCAAATCCTTCTCCCCCCACTTTTCCATCAGCCAAATGGCTCAACTTCCTGCCAAGTTATTTTGTTTCATTCTTCTTTGTCACTGATGTCAAGCACTTGGATTTTCAACCTAGCCTATGCAGAAGTCCCAGGGACAGTTTAAGCTGTTTTTAAAGGCCATGGAATGGCTTCAGGGGGGTTGCTTGATCCTCAAATATTTGCTTCCATATGCAACATGGTAGCCCCCATTACCAAAGAAAACCCAAAGGGGCTGCCTCTTAATCCCAATTTGTTCATTTGGATTGCCTCTGAGTACCAGTTGCTAGGTCTTGCAGGAGGGCAGAGTGCTGTTCCACGTGTGTCCAGCTTGCAAGCTCCCCACAGGCATCTGATTGGCCACTGTGAGAACAGGATGTTCAGTGTTGTATTAAACCCATGGAGGCCTCTAAACACTGAACTAAGAAAGATTGGTTGTAATTTTCTTTCAAGGTCAAATCAATATTATTTTGATCTGTTGTTGTGGGCCCCCGAAAAGGCACCCATAGGCTGGTGCCTACTCTGTCTGTCTGGTAATCCGGTATTGAGGGTGTTGGACTATTTTGCATGGGAAACTTTATTAGAAATGTGAGCACCCTACCTACAGTTGACAACAGCTCATCCCAGCCCATGCCAAAACGTTCATTTGTGTGTTCATTGTTCTGTAAACAAGGCGAGAATTAGGGTCCTCCTTGAAGAAAGCCGCAGGTTCTAAAGCCAGACTGCAGCTTCCCATCCTACTATAAGTTGCATAGGATGTGATATGCAGGAGTAAATGACTAAGGTTGGTGGGGCAGTGACCCATTTGCCATAATGGACTAGTCGCCAGTCCAGCAGGGGAAGGCCTTGAGAGAAGTGAGGTTGAATGGGAAAAGTGCCCCTTTATGTCTTCCCCACTACTTACCCCCCTCCCCCACTAAATAAAAGCCTGAACAAGGCTCACATTGTAGGCTGTCTGAAACCCTGAGGAGGAACACTTGCCTTAGGAGGTGCAGATTGATTGATTGATTGATTGCATTTATAAGCCCTACACAAGTTAGCCATCTATAGGATTGTCACACAATTAAATAAATGATAAGTATATGAGTGGCAATTGATTAAATCAGCCAAAATAAGCATATGACTGAAATAGTAATTTTTAAGAAGAAAAACGATGTTTTCCATTTTTTATGTGTGTGTTCTTCGCTTACTCCCTAAAGGGTGACCAAGACAGCTGATAGCAGTAAATCCAGTAAATAGCACACACATGTATCCCAGCAGGCATCATCTCAGAAGACATGTTCCTTCTTGTGTAAGAGTGGAGAGGGAATGCTTCTTCTAAAACAGTGCTTGCCAACTGCACTTTTTATATAAATTACTTATACTAAAAACAGTAGGTTTTTTTTTTAATGTTGGATTACTTGCTTTTTTAGTCCAACAGATTGATTAAAGTTTCCACAACCCCTACAATATAATAATTGCCTGAAGTTAAACAATCTTTGTCAGGTGCCCCTGCCATCTCATCTCTTCCAACATAAAGGGAACTTGAAAACTCTGAACCCAAGAAGTCATACCAATCTGGCAGTCTTTCACCAACCAGGATGGGCAGGAATCAAGATGACATGTGGTCAGAAGTGAAGCCACAAGTATCCTGTCTGCATCATCAGGCTGCATAAATTGAAAATGATCCCACAAGGCAGAGGGGGATGGTGCACTTCAACCAAAATGCCATAGCTGTGGCATTCAAGTTGCTACAGAGTCAAGTTAGTTTATCCTCAAAGTTTTGGGCAAATCCCTCGTATTTGGATTGACAAGCCTCAGGACCACACAGAAAATCTCAACTGGGCAACATAGAGACAGCATAGAACCTCTTCTTAGCTGCCCTGGCTGTTATTTGATCAGTATGATTATGTGCCCTTGGAAGTTCTTCGTTGGCTTGAGGGCAAGTTTTATGCCATGCGTGCTCTAGCGCAGTGTAAATGTTTTTTTTTTCTTCTTCTGTTGGGGAAAGGGGATGGAATAGCATATGGCAGAAGGCATTAGTTATGACAAATGATTGATAAAACCCTTCAGGGGTTTTTGACTGCTCAAAGGGAATGCTCAAAGAACCCAATTGATTTTTGGAATGAGGAGTAGGTTTGTTCATCTGCTTTTACCCTGTGCATCAGCCTGTCTGCCTAAAAGCAATGTATGGCTACTGGAATACAAAGATGCAAAAATTTGTGAAGTGTGAGGAGGTGTGTGTGCGCGCGCGCGTATGCATGCTGCATAAAATTTGATGCTTTGCTTGTAACTCCTATATTTGTTTGATTTGTTGGGATGCCCTTCTTTTTAATTTAATTTTGTAATGCTTAGAATTAGTGGTGCAGTTTCACCCTTGATCCCTGCTTCTTCAGCTGCTGTCAGTTGAGATAGAGACTTATATGGTGGAGCCATTCCTATTTGGGCTTATCTATTACATTTGAGGAACTCTTAAGAACTGCAAGCCCATGGATAATGGAAGGGTTCCTGGACAAAAAAATGCTTCCCCAAGCAGTTTTAAATACTTTAAGATAATCTCCCCACTGCCTGTGACCAAGTTACAATAGTATGCTTGAACAGCCAAGCCAAATATCAACAGATAAATTAGCCCAAGAAAAATACATAGAAAGGAAATAATAAAACTTGCAGCCATTAAAAGCCAGATCGTGTGTGTGTGTGTGTGTGTGTGTGCGCGCGCGCGCGCATGCACAGGACCTGCTGAAGGGTCTGGGTGCAAGTGCGTATGATTTCACAAGGGACAACATTCTGTGTGAAAAGGTAGTGCTACTAATGTCTTTGCTGGAAATGTGCAGCCAGTGTGCTGTAGCTTCTCTTCTTGTTGGTGTGATCAATAATTGCTTAAAGAGCTCTTGTTCAGGAGACTCTATTGCTAGACAGCGCCAATCAGTGCCAGCATTTTGTAATGGAGATGTCTCTACTGCCTACTCTTTATATTACTGTCTCTTTTCAGCACCCTCAATATGATGCTTGCATTTCCTCTCCCATCTCCCCCCAGCCACACCTACATGTGCTTTTCCAGTATTTTTAGGCCCTATGCCACTGACTTCTGTCTTACTCTCACCAGGCAGTTCTGTTCCTTTGCTCATGGTGTCACTGGTATCTGCTTTGCTGCTCTTCAACTGCCTGGTCTTATTAGCTTTTGAATAACCTGGAGTGCCACAGTGCAGAGGTAAAGATTGCTTAAGGCTTAGATGCATAATAGGAGAAGTGCAAAGTCAGGCCCTTTGCCAAAAGACTGCTGAAACTCAAGTTTGATTCATAACTCCCTGCTTGGATAGATGGCTGGCCTTTTTGAGATGCAAGTGATAGATGAGGGGATCCATACCTTGAACTTCTCAAGCACCTCACGTAGTTCCTGAGTACGGGGCAGTAATGGTCGACCTTCTCCCCACCTCAAAGCCTAGCCTGTAAACAAATGGCCCTCGCTCTAGCTTAAAATTTGTGTCTGCACGTCTGCTTGGGTAGAAAAGCTAATCTATTCTTGTTTCCCTAAATGAAGGATGCACTCAAGCAATTGAAAACAACTTCTAGAACAATCTCGTTCCATTATGTCTAATGGAATTGAGTCTGTGTGGTGTGTAGTGTGTGCTGATATCTTGGAGAAACAAAGAGGGATTTCTCCATTATTCAGAGAATGGATGAGACGTGAAATGAACTCCTCAGAGGCATTTTCAGTTTGTCACAGGAGAGCAAAGTGAACCACATTCAAGGGGCTAGGGATAAAATGCATTCTTCTACCCACCCACATGTGTGTTTTCCTTCGTTTTTGGTTGCTAATCAATCTGGCAGCAGAAGCCAAAACCGAAAGGCTCGTTCACTCAGTGTCTTAAAGAGTTGTCACTACTGTTTGGAATACAAAAAGCCTCATTTGAGGGTAGCATTGTCTTTCTCCTGATTGTAAGGGATTGTTCAGAGAAGCTGAATTCTGTTGGTAAATGGAATGAAAAGTTGCTGTCTTGAGTCTTTGCGCTTTCTCACACAAGTGTTTTGGCAGCTGCTTCATTTGGCTGTGAATAAAATCCCATCCCATTATGTCAGGCTGTGTTGCTCTGCAGCGGAGAAAATCCATAGGTTGGGCTTTGCATACCCCCCCTGACTGGTATGTTTGAGGATGGTGGCACAAGTGCCCTTGGCTGGATGGGTTTTCTACCTCAAGGATGAAATAAGTCCAGAGCTGTGCAGAAAATTAGGCATATTTCCTCTTTGCTGATCTAAGGGGTGCTTTGCATAGGTCTAGGGAAGATCTCTGCTCTTCCTTGTCTTTTAAAAATTGCATGTTTTTGCAGGGGCAATAGTTGCAGGAACCTAAATATTATTACACTACAGAATGTAGGAAACTGCCTTATACTCAGACACATTGTTTCACCTAGGTTAGTATCGTCTACACTGGCAGTGGCTGTGTGGGGTTTCAAGCAAGGAGCATACTCGGAGGTGCTAGAGCTTGAACCTGGGGCCTTCTGCATGCAAGGCAGTTGCTCTACCACTAGGCTACATGAAGAGTAAAGATGATTAAAGACAGGATTCTGCATTGCATAGGGTTGCCATACATCCTCTTTTTTCCAGCTAGGTCCTCTTTCTTGGGGGTAAAATTTCAGCCCGGGCAGATTTTTTGAATTTGCCAAAATGTCTGGGTTTTTGCAAACAGAACTAAGAAGTTTGCATGTGAGTATCTCCATGGACACACCTTTTCTCTGTGCAAACTTTTGCTTTACAAGCAGGGCCAGGAAGTGTGCATGCAAGGATCACTCTTAACCTTTTCCTATCTCTATAGTGCACCCGCATGGTGGGTGTTGGGATTGGGCAGATTGACCAGCTGCTGCCTAGACCTTTCCAAGCTGTTGGCCATGCCCAGTAAGCTCCCCATGAGTAGGTGGGAAAGATTCCCTGAGGGGGTCTCTGCTGACACCTCCCTTAGTGGGTCTCTGTCTGTCTGTCTGTCTGTCTGTCTGTCTCTCTCCCCCTTCCCCCTTCCCCTTTCCTTTTCCCTTCCCCGGTTTGGGGCCTCCCATGTACTCTGTGTTCCTCAATGCCAAGAACCCCACCCCACCCTAATGCATTATCCATTGATTGCAATTAAGCGGACTCTATTTTACAATACAGTATTAGAAAGATCTAAGAAAAGGAAGAGAGAGCTTGCTAGTAAAGAGGATCCTCCCAAGCTCTCTCAGTTCTAATTAAAAGTTATTCATCTAAGGCCAATGGACATTTGGATAGCTATTGTAGAAATTAAACAAATCACCTTGGGTGACTCTAAACACAATTCCTGAATGTAAGTTAAAATACAAGGCTGCCATGTAAGGTCAGGGAAAGCCCCCCCCTCCCTATTTGTGTGTGGGAGGGTGTCCCGAAATCTTAGCAGACTGAAGAACCTAGCAAAGAAAGTGCTGGGGGGAAAGAGTGGAGGAAATGGCTGAAGTACTAGGCACCCCATTTCCCCCCTAAAAGCTTTGCTCCTTTCCTTTGATCACCATACTGCTTGGATCTTCATATTGTATTTCTTATTGCCATTATGCCTTTAGAAGACATCTTTTGAAGGCAGCCCTGTATAGGGAAGTTTTAAAATGTTTAATGTTTTATTATGTTTTTATATATGTTGGAAGCTGCCCAGAGTGACGGGGGCAACCTAGTCAGATGGGATGGGTACAATTGTTGTTGTTGTTGTTGTTGATGATGTCCCTATTTTCATTGGTGAAATGTTGGAGGGTATGATGTGCACGTCCCTAGTGCCCACGAGCCATGGAAGGTGAGGGGGCCCTTTTTTTGCTCTTCAAAGTATGGCAACCCTAGCATTGCAGAAGATGGTCAAACAAGGTATCTTCTAAAGTTGGATCCCATCAAAGTTACATTCTGCTTTGCCCTTGTAGTTCATGCTTGTGTAACTTGCTTGAGTTATCTGGAATGAAATGATCCGGGGAAATGTTCTTTGTTTCTGCTCTCTGCTTGTGGTACACTCTGCACAAACCTTTATGACAGTGAGATAGAGTCGCTTCCTTCTAGCTCAGTGAGTCAGTGAAAAGACTGATGTGACAAGCAACACCGTTGAAGAGCGGAAAAGAAATTTGCCTTATATGGAATCAGACCATTGGTTCTGTCAATCCCCTGATGTAACTATGACATCAGGTGATGTTGTGCTTTGAAGACCCCATTGACGGGACTTCCAGTGCCATTTGAAAGCCTTTTGCTGTTTGCTAAGAGCTTTTGATATGCCCATGCTCCTGTTGAGCCTCTGAAGACTCAAACAAGTAGGGGCAGAAGGGGTGTGTTTGCATGCATCTGAAAGCCTTTTACAAAGGCAGCTGTTTCCAAATCACCTGAGGGGGGGGATGTGCCTCCTGAAAGGATTTATTCTGCAGGAGAAGTCACGTGCATAGCCGATCCTTCTAAAAGGCAGCGGCTTCTAAAAGGGGCTGCTTTCTGTGTCCTTGTGTGCCTGTTCCCACACAGCCAAACTGAGCCCTTTGCAAGCCATTGGCAAATTGGAAGTTGAAAGGAGCTGTGTGTGGATTGCTTCAAAGGGTAACATTGGGAGGGAGCAGTGGTTTCTATTTGATAGAAACCGCTTTCCCCACTTCCAGCAAGGTGCACTCATCAGCTGATGGTTGAGTGGGAGCGCACCTTGCTTCAGCAAAGAAACATTGAGGAACCCATTTTCAGATGCTGGTTGTTCCTTTGGAGCCCTGCCCCATATCAGATGTCTTGTAAGATCTCAGTTGTAGGTTTCTTCGCAATGGCCTTGCAGGGCAAATAAATAGGCCTGTTGGGCCAGGATTGGCTGGCCGTTCCCCATCTCTGAGATGAAGCAGTGTGTCCTCATCCTTCAATCAAGCTTCTCTCTCCAAACTTGATGTCATAAGGCCCCTAACTACTGTAGCCAGTATCTAACCTTGATTGAAGATCTTCAAGGCTTGTATTTAATGTGGCACCTGCAGAAAACTTGAGAAAACTCAAAATTTGTGTGAAGACCTTTTCTTTGTGAAATTTTCTGAGATGTTTGTTCCCCCTCCTCCCTAAAAAGACTGCTTTTCTCTGAATACTCCCCACCTTTGTGAGGAAGGGGTTAGTGGTGGCCAGCATTTCCCCTCCTGAAACAAATCTAGGTCTGGGATATTATAAGGATGCAAAATGGTAGTCAAGCTACCAACAAATTTTTGATGTGCCCTCCCCCTCACAAATAAAACTCCATTATGCTAAAAGATAAGCAGTTCTGATGGCCCAGCCAATGGTAAACATCACCCCTGTGAAACTGTTGGGGATTCCCCCCCCCCAAAAAAAAATTTGGCTTCCATGCATGAAGGAGAATTTACATTCAATTCTACAGAAAAATAGGCTGTGACAACTGAAAAGTGGACTTACCCTGGCAGCCAAAGTATATTCATGGAGACATTGTTTTAACACCCATGGATGTTAAAACAAATGTTATTGAAAAGCACTGAAAGTACTCGGTTATCTGTGGTTCTGCCCCCCTAGCAAAATCCTGGCTATGCCCATGTGAAATACTGTCATTTTATCTCCCATTTAAAATGGCATTCTGTTTTCCCATATTTTTTTAAACAAGGGCTCTGCAAAAAAAATCTGTTGCATGAGCATAAAATTGAGAAAACCATACATGAGTGCATTTAAATGCATTCATTAGCCTCACAATCCTGTCCCTCTAAGCAAATGTTTTAAAGAGTTGGATGGGATACTTCCACATCCAATGAACCTTTTCCTTTTGCAATACCCATTGGCTTTTGATTTGTTTGGTCTAAAAAGATTTGAAAAAGCTGCAGTGAAAGAGCTTGCAAAGTTTCTATTGTTTTTTTCACACTGCTTCCCCATATAATAGCAGAAGCCACCCTTAATTTACACTCAAAGGTCAGGAATTTCCATGTGTGTTCCTTCAAACAGAAATTTGAAGGGTTGCTTCATTCCTCTCAAGTGGTTCTTAGCTGTCTCATCTGTTCTGTGGATCAAGAGGTGATGGGCCTCTCTGCAGATATCTTTTTTTCAATTAGCTTTTTATTAAATATTTTCTGGTGTTACAAAACAAACAAATAAACGGGAAAGGACATGTCTCCACTTTCAATTCATATAGGCTTGCTGCATTCACAACCTGAAAGTTACGTTACCCAAAGGTAACGTAACCTGAGGGTCTAGTGTATTGGTTGTGTTCACTCCTGATAGGTCGTTCCAGTGTCTAGTTACGATATTTCTTGCTGCTTGTCATGTGCAAGTGCCAGAGGTGAAACTAGGCTTTCTTTCACCGAGGTCTAAGACTCAATTTGGCATCCCCCGCCCTGGCAAACATACTATATTATTAAACATAATGATGATTATGGCAATGGAAACACATAATGTTTCTGTACCAGAAAGCCGTATTGAACTCAGTGGGACTTACTTCTGAGTAAAAATGCTTGGGTTTGCAGTATAAGACTGCATAATCTTTATACATTTACCTGTGAGTAAGCTCCATTGAATTCAGTGGGTCTTACTTCTGAGTAGTAAAGGTTTGCAATTTAAGGCTCTAAAGAAAAAAATAAAAGAATAGATACTCCACAAGTTTCCTTAAAAATTGCTGGCTGCTAAACCATTGCAATTAAAGAATTTAAAGTGGATTGGCTGCATTTCCCTTCCAAATTACAGGAAGGGATGGACACAAAGTGCTTTGTATGTCAACATCACATTTTTTTCAGTGCAGGTATTTTATTTTCAATATAAACAGGGCTCAGTTTTTGTAGTTGATTGCAGTGCCCTCTTTATGTATTCACATGGTATAAACATATATGTTTACTGAGATTAGAGTTGGCTAGGCAGGAAGCTCCCTGCTGAAGGATGCTTTTAGACTCTGGAGCCACAAGGAGGAGCTGTTTGGAGGAAGCCCAGGCGGGCTGGGAGCCCCTATGGAGCCCCTCTAGAGGCTTCACTCGGCGCCAAAAATCCAGCTAGCCCCCGCTAGTTAAGGCCCTGGCATGTGCATTTTTCCTGGAAGATATTTAATAAGGCTAGTTATGGAGTTACTTATATAACCTGTTTTGTTATTTTGGAGATTTCCTGCAGCACTGATATCCAAAAGGATTGAACTTTGGGGCATTCCCACCTCATATGGAGGTATGTGCCTATAGAGGTTCAGCCTCTCCAGCATTCCTCTATGTTCCTGTGCGTATTAGTGACAACTTACTTGGTGTTAGATACCATCTTAGTTAAGTTTCAGAGTGAATTCTCTCTTTTTTGGGGGGTTGAGATGGACTTAAATGGTGCTTTTTGACCATTGTATAGAGTTTATTTTGTATCCTATGTTGTGTTCCCATTTTTTTTTTAATTCTGGTGAGGGGGTGTGAAGGGATGATGAGCTGCTTGTGCGTAAAATCGTAGTCCCTTAGAGTTTGTTCAAGTCCACAAACCTCTGTCTGTGATGGAGCCCCTCAGACACGGCTCCTCTAGTCACTGGCAGATTCCGACAGTGGTTGCTTTCGGAATCACTTCCAACATAAAAGCTCCTTAACGGAAACACGTCTTCTGGACTCGTGGCGTGACAGTTTCCGGCGAGGAGTGGGTGTCCCTATGGGAGGTCCAGAAACCTCCCCACTGTTCTCGCTCGACGTTTCCCTGAGCCCTCCCTCTTGCTCGCTTTCCCTCAGAGACCCACCTCTCCCCCTGCTGGTTCCTGCTTCAGCTGCTGGGTCTCTCCCAACCTCCGTGAGCCCTTCCACCACCTGTCCCTCCGATGGCAGTTCCCTGACAGGGGGTTTGTAGTGTCTTGGGGGTAATATTATATATATTGTTTCCCCCCAAGAAAAACCCCTTTATTAGGCATTAACATATATAGACCATCTTAAAACATCCATATACAAAAAAATTAAAATATATACAAAGAGTCATTTAAAATATATAGTAACATAAATTTTCATTGGAGTGTCTTTCTGCTAAATCATGCCATTCACCACTCTAAAAGATAGAATCTGATATTTTCATTGTGCCATGATGTTAAACTACCCCAAAAGGGGGATAACACGTGTTTATGCAACTGTTTGTACAGCGGGCAGTAGAAAAGAATATGTTCTACAGTGTCCAGCACACTCAAATAACATCCACAATGTCTATAATTTCTAGGGATATTTCCCCCTAACAAAAGCTGAGGGAAAAATGTTCAGTCGGGCTGACATAAGTGCCCTGCATCAGACTAGAATTATTAACTTTGAGATAGAAGTTATCCGGTTGTATTTCAACGATAGAACTTGGGGGAGCAGATTTTATTTATAGCTGACTCAATGTTTTGTTTTTCAATATCCCTTAAACTAATTTGGATATTGCAATAAATATATTGCTCACTAGAATTGTAGCATAATTCCAAGTCGTTGCCAATAGATCTAATTTTGCTGTGTATGAGTTGGAGCCATCTGGATTTATTGGAGTCCTTAAGTAAATCGGAAAGCAGACTTGAAGGTTGGGAACAAAAATGGCAACGCAGTCAGTATTTTATAGTGCTAGTCCATGCCCAATATTCCATCATGTATATACCTAATTCTGCACATATCGTCACATAACTGATTGAATTTGGGAGCCCGAGGATATGTCTCAAGAAACATGAGTGTATCTAAATCACTATTATGTGCTTGTATCCATACTGGGATCCCAAAAAGTAGCTGGGATGACACTTTAGCTTGAAAAATCTGAATGGCAGCTGGTTTAAATTGGTTACCTTTCTGAAAATAAAAGCGAGCTACTGCTGAAGAGGTATGCTTTGCCTCACCTGGAGTACTGTGTCCAGTTCTGGGCACCACAATTCAAGAAGGACACTGACAAACTGGAACGTGTCCAGAGGAGGGCAACCAAAATGGTCAAAGGCCTGGAAACGATGCCTTATGAGGAACAGCTAAGGGAGCTGGGCATGTTTAGCCTGGAGAAGAGGAGGTTAAGGGGTGATATGATAGCCATGTTCAAATATATAAAAGGATGTCACATAGAGGAGGGAGAAAGGTTGTTTTCTGCTGCTCCAGAGAAGCGGACACGGAGCAATGGATCCAAACTACAAGAAAGAAGATTCCACCTAAACATTAGGAAGAACTTCCTGATAGTAAGAGCTGTTCGACAGTGGAATTTGCTGCCAAGGAGTGTGGTGGAGTCTCCTGCTTTGGAGGTCTTTAAGCAGAGGCTTGACAACCGTATGTCAGGAGTGCTCTGATGGTGTTTCCTGCTTGGCAGGGGGTTGGACTCGATGGCCCTTGTGGTCTCTTCCAACTCTGTGATTCTATGATTCTATGATTGTACTTGGGCGATGGTTTGACCTTGCTGAGTTGCCCTGGAATAAAATTCTGAGATATCTATGCATCTTTACTTGCTGGATTTCTTGTCCTCTTATTTTCCATTTCTCTAGTTTTCAGGAATTAGAGAAGACCAGATTTCTGTCTTCTCTTATTTATAGAGCGTTTGTTAATTACGCAGTAAGAAACCAAGGAGAGTAAAAGACGATTCCAACCTATCCTCGTCAGTGATAATAAGGTTGCATCATCTGCATACGGTAAAAGTGGGACTGGTTTTCGGTTGACTTTGGGGGGCATGTGATTCTATTTTTTGGATGTGCTCTGGAAGATCTGGTAAAAATAAATTAATGAGAAAAGGGGCAAGAATACACCCTTGTCTTACACCTTTCGTGTTAGGGAAATCAGAGGAGAGGTGACCTTTGATAATGAGTTTGATTTGGGAAATGTTAAAAGAATATAAATTCTGTATTAAGATCAAGAAAAGTTGATCAATTCCTAACTCTGCAGGCTTCTTCCACAATATCACACAATCAAAGGCACCACGGAAATCTATGAATGCTGCATAAATCTTGGATTGTTTTTGAAATCTGTATTTTTCAACCAAATGTGTAAGTATGAGACAATGGTCTAAAATGGGGCAGCCTTTGGAAAAACCTATTTGTTCTTTTCCTGTAAGTTTAGATTTTTCATTCAGGTAAGCAATTTAAGTAAAAGGTGCTTAGCATAGATTTTCCCTATCACTGACAGCAGACTTATCCGACTGTAGTTCTTTGGTTCACCCAGATCAGCTTTTTAAAAGATTGGAGTAATTATTGATCTGAGCCATATTTCAAGGATGATTCCATATTTACCAATAAGAGTAAATAATTGAGCTAGGTGTTCTGCCCACCAATCTATGAAAGTCTTCAATAATTTTATTGGTAGACCATCCGGCCCTGGCGAATTGCCCAGTTTAAAACTATTAACTATCTCTCTAAGAGGAGGCTCTTTCACCCTTGGCCACTCCTCTAGTCTGTCCAGTTTGTTATCATTGGTCTCCTTTCCATTCAATTCACCGTGCAGGTCATTAAATATGGGTATGAAATACTGGGTCCATTTTGATTCTGCAGTTGGTGGAACAACTAAATGGTCATCAGCTTTCAGGCCTCCATACACTAACAACCAAAATGCTTTGTTGTTTTTGTTTTGGATGGAGTCGAGTAATTGGGACCATTTGTGAGAGGCATATTTTTTTGGCCAAAATACTCCCCCCCCCCATCAAGGTAGATAGGTTCTAGTTTAGTACGGTTATCTTTGAAAATTTGGCACATTTTAACATTCATTGTTGAACCAGGGACTAGTTCTGTATTTAAATACCCTGATATTTGGTGGAGTGTTGAGCTCTTCAAATGTTTGAAAATTTCACTATATACTTTCAGAATGTCCCTTTGAGAATTGATATTCTTTAGCTTAGACAGCAACTCATTTCTAAAATCAACTGTAAGTTTTTGCCCCACTACTAAACTTATTTCCTGAGACCATTTTAGTTGGGTCATTTACCCGTGTTGGCAAAATTTTGTGTTATTCCAATTAGTTGTTTCTAAATTGAAGTTTAAATTTATAGACATCAACAGTGGTTGGTGATCACTTTTGGTATGTGTCCCAATTTTGAAGTCTAGTATCAGTACAGTGGACACTAGGGTTGCGAACATGGTCCATGCGCGAGGCACATTCGCAACCTGCAGCATTTGCAACCTGACGCGCTATGCACGCGCACACGCGGGTTGTGATTTGGCGCTTCTGCGCATGCGCAAAGTGCGATTTAGCATTTCTGCGCATGCGCGACCGCCGAAACCCGGAAGTAACCTGTTCTGGAACTTCTGGGTTTCAGCAGGTCTGTAACCCGAAAAAACCCAACCTGAAGCGTCTGTAACCTGATATATGACTGTATAAGCCTTTAGCTTGCCAGGTCTTTATTTGGATGCTTTGGGGTACATGGTAAAATAGTGGGTGATGGGCCAGGGGAGTTAGTGGGACTAGTTTTCCTACCTTTTCCTTCCATACTTTAAACATGGAATGTGTGAACCTGTTTATTGTTGTGGGAATTTTTCTTAATTTGTTTTGGAAGAATGGGTATGCTGTGGTGGGGGTGTTTCCAGTTTTATCTATCTCCAGGTGCACCCATTGTTTTGTTTTCTCTTCTAGGATGTATGGGATTATGTGGCACACTTAGTTGGTGATGTAGTATACTGTAGTTCTATGCTGGGAAGTCCCCATCCTTGGGGAGCGGGGTGAGGTGTAGGAATTTGGAGCTTACTAGTGGCTTTTCCTGTGAGAATATGAATGAGTGTAGTTTTTTTCTGCTTTTTACAGGGGGGGGGGGATCCAGATTGGAAAGGTTTGGAACAGGTAGGTTAGCTTTGGGAGTAGAAAGGGGGGAGAGTGGACATCCTTATTTGGTGCCTCTTTGAATTTCTATATTGTTGGAGTCTAGGTTGTTGATTCTGATTTTCGCTGAGGCCTTAGAGTAAATGTCTTTCAGGATTTGTAGGAAGTTAGGGCCCAATTTCCTTCTGATTAGTACTTCTATTAAGGATTTGCATTCTAGACAATCAAATGCTTTAAAGGGTATCTAGAGACATGATCGTTAGTGGGAATTTTGTTGTTTTGTTGTGTTCTTTCCAATTTAGTAGCTTCCTAATGGGGTCTGTTATATTATGGCCAGGGACAAAGCCAGCTTGGTCTGGGGTTATTAATTTGTGTAGGAAGCATTTCAGGCTGTTGGCCAGGATCGATGTGAATATTTTGTAATTTTGATTTATCTATGAGATTGGTAGTAAGCTTCTACCATGCGGCTGTTACTGAATGGCTTTTGAATAGATATTATCTTGGAGAAGGACCAGGTTTGGGGAATGGGAGCCCATTTTATGATGTCATTAAACAGATGGGTCATGTGGGGATCAGGACTTATTTGAATTTCTTGTAGAATTCTGTTGTGAAACCATCTGGACCTAGGGCTTTATGTGGTTTTAGGTTTTTAAGGACAGTCTCTGTTTTATCTGGGGTGATCGGACTGTCCATGAACAGGTTCTTTTCACACCGTATATCATATAGGCCATGAAATGGCACTGTAGTTCAGTCACAGGAACTGTGGGCTCAATTCAGTAACTGTAGTTTCTTGTTGCCTTTCTGTGCCTTCTTTTCAATATCACAGTTATGATTAAGGAGATGGTAAACAGGTATGGTGTGAAAATAGGAAGCTGCCTTATCCCAAACCAGATGTTTGGTTCCCCTAATCCAGGCAAGGGGAAGCTGTAGCTCTCCTCTCTAGATGTTGTTGGATTACACTTTCCATTGTCCTTGACTATTGGCCAAGCTAGCAGGGGCTGATGGGAGCTGGAGTTCAACCGCACCTGGAAGACCACTGAGTCCACATCCATGTGCTAATTAGCCTTGCCTACACCAGGAACAGCTAGCCTGTAGCTCTCCAGATGTTGTTGGACCCCAGCTCACATCAGCCCTAGCCAGCATGGTCAAAGTTCAAGAAAGATGGGGAATGTAATCCAGCAACATCTAGAGGGCACCACATTGGGTCCTCCTGGTCCACACTGACTGGCAGTTGCTCTCCATTGTTTCAGACAAGAGTCTTTTTAAGGTGTCCCTACAGTGGTGTGAGATTTTTTTTTTGTAGGGGAACAGTTAGGGCCAGTGTGGGCGATTGGTGGGGACATTGTGACATCACACAGGTGAGTATCACACCTTCCTCCCTAAGCTGGACAGAAGCTTCCCAGGCTTCTAATTTACTAGGAACATTTAAGGGACTAGCCTAGTCCCCCTAGTACACTGACAACAATCCAATGGTCCCTAGAAATGCCAAGGATGAAATATCAGCTCTTTTTCATGCAAAGCATGTGCTCTACTATTGAACTGCAGACTCTGCCCACTACTGAGAGAATGACTTTTCCTTGTGCTCTGGCTGTGCCTGTATATCCGTGGTTTGAGGAAGGGATTTTCTCTTGAGTCGCATAATGCTAAACTACCCCTGCCTCTTTTTGACTTCCTTTACAGATTGTGGGTTGAATTATTTTCTTAATCACCTAGATTTATTTGAACTTAGGTGTCATGGACATTTTGGTGTCTCTCTCCTCTTAGTTGATGACATCAGGGGAGTAATACTTATTATATATTCTGATCTTACACAGAATTCCCAGTGGTCTTCTGTCCAGATTGCTGATGATGTCTGCACCTTCTTAGCTTTAGCACAGCCATTCTCAGACCATTTGGCCCTGACTTTGGACTTTTTTGCCGTGCTTTCTATGCATAGCAACATGGAAGGTACCATATTTTTCGCTCTATAAGACGCACCAGACCACAAGACACGCCTAGTTTTTGGAGGAGGAAAACAAGAAAAAAATATATTCTGAATCTCAGAAGCCAGAAGAGCAAGAGGGATTGCTGCGCAGTGAAAGCAGCAATCCCTCTTGCTGTTCTGGCTTCTGGGATAGCTGCGCAGCCTGCATTCGCTCCATAAGATGCACACACATTTCCCCTTACTTTTTAGGAGGGAAAAAGTGAGTCTTATAGAGCAAAAAATACGGTATATCACAAATGGATTTCTTTGGGGGTGGATAGAGAAACATTATACCAAGGACTTTAAATGTTATAATGACACAGATCTGTAAACCAAGTATATCTCTTTGTGTAGTCTGACACCCTCATTGCTTCAGAGGAACAGAAATAGTTTTACAGTTCATGCTGCTTCCCTGAAGTCTTTCTAATCTCCTTTTGAGATAGAGGCATGTGTGTGTGTGTGCACAGTTGAAATGTCAGTGATTTTCAAGAGTAACCAGAATGATGATAGGCTTGTGTGGGCTGAAGGTAAACGTTTCTATGAGCAGTGTATTTCTCTCTGTTAAGTGAGTACAGCTAAGAGCCAGCTCCTGCATACGACTGTGCATAGATTTATAGTTTGATCCTGTAGCTTCAGTTTGCAAAAGGAAATGGTTTTAACAAAAGAGACAACTGGAAACAGTCAAGAATTGCTTCTCAGGTGTAATTGCAGCTCATGTTTTAATGCTGCCCACCTTCAGACATTTTTGATCCAGACACCTCCCACCCCAAGTTTTCTTGAGTGAATGAATGTATTTTAGGAACATAAAAAACAACCCTATACTGCATCATACTATATGCCTACTGCACCCAGTGTTGTCTACTCTGACCGCAACATGTTTCTAGTGTTATAATTATGGCTCCTTTACCTGCAAGTCAGTGGAGGCTTGTGCAATAGAGTGAATGGGGCTTCGTTTGCCCTCAGACAGCCCCATATCAGTCTGCCTTCTTACTTAGAATCATAGAATCATAGAGTTGGAAGAGACCACAAGGGCCATCGAGTCCAACCCCCTGCCAAGCAGGAAACACCATCAGAGCACTCCTGACATACGGTTGTCAAGCCTCTGCTTAAAGACCTCCAAAGCAGGAGACTCCACCACACTCCTTGGCAGCAAATTCCACTGTCGAACAGCTCTTACTGTCAGGAAGTTCTTCCTAAGGTTTAGGTGGAATCGTCTTTCTTTTAGTTTGGATCCATTGCTCCGTGTCCGCTTCTCTGGAGCAGCAGAAAACAACCTTTCTCCCTCCTCTATGTGACATCCTTTTATATATTTGAACATGGCTATCATATCACCCCTTAACCTCCTCTTCTCCAGGCTAAACCTGCCCAGCTCCCTTAGCCGTTCCTCATAAGGCATCGTTTCCAGGCCTTTGATCATTTTGGTTGCCCTCCTCTGGAGGTGAGGTCTGACCAGAGCAGAATACAGTGGCACTATTACTTCCCTTGATCTAGATGCTATACTCCTATTGATGCAGCCCAGAATTGCACTGGCTTTTTTAGCTGCCGCGTCACACTTGTTGGCTCATGTCAAGTTTGTGGTCAACCAAGACTCCTAGATCCTTTTCACATGTACTGCTCCCAAGCCAGGTGTCACCCATCTTGTATTTGTGCCTCTCATTTTTTTTGCCCAAGTGCAATACTTTAAATTTCTCCCTGTTAAAATTCATCTTGTTTGTTTTTGCCCAGTTCTCTAATCTGTCAAGGTCGTTTTGAAGTGTGATCCTGTCCTCTGGGGTGTTAGCCACCCCTCCCAGTTTGGTGTCATCTGCAAATTTGATCAGGATGCCCTTGAGTCCATCATCCAAGTCGTTGATAAAGATGTTGAATAAGACCGGGCCCAAGACAGAACCCTGTGGCACCCCACTAGTCACTCTTCTCCAGGATGAAGAGGAACCATTGATGAGCACCCTTTGGGTTCGGTCAGTCAGCCAGTTACAAATCCAATGAGTGGTAGCATAGTCAAGACCGCATTTTACCAGCTTCTTTACAAGAATATCATGGGGCACCTTGTCAAATTCCTTGCTGAAATCAAGGTAGGCTACATCCACTGCGTTCCCTTCATCTACCAGGCTTGTAATTCTGTCAAAAAACGAGATCAGGTTAGTCTGACATGACTTATTTTTCAGAAATCCATGCTGACTATTGGTGATCACAGTATTCCTTTCTAGGTGCTCACAGACTGTTTGCTTAATGATCTGCTCCAGAATCTTCCCTGGTATTGATGTCAGACTGACTGGGCGGTAATTATTTGGGTCCTCTCTTTTCCCCTTTTTGAAAATAGGGACAACATTTGCCCTCCTCCAGTCTGCCGGGACTTCGCCTGTTCTCCAGGAATTCTCAAAGATGACTGCCAGTGGTTCTGAGATCACATCTGCCAGTTCTTTTAATACTCTTGGATGCAGTTCATCTGGCCCTGGAGACTTGAATACATCTAAACTAGCCAAATATTCTTGTACTATCTCCTTAGTTATTCTGGGCTGTGTTTCCTTTGCTGAATCATTTGCTCCAAATTCTTCAGGTCGGGCATTGTTTTCTTTATCGGAGAAGACTGAGGCAAAGAAGGCATTGAGGAGTTCAGCCCTTTCTGTGTCCCCTGTTTGCATTTCACCATCTTATCCTCTGAGTGACCCCACTGTTTCTTTGTTCTTCCTTTTGCTACGAACATACCCATAAAAGCATTTTTTGTTGCTTTTAACCTCTCTAGCAAGCCTGAGTTCATTCTGTGCTTTAGCTTTTCTGACTTTGTGTCTACACGTGCTGGCTATTTGTTTGAATTCCTCTTTGGTGGTTCCCCCCTTTTCCATTTTTTGTACACATCCTTTTTTAATCTTAATTCAGTTAAAAGTTCTTTAGATAGCCACCCTGGTTTCTTTAGGCACCTTCCATGTTTCCGTCTCATTGGTATTGCCTGACGTTGTGCTTTTACTATCTCCCTCTTAACAAACTCCCAGCCATCATGAACTCCCTTTCCTTTTAGTATTGTTGTCCATGGGATCTCACCCAGCACTTCCCTAAGTTTTATGAAGTCAGCTTTCTTAAAGTCAAGAAATTGAGTCCTAGTATGCTTGGCTGCTCCTTTCCGCTGTATAGTAAACTTCAGAAGAGCATGATCACTCGCGCCTAATGATCCTTCCACTTCTACCCCACTAACCAGGTCATCAACATTGGTTAGGACCAGATCTAAAATGGCTGTTCCTCTTGTTGCTTCTCCCACTTTCTGGACAATGAAGTTGTCTTCAAGGCCAGTGAGGAATCTGTTTGACCTTATGCTCTTGGCTGAGTTTGACGTCCAACAAATATCTGGGTAATTGAAGTCCCCCATTACTACTATCTCCCTTCCTTTTGCATGCTTGGCCATCTGTTCCAGGAAGGCATCATCTATGTCCTCCGTTTGGCTTGGGGATCTATAGTAAACTCCCACAATGAGGTCTCTGTTATTCTTCTCTCCCTTAATTTTGACCCAAATGCTCTCACTTTGGCTTTGAGGATCTAAATCTTGGATCTCTTCACAGGTATACACATCCCTGACATATAACGCCACTCCTCCTCCTTTCTTGTCTGGTCTGTTTCTCTGAAATAGATTGTATCCCCCCATTATTACATTCCAATCGTGGGACTTATCCCACCAGGTTTCAGTGATGCCTATTATGTCATATTTACTTTGCTGTACTAAGAGCTCGAGCTCATCTTGTTTATTTCCCATGCTTTGCGCATTAGTGTACAGAAATTGAAGTCCATTAATCATTCCCCCGTGTCTCTTATTTAAGGATTTTTTCCTCCCACCACTAGGTCCGCGTGCTGTTTGCTCCATTTGGTCTATGACATTTGGATGATCATCTTCATTAATTGATAGACTCCTACCTTCAGGAGCACTGTCTCCCTCCCCCACAGACACTCTCTCTCTCCCTCCCCCACAGTCTCCCTCCCCCACAGACACTTACAGACAGTCCAGGAAGCTTTCCTGCCTGCCAGCTTCCTCCTTCTCAGTCTCAGTGTTACCCCCCCGTTGAACTCAGCAGGGAGGAGGATAGGGACAAAGCTGGAATTAATTGGTCCTTTAAACAGCCAGGAATCAAGCCTGGGACTTTTTGAGTGCTGCAAAATTGAGCTGGGGGCTAGGGCTGGGCAATATGTTGACATATCACCCAAAACCAGTTTGAAGTCCACAACAACATCAACAATAATAATTATTAGAATTTATATATTGCCATATACCCGGAGGTTTCAGGGCAGTTCACAGATATTATTGGTTTCATAATTTTAGACCTGGCAATAATGTGAATCAGTGTGTGTGTGTGTGTGTGTGTGTGTGTGTGTGTGCTGTGTAAAAATCACAATGTGGGGGAAATTGTGCTTCTCTTGATTCCTGTGGCCCCTTTTAATTCTGCCATCTCTGCTCTCCCCTGACTCATGCAGGGGGCAGTGAATCACAAAAGTAGGTGTCAGCAAAAATCACAGGAAAAACAGATGCAGGAAAAACCACGAAGCCAGCCAATACCTTTATATAGCTCCATCCTTATTTGAGACATAGTGATATATCAGTATATCATGACGTTTAGCTGGTGATATATCATGATACTGAAAAACAGATATTGCCCAGCCCTGCTGTTCACCTCCGCATAGTTCCATCCTTATTTCAGACATCATGATATATCGATATATCACAATGTTTAGCTGGTGATATATTGTGATGTTGAAAACCAGATATCACCCAGCCCTACTGGGGGCATTCTACCATTTCAAGGAGGTCATTAGCAGTGAGAACAGGCAGGTTTAGCAAGGTTGTCTCCTAAAAGTAATAAACACAGCCAGCGATGGGAATGAAATGGTCCTGAGCTCCGGGTATTCCTCTTCTTTGTTGCTGGCAGAAAGACTTATTGCTGCTTATGCCACACACTTGGTGTTCGTATTTTTCTGTTGTTTGTTATGAAGATTTCTGGGTCTGTTTGCTTGAGTTATGGAAACAGACAGGCTTTGGAACAGCTGTGTTGGTAATAATAATAGTGGCTTGGCTAAGCTGGGAACAGTCTGTTTCTTTCACTTGCTCACTGGGTGGCTGTAATTTCTGCAGTATCTCACTCACTTTATTTTCTCTGTAACATTCATATGCTTTATAGGTCTGCCTTTTCCCTGTGGATTGTTCACTTCCAGGTCTTTGCAGCTTTGTCCCCCTTTCCACCCTGCAAATTAGACCAAGAATTCTGAAAAGCCACAATGATCCAGTGTAATAAGCTGCCACATGTTGTGCAAATGTGGCTCCTCACTGTAAACGAGTGTGAAACCCATGTGTTCTTGTGGTATCTGCTCGATATTCACAGGCATTCTTCCATGTACTCACCAGGTTTTGCCTCATGTGTCCTTCAGAAGGTTCCCCCAGGATTTTTGCATTTCATTGTAGATTGACAGCTGCTCTGAAACACTTGTGAACCTTTCTTTAACAATTCTCACATTTTTCTTTCCCACCCACCCCTTTTGTGAGTCTTTATTCTGCACCAGTGGTGTGCCATCGCTGCCCTCTCCCGGGGGTGGGGTTGGTCAGAAATTGGTCAGAAATTGAAGTCTCAGCATTAAAACTAAATACTGGAATTTCTGAGGTGCTGCACACTATGCGTCATTTCAGACATTCCTCTTTTATACATAATGTATGTGTGGCACAAACATGTGTTTGCAATTGACTGTATATTTTGAAGATTTATTTATTTATCCAACAAAAAGTCAGAGGAAGAGCACCAGACAAGCCACAATATATCCACCACCCCCTCCCCCCGGAGCGAGCCCAAGTGCTGCTCATTGGTCAGTTAGATCTGCTTCCAGGGGAATGCCTGTCCTAAGCCTACCGGCACTGGCCAATTGCCAGCAGCCGGGCGATCTGGCCTGCCATCGGCTGAATCGCTGGCGTGGCCCATAGCCTGGCTGCAGCACTGCCCACCGTAGAAGGTGAGTGGATTTGCATGCCAAGACCCCATGATCCTGCAGTTCCCTGGGAAGTGAATGACCAGAAAGGACAACAGGATATTGATTTATGAATTCAACTAGGTCATAACTTTATTGGTTACAGAAGAGAATGGTTTGACATAGGCATTGGGTAAAGCCCGTCTGCTGGAAGTGCATCTGAGAGTAAATCACATCTTTTTTTTGGGGGGGTGCACGCTATATGACCTACATCAAATAGGGGTACCCCCATATAGAGTCCCCATTGGAGAAGTGCTATGGCCCTAGCACCCACCTGGGTGTCAGACAGAAGCCACTCAAGATCCTATTAACAGGATACCCTTTACCCAGGAGGGGCAGGCAGAGGCTACAACCTTCCCTCGGGCCAAGACCTAGGCTTACCCAATGCCTAACCACCAACTGCGCCGAAACGGCTTGCCACAAAGCCCTTCATGCTTGCAAGCAACACTTGATGCCCCTCCACTATGTCACTTAGTCAGATTTTGTTGCCCGCTTCCGACATGTGTACTCCATCAAACCAATACAAGGCCTCCTGGTCGAATGTGATGTTAGGGTGCTGTATCACCCATTCTCCCAGGCACTCCACTTTCATGCTACTTTGTAGTTGCCTTCTTCCTGTCCTGGTTGATGCCTGCTGGGTCTGGACTGTTGTGCCAGTGCTGCCTTTCAGCAAATGTGACAAAACAATGATCATATGTGGCTATAAATCCAGGAGTCTCTCAAAGTTCTCTATTATATTCCAAGTGAGCTTGATGCCTTTTCACTGAGCTGGATGACAACGGTGTCGGGAGGGCCAAACTCAGCAACGTTTGATGTCACCTTGGACATGAATTCATGTTATTTCATTCTGCACCTAGTTACCCAAGAAATATGGATGTCAGATGGAAATCCAAGGTTGTTCTCTCGATCTTTGTCTGTGGTGTGGGTAGCTCAGTTGGTTAGAGCGTGGTGCTGATGATGCCAAGGTTGCAGGTTCAGCTGCGGGGACAGCTGCTCATTCCTGCATTGCAGGGGGTTGGACTAAATGATCCTCAGGGTCCCTTCCAACTCTGAAATTCTGTGGTATTATGAGGACAGGGAACCAGTAACCTCCCACCAGCCCTGGCCAAGTTAGGAACAGTTAGGAATTGTTATCAAACAATCCCTGAAGTTTCCCAGCTTCCTCATCCCTCACTCAAAATGTTAACCACTCTGCACCAGAAGATTCTAGGGTGATGTACAAAAGTGTGAATAAACTATGAATGCATTTAAATAATAACCATAGGCAAACTTTTTATTGAGTACAGTATGTGCTCCACTGAGCCTGCATTTCCTGGGGGCTTCCCACTGTGTCTGTGGAGTGCCAAATGTTGTGTTTATTGCTGTGTGACATGCAGTTTGCTAAATAAATATATTGATTCATATTCTCATCTCCTACAGCCCTACCTCCATAACCTGAGGTATGCTAGGCTGGGAAATGAGACTGTGGAACTGTTGTGCTGGCATGTGTGTAGAGAGGTTGTCTTTCCCCTTCACTGATAATCTTTGGCATGATATTTTGACAAGCATTTGTTTTTTTTAATGGGCTTTTTTATGGTCGCTTTGTTTTTCATATTGTGCTGTAAGTTGCATTGAGTATTATTATTATTATTATCACTAATGCAGAGAAGTGGGATATAAAGTATTTCAATAAATGAATAAGAGGGAAGCAGGGAAGGGAAATAACTTGAAATCTCATTTTTGTTGTAGCCAGCAACTGGATTGCTTCTGTTTCTTAACCCAAACATGGGTCAGATTCAGAAATAGCCTGAGTGCCAAGAGGCCCTTTAGGTTGTGCTGAAAAACCAGAGGGAGGCACCAGTGTGGGTTGTTCCATTAGGGTGAATGATGCCCTGCCCCATCAACCTCCATCTGCCCTCAGCCAGCCCACACCTACCATTCTTCTTACTTAAACCAGTCCAGGGGATGGCTCTGCCAGACATTGACTCTTGCTCCACCTACTGCTGATCTCCCTGCTTTCCACCCAGATAGTCCCAATGGGTCCCTAGAGCAGTGTTTCCCAACCGGTGTTCCGCGGCACACTAGTGTGCTGCGAGACGTTGCCTGGTGTGCCGTGGGAGGGAGGCGGGCGAGGCGGGCGGCGAGAGGCGGGGCGGCGGCGGCGAGGAGAGGCCGCCCAGCGCGGGGCTCTCGCCGTCTGCCTGGCTGGCTGCCTGTGTGGCGCTGACGTCACGGGGCTGTAACGTGCCCCACATAGGCACACGCGGGGTGGCGAGCGAGCTCCCTCCCACATCCCATCGCCGCTCGCTTCGGCCGGCCTACTGGGCTGTCGCAGGCGGAAGGCCTGCGCATGCGCGAGGTTTTCGCGCCTTCGGGATTCCCTTCACGCCTTCCTCCTCCCGGGTCCTTGAGAGCGCGGGAAGCGGCAGCGCGAGACCGGCGTTGAGCCTGGTAGGTATTGCGCTTGCCAAGGCAGTCATTTGGGAAATGAAAACTTGCAAAGCAAGCAACCAGTTCAATCTGAAGTACGTGTATGCTTCATATCCTGTATCTGAAACCTGTTCTGCCCCTTCCCCCACACTTGGTGCTATTTTCATCTACACATGCAGCAGAGTAAGTTGACCCAGAATATTACCAATTCAGATGGCAGATGGGAGAATGACAGTGCTGAATGCTTTCCCATGTAGAACAGTCCCTGCAAATAAAAACCTAGCATATTTGGAAGAGGGATGCTAGCCTAACCATTACCTTCTATGTTGTTACTATTTTTTTTTTTACATAAGTAAAAAGTGACCTTTCCCCATCTGGCATGGTGGTGTGCCTCGAGACTTTTTTTCATGAAACAAGTGTGCCTTTGCCCAAAAAAGGTTGGGAAACACTGGTTTAGAGGTCACCTGGACCTCTAGTGACAAAGATGGATCAAGGAATAACCCCAAACTACCTACCTGCTCCTTTAGAGAGAGTGCTACCTGGTCCAGAACAGGCAGGTGAGATTTCTCCCAGACTTGGGATTCCTCACCCAAAGCCTTTGTATCTCAAGGATTCAAGCTTAGTTTATTGACCCTCATTCAGTCCACCTCTGTATCCAGGCACCAGTCCAGGGCTTGCACAGTCTTTCATGACTCAGACGTAGTGGAGATATAGAGCAGAGTATCATCAGCGTACAGATGACACCTTGCTCAAAACTCATTATGACTACACCCAATCATACAGATGTTGAATAGTATGGGGTGGGCATTGTACTGGCTCTAAGGCAGAGCACATGCTTTTATTGCAAAATGTCTCAGATTCAATCCCCAGCCTCTCCAGTTATAGTCTCCCTTTTGATGACCTGGAGGACTATTACCAATTAGTGTTGGCAGTGCTGTACTAGATGGCTCAGTGGCCCAATTCCATAAAACTGCCTTCCTGTTGCAAATTCTTACACTGTCAATAGTTATTTGCTCATTGTAGAGCTCAAGAGTCTGAGTTCAAACCATTAGCCTGTGGTGAGACGTTATACATTCGTAGACGGCATTTCCTTGCAGGTTGTCATGATCGGAACAATGTGACAGGAGGGAGAGAGCACCCTGAGCCTTGCTTGTATTTCATGCACAGTTCAGCAGCCCTATTGTTTGTTTTGAAAGGCGCCGTCTTGGTGAAGGCTAGCCTGTGTTGGTTAATTTCATGCCTGCTGTGCTGAGATCAATGGCTTCTTTCTTTCCACAGCCCAGTTAAAGGTTCTTGAATTACTAATACTAACCACAATCTGCCCAATTTAAAAAAAAAACAAAACAAAGCATTGTGTGTGTGTGTGTGTGTTTTGCCTCTTGCTAGGTAAATGTTATATGCTGTTTACAGTTATCCTTCCCCTGTTCATCTCACCCCCACCCCCATTCTGCTTTCATTTCCCAGCGTTGATTTTATTAATGGCTGGTTTTGAATTTGTTCTTGGAATGATTGAGGCAGCAGAGACTTACCGGCAAGTGTTTGGAAATGAGCAGTTATCCATGTCCATTCTTGGCAGAGGCAATAGAATTTTTAGTCTCCAAAATTTCCTTTTCACATACTGTGAATTGAAGACAGTACAGTGGTACTTTGGGTTAAGAACTTAATTCGTTCCTAACCTGAAACTGTTCTTAACCTGAAGCACCACTTTAGCTAATGGGGCCTCCCACTGCCGCCGCGCCACCAGAGCATGATTTCTGTTCTCATCCTGATGCAAAGTTCTTAACCCGAGGTACTATTTCTGGGTTAGCGGAGTCTGTAACCTGAAGCGTCTGTAACCTGAAGTGTCTGTAACCCAAGGTACCACTGTACTCAAACTGGAGGAAGGCTCCACCCTCTTCATTATTATTATTATTATTTTAGGTGGGGAAATTGTGCTCCCAAGAATAGGAATAAGGTGGTGGGTGGCCATACATGATTTTGCTTCATGTGATCCTTCTGTAAGTAAGTCATGCTGCTTCTCCCTTTACAGTGTTGCAGAAATATGCCCCTTCTTCACCCACCCCCTTTACTGGCAGAAACTCTGGCCCATGCCCTAACCATACAGTGGAACCTGTACTTGCAACCATAAACCGTTCTGGGGGGTCCGGTCATAACTAGAAACATACATATGTAGAGGTGCACTTTTCCATAGAAAGTAATGGAAAAGGGAATTGATCCATTCTAGACAATGAAAAACACCCCCTAACACAGCAATTTAACACAGATTTTACTGTCTAACGAGACTATAGATCCATAAAATAAAGGCAATAATCAAAACACTGTACTATAAAATAAATAAGACAGTATTGTAGATGAAAAAAATCAACATTTATTTTTCCTTATGTGCACTGAGGGTGGGTGGGATTACCTGGCTACAAGCTGGGGGTGGGGCAAGGGTCAGTAAAGAGCTGGTTCACTTCAGCCAGGGTCCCCTTTTTTTCCCTTGCCAAGCCAGGTTCTTCTCTGGACTTCCTGAGGTTAGTTCGTTGGCGGGGTTTGGGGCTGCAGTGCGCCCTGCTGTGCCTCTTGCAGATGGCACCTCCTCCACAGCTTCGGGGGGTGGGATGGGAGCCCTCTCCCCGGGGGTGGAGACCCCAGCGCTGCCCTGCAGCCAGCCAGGCGAGCTCTGGGCTGCTGGCAAGGCCTCTGTTCATATCTAGAGGAAAGTTCATAAGTCGAAGCACCTACTGAAGGCCGTAACTGGAATCGTACGTAAGTACAGTGGTGCCTCGCAAGACGAAAAGAATCCGTTCTGTGATTCTCTTCGTCCAGCAGTTTTTTCGTCTTGCGAAGCAAGCCCATTGAAGGATTAGCGGATTAGCGCTATTAGCGGCTTTTAGCAGCTTATCGGATCAGCTGATAAGCGGCTTAGCGGCTTAGAGAAGGGGGGGTAAAGGAAAAAAACCCCGCAGGAACTCGCAAGACATTTTCGTCTTGCGAAGCAAGCCCATAGGAGATTCGTTTTGCGAAGCACCTCCAAAACGGAAAACTCTTTCGTCTAGCGAGTTTTCCGTCTTGCGAGGCATTCGTCTTGCAGGGCACCACTGTAGAGCTGTACGTAAGTCGAGGTTCCACTGTACAGTGGTACCTCGGGTTAAGAACTTAATTCGTTCTGGAGGTCCGTTCTAAACCTGAAACTGTTCTTAACCCGAGGTACCACTTCAGCTAATGGGGCCTCTCACTGCTGCCATAACCGCCACACAATTTCTGTTCTCATCCTGAAGCAAAGTTCTTAACCTGAGGTAGTGTTTCTGGGTTAACGGAGTCTGTAACCTGAAGCGTCTGTAACCCAAGGTACCACTGTATCTTGCTTTGACTTCTGCATCATGCTGTTCTCTGTCCCACCCCCCACCCCCCACTGGTCCCTTTGCCTCTATCTGGAGCTGTGTTGCCAAAACAGTATGTGTCTTGCCACTTCATGAAGCCCCTCCTGAAATCCCTCTGCTCATTCCAAGCTCAGCGGGGAACAGAGGAAGCTGCCTGATAATTTGGGTCTTTGGTCCAGCTAGCTTAGCATTATCTACATCGGCCAGTAGCAGCTCTGCAGGGTTTTAGACAGGATGTATCTCCTAATCCTACCTGAATATGCCAGGGATTGTACCTGGGACCCTTCTGAATGCAAAAACAAATGCTCTACCCGTGAGCCATGCCCCCATTCAGATATATCCACGACCTGAATACACACCCACTCCAATTTATCTACTCTTATATTCCTTTGCATCCCTGTTTGTGATCTTTGCTTCTCCGTAATCTGTACCATTTTGGAGGTCTCCTTCCTTAAGCAACTCTTCTTCCATGCTATCCTTTAGTGTCTGGATCGGCCTACATGGTGGCTCTCTTCCCCTTCCTCAACTCCCTGCTTCCATTTCTCCTTCCTCTGATGTATTCCCTCTAAGATAACAGTGTAGACCTTTTTGAGGTAGGGAGCTGGCTTCTTGTTTTTCGGAAAATACAATGCACGTTGATGGCACTGTATAAATAATACATAAAAATGGCAATCTACTATGGGAAGGATTGCGCTAACTCTCAGCTCCTTTTCCTGACTCACAGTGTTCTTTGCATGATTAAAATGCAATTTGGGGACCTATTTCGCTTTATTTTATTTTTATCCCTATTTCCATTTATATCACTAATGCTATCTGAATTTTGCTATTCATGTTGTTACTGATTTGTTAATCATAAAATATGACTTTTGCTTTAATTGTGATATTTACTTTTTAGCTGTTGTTTTGCTAGCTGTGTTTTGTAATCGTTTCTCTGATGATTTGTTAATTATTCTATATGATTTATGCTCTATTTGTTATGTTCTATTGTGTTCTATCATGTTGTTATTTATTGTTTGTAATTCACTTTGGGATTCATTTCAATGAAAAATAGCATATAAATAAATAAAATCAATCAATCAATCCATTGATTGTCTTCTCCAAGAAAAACAGTATTGGAGTTGTGGTTTAAAGCTCATTGAAGTTTTAATTTCAAGGTTCTGCAGTTGTGGGAGTGGGGTGGGTGGGTGGGGTTAGGGGATGCAATGATAAGAATTACCAGGAAACCATCAGTAGGATTCGTTATACACATCTGTCGTCTGCCTACTGTTCATTTTTGTTCTCCAGAAGAGAACCATAGGCAGGGTTCTGCAGATCTGGTTGCCAGTGATAACCACCTTTTCACCCCTGGCCGGTGTCCCTGCTCCTAGTCTGAGCAGAAATATATCTGCCTTCCTGCAGCCCAGATTGTCTTCAGATTTGTGGGGTGGGGGACTTGGTGGCTGTAGTGATGTCTTTGTGCTAGGCAACAGAGACTAATCCCTCCCTTTCACCCCTTCCCTTTGGCGTGTGCAGATAATTAGAATGAAAGCTGGACAGCAGTTCTACCTGCTACAAAGCTCATTGCAAAGTGAAGCAATACCACTTTCACTCCCCTGAGTCCTCTGGTGCACACATACTTTTCAGAAGAAGGATAATTTATTTTATTTACAAAAAAATATCAAGGCCGTACAGTGGTACCTCGGGTTACATACGCTTCAGGTTACATATGCTTCAGGTTACAGACTCTGCTAACCCAGAAATAGTACCTCGGCTTAAGAACCTTGCTTCAGGATGAGAACGGAAATCATGTGGCAGTGGCGCAGCGGCAGCAGGAGGCCCCATTAGCTAAAGTGGTGCTTCAGGTTAAGAACAGTTTCAGGTAAAGAACGGACCTCCGGAACAAATTAAGTACTTAACCTGAGGTACCACAGTATACAACAATATACAGATGCAATAAAACATAGTGATATGAAGAAGGATAGAACCCATACAAGCTTCTTGCACTATTGGTGGCTGGTGCCCATTGGAACTGGTAGGGCAGGTAGCAGAGGACCAACATTAGGTAGTGCAAGAGTCAATGTTAGGCAGATAGTGGCCAGGTCATGCGGGAGATTAATAATGATGAACTGTGTAGGGAGAGAGATTTTCCACTCCTGGTAGGATTTTGAGTGAAACGGGTATGTTGCCCCTTTATCACATCACTGAAGACTTCAGTTGTGAAAGAGTGGAGAGCTCAGTTACACTTCTTTGCTATCTTTGACCATGGCCATTTTGGGGCTCTGCTGTGATACACACAAGATCACTGTCAATGAGATCTCCTAATGTTCTGCTTAGCAAACAGTTTATTTTTTTAGTCAGTGCATTCAGTGACTTCATTGTTTTAACACTGAGGCAAAGCCTTTGGTGCTTGTTGGGTCAGAATAGGTTACTGCCAGGAATGGAGAGAAGTAGATAGCTTGGGACCATATTCAGATTGTCCAAAGTGAGCTGGAAGATAACTAGCTCTGATGTATTTGAAGTAGCTGGATGGTTTACATTTTGTGGCAGCTGTGTTGACAAGTACATGGATATTAAACTAGTGCTTCTCACACCTAAAATGTGAAAGACATATGCAACCTTAAACACCCATGTACTTATGTCAAGGAGTTGTGACTGCATCAGGTCTTTCAGATGCATGTTTATACACAGATAATGGGCACCTCCCATTCACACTTCCATGTAATTTCTGTAGGAAATGTTGCTGAACCCACAGTCATAGCAGTTACCATATAACTGTGGGAGCACTTCCGTACAGATCATTCTGCTAGCAGTTGTCAGCCGATATGACAGCTGAATTGTGAAAGGATTCTTAACCCTTGATATGGGGCTTAGAAACACCCATCAGGTTTTAGTTCTTGTGCTCATGCAGAAAAGTTTTTTGGAAGGAGTGGGCAATTCATTGCCCTTATACAACATATATAGAAGTATAACGTTGTAGAATTTTTCTGACTCATGACCCATATAGAAAACCCATATTCTGAAGTAGAAGGCCAAACGCCCACATGAGCAAAGGCATGGGTATAAAAAGAGGGCAGGCTGTATCCAATTTTAGTCCTACTAACAGTAGACCTATTAAAAATAATGAACGTTACTTAGAGCCATTAACAGCAGTGGGCCTACTCTGATCTAAGCCACAGAGCCTAGGGCTTGCTAATCAGAAGGTTGGCGGTTCAAATCCCCACAACGGGGTGAGCTCCCATTGCTCAGTCCCTGCTCCTGCCAACCATCAGTTTGAAAGCACGTCAAAGTGCAAGTAGATAAATAGGTACCACTCCGGTGGGAAGGTAAACAGCATTTCCGTGCGCTGCTCTGGTTTTGCCAGAAGTGGCTTAGTCATGCTGGCCCCATGACGCAGAAAAACTGTATGCGGACAAATGCTGGCTCCCTTGGCCAGTAAAGCGAGATGAGCGCCACAACCCCACAGTCGTTCACGACTGGACTTAATGGTCAGGGGTCCCTTTACCTTTACCTTTACCATCATAAGAAATGAGAGAACAAGAGGTGTGGCACACATGACAGTAAGAGCTGTTCGACAGTGGAATTTGCTGCCAAGGAGTGTGGTGGAGTCTCCTTCTTTGGAGGTCTTTAAACAGAGGCTTGACAACCATATGTCAGGAGTGCTCTGATGGTGTTTCCTGCTTGGCAGGGGGTTGGACTTGATGGCCCTTGTGGTCTATTCCACCTCTATGATTCTATGAATTGCAAAATGTGCAGAAACATAAACTTATGACTGAAACCACACAAGGAGGATGAAGAATAAAAGGGTCTATATCATATTAAGAAAAATGGTCAGCCAGTTAAATGTTCCTCATCCCAACTTGCTTAAGAGAATTTTTTTTCCCTTTTTATATATATTCAGTGAAATCCTATAAAACTGAGATAAAATAGATTATATTTGTTTTTCCTTTCATAAAACAGATGTACCAGGTAAGTTTTTCATGTAATGCAGTTTTCAATATGTCACTCCACCAAATGAGGTGAATTTCAGTCATTGTTTTTCATCTTTAGGCAATCGATAGATGTGCAGCAATAAGAAGGCAATTCAACATATCTTGATTTTATATTTTTACCCTCTCCTTCAAAAAAAGATAATAATAATTTATGTTGTAAGCTGCCCAGTGGCTAGGGAAACCTAGCAAGATGGGTCCGGTATACATATAATAATGATGATGATTAATAATAATAATAATAATAATAATAATGATAATAATAATAATTCCTGTTCACCTCAGGCACTAAGTCTCTTCAATTATTATCACTGGCATAGGGTATAAAATCCACTGCACAAAAATCCAAAGGCTGTGTCTTGCTCTGAATATAGAGTTTTATAGAAACAATAATCATTTAACATACAGGAGAACTAAATCTTTATAAGCTTTTTTTTTATCTGCAAATATCACCATGACAGAGATTAGAAGCTAACATATGTTCTGTACTGATGATGCTTAAGTTGGTTAGTCACTGTTGACTTACTGAGCTTCGGAGATGTGTTTTTATCAGTTTTAATTTGCTAAAACTCCTTTCATTTGAGGCAACTGATATTGGCATTGTAAGAAAGATTCTCAAAACTGTTGGCACTTAGGTCTCCTCAGCACAAAGATATAAATATATATCATCACCATCACAATCATAATGGAAACTGTGAGAATGATCAGGCACATACCAGAGAGTAAGATGTATTGAATTCAGTTGGACTTACTTCTGGGTAAAAATGCTTACGATTGCAGTATAAGACTGCACAGTCTTTACACAGTTACCTGGGAGTTAGCTCCATTGAATTCAGTGGGGCTTAGGTAAAGTAGGTAAAGGACCCCTGGATGGTTAAGTCCAGTCAAATTCAACTGGGGGTGTGGCACTCATCTCTGCTTTCAGGCCAAGGGAGCTGGCATTGGTCCACAGATGGGTCATGTGGCCAGCATTGACTAAACTGTTTCTGGCACAATCGGACACGGTGATGGAAAACAGCACACGGAAACACCATTTACCTTCTTGCTGCAGCGGTACCTATTTATCTGCTTGTGCTGGTGTGTTTTCGAACTGCTAGGTTGGCAGGAGCTGGGACAAGGCAACAGGAGCTTACCCAGTCGTGCCAATTCAAACTGGTGACCTTACAATCAGGAAGCCCAAGAGGCTCGGTGTCCAGATCAAGGAAAATAATAGTACCACTCTATTCTGCCTTAGACCATACTTGAGTCTAATTCTGGGCACCACAATTTAAGAAGGATGTTGATAAGCTGGAACGTGTGCAGAGGAGAGCAACCAAGATGATCAAGGGTCTGGAAAGGGTCTGCATTGTGTGTGTGTGCTTTGGGGGGAGGGGGTTGGACTAGATGACCCAACTCTAAGATTCTTTGATTTTACGATTCTATGATTCTTTCCATATCATCTGCACAGAGACAGACAAGGCCCTGCCACCACATAGCTTAAATATGGACACATTCCAGCTTCTCTATGGAGAATGTTGAAAGCTAATTACCTGACATTCTTTGTCTTTTGTACCTCTACCCACTCTTTAAAGGGTGTCATACCACAAAAAAGCAATATAAGTAATGGTGTGGGGAGTGCCACTGTGAAGATAAGCATGCTTCCTTATTTTCAACTGCTCAAGAACATGGAATAATTTAATGCAAATGAAACAAGCTCAGTGCAGCAGTATGGTGCAAGGGGAAGTAGTGGCTGAACGGGCTTGTCTTGCCAGTAGCAGGATTTTACTAGTTTTTCCCCTATTAATTGGAGTGCATTGTGATATCTGACTTTTAGAAGACATCTGAAGGCAGCCCTGTATAGGGAAGTTTTTAATGTTTGATGTCTTACTGCATTTTAATTTGTTGGAAATCGCCCAGAGTGGCTGGGGCAACCCAGTCAGATAGGAGGCATATAAACAACAACTTCAACTTCTTCTTCTTCTTCTTCTTCTTCTTCTTCTTCTTCTTCTTCTTCTTTAATATAAATGAGTGGAGGGTGGGTGGGTGGGTGGATGCAGTGCTTTTGGGGGCAGGGGTGCTCAAGAAAACACACTACTGGCACCTTTTTTAAAAATGTGTAGCATTTACTGTAACAACTTCATAGTGAGTACTGACACATTTTTTCTATAAAAAAGAGCACTAGATAGATGGATGCTGGCAAATGAAAAACAGTAAAACTGATTGGGGGAAAAACCAAATTGCTATCCAAAACTTCACGAGACTTTGGACTTAAAATGGAGGCCTGGAGAGACATTGGCCCAATTTGGTCACACAAGTCTTGTTAAACCACAGTTTAGCAACTGAGAATGGGTGTTGAGATCACACACACACCCCTTTGTCCGATCCCTCCTTCCTTTCCTGGTGCTTCTATCTTGGTTTGATTAAATCTCAAATAATGCATGTCCAAATTTGGAAACTGTGCTTTAATGTTAGCTTAATAAAGAGGATCTAAAGCACACTGGTTAGCAAATGAACATTACCCTGTTTTGAATTTGATGTCTTAACTGTGGCTTGTTTAAAGCAAGAGATAAACCTCCAGGAAGGAAGGAAGGAGTGTGTGGTTTTGTCACTCATTGCTGGCTGCTAATCAATGGTTTAGCAAGCTGGGATCTGTGCAGCCAAACCAAGTTGGCTTGGTCCATGCATAATGTTCAAACCATTGTTTTCCTATTTTGGGACCGTGCCACAGGTGCATACTTTTTATGCATTACCCTTTCTCCATACACTCAGATTCCCTCCCTTGCTTCCTTGTCCAGGAAAGCTAAAGCTTACTGTTGTGTCCAAATCAGCCAAACTATGGAATATTTATTTATACATACATACATACATACATACATACATACATACATACCCCACCCATCACTCTGGGCATCTTACAGCACATAAAAAATTGTAAAACATTAGACTAAAAAAATCCTGATACAAGGTTGCCTATATTTCAAACAAAATATAGTTAGGCAATATAGTTAGTTGGGTATAATGTCAGACAGTGACTTGTCTGGGTCAGAACTGTGGCAGGGGATGTGAGCATGTGAGAAAAGGAAGGGGTGGGCTTAAGCCCACAGCATGACCCCATCATCCAAACTGAACTGAGCTTTTGTCTTGTCTGGGATAGAGGTACCTCTTCCACCCCCTGCACCCTGGGGCACAATATTTTATGAGTGGGTGGTATATAAATACTTCTGTAAATAATAATAATAATAATAATAATAATAATAATAATAATAATACCCATACTGTATCATTAATCCAGAAGTCAGGTGTGGATGAGAATTGCATTTGTAGCTGCAGAGCTACTCAGTTTTTCTTCTTTGCATTCTACAGCTGTCTTTCTCAAGTTCCTTAGAATTTACTTTAATGGTCCACAAATGTTCCTAGAAGTCAGAACACTGAGGAGCTTGTTAGTGCTGGGGGAATTCTGGTTGCTTGAAGCCATTAATTCCTTGTGTAATATGTTTTAACTGAACCTTTAATAAATGCTCTAGACTCAGGGAAAGTACTGCTAGGTCTTCCTGCAAGTAGAGGCCTGAGTAGAGGTTGCTGGCATC
Organism: Podarcis vaucheri; assembly: GCF_965113315.1. NCBI lineage: Eukaryota > Metazoa > Chordata > Lepidosauria > Squamata > Lacertidae > Podarcis > Podarcis vaucheri. The sequence goes on along the minus strand of NC_138758.1, from coordinate 45,500,415 downwards.
CATTTTGAAGCATTTGGGTATGAGGATATAGCCTCCAAGTGCATTGCTATGCAGAAGCTCTCTCTCGGAGCACATTATATGGAGCCAGCCCATTAATCTGTCTAGTTCAGTGTTACCAAATGGCAGTAGCTATGCTGGAACACCATTCAGGAGTCCGAGCTCTACTTGGAGATTCCAGGGAATGAATCTGGAATTGTTTTGCACACAAAGCATGCACTCTACCACTGAGCTACAGCCCCAGACCCTCAAGGTGTCTCTATTTTCCAGGGACGTCCACGCCTCCCCAGCCCGCCGATTGGCGGGCCAGGTCACAGGCACGCCCGGGGATTCCCTGGATCTCGCGGGGGCAAAAGGCCAGCCCCCGCGTGTGTGGGAGGGGATAACCTGCAACCCCCTCTCCTCCCAAGCTCGGAAATGGCTTAGTTGTGGATTGCAATGGGGCTGATCTGGACCTGGAATAATGACATGGGTGTAAGAATGAGTGGTCCCAGATGTTCATGAAGGACTAGTTATTCGCAACACATTACCATCCTCATTAGGGACACGGGTGGCACTGTGGGTTAAACCACAGAGCCTAGCACTTGCCGATCAGAAGGTTGATGGTTCGAATCCCCGCAATGGGGTGAGCTCCTGTTGCTTGGTCCCTGTTCCTGCCAACCTAGCAGTTCGAAAGCACATCAAAGTGCAAATAAATAAATAAATAGGTATTGCTCCAGTGGGAAGGTAAACGGCGTTTCCATGCACTGCTCTGGTTCACCAGAAGCGGCTTGGTCATGCTGGCCACATGACCCAGAAGCTGTACGCCAGCTCCCTCGGCCAGTAAAGCGAGATGAGCTCCGCAACCCCAGTCGGCCACAACTAGACCTAATGGTCAGGGGTCCTTTTACCTTACCTTTACTATTCTCATTATAAATAGCTCCTGGAGTATGTCAAATTTGGAACTTAGACAAACAGTTGTCCTGCACTTGTTCCCAGGTCCATCCTGCTTCTTATTTTTTGGTGGTGGGGAGGAGGATATTTTGTAGGACCATTATTATTATTATTATTATTATTATTATTATTATTAATCGTTGGCTGCTGCTCATGTATGTAGGTCATTTCAGGATTGGTGTAGAGAGGATTTCTCCTCCCCTGTTTTGTACTTTCTGATGTCTTCTGGATTGCCTGTGGGGACCCAAAATGCTGCATTGTGGAGAAAATGAGAATTCTTACTCTTCATGGACGATTTGGCCTTCTTTGCTGATAGCTCCCCCCCATTCCTGTGTTTTTTAAAAAAAGTCAAATATAAAATAGAGGAAATCTGACCTCCTTAATAAAATCATGATTTTTCTATCCAACCTGGCTTGGGGAGATATATATATATATATATGCTTTCGTAGATTTTCACGGGTACAGGAATGCAGCACAACTAAATGCAGCACAGCCATCTTCTCAGAAAAACTCTTCACAAGCTCAAGAGGTCAAGACACAAAAGCTTTAGCAACTAATCTACACTTAATGACCCACCCAGTGGTATTCAGAATATCACTCATGAAATCACTCAAGATATCCCTCAAGTAATTAAGGAACAAAAGAAGAAGAGGCACACTAATCTAGGAACTTCCTCTCTGCCCAGAACGTTGGAGGCTATACACCACACCCCTCAACAGTATTTATAGGAACTCAAACACCAGACTCTGCTCTGTTCCAGTAACAAGAAGCCGAAAGCACCAGCCTGAAGATGACGAGTGAGACCTCGTCGAAACGTCGCACAGACACCCCGACTCTTACACGGGAAGACACCCGAAGACACCAAAACCTGCATATATATATATATATATATATTATTAAAGACCCCGTGGGCTCATATTAACAAGTCTGGCTTTAAATCTGCAATAACACCTATGCGAGAGGCATGTGTAGAGACTGCTGCATCTCTCTTCCTTAGGCTGCTATGTCCTTTAACTTTGGTATTCTCGCAGAGAAATAGGAGTAGATAAACGCCTCTCATATAACTGCCTCTGGAAACCGCTTAGCATTCCCTCCTTAGTTAGTTTTTAGGAGGGTTTTTGAGGCCTGGTTTTACTCCCGTCTGCATTTGGTTAATTTCAAAGTACTGAGGTTTTATCTGCTGCTGCTGCTGCTATCTTAATTGGTACGTCATAGATTCAGATAGTGAATATTTATTTATTTATTTAAGATTCTGGTAGTGAATAAATATTGATTGATTGGCTCGCTCATTTACTATTCTTCTAACGTATGCTGTAATCTGCTCTGTGGAGGGCAACAACAAAAATGAAATTAAGAAAAGAGGGTAAGCAGGTCCGGTGCACAGATTGTAAGGCTCTTGCTTTGTAGTAGAGCACCTGGTTCAATCTACTAAGGCCCGGGGGCCGGATCCGGCCCAATCGCCTTCTAAATCTGGCCTGCGGACGGTCCGGAAATCATTGTGTTTTTACATGAGTAGAATGTGTCCTTTTATTTAAAATACATCTCTGGGTTATTTGTGGGGCATAGGAATTCATTCATTCCCCCCCCCCCAAAAAAAAATAGTTCGCCCCCCACACGCTTATCTCGCTTTACTGGCCGAGGGAGCTGGCGTACAACATCTGGGTCATGTGGCCAGCATGACTAAGCCGCGTCTGGTGAACTAGAGCAGTGCACGGAAACGCCATTTACCTTCCTGCCGGAGTGGTACCTATTTATCTACTTGCACTTTTGACGTGCTTTCAAACTGCTAGGTTGGCAGGAGCAGGGACCGAGCAACGGGTGCTCACCCCGTCGCGGGGATTCAAACCGCTGACCTTCTGATCGGCAAGTCCTAGGCTCTGTGGTTTAACCCACAGCGCCACTTGCGCCCCTTTCTTTGGTGAGATAGGAAGGCACATATTGTAGAGAGTGTTAATGAACTACAGTGGTACCGCGGGTTACATACGCTTCAGGTTACATACGCTTCAGGTTAAAGACTCTGCTAACTCAGAAATATTACCTCGGGTTAAGAACTTTGATTCAGGATGAGAACGGAAATCGTGCTCTGGCGGCCTCTACCCCCCCCCCCGCTCCCAATTCTCATGACTTTGTATTCTACAGTGGTACCTTGGGTTACAGACGCTTCAGGTTACAGACTCTACTAACCCAGAAATAGTACCTCGGGTTAAGAACTTTGCTTCAGGATGAGAACAGAAATCGTGAGGCAGTGGCGCAGTGGCAGCGGGAGGCCCAATTAGCTAAAGTGAACAGTTTCAGGTTAAGAACGGACCTCCGGAACGAATTAAGTACGTAACCAGAGGTACCACTGTACTGCCCATCCCAATGACAGAAGACAGCTGCATAAGCAAATTGGTTCTCACTATGTTTCTAGATAGTCTCTTTATCAAGGCAGATATGTAAAATATACAGAATCACACATTCTTAAAGGTTAAAGACACTAAGCTGTTTTTGATCCTTTGCATTTTATTTATGAATTTATAAGATGTATTATGCAGCCTTCATTATAAATTTCTGGGGCAGATTACAGCAGTATAATCATACAAGTGAAAGAAGTAGAACAGTTTATATACAGTTGTTTTCTTTTAAAAAAAGTAAAACACTTCCAGCAAAATCAGTACAGTTTAGATTATATAGATCAAAAGAGGAGAGTTCTACAAAAATACCTTAATTGTCAAAGACCAGGGTGGAAAGAGGTACTTTTTCAGCATACACTAGAAGCAATAAAAACATAACCTCTCCTGCCTGGAGTCTCCTCTTTTAATTCTTCTAATTACCATTTTAACTCTTTTAATTGTTATGATGTTTTAATATGCTTGTTTTTATTGTACATGTTTTAATTGTGGATGTTTATTTTAATGGCTTGATGAAAATAGTTTTGTTCATACCCTCCAACATTTATCCAATGAAAATGGGGACACCCTATTTAATCATAATCTTCACTTTATTATCTATTTCCCACCCATTAAACATTAAAAAACCCTATACAGGGCTGCCTTCAGATGTATTCTAAAGGTGCATAGTTACTTCTCTCCTTGGCTCGGGGGTCACATAACTCTGTACCCTCTGATGTCCTACCATACCTCCCAACATTTCTCTGCTGAAAATTGGGACGTTCTAAGGAAAAGCAGGACATTCCAGGATGAAATCAGAAACTGAGATGGCTTCTGTAAAACCAGGACTATCCCTGGAAAATAGGAACACTTGGAGGATCTGTTTGTTGTGCATTTTAATTACTGTATGTGTGGGGTTTTTTGGTAATTTTATACTTGAAAACCACTTTGATTTAGAGTTATACACTTTGTAAATCAACAAATATTAATAATAATATACCTGTGGGGAGGAACTTCCACAGGGAGAACCCTCTCCTCAGCCACTGTTCCCTGCACATCTGAGGGTGGAGGGTATTGTGAATTAATTTCAGGCTGCTGCACAGATTAGCAGGAACGCTTTTATGAGGGCCTAACAAATAAAGGGTCAGAAATCCCCACCAGGCGTCTCCCCACCCACCACCCAGTAAACAAACTCTAGAGATGAACTCCAGAAAACTTTGCGTTGCATCACGATCAGATTTTTTTGGTCCGTTCTTGCCCTGGTCTCAGATGTCCTGTGCTGATTGACAGTTAACAAGAGCTAAGCAGTTGTTGGTAAGTAGCTTGTCTCGTTCCCTCCCTCCTTCCCTCCATCGCCTTTTCTGTGGGGAATTGGCTAGGGAAGGGCATGCCAGATGCCATTCTGCACACACACAGTCCCTGCTGCTCAAGGGACAGTAACCTTCCGAGGGCTGCGTTTCCATTCCATCATCCTACTGCTAAATGAAAGAGACAGTTCCCCGTTCAATAATTCATAGCCGCATGAAGCTAGCCACCATAAAGGAAAAAATGTCCTTCCTCCCAGGCTGCTGGTGATGATGGTTGGAGAAGTGATTCTGCATAGCCTTTGAGGTAGTCATTTTTGTCTCCCGCCCCTCCACCCACTCCATTGCTGCCTTTCCTTTCTTTTCCTCCTGAAATGAGTACTCCAAATAGACTTAATTAAACCAAACTTCTATTTGCACAAAAAAGAAAGAAAGAAAGATGCAAACAGGCCAGTTCCTAATTAAATAATAATCTAATGGAATGCATTGAAGAGGATAAAACTCTGCTTTCAAAGAAGCAGTTCCTGCTGGTTAAAATGATAAGAGTCCTTCAAAGGATTGCCTGCAATTTGCCCAAAGGCACTGTTCTCTGCATGTGAGGTGGGCTTGTCTAGCAAACTCATGGAATATACTTTGTATATAGCTCCCATTCAATGCAGTGTCTTTTCAACACTGCAATATGAGCCATCTTCTAGTATTCTACTTGCGTCTAAAAAAAACGGGACATATTCAGTGTTCTGTGCCCCCTAGTGCAAGAGCCTTCGGGCAGAGTTTAAAGGTCACACGAAAAAGGAATCCAGTGCAGCAGTTGTGCTAGTGAAAGTTTGTTGTATGGGATTTGTTGATTCTTGTGCAGTGTGTTGTACAACAATATTTGGTAATGTACTTGTTTTCCTTTGTGCTACATCATCATCATTCTATTTGGGTGCCTCCTTTCCATAGTTAAAACCATCCTCAAGGCAGCTTACAACACGAAAGACTGACATACAGTAATTACAAACATAACAAAAGTAGTTATAAACAATAAGACACATAAAAAGCTACATAACCAAATCGAACAATTTTCACAATGATAATAATCATAGGATCTAAAAATAAAGATACGAAAAATTTAATTTTGTAGCTGGAGTCAGCCAGGGCCACACAAGCGCAAGTTAAGTGTCTTCAGGATATGGCCCTGAACTGATGTGGGGAACCTTCTATTTTCATAGAGGCATCCCATCCTGTTTAGAAGCACTGAAGGATTAGGATTCTAAATTTCCTAGGCAGCATCCACATGTACAGGAGACTGCCCACTTAAGATGTTCACCCTCCAAATTGTTGGAAGGGGACTGGGATTGCAAAATGTTCTTGTGGCTTCTGTGTTGCTTTTACATGCAACTATAATCCCTGAAGACGGCTACATGCTGTTATTTGTGGCAAAGAGTGGCGGTGAACCTTGGCTCCCTGGAACGTGCACCTGAGGATTGTATGTGACAGAGGAAATAGAGCATCAAAGAGTACCCCTAAATATTGTGGGGGTACCACTGCTCAAAAGGTAAAGAAGGAAGATGCCGACAGAGAGGCTTGTCCAAGGAATGTGATGGACTGTGCTCTGAGCTTCTAGAAGAAACTTGCCTGCGTGTTCTCCGGAATCCATATACCTGGCCAGGCCAGTTTCAGGATGCATGCAGGGGAAAGAGAGAGGGGAAACCCCTGTTGCACAAACAGAAGTCTTTGTATGGGGCTTCTGTTGACAGGATTCGAACCCCATCCAATTTCTTTACAAGACTTCTGAAACAAATGGTGGCTTATTTATTATTATTATTATTATTATTATTATTATTATTATTATTATTATTAGATGTAGTAGTATATTTAAATTTATATAACACCCTATACCTGCAGGTCTCAGGGTGGTTCACAAGATAAAATCACAATATAAAAACACTGAATACATAATAAAGACAGAAACATCCGAATAACCCCTCCCCCCCCCCAAGTAAAGGGCATTGGATGACAAACAACCAAAGCTCTGGTTAAAGAGTAGCGATTTTGCCTGATGCCTAAAGGCATATAATGAAGGCACCAGGCGAACCTCCCAGGGGAGAACATTCCACAAGCAGGGAGCCACCACAGAAAAGGCCCCATTTTCATGTTGCCACCCTCCAGACCCTCTCATGGAGGAGGCACACAAAGAAGGGCAGAAGGAAGGACATTCCAATGTTATAAGGGCAATAGTGGAATATTGCTCTATAATATTCTGTAGGGTGATCTAAGTGACCTTTCAGGTTAAATTAGAAGGCTGATCCTATGGTCTAATGATCTCAGGCACTCAATAACATTTTGATCAAGGAAACAAAATAAGCTTGTTTCTTGGCTGTGCTGTAGAATTTGATCCTAGACAAATTCCTTCGCTTCCCTTTTTAAGCCCAACTCATCACTCCCCCTTTTCCTTCAGAGCACACTGAGAACTGATTTTCTTAGAAAATAAAATTAACTAACGATGGCAGGTGTCAAACTTTACCCCCAAACCCTGACCCTCAGTATGGGAAGATTTCCAAATGTGGCTGTTTGCTTCAGCGCCCTATTCAAAGTGGTCAGCATTCCAAGTCTCTCACTTTTCTCTCTCCCCTCAACAACACCCTCCTGCTTCTATTTTTTATTTTTATTTTTTGCCGTCTGGCTCTGAAATTGCATCCTGTGCCTCCGAGCAGATTCTGCTGGTGGAGAAGTGCCAGATTGAGGGAGTTAATTGAATAGAGGCTGAAAACATCACAGAGCTACTGCTCTTGTAGCCACAGTCTCTCAGAACCCCTCCGGAGGTGTGTGTCCAGAGAACACTTTGGATATCAACAAAATAAAAGAGGTTTCCCCAGTAACAGGAGTAATAAATAGACTAAATCTTCAGAAAGAGTTTGCAGCTTGGCTTCTAATCCCAGCATCTCCTTTAGGCTTGAAGTTGCAAGCTATCATGGGAGAGTCATAGATTCTTCTGTGAAGTATAGTTTCATATTGCCAAGTGCGAAATGAGGGGTTTTGAGGCAGTGACTAGGATATATATATATATATATATATATATATATGTGTTTTGGTGTCTTCGGGTGTCTTCCCGTGTAAGAGTCGGGGTGTCTGGGCGACGTTTCGACGAGGTCTCACTCGTCATCTTCAGGCTGGTGCTTTCGGCTTCTTGTTACTGGAACAAGAAGCCGAAAGCACCAGCCTGAAGATGACGAGTGAGACCTCGTCGAAACGTCGCCCAGACACCCCGACTCTTACACGGGAAGACACCCGAAGACACCAAAACCTGCATTCCTGTACCCGTGAAAATCTACGAAAGCAAATATATATATATATATATATATACACTCTCTCTCTCTCTCTCTCTCTCTCTCTCTCTCTCTCTCTCTCTATTGGAGAGGAAGAAGAGCAGTGAGAGCCACTAAAAAGAAACTTAGTGGGGGGGGGGGAATCCAAAACATACCATCCAGCATTTCTCTGATGAAAATAGGGACGACACATTCCATAATGATAATTTTACTAATTATACCCCACCCTTCTTACTGGGTTGCCCCAGCCACTCTAGGCAGCTTCCAACATATATAAAAACATAATAAAACAACTTTGTTGTACAGTGGTACCTTGGGTTAAGTACTTAATTCATTCTGGAGGTCTGTTCTTAACCTGAAACTGTTCTTAACCTGAAGCACCACTTTAGCTAATGGGGCCTCCTGCTGCTGCTGCGCTGCTGGAGCACGATTTCTGTTCTCATCCTGAAGCAAAGTACTTAACCCGAGGTACTATTTCTGGGTTAGTGGAGTTTGTAACCTGAAACGTATGTAACCTGAAGCGTCTGTAACCCAAGGTACCACTGTACTTACCGGTACCTTTATTGTAAGATTGTATTTTAAACCAATAAAGATGTATTTTAGAAAACACATTAAAAATTATTATTATTATTTTTAATATTGCCTTCAGATGGCTCGGGGGGGGGAAGATAACTCCATACTCCCCAACATTTCTCCAATGAAAATAGGGACATCCTAAGGCAAAGTGGGGGCATTTTGGGATCAAATCAGAAACCAGGATGGCTTCTCTAAATCAGGGGTGTCCCTGGGAAATAGGGACAATTGGAGGGTCTGCAGGCCTACACAGTGGTTCTCTGACATACATAATGAGAGTTTTATTTAAGATTTTTATTTATTTATTTAAGATAAGGTCTGAGGGATGGTGGACTGGCCCCCTGCAGAATTTTTTTTGCTGACCCCTGGTCTAAAGCCTCTAGGTATTCTCCATTTCCATTTAACATTTCATATATCTCTGATTCATTTTCATTCTTCCTTTCATAAAACACTGATCATATCATTTTTAATTGTTCAGCCATCAACTGTTGAACAATACTAACACCCACTGGGAGATCAAAAGGTATCATCATCATACTGGATGCTTTTGTTGTTTTTGATATTATTAGCAACTTAAAGGTAAAAGTAAAGGGGCCCCTGACCATTAGGTCCAGTCGTGGCCGACTCTGGGGTCGCGGCGCTCATCTCGCTTTATTGGCTGAGGGAGCCGGCGTACAGCTTCTGGGTCATGTGGCCAACATGACTAAGCCGCTTCTGGTGAACCAGAACGGTGCATGGAAACACTGTTTAGTTTACCTTAATATTTTGAATTTAAGGTTCCACCTTAAAATCACTATCTCAATGAATCTTATCTCACCTGGATTTCCCCCCCCACAGGAGTAATGGCTGATTAACTTTCAGCATCCTTAGCTGCAAAAACAGAAAGAAGGGGTAAAGAGATTTTTTTTTTTTACAGAGAATTCCCTTGTCTGTTTAATCTTTATTATCAACCATAAATCAGGCTTTTCGCTCTGCCTTAGACACTGTAACTACCAGTTTTTCTTTTTGTTGTTCTTAATGGCAGAAAGTGGTACCTACACATTTTCAGATTGTAAATTTTCACCAGCAGATAGAGGGATCTCTCTAAATCACAGTTTTCCTTGTCCCAGAAACGTTTAAGAAAGGTTCGTAAGTGGCATTTGGGTATGATATTGAATCTGCAGCAAGCCAGCTCATTCTAACTCCTGTCCAAGCTCACACTTCTCATTGAGCTTGTTTACATACTGAAGGTTTATACGTAGGAGACTTGTTTATAATTATATTTTGGGAATAATTCATGTTCTTATGTATCTGCATTGTTTTATACTTTCTGGATGTGCCATGAACATATTATAAAGTAGTTGTGTTCAGCGACGATCCATCAAGAAAAACCACGAGCAGAGTGAGCTCGTGGCCATGGGACTCGGCGGGCACCTGGAGCGACCCCCAAAACGAAGAAGGGACCCCGTAAGGGGCTCCGGAAGCGCGGAGGGGAAGCGGTGCTGAGAGTACATCGCTCTTTCTGCGGGAGCGAAGCCGCGCGGCTGTTGCTGATGAGCGCCGACCTTTCTTCCTTAAGCAATTTGGTCAAGACTGAAACTATCCTTGTTAGGCCGAATTGCAGCTATAAAAATGAACGTTTTGCCAAAAATGTTGTTTTTGTTTCAAGCCTTGCAGATTGTGGACAGAGTGGAATGTTTTGGAAAGTGGCAGAAGGATATCTCTAAATTTGTCTGGCAGGGCAAAAAGCCCCGAATAAAGTTTAAAATACTAACTGATGCAAAGGAGAGAGGGGGGTTTGCCCTGCCAGACTTAAGGTTATATTATGAAGCTGCGGCCTTCTGCTGGATGAAAGATTGGATTCTGTTAGAAAACACTGATGTCCTAGATCTGGAAGGCTTTAATAATTCGCTAGGTTGGCATGCGTATTTGTGGTATGACAAGGGAAAAACATACGGAATGTTTAAAAACCATATTGTCAGAAAAGCAATATTTATGGTCTGGAAAAAATACAAAGACTTATTGGAAAGCAAAACTCCGAGGTGGGTATCACCAATAGAGGCCAAGGCTCGGAAAAAACCCAATATGGAGGCTGGCTGGCCGAAATATTGGGAAATAATAGAAAACATTGGAGACAATTGGAGGTTGCAGAGCTTTGAAAAACTAAAGGGTAAGGTGCAAGATTGGCTTCATTAATGAGGTTTTCAAGTTAGACAAAAAAACAGGATTCCAGGTGGAAAAATTGAAACTTGAGACAGAGTTGTTAGAACCAAAGACCAAGCTATTATCGAGAATGTATAACTTGCTGCTTAAATGGAATACTCAGGATGAGACAGTTAAATCAGCCATGATAAAATGGGCTCAGGACATTGGTTATAATATCATGTCTGGAGACTGGGAGAGGTTATGGACCACCGGTATGAAGTTTACTGCATGTAATGCTTTGAAAGAAAATATTATGAAAATGGTATACAGGTGGTACATGACCCCGGTCAAGCTGGCTAAGATATACCATTTGTCCGACAATAAATGTTGGAAGTGTAAGGAGGCTGAGGGGACATTCTTTCATCTTTGGTGGACTTGTCCAAGAGTGAAGGCCTTCTGGGAAATGATTTATAATGAGTTAAAAAAGGTGTTTAAGTACACCTTCCCTAAGAAACCGGAGGCCTTCCTTTTGGGCATTGTCGGCCAGAAGGTGTTAAAGAAGGATCGAACTTTTTTCATGTATGCTACCACAGCAGCAAGAATCCTTATTGCTAAGCATTGGAAGACTCAAGATTTGCCCACACTGGAGGACTGGCAGACGCAATTGATGAACTACATGGAACTAGCCGAGATGACTGCCAGGATCCGAGATATGGGAGAAGAAGCAATGGAGGAGGACTGGAAAAAATTTAAGGACTATTTGCAAAAGTATTATAAGTTATATGAACTTTAAGATGCCGTATGATTTGGAAGGTTAGCCCCAGCAACGAGAGTGGATTATATATGAAATTGGATAATATTTATGAAAGAATTAAAGTTTAAATGGGTAAAAATGATAATATGCTATATTTTTAGAGTAAATGGAAAATAAGGGATTTAAACTTAAATTGCAATTGAAAGTACAAAGAAACACATGAAACAAGGGTATAACTTGCTGATAATTTTATTGTTAAGAACGCACTATGCGGGAGATGCGAGGAAGTCCGATAGAAATTTGAAATAAGTTGTTGAAATGGTTTTGATTTTCTGTTTTTTTTCTTTTTCTATTTTCTATGTTCTTTCTTTTTTCTGTCTTATCTGTAATTGGAAAAAATGTAATAAAAAATTATTATTAAAAAAAAAATAAAGTAGTTGTGTTCTATGTTATAAATCAAGCACTGCTAGGAGTTTGTTTACTAACATGACTTTGACCAAACCGTGGGAGGCAGTGGAAGACAGGAGTGCCTGGTGTTCTCTGGTTCATGGGGTCACAAAGAGTCGGACACGACTAAATGACCAAACAACAAGGAGTTTGTTTTTTGCTTTTTTATGTATTTCTGATCAATAATTTTTGTGTGTGTGGTACGAGCAAATTTTTATTCTGAAAGTGTGACCCAGGGGGAAAAGTTTGAAAACCATGACTAACAGGTCCTTTTATTTAAGTGGGTCTAGTCTGAATAGAACGTAGTTGAATTCTGTTTGGTTCAGATGATACCAATGGCATCACCAAATTTAGGTCATTGCAGGTGGTTTCCCTGCATGGGGTGCTGAGCCAATAGGGTGCGAAACAACAAGAAAACCTATATTTATACAAGTGTCTACTGAGACAATCCATTAAAAAGCAACTGTACCAAAAGGAAGAATTGTGAAAATAAGAAGTGCTTTTGCGGTGGCACCCAATTTTGTTCTGGCTCAGGGCACCATATTACCAAAATCCACCCGTGCCAATGGGTCCCAACCAAACCTGCACCTATGACATGGAGGTTTGCAGTAGACGGAACCTGCTAAGGTGGTCAAACCATTTGCTGACTTGGTAAAGTAGCCAGTCTGAATAACCAAGAAGCTGCCCTTTTTTCATACAGGCAAATAAGCGGCCCTCCCTTTTACCTCAGCTGGATATTTCACTCACTTCGCCCAAGGTCTTATCTTTTTTTTTTTTTTAAGATTCCATGGCTTTTATTTTTTTTTTAAATATATATTTTATTCAGGATTTTCTTGTTTTACAGAAGACTATACCTAAACTAACCTCAGATTCTGGAATCCATCACAGGAGCTCAAACTTCATGTTCAGTTCCATTTTCACAGCTGCCAGACTCATAAAAATCAAAGTTATTCTTCATTACTATGATTCAAACTTGAATACAGATAAAATATGTTGTTTGTTTCAGATCTAGTATTAAAGAACCATGTGCTGCCTTTAAAAGACCTTATAAATTCATTGTCACTAATCAAGCTTTATTGGGTCTAAGCCCACTTTATAGAATGCTTAAAGAGTTTTAGCTAAGTCAGGTATAGAGAATTGGTGGTTCTCTATAGTTGCTGGACTGCAACCGTGTCAACTCTGCCATTGACCCCACTGACTGGGGCAGATGGGAATTTGGGATCCAGCCACATGAGAGCCACAGCTTCCCCAGTTGTTAATTTTAAGTCCACATTCAATGCACCCCGTTGACTTCTAACTGTTGCTACTTTAGTGTGAATATTAAAAACAGAGTGTGTTCATTGTGTGCCTGTTTCATTTGGCTTTTTGGCAGGAAGGCTGTAGATCTCACACAGAGGCTTAAATTGAAGAGGGCTGAATCCTGCCTCTGAAACCTGTGAAGGCATGTTTCCACATTCCCGTAGGAGGCTGGGCTTTAAATCATTACCTTCCAGCCTGCATGCAGATTTGTGGAAGCGAATCTCAGTTAATCATAGGATAAATTTAGAAATCAATTATTATTTGCCAAAGTGGTTTCCCTCACTTTCCTTAATGAGAAGGTTGAAGGGATTAATCTTCTCTTCCCTGACCCCGGTATGTATGGATGAAGGGCAAGAACACTTAGCATGCCTTTCCCTTTCCATATGCACTTGGCCCTTTAGAAGATCAAGTCTGAAGTACCTGGATGTGAAGCTGCAGAGAAATGATTTTCCTTGTTTAGGACGATTCTCTTCATTGGAGGCCTGATGCATAATGGAATGAAAGAAGAGGTGTGTTCTTTGAGACTCAATTGCAGGGCTGAGAAGCTGCATCTAGTTCCAGTGGGATCCTGCATTTGTGATCTGGTTGGAGGGGAGCAGATGACTCTTAAATGCCTCTTGCCTCCTACGGTAGGATGAGCTGGGCTCTCGGTGTTGATGAGTATATTTTTTAAATGGGAAATAACTCCCCTAAACATAGCAATATCATCAGCATCTCTTACTCCCTACAAAATAAGCTCTGAATGGATGGGTGCATTTCCAAATATTTAATTTACATCTCACTCTTCATCCTAAGCGAGTCCTAGGTGGCTTGGCTGCCAATATGAGCAGCTTACTAACCAACTATTATGACACTGGGTTATATCTAGTGCTTGTCCTCCTCAAACTAGTTCCTCTGAAGTTAATATGAATGATTTAAGTTTATTTATTTTAGTAGGTCTAGTTTGAGTAGAACTTAGTTGGATATAACCTACTTCTTTTGTTTTTGGATGTCACAACCTTCCCCTTCCCCAAATGTCCTAAGCTCTGAATAGTCCTCTGCTCATCTATGTGGTTTTTGAGCTTCTAAACAGGCATTTTTCACGCTTTTGTTTTGTAAATTTCCATAAAGCACAACTGCCAAAGACTCTTGGATGTACTTTTCACAAAGCTATTGGCAAAGATTTCCTCCAGCATTTTCCTGTGCATGCCTTGAATACAAGAAGAATTAGGAGCACAGGAAACTGTGTTACACTGAGTCAGAACATTGGTCTATCTAGCTCAGTATTGTCTGCACTGGCTGGCAGTGGCTCTCAAGAGTTTCAGACAAGAAATCTTTCCCAGCCTTATGTGAAGATGCTGGGGGTTGGAGCTGGAACCTTCTGCATGCAAACCAACACACACTTTTCTCCTCCTCCTCCTCCTCTTTCCCAGAGCCATTATAAGAAGTCATTCTGTACTGCTGCTCATTTTACAAATGGGGAGCAGAGTCCTGACTTATACCTTGTCCAGGATCATCCAGTTAATGTGGGGCTTCTGATGTGTATATTGTGGCTTGTCAATCATGGAAGGATAGGTCTGCTACATGTGAACCTCCACCGTCACATGTAGTGTACAGTGCCTCTGAATTCCAGTTGCTGAGGTGTGAGAACATGGGAGGGCATTTATTTACTTATTGAAGTATTTAAAACGCACACTTCCATAAAAATTGCAAGGTGGTATAATACAAGAGGTATATAACACACAGTCATTCCTTGCCTTGCGACTCAGATGTTTTGGCTTCCGAACACCACAAACCCAGAAGGGAAGTGAGTGTTCTGGTTTGCAAACGCTCTTTGGAACCCAAACATCCGTTTTGGCTATCAGCATTGTTTCCGGGGCCAATCAGCCAATCGGAAGCCGTACCTTGGTTTGCGAACCTTTTGGAAGTCGAACGGACTTCCTGAACAGATTCCGTTCGTCAACCAAGGTACGACTGTATTCTCAAAAAAGTAAAATTGTTTGTGACTGTATCTGGCTTCTGTAAGGCAGTTTTACTCCCAACACCGATCATCTATTTTCCAAGCCAGGTCCTGAGAGGGGACAGCAGTTACTGTGTATGCCTGAGGGTCCCCTTGTTTAGGGGTGGGGGCTCTCTTAGCTGCAGCCACTGCTCTTCACAAGTCAAAAGAGGGTCCACCAATGGCTAACAGTCTACCCAAGTGGGCTTTGGGTGGACATGATTGATTTCATTAGACTGGTCATTTGATCTGGGTCAGCTGAAAAAACAGGGCATTTGATTCTTCCAGTTGAAAAGGTCCATGTTGTAGAGGTGGCAGTCATTGTACCACCAACTCTTTTATGCACCTCTGCATATTTCCGGTTCTTGGGCTCCTGCTGTTTGTCCTTGGTTGAGAAAGGCATGGCATGAAAGCGAATCGCCTGTGAGGAAGAGAACAAACTCCAGTCAAAGTCAGACCAAGTTTGCACATATGTGATAATCCCTCTGTTGCCAATTTGTAAGGCAACAGAGGGAAAAGCCAGAGATTCTGGCTACACACCATCAAGGCAAAGGAAACCGTGGACCTCATTTTCCCTCTGCTACAGCGCCGCCTATATAATGGCCAGAGAGGCCACTTTAGTCACTGTGAACTGTAAGGGAGGGAGGGAGAAGCTGGACCCTGTTGCACTCCCAATGACATCACCAGGGAGCGCAATAGAATCACCCAAGGTCTATTATCCTTTGCAGTAAAAAAAAAAGGCTTGTAGCAACACCTTGGGGTGCAGATCCCAAAGCAGCAGCTGCCACACACCCCACCCCCAAGTGTGACACATAAGGTTAGAATGGTCTTTAAAGGGTGTCACACATAAAACCATCCTCTTCACCCCAGAAGGGCCTCACCCTCCTTGCTTACTTCAGCTGGCCCAAGCATTTCTCCAAGTCTGGGGGGAGTCACGCCGCCTGCTACTTCTCCCCAGCCCTGTGATTCCACACCACAACCACCCTTCCTCCCTAAAGGTGGGCAGAGGATGGCTATGGAAGGAGACCTAGACACAGTCACAGTCCAGCAGGAAGCTTCTCACGTGTGCATCTGGTGACTCTTGCACCACTCTCTCACCATGAGATTTGAATCCGGGTTTCTCTGCGTCCAGTCCAACACAGCACACTGGCTCTCCCACCTTCACAAGGAGAGGACCCCGGAGATGGCGGTGAAATAGAAAGTGGAGGTCAGAGCAGAAGGACCTGAGTGAAGGAGTGCCATTTACCCAAGGAGGTCAGCAGGTGAAGGTGGTCATTTCCCAGCCAGAATTCCATCAGCTGGCTTCCAAAACCTCTCTTGCAAGATCCCAGTCTCTGTAAAAATCTGCAGAGCCACCACTCCACCTTGGGAATACCTGCAAGGACATGATGACAAGGTATCTTTTAGGTCTTTTCCTCAAAATGGGGCAGAAAACTCAAACGTCTGCTCATAATATATTCCTAAGTAGGTTAGATGCAGCCCACCAGGATGGTCTTCTGCAAAATCCCTGTGGAAAGGAAGGCAAGCAACTATGGTCCTTCACAACCAAAAAACCCTGAAAGGGAAGGTTCCTCAGCTCCCGGATCAATTTTCGCCAAAATGGCATCAATTGCTGCAGGATATATTTTTTTGTGGGGGGTGGGTACATGTCTTTCAATTCCCCCCTTTTTATAACTGTATTTATCATTTTTCATTAAAGTGTTTTACATTTCACTGAATATAACCGTACATTTAATCCTTGACTTCCCTTCCCCCTTCCATGGTTCTATTTCTTCATCCATTAAGACTGCCTATTCTAATTTCCCCTTATATTCATATTTCTCCCTTCCCGCTATATCTATAATACTTTACACTGCTGAATTTACAATGACTCTGCTAACGTTTTAACCTGATTAACAAACAATGGTGGAAATCTGCGGGGCCTGCCGGGCTCAGCAATGCCTACACTACTTAGGACCCTCCTGAATGCAGAAAGTGTGTTTTAGCCACCAAACTAAAGCTCGTCCCCAACAAGAAACCACGGCTCCCCTTCTCCCCTCCCCTCACCCATCCCTCCCACACTCCTCTAGCTATACCACTGGGTGGTACCCCAGAACCAAGGGGGCATTGCTGCCTCCAGTTACCAAGGTCTCTCTAGGTGCTCTTGCTTGACCTCTAGCAAGTTTTCCTTGGGTTTAGGTGGCTTTCACTCCAGGTAGAAAACATGGCTCCTGTGTCTAGTTGGCAATGGTACTGGTGGCCGTCTATGTGAATTTTGTCCATGGGGTCAGTGACAGAGAGGGTTAAGACGGGACACAGGAGTTCTCAGTGGATGCGATTCCTATTTAGTTGGCGGCATTCTCCTTTCTCGCTTCCAGAAGGTTTTGGAGGTGGGGCAAAAGCGGCAAAGGCACCCACCTCCCCTCTTGGTTGGTAAGAACAATTAGTCTGTTGATGAGGTGCCTCGCCCCTCAGAGCATACTCTTACTGGCATTTGGGAATTATATTTTGCCACCTCTTCGAATTCTTTGGGTTAGCATTGTTGGCTTGTGGACAAAATCTCCTATAACATCCAACTTTGCTGTACTGGTAACACTCATTAGTTGGGCAAGATCCTTCCCTCTGTGTCAAAGCTGAGAGGTTTACTGAGTGGGCCCAGACTCACCTTGGTCAATGGAGGGAACCTCTCATCCCCTGACTCGATGTTTCAAATTCTCTGGAGGCTTCGTATGTATTTAATCCCCCTGATGGGCTAGGGTTGGATGAGGTGGGGCTGGAGGTGTTATTTCAGAGGGCTGGGTGTCTGGCAATATGGAGCGTTGGGGGGGGGGCAAATATGGTGGGTCAGGTAGGGTAGGACTCCTGCCAGCAACGCTGGGCAGGGGTCTCCAGCAGGTGGGGAGGGAAAGGTGAGAGGGGGGTGCCCACCCATACAGATGCGAGCCAGATGGTCCTGCTAATGACTCAGGGTAATCCACATGGATGAGCAGGGAGAGGGGTGCCAGGCCCTGCCCAAATTGGGCTGCTGGCTTCGGCAGGGAGGGGGGCTGGGGAGGGGGCACCAGCTGAAAGAAGCTTTTGGAGTGTTTTTTAGGCCTTTCCTCAAGGGTTATTTTGTTCTCTGAGATGCCCCCTTTTTGCACTTCTGGGGCTTTGGTATTTTTTTCTTGGGGGGGGGTCTCTTTTTGGGGGTTAGGTATGCCTATGCCATTCATGACCAGGTCTCTCCTATCTTTCTTCCCACGGGTGGGTGGGCTTTTTTGGAAACCCCCAGGGATAGGTTCCAGGGTCCTTCTCCATCTCAGGCCTTCACTCAAGTCTAGAAAAAAAAGAAATGGAGTTACAATCATTTTCAATGCCAAGGCTGTCTTTAGCATATGCGCCACCCGGGGTGCAACGATCCGCCCAGCGCCCACAAATTTAGTTTAGCAGCCCCCAGATTGGGGGGGGGGACTCAAAGGAGAATCGCTCACCCGTAACAATGATGCGGCAGAAATAACTGTTTTTGTTTCCTGACTCGGCTCAATATTTGATGCTACGGAGTAACAGAGCGATGGAGGAGGCGGGCGGGGACTTTTCCTCCATTGCTGTTCACTGCCGTCGATCGAGAGGGACCAGTATACAGTAGGTATACATTTGGCGCCCCCCATAATTTGTTACCTGGGTCCACCACACGCCTTGCACCCTCGGGTAAAGACGGCCCTGTTCAATGCAGCTAATTTGTCCATAATGGAGAGTCTTCATTTATTCCAATGTATTATATCCATATTTAGAGCTTTTAAACCGATACAACTTGTTTGTTCAAATTTTGGGTAAATTTGCACCCCCAGATATCTAAAACTTTTCCTAGCTATTGGAATCTTCAGCATTGCTGTTAAAGTCTGTTGTTTATGAATAGGGTGGTGTATGAAAAAGCATGACCTTCACTTTCTTAAAAGTATCCTGCAATCCTGAGACCCTGGAGAACTGTTCCAACTCTGTACATAGTACTTTGCCTGCTTTGATAGGGTCAGAGGTGCATAAAATTACTGTATTTTTCGCCCTATAGGACACACTTTTTCCTCTCCAAAAATGAAGGGGAAATGTGTGTGCGTCTTATGGGGTGAATGCAGGCTTTCGCTGAAGCCTGGAGAGCAAGAGGGGTCGGTGTGCACCGACCCCTCTTGCTCTCCAGGCTTCAGGAGAGCCCCGTCGCCAGCCCCGCAAACTCGGGGGACAGCGGGAGAGGCATATAGATGTCTTTAGATGTCTTTAGATAGATGTCTTTGGAAAGTCATGTAATTGGTTACCTCTTTGACAGCTGATGGGAGAGTGTTCCACAGGATGGGCACTACTACCAAGACGGCCCTCTGCCAGGTTCCCTGTAACTTTACTTTTCTTGCAATGAGGGAACTGCCAGAAGACCCTTGGAAATGGACCTCAGTGTCCGGGCTGAACAATGGGCGTCGAGATCCCTGATGGATCAGATTGAAAGTCCGACTTGGTCTTGATCACTCTGTTTAGCACAGTGGTCATGTGGGTGTGTCTATGTAGCTCCCAAATAGAACCTCTTGTGTTTTCTCCTGTATGCTTGGTCACAGAATGTGTCTTTGGGTGATGAAGATTCTGTATAGCTGCTCTATATCATTGGCAGCATGTTTTGAGTTAGCATTGTGGCTAATAGACTCAAGCTACGAATTGAACAGTCCCTTGTTCGACTCTTGCCTCTGCCATGAAGCCCAATAGGTCACCTTATGCTGGCCACTCCTTTAGTTTTGCCCCTCATTTGCAATATAGTGGGATGATAGTACTGATTTAGCTTCGCTTCCTGCCAAAAAGGCTTAACTTCTCATAGGGTTGTTTTAAGGATTGCAACTTCTTAAGTTATATGAAGTGTTTTTTGTATTCTGCCAAGTTCTAGTGTTGTGGAAAAGACTTACTCCTACTTATCTCACGGCATTCTCTCTCTCTCTCTCTCTCTCTCTCTCTCTCTCTCTCTCCTGGCCCTCTTCCATTTCAAACTGAACAAACCTCTTCTACTTATTTATTTGAAGAACTGTAGCTTATTATTTTAGCCAAAGTGGCTCCTGAACTAGCTTACAAAGATCAGTAGCAAGTAGTCTTCCTAACCTGTCATCTCCCCTCCCCCCTTCAAAATAAAGTACCTGTTTGCAAATAATGTTTATCTCTGGCTTTTACTAGAATTATCACATGTGTATTTTAGCAAAGCCTAACAAGATGTCATTGTTAGCTTCCTGTCTTGTTTTCCCCAGTACTGTACTCCACAACATTTTATTATTATTATTTTTTCTGCTGCCTTTTCCAAGCAAACTCCTCAAGATAGTTTGCAAGCAGGTAAAAGCAATAAATATTATTTTAAAATGTCAGAACAGCAATAGCATGTTACATATACAATGCATGATATTGCAGCTGTTGTAAGAAAAGAAAAAAGAAAAAGAGAAGAGAAGGGACGTCTGGCTTTTCCCAAAGTAAAGTAGCAATTCTCTCTGGAGAGCCAGTATTTTACAAAGTTCATATTTGGGGCTTGTCTGCAGCAAGTCATAACATTTTGCAAACGAGGGGTGGGGGTGGGTCTTAATTCCTCCCCATTGTGTGTGAATTCATTTCCCTAGCTATCACCTGCTGCCAAGCAGATGTGTTATTTATTAAACCTCTTGGTGGAAAAAGGATCCCCTAAGCTTTGAACATCTGTGATGATGAAAAGAGCCTGGTTTTCGTTGCCAAAGCTGCTTTTTGTCTGCCAGTCTGGGTGCTCCTCATGTATAGGCAGTGGCATGCTTTCTGCACATGACGGAGTGTCTTCTTCAGTTCTCTGTGGATTAATGTTAGGCTTGCAACAAGCCCTCAAAAATGCTTTTCGGCACTCAGAGCTTCTCAGTGAATGTCCCTCCTGAACTTGGCACCCTAACCCATGAAGTATCTACAAAATGACATCACAAAGTCTTGATGACATTACTGAGAAACTGAAAATTTAAAAAGTAAAAAGAAAACTACTAAGCCAAATGAGCATATATAAAGATCCTTGATTGCGTCTCTCACCTCCACCCGGGCTGCTTTTATAGTCTCAAATTTTGTTGGGGTTTGCAAAAACCCCAAAGTCCTGGAGTCCTGCAGGCCAGGCTCAGAATATGAACCCGGATAGAGCAGAGGAGGAAAGATCCCAATTCCTTGGTGGATTCTTCAACCTCTTTGCCCAAGTCTTTCTCACACTACTACCTCAGATGCAACAGGAAGTTTCATAATTCCCTTTTCACCTGAATTTTGCTGTGTACAAAATTGGTGGCTCCTAAATCATGCCCTGGCTCTAGTGACTGATGTTCATAGAATATTTACACCGTAAGCTGCATTGGTTTGTTTGTTTGTTTATTCATATAATTCCTAGGCCACCTTTCTAGAATATATTTGGTGCCATGGGAGACCTGCAAGTGATTGATATAAAACTGCCGTCACCACAGTGCATTCCATTATAAAGCATTTGTTGCATTGATAATATAATTCCATTCTGAAAACATGACAAGATGAACAGATTTATTTTTTTAAAAAAACTATGTATGTAAATAACATCTAATTAGCTGGAAGATAGCACTGTTCTAAAAAGGGAATTAAAGCACCCATATCCAAAAATTATAACCTTCCCACCAATTCTGTATATGTTTATTTCTTTCATTTTGATACTGTGGTCTTCCAGTAGAACTGCGGGTGATCAAAGGTGTAATGTGATTTGATTTGACTTTCTGGCGTCTCAGCACCCATATGATTATAAAATACTGAATTGTTAGCAAATTGATGGTGCATTGCAGATACATACTGAATGAGGAGATGCAGCACTGAAAAAAATCATACATTTACCCTTTCTCAAAGGAATTGCAAATTGTCAAAAGGCAATTTGCAAACATGCCATTAAAAAACTGCTTAAAATAGTCTTAAAAGCAGTTCAATAAACAACTAAAGATTTTGCATTGTTTTAAAGTATAGGACAGAGAACCTTTCATCCAGCTGGAAAAGCTTCTTGAATTAGTCTTGCCCATCCCTTTCAGTGGTCTACTCAGAGTAAGTCCCAGACCTCTAACCATTACACCATGCTGCCCCTCCAGTATATAGGATTCGTGGCCAAGCAGTGGCACAGTGTGCCCCTCTGGTGTGCTTTTGGGTATTTCAGGTAGCACCCAGGACCCGGTCTTATCATATTGGCCCTGAGCCTACAATGCTGACCCACCACATCCAATTGTGCAAGTGATTTTCATAATGGTTGTCTTTAATATTTGACAGCACGGTTTTCTGCTGGGTTGCACTGCTTAGTCAATGAGAACCTCTGCAGACAAATAAAAATGGGATTGGATGGCATGGAAATTGAGAGTCAAAAGGGCCCTGTAAATAATTTTAGAGTGCCTCCGGCAACCTGCTCGAACACTGCCATTATAAATAAGGTGTAATGTACTAGAGACTGAATTACAATCAAGGCAGCCATAAGGATGTGGAATGTGGACCGTGCTTATTTAAAGTATATACAGTTGGATTATGATCTGCAGGCAGCACAGCGTGAGGAATCAATAACCACTCACTCAACCAGGGGCCAAGGAGACTGTGATTATAAAAAAGGAGTTGGTGACAGGGAGGGGAGGGGGAGCGACTCAGAATTGTAAATGCCGATTTCCGAGGACGGTAGATATAGTAGTATAAGTTTCATTAATAGAGTGGCATTTATTAGTTGGCCTGTTGGCTCTCCATAAAATGCCAATGCGAAAGGAGGCTGAGATATCCTTTGGGGGGTTTTGGTAGGAATTTTGTCTTTTCCTCTTGATGATACAATGGGCTTTTCTTTCTGTTGCATGCATGGTCTTAGAAGAACTGTTTGCACCTACTGAATCAAATGTACTGTGTCAGTGGAGCTGTGTGTGTGGAAGTGGTTTAACCTGCTCTGATGTGTGCTAAACTGCAGGGGTCAGCAAACTTTTTCAGCAAGGGGCCGGTCCACTGTCCCTTACACCTTATGGGGGGCCAGACTATATTTTGGAGAGAAGAAAAGAGAACAAATTCCTAGGCCCCACAAATAACCTAGAGATTCATTTTAAATAAAAGCACACATTCTACTCATGTAAAAATGCGCTGATTCCTGGACTGTCTACGGGCTGGATTTAGAAGGTGATTGGGTCGGATCCGGCCCCTGGGACTTAGTTTGCCTACCCATGTGCTAAAGGATATTGTAGCAAACACGTCTGCCCAGAACTTTGCTCCATGGAAGCTGTCTGAAGCAAGGAGGGGGGAAAACAGTTAAACCCAAGAAGGGGAATTTGTTTTAGAAACAAATAAACAAAAATGGAAGCTTGTGGCACCTTCAAAGGAGCTGTTGTGGCATAAGCTTCTGTGGACTAGAGTCGATTTCCCTGAATGGTTTCTTATGAAGGGGTATCTAGTCCATGAAGGTTTGTAGGTAAGGTGCTAAGTAGGAATGTCTCTGACCAGGGCTCCCAATACTCAAGCTTCAGCATCTGGTGCCTGTGTCAGCAGCATTGTTTCAACAGCACTCTTGCCAACCTGCTGAAGTACTCAATTCTTTTGACAACAAGAACCAGTTCCTGTCCACCAGGGTCTATTGCCCCCCCCCAAAAAAAAAGTGCTTGGCAGATCCACAACATACATTAAAAATACATCCAGTACACGGCCTCGGTCTAGTATATCTGAAGGAATGTCTCCACCCCCATCATCCAGCCCGGACACTGAAGTCAAGTGCCAAGGGCCTTCTGGCGGTTCCCTTGCTGCGAGAAGTGAAGTTACAGGGAACCAGGCAGAGGGCCTTCTCGGTAGTGGCACCCGCCCCGTGGAACGCCCTCCCACCAGATGTCAAAGAGATAAACAACTACCAGACTTTAAGAAGACATCTGAAGGCAGCCCTGTTTAGGGAAGCTTGTAATGTTTAATAGACTATTGTATTTTAATATTCTGTTGGAAGCCTCTAAGAGTGGCTGGGGAAACCCAGCCAGATGGGCGGGGTATAAATAATAAATTATTATTCTTATTAGTAGTAGTATGTGACTTTCCCTCAAAAAATCCCATGAATTGTTGTTTGTTAGGGGTGTTGGGAATTGCAGTGTTGTACGGTGTTGTAAAGATGCTTAACACCATTCACTGAGAGATTGAAACGGTATAGAGTAGGGCGTTACCTGAGTGGGTGATATTGGGGTGTGTGTGGTTATGCTGCTGTTTGTGTGGTGGCATATTGCTCTATATAAGGAGTCTTCAACTTCTTCAGAACTGGGACACACCTTTCACCCTAAGATGCATTTTGGGACCTATTTATAAATTTATTTTTTTACCATACATTTGCATGGCTGTAGTGCTGCTCTTGCAACGTACCTTAGATCAGGTTGCAACCCAAAAGCTGAAAGACCAATACTCTAGATCATAGGCCTACTGACCCCTTTTCAGAAAAAAAGATTACTCAGTGCACCCCTGGAAATCTACCTTCTTTAAGTGAAGGGGCAGGGCTGGCACTGCAGCTCTCCTGCCATTGGCCAAATAGGCAGGTAAGCTATGATCCACTTTCCATTCCTGAGTGAAGCTGAAATGGTTCACCCAAACCCTGGAAAGCCCCTTGCCTCCAGCAGGATCACCAGATCCAGGGGAGGTGTCATTGCTGTCATTGAAACAGCACCCGAACTGGCGGTAAATGGCACTACACAACAGATAAAACATGTACAAACGGTTTTTCAATAATTTCTTCTTTCTTTATGTTTCCACTGCCCCCTTATTTTTATTCAACACCCCCCCAATTGCACCTGAGGCTGCTCTAGATGGAAGTGGGTGAATGAGCTGGTTGTAAATTGTGATTAATGTTGCCTGGATTTTTTGTGTTCGCACCAGATGCTTGCTTTGCAACAAATTGTTGGCTGGGGGTTAGCTACGTGTGTTATGGGTATGATTGTCGGGAATGAACAGGAGTGAAATTTGTATGTGGAAGGATGTGCTTGGAAGATGCTGCCTTGCAGGGCTGCCAACTTAGAATAAAATATTGAGGGACCCATGTAAACCCCGCCTTTCATAATTGATCACAAGATGTGGCATACCTATCATCTTTGGGGTGGCCCCTCAAATATTGTATTAGAGGGGGGCAAAGGGGCCTCGGCCCCTAGGGTTTGCCTCCTATTCTGCCTTGTGTGTAGGGTGAAGTATAGGTGCGGCGTTTACCTTTGTTTAGTTATTAATAATAACTAAATTAATAATAATTTAGTTACTAATTTATTTAATAATTAATAATAACAAGTTAATAATATTATAATTTATTTTATATAATTAATAACTAAAAATAATTAATAAAGTAATAATAATTTGTACATGGCATTTTTATTGTATCCAGGGAAATACTTCTGCCTGTGCAATGGAACTCGCCCTCCTCCTCCTCACATGCCTCTTGTCTTCCCTAATCTGCTCCAGAGAATTGGTGGAACCACCAGAAAATATTCTGAGGTAGTAAGGGCACCGTGTGCTGCGCTGGCTCGCCAGATGCAGCTTTGTCACGCTGGCCACGTGACCCGGAAGTGTCTCCGGACAGCGCTGGCCCCCAGCCTATAGATGTGAGATGGGCGCACAAACCCCAGAGTCTGTCAAGACTGGCCCGTTCGGGCAGGGGTACCTTTACCTTTACCTTTAAGGGCAGGCAGGCGAGACACACAGGAGGGAGGAAAAGCTCCTTTGTGCAAGGGAAGCCCTTGTACAGTGTTACCGCAGGTTAAGAACTTAATTCGTTCTGGAGGTCCGCTCTTAACCTGAAACTGTTCTTAACCTGAGGAACCACTTCTGCTAATGGGGCCTCCCGCTGCCGCCCACCACTGTGCAATTTCTGTTCTCATCCTGAAGCAAAGTTCTTAACCCGAGGTGCTATTTATGGGTTAGCGGAGTCTGTAACCCGAAGCGTCTGTAACCTGAGGTACCACTGTACAGTTAATTTCCCTTTGATATTTACATGAATATATATATATATATATATATATATATATATATATATATATATATATATTTTTCTTGCTAATTATTTGCTCTTAAATTGTTCACCATCTCTCTTGGAGCAAAACACTGGTCTCTAAATGTGGATCTTCATCATACTTTGCATTAGATTTTCATTTGTAATCACATCTTGTTATTTTTTTATACTTTAAAATTATTATTATTAAATGCAAATTGGTGTGAAATTGATTGAAGTGAAATAAATGAATAACTGATTAAAATCATCAGTTAAAAGAAAAGAAACACAGGAAAACAGATAAAGAAACCATTTTGGTGTTCTTTTAAAGTCTTAGCAAGTGCAATGCCCAATGGAACCAGGAACCAGATGGCTGCTGTTAGGAAGTGTCAGTCAGATTAAAAATGGGGAGTGAAGAGAGCAAGGATAGAACCTGCACAGGCTGCACATTTCCCTGTTCTGCTTATCAATGATCCTGCATGCATTTTGTAATAACAGGATGGATTCATCTTTAACTTCCTATGCGAGTTAAAAATATAAATAAATAAATAAAAATTTGGAGGCCTTCCCACCACCCAGCGTTGTGATTGGAACAAATGAACAAACAAATAAATGGTTTGCAAGCAAGTGTGGATCTCAAGGGCAATAACTAGTTTGTATTGCAGAATTTTGTGTGTATGAGGGCCTGTAACTTGTCACACCGTTGATATAACAACAGCAGCAGCAGCAGCAGCAGCAGCAGCAATAACAGTATAACACGTCTAAATACTATTTCCATTGGTGCTTAAATATTATAAAATCAGAAATAAACATGATCATACTCATTATTACAGTGGAGCTGAGAAAAAGTATTTACTCCCTCTCCTCATTTAATCCCTATAAACAACCCTGTGAGATGGGCAGGTACAATAGGGGCTAACCAGGTTGTCCCCCACCAAAGGCACAGACTCAGAGGAACACAAATATGGCACCATTCCGCCTCTCTGCCCATCTGCACACTCTACACTTCACTGCTCTGGGCAGCTGGGCAAGGTGCACAGGCTCCCCTGGGCGCTTCGGCAGGAGAATCCAGTTGCTGGCAATGACATCCCTGTAGGGCCCCCTCCCCGCTTGGTGGTGGCACTATTAGCTGCTTCCCAAGGGTGCAAGGAATGGGGGTGGGTGGGTGCGCCAATACATCTCATTGACAAGGGTGCAAGGGAGCCTAGGTATACCTCTGAAGGTAGGTTAAGCTGAGAGGTAGTCGCTGGCCCAAGGTCACCAAGTGAACTTCATGCCTGAGTGGGGACTTCAGCCCTGGTCTCCCAGGTCCTAGTCCAGCACTCTAACCACTACACTGCCTACGTCTCCCTAGTGAATTTGTGGCAGAGGTGAGATTTAAATTGGCTGTAGTTCAGAATATTGGTTATCCTGTTAGCCATGCTTTCAAATGCAATTTGAAGAGGGGCTGAGTACATATAGGAGATCAGCCAGATCAGAGGTTACTGGGACCTACAAGACCAATGTTGAAAGTTGAGTTTAATCTCTCTCTCTCTTTCTCTCTTTTCCCTGTGTGTGAGAGAGGGGGAGGGGAGAGGGGACACAGAGACCAATTGCCTGCTCTAGGCTACTTGCAATATCAGTTTTTTATTCATGAGCGTTATAAAAAATATATGCTCACAAGCTTCATGCACAATTACATTCAGAGAGAGAAAAGCGATCTATTGTCTAGGTGGGAGGTGTGGAAAGTTCCTGGCTCTTGCTAAGGGATGCTAAGATGATTGTGCCACCTGCACATTAGGAAGCCACTTCCACAAACTCCTGCTCCCACTCCATCTGTTTAAATTAATGGCCTTCCGCTGCTGCTTTTTCTTTTTCTTTGCATGGACTCAGTTCTCTTGCATCTTCCATTATTTTCTGTAGATCACGTTTAGCTTGGTAATCATACTGGGAAAAGGAGGGTAGTAAGGGAGGACAGGCCGAGGTGTGTGTTGCTATTCACATGGGGAAGATTTTTCCCCAAGAAAAATAAGCCGTATAACTTATTTTAATAATGACCTTGATAAATTAAATAAAAAGACAATAAGCATGGTAGATTAGAAAGAACAAGCCAATTAAAAACAAAACATGCTCTGCAAAATTCTGTGACAGATAAAAGTGGCCTGCAACCTTGACAGTAAGAGATGAATACTAACATGATTTTGCAAGGACCACACACGGCTGTGGGTTTTTAAAAGCCTTCTGAATTTTTAAAGAGTTGTAGGCTATTTTAGAAAAAGTAGAAAGGTGAAAAGGCTATCTCACTCCTTTTTATTTTTATGTTTTCAGTTAAACAACTTGGGAAGGGATGTGGGGAGGAGGAGAAAGCCATACTGAGTTTGCCTGCAGCTGGAAGGCATGGAACAACATTTCTCCAACTTTAATATCTGCTGTTTCATTTTATATTCATCATGTCAGCGTAATCTGCTTTTATGGGAATAGTCTTGGTTCCCGACCAAATGCATTTAAGCCCTTTTGCTTTTAAGTTTGATTGTAATGCGACTTGAAAATTTCAATGAAATGTTTATATTTAAGGACTGTAGAAATGGCAGAGAGAAAATGGAATTACAAAATCAATCAGAAAGCATCTTGCTCTTGTGTGCGTATGTCTCTCTGTTTCCTTGTCTCTCTGACCTTTCTTGTGAGCAGACAACTGAATGGCTGGCTGGAAACGTCTTCCCTGCTTGTTCTTCAGGGACATATTTGTACAATGTGCTGGAAGCAAAATTGGCTTCTTGAGCACAATTCTTCTGCGTTTGGAGGGAAAGTGTGGTGTTCAGCAAATTTTTACTCAGAGTAGACCCACTGAAATTAATTGACCTAACTCAGTTATGTTCATTAATTTCAGTGAGTCTACTTTGAGTAAAAATTAGTTGCCACCCAATCTACCTGCAAAGGGATAGCTGTCCCTTGCCTTTGGGGGGGGGGAGGGTCGCCAATTCAGCAGGAACAGAAGAATCTTAAATATATCAGCTCCTAAGCAAGCACAGATTATTGTATTGTATTGTATTGTATTGTATTGTATTGTATTGTATTGTATTGTATTGTCATATATCATATCATAATCTCATAATGCAGTTTTCAGTGATGAGTGCACTTCAGTCAGATGTGAAGATATGAATTTCTTGGCAGGCCTTGGGAACGTAAAGCAAATTTCCTGTTTTTTTTTGCATTCTTCTGTAACATAGGGATGTATCCCACTAAGGCTGGATCAAAGAAGCATTTCAGTTAAACACGTTGTGAACTTTGTATGAGAAACTGGGTTAGCAAAAGTGGAACTCCACAGTGCCTTTTGCACAGTGTTAGAATGCATAAACAACGGATATAAAGCACTTTTTCTTTGCCAATGTAGCTGAGTCCTAAATGCTACTAAGGTGGAGGCCATGGCCTGGTGAGAGAGCATCTGCTTTGCAATCAGAAGGTCCCAGGTTCAATTGTTGGCACCTCCAGATCAGGCTGAGAGAGACTCCTGTCTGAAACTCAGTAGAGTGGCCGCCAGACAGTGTAAGCAATGCTGAACTAAATGGACCAAGTGGTCTGACTATGTATAATTTAAATGGGTATATTCTAAGAACAAACATTGGGTATTTACAACCCAAAATGTTGGTCATGTTATGGTGCACATATGCATTATTTATTTATCAAATTTATATCCTGCCTTTCCTCCCCAAGGAACCATGGTGGCAAGTACACAAATCTTTACACAAATGGATTATGTAAAAAGAGTTCCAGTGCAGATTCCCCTTTAAGGTTGCAGTTCCCAGCATCTGCTATGGTGGAGTTGTGCTTGAAAATTCGACCACTAGTGCACTTTCCAAAATAAATATATTGAGGAACAAGATAGGGTTTTAGATGTGTTTAGAGGGACAACAAACAATCAAGAGAGTTGTTTCCAGCTGAACAGGCTACCTGGGTAGGTAATTAGCTGTTGTGGTTCCCACCAATACACAATAATTTTGGAAACATTAAACATTAGAGAACCCTTGTGTGTACAAAGCAGTCTGCCCAACCTGACTGCTGACTGTTCTAATCTTATTTTGCATTCCAAGGCGGAGAAGAATTTCTGGGTAAATGACCCTCAATTCATAATGTGTCTGAGCATTACAAGCTGGGCAAATTTTCATTCTGAACTTTGACAGTGTTGCTACTTACCAAGGAATATTAAATAGCTAAGCCAATTTCTTCTGTTCACACTTGCACCTCACCCCACATGAATTGTATGCTTTTTCTTTCTTTCTAATAAAATAGTTTGGTATAAAACATGTCCCCCCCCCCCAACAAAATCTTGATAAAGGGCTGTATCTATGTTCTCCTTAGAGTGCATTCTCTGGAATCAGCGGACCCTAGTTCTGTACATTAATTCCAGTGGGTCTGCTCTGAGTAACATTGGATACAACTCAAAATTGGAAGGTGTCAACTTAAAAACAACTTCTGGATCTCCAGTGGAAAAGCCTTAGTTAGTCCAAGGGAAATTCACAGATCTGGGAAATTTCAGAGAAGAGAGGCATGTTCTAGATTTATCTGGTTCTAATTTGGGTGTTGCTAGTGTGCTGCCCTTAAGATTTTGTTGGACGCCCATCAACACTAACCAAAGTGGTCAGTGGTCAGGGATGGCGGGAGCTGCAGTCTAGTAAAATATCAAGGGCACCATTTTGGCTATCCCTGTTCTAACTGGACAGTGTTGGTCATCAAGTCTTAAGTACATGTGCCTCACAAGGATACTGTGAGGACAGAACAGGAATAGTTTTTTAACCTGCCTTTAAGCTCTTATCTATTCTTCTAAATACATTTAATACTAACATCACATTACATTGTGCTTGGCACTGCAGTTCATATTTGGGGTTGTGTGGTGTCATATTTGTGTGATGTCAGCTATTCTGTGAAGCCAAGAGTGTGACAGTTTTAATTGCATTGTGGTGCCATCTGACAGGGCAAATTGGAGAGAAGTCTTTTGGCTTGCTAACTACAGAAATCTGAGTGTGCATAGTTGCTCACTTAAGAACAGGCACCCACTTTCCTGCTCTGACACCATAACTATGCATGGGTTGTGCAGTGCAGGGCTGCCAACTTGAATAAAATATTGGGGAGGGGGCAGGTAAGCCCCACCCCACATAATCAATCACATGACAGCGCACACACAGCATCTGAATGGCAATACCCATTAATTTTGAAGGGACCTGGCCCCTTCAAATATTTTATGAGGGGGGAGGGACCTCAGCCCCTAGGAGTTAGCTCCTATGGTGCAATGTATACACCATGAGTAGCTTGTTTTAAAAATAATGACCCTTGGTCATCGCCGAGATTCTAGGATAAAAGCCAAGAGCTTCTCAGTCTCATGAATATTGTTCACATTTATATTTGCATAATATCATTAGCTGTAGTGATTGATTGCTATAGTTTAGAATGTAATTTGTTTCATAATTGCTAACTAGAATTTTTGTAATGGATGGATTTGTTCTACTAAATTAGTAGTTTTAATATTTGGCCAATATTTGGCCAATTGAGCAAGTGCTTTTCTTTAGAGTGGTCAAACACTGATCATTTTAATATCACATTCTAAAGATCAGTGCAATAACATCTAAATGAGTTGGTCATTCAAACTTTTGCTGCCCCTTTCCCAAGGAGCCATGCAGTACAACTGTCTTTCTCAACCTAAGACTTTTGATGTGGGTCCAGTGTTGCTGAGAAACAGTTTTGTTGTTGTTATTGTTGTTTTACAGAGCAGCTTTCAAATCCCTCTTCATCCATGAAGCTCACACTGTGAGTGGGAGTGCAGGTTAACCACCATCAGTCCAGGCTGTCTTTCACCATAAGGTTTTTTTGTGAGGGGGGAGAGGGGAAATAAGGGTTAGAGGAGTGGATGTGTTTGCCTTACCTCCTTGGAAGATGGTTGAGGAAATTTATAATTATTGTATTTTTCCGTGTATAACACACCCTCATGTAGAAGACGCTTCCTATTTTGGGGGACTCAAAATTAAGAAAATGGGGGGAGATTGCCCCTGTGTGTAAGACTACACCCCCTTTTTTAACATTATTTTTTGGTAAAAAGATCCTAGTCTTATACACAGAAAAGTACGGTAAGTATAAGTAAAATAGGTCCTCGTGTACCATCACAGGTTGAAGTCTGCACTGTGAAAGTGAATGGAGGCAAGCAAACCAGCCAAACCAATCCTTCCTTGTTAAATTTGCTGTTGCCTCCTCTGCTCACTCAGTTGCTTGGAACTCTATGGCTGTCAGGTGAGCTGTTATATGCAAGGCTGCACCAACCATATAAGCACAATGTTTGCAGCTTCTGTTCGCTTAGCTAGGATCCCAAAAACAAGTGAAATGATAAAACTCTCACTTTCCAGACAGGGCTACATACAGTGCTGTGAAAAATATATTTTATATCTGGTTTAAGTCTAAGGAGTCTCGTATGACAGAACAACTCTAGCCCTGCCCCATAGCAACAAAACCCCACTTCCTAACCTGAATTATCTGTTTCATCAGTTATTAGCAGAACATCCACCAAGCTACTTAATGTCGTCTGTCAGCTACAATGACATCTCTGTCTATTTAGCTGTCCCTATGTATGGGTTTCTCATATTGCCAGGGCATGACCTCGGTTTATATACAGTACTGTATTTCATCCTTAGCAGGTGCATGAAATTCTAGGTCTCCTGATAGTACTGTTATTGCTATTGAGGTTCAGATGAAGGTTTCTGTAGCAGTTGACAAACAGAAGTGTTCTGAGCGGATTTCCATGGTGCTGTTCTCCCCCACGCCCTCTTAAAAATACAGATATTGGTTACATCACCTCTTATATACCTCATAAAAAAGGTTTTTTATTTGAAGCTTTAGTGCTTTTTCAATGTTTCACTACCAAAGGTTATGGACTGTTTCTCTGTTGTCAGAACTAAAATGAACTCATTTTTCTAAAGCAA
This sequence comes from Podarcis vaucheri, assembly GCF_965113315.1. NCBI lineage: Eukaryota > Metazoa > Chordata > Lepidosauria > Squamata > Lacertidae > Podarcis > Podarcis vaucheri. The sequence continues at coordinate 45,467,452 of NC_138758.1, read as the reverse complement.
AATGATTATTGTGTGTGTGTGTGAAACCTTGGGTGGGTTAGCTTAACTTGTCCCACTGTTCAAACCTTTTTCACTTGTGCTCCTGTTTTCCCTCTCCTGTTTCGGAAGGTTTTTGTGGGAAGACTAGAAATTACATTCTATCTACAAGTCATACTTCACCAGGAGAACATATTACACTCCACATTTTGGTTTCTGAGATAACTCAGCTTTTTCAGCTAGAAAAAAGTAGTAGTTAATTTATAGCTTCCAAATTGGAAAATAATGAACCATTTGGCCTAACCTTCTGTCCTGGTGGCAGATGAATTTATACAAGGGATAAATTCAGGCATAATGGAAAGCCATGATTTGTTTGGCCAAACCATGGATTGTCTTAATGTCTGAATCTAACTCTGCCCCCAAACTGTGATTTGTTTTGAGACTAACAGTCCAAGACATCAAAGTTGAAGGTGATTTGTAAACCACACTTCCTGCTGTGGCTTGCTGTTCATGACTGAATTCACATATCATTAAGCCATAGTTATTTATTATAATACTTTATTTTGTAATATTTTTTTAAACCCACCCTTCATCACAAGATCAGGCTACATAGAATATGCAGTTTTAAAAGCAAATGTAAGTAATACAATAAATCATGTAAAATTCATCTAAATGGAGCAGAACCAAATAAATTCTGTAAAAGAAATGGATTCCACAAAACAAGGTACCTTACCTGTCAAAGGTCAAGGTAAGAAGGTATGCCTACAGCGTACAGCAGGAGGTGTACAATAAAGATGCTAGATGCACCTCAGTAGGAAGTTCCACAGTTTAAGGACTGTCACAGAAAAAGCCTTCTCCTGTGCTGCCATTTTTAGGTGAATTGCCTCCCTCTGCTGACAAGGTTGGTAGGGATGTTCGGATATTTGGGGCCTAAGTCATTTAGGGATTTAAACACTAATGTGAGCACCTTGAATTGGGTCTGGAAATGAATGGGCAATCAGTGCAGCTACTTTAAAACAGGGATTATATAGGCACTAAATGAAACCACAGCCACTAATCTGGCCGTTGCATTTTGGCCTGGTTGAAATTTCTGAATCATATTCGATGGCAGGCCCACAATAGAGTGTGTTGCAGTAATCCAGTCTAGAGGTTACCAGAGCATGAAATACAGTGAGCAACTCACTCCTGTCTAATAATAATAATAATAATTTATTTATACCCCACCCATCTGGCTGGGTTTCCCTAGCCACTCTGGGCAGCTTCCAACAAAATATTAAAATACAATAGTCCTTCAGATATTAAAAGCTTCCCTAAACAGGGCTGCCTTCAGATGTCTCCTGAAAGTCTGGTAGGTGTTTTTTCCTTTGACATTTGGTGGGAGGGAGTTCCACAGGGCGGGCGCCACTACCGAGAAGGCCCTCTGCCTGGTTCCCTGTAACTGAAGCTCTGCAGCTGGTGAACCAGCCAGAGATGGAAGTGGGCAACCCTGGGCACAAAGACCACCTAAAGCCTCCGCTGACTGTGCTGGATCTGGGAGCACTTCCAAGCTACAGACCTCATCCTTCTAGGGGAGTTCATTCACATCCAGAACAGGCCATCTCTCTACCTCCTTTACTAGTGAATGTGGAACGGATAACACCTCTGACTTTTCAAGAATTTGATATAATTTATTGGCTCACATCCAGCCCATCACTGCCTCCAAGCCCTAGCCTAGCACTTTTGCCCCCTCTCCTGATTCAGATGGATAAAAAAGATAGCATTGGGTGTCATCTGCATAATGGTGACACTTTACTCCAAATCTCCTGATGACAGCTCCCAGTGCTTTCGGATAGGTGGGCAGTGAACTTCTGCACCTCAGAAAGATTCTGCACTGTGGAGTTGGGGGTGAACTTACATATCTGTGAAGCCAACCTCTAAGCATATGGTGGGGGAGACAAAACAACTAGTTCAAGATCCTGGCTTGCCAGTCTAGAAGCTCAAACCATGGTTTTGCTAACACCTAAAGCATCTTGAGTGTATGTTTGCTGAGACTTCCCTTGAAAACCACAGAAGGCACTTTTATATCTTACCAAAGTACTTTATTCCACAATTTGGATCTGGGGTACCTGATTAATTGCTTTCTCTTATATGTACGCTAAGGTCTTCCCTGAAGACTCTGTTCTATGTGCCTCTACCAGCTGATAAACTCTGTTCTCAGGAGAGAACATAACGTATGCTGGATCAGGCCAAAGGTCCTTCAAGTCCAGCATCCTGTTCTCACATCAGCCAACTAGGTTGCTCATGGGAAGCCTGCAAGCCGGACCTGATGCAACAGTGCTCTCCCCATCTGTGATTCCATGCAGCTTGCCCATCCCACTTTTGGCTCCAGCCAAGGGTGTTTCTCCTGTCCAGCTTTTGGGATTTTACAATACAGATTTTTATTAATGAATTATTGCTGCTGATAGTTGTGTTGAGTTTTGCTTCTTTGGTGGTTCTTTTTATTGTGTCTTATTAGTGCTTACTGATACTTATTTTGTTGTAGTTTAAACATTTCTTATTAGTTGTCTTGTGTGACTTTGTAGATCAAAAGGCAAAGTACAAATATTTTAATAAAATTACGTAGGAAGTTCTTTCACATGTTTTCATAAATCTCTTGAAAGCTCTTTCTGCCTGTTTGGCCTAGGAAAGCTTGGGCAATTGTTCCCCCTCTTGTTTTGAGATTAAGAATTCGTGGATTTCCTTCTGATCATCATTATTCCTTTCTGCACAGCATCTTGAGTTTTCTAGGTCCTGCATTATCTAATCAAATTATCTGTGGAAAAGTACAGTGTGTTCTAAATGAGATATTACAAAGGCAGAGTGGAACAGTATTATTAATCCCCAAGTCTTCGAAAATGATGCTTCTGTTGACAGAGCCCTGAATCTGACCCTCATGCCCAGCACATATAACCGATGGGACATTAACTATATTAAGCTTTCCTAATAATTCTTAATATGGATTTGTCTTTTTGCTGCCCATGTACCTCATGTTGACATTTTTCACTGAACTACCCAGTGTGACCCACTAGTTTTCTCTTGAGTACTCACTTCAGAGATTTGTGGTTATGGAGGATTGATTAGTGAAAGCAGCCATTAAGTATACAGTGGCACTGCTGGAAAAGTTAGTTCATGCTGAAACTTAGCTGTTTCAACAGAATGAAAATATACTCTAAAACACAACAAAATACCTCCCCCCCTCCAACAGTCAGTATTGAGTCTCAGAAGATTTGCTCTAATGGCCAGCTATGCAGGCCAAATGTATTATGAAAGGGGTGCTACATTTCAAAAAGTGAAAATCCAGAAAGAAAAGTTGTTGAGCAAAGTCCGAAAAAAAGAAGTTTTTGAGCTAAGGCAGGATCGCCAAAAACAACACTGCCAACATGGGTTGCCATATGTCCAGATTTTCCTGGATGTTTAAGCGATTTCTGCCCAGACACAGTTTCTGACGTCCAATCTGGCCAGCTACGTCCGGGAAATTCCAGACGTATGGCAACCCTATATTATGAGTAGGGGTTGGGGCACAAATGTGATCAAGGTTGCAGTTAAAGGCAAACGTACCTAATCCACACATACTGAAACAATACGTGACATTGCCATCCTTTGAAATTAATACTTCTCTGAGTGTTGTGCTGCAACTCTCCGATCAAATAGTGTGCAAAAATGCATATACCAGGCTGAGGTTTGCATAAAATGCATGTAATAATGAAAATGACATACACAGATGCATCCTAATATGGAAACTCTAAAAGAGAAAATAAGCTTTGCAAAAAGGTGTATATTAGGAGAAATTCACACTAAGGTTTTGATGAATTTTCATAAAGACTTTTTAAAATTTACGAACTGATTTGGATAACTGAAAATATTGGGAAAATGAAAAACTGAAATTGACTGATTTGCCAATTCCCAACTATAGTTAATACCAAGGTCCTTGTAAAAAAACCAGTTCTTCAGTTTACCTTCGTAATTAGGCAGAACTGAAATATCCTTTTGATGGGAGAAAGTCATTTTCACCTTGTTTTATCAGGGAGGGGGCAGTTTGAATGGGATGATAAATGATTTAATGTTTCTGTCCATTTTGTTCCACAAGCACACATTCTCTCCCGATGGAGGATGCAGTTTTGAGAAAAGCCTTCTCAGATTTTGGAAGGCATCATATCTGATAGTTTCCCAAAACACAGCAGACTCTGCAGTCCTGAGCAATGGCACTTACTCCCTAGTAAGTGTGGTTAGGAATGCAGCTTAAGTTTTCATTCAAGGAGCAATTTAAGAGTATTTAATCTCTATGTACTGGGAGATGTTTATTACAAGCACTATAGATTAAACATATTTATTGCTTTGCCCTGATTGAGCTGTCCTAGATGGATTTCAGCCAGGTGTGGGGAGTGTTGATTTATATTGGATGACTAGGTTGGAATACCAAGAAGACTTATCAGCAGTTTTTACAGCTTGTTCCAACAAGCATAGTTTGGATAACCTTGGATCATTTTGATTTCTTATCAGAATCCAGTCCTTAATACCTTTTAGTAACTAAGCAAAGCTAAGAAGCCTTAGCAACTAAAGGTGCTTGCTTTGTGGCTTCTCCGGCATATAAAACTACTGTCTCTTGTGGAAGAGGTAAAGGGGCATTTAAAGGTTTTCTTGAACTATCTGGACGTCCTCAGTCTTGTCCAGAAACCTCAATACTTCCCCGAAAAGTAGAATTCTGGAAAATAGTAATATAGTATGCACTGGATGTAAGAATTCCCAATGTAATGTAAGCATGCCCAAACCACGTCCCTAAATATTTAAAGGAAGTTGCTTGTTCTGAAGTGTTTCCATCCAGTTGAAATAAGGGGGATAGTGCCAAAGGCCCTGAATGCTCCCTTGTAATTCTGCAGTTGCCAACATGGTGCCTGTGAGCACAACAACAGCCACAAGGACCTCTCTGGTACCCATGAAACCTTTGAACTCACTCGCTGCCTATTTAGCATGAGGTTGTGAGGATGGTTCCCATCTCCCCCTTTTGAACAGTAATGATGAAGCAGGAAAGAGCATTGTGTTCTGCCATGTCGCCTTTCAACTCCATGAAGTGACCTGGAGTGAAAAAAATTCTCTGGCTATTTCCCCCAATGCCCCACTCCCCAAACTTTGCTATGGGAAGGTTTCACTTTTTTCAATCCATTAGTAACAATGAATGGGTGCTAATTAGACAAGCTTTCGGTTCCGAAACTTTCTACCTCCAGGATCTGCTTGAGAGGTGACAATTAGTATAGCAGGTAGATACAAATTTTGTCCTAAACAGTTAGCAGTTACTGGAATCATTTTCCATTACTGTACTCCCTAATCCATCTTTGAAGATTGCCAAATTCTTTGCCATAATAATATCATTGTTACAACAAGGAGTTCTATAGCTTAAATTTCCTATAGGTAAGCCCATACATTGACCCTGGACCCAGCCTTCCTATTTTAGGCTCAAAAGTGGGGAAGGGTTCTTTTATATTTCCCCCTCCCTTGCCCAAAGATGCCATTCAAAGTAGTTGTCATCTCCTGCCATTCCTTGCCATACCCTCCAACATTTTTCTGATGAAAATAGGGACGTCCCATTCCATAATGATAATTTTACTACAGTGGTACCTTGGTTTTCGAACATCTCGGAAGTTGAATGTTAGGGTTAGGGTTAGGGTTAGTTTTCGAATGCTTTTCTGAAGTCAAACATGCCATGCAGCTTCCGTATTGAGTTTTCCGTAAGTAAATGCTTCTGTTTTTTGAATGTTTTGGAAGTCAAATGGTCTTCTGGAACAGATTATGTTTGAAAACCGAGGTACCACTGTATTTATACCCCACACATCTTCCTGGGTTGCCCCAGCTACCTTGGGCAGCTTCCAACAAAACTCCATTCCCTTCAACATTTCTCTAATGAAAATAGGTATATTCTAAGGAAAAGCAGGACATTCCAGGATCAAATCACAAACCTGGATGGCTTCTCTAAATCAGGGATGCCCCTAGAAAAAGGGGACAATTGGAGGGTCTGCCTTTTCTGCTTCTCCTTTCACACTCAACTTGTGCCCTACTCGCCTTCCAGGCTGCATGTGCATTCATCCTTCCTTCTTGTACATGCACCTACAGCAGATTTCTTCTTGTATATTTGTTCTTTATGTTCCTAGTTAGTTAGTTTGTTTGAAACAACCTTTTCTCTCTCTAATTCTACTCCTGATCTGCTCCAGCCTTAAACCTCAGAGGAAGGAGACTTCCATTCCCCATAACTTTCCCTTTCTTCTTTAACTTCCCTTCTCCTCATAACTTCCCTTCTCTGCCTTGTTCTGGCAGAGGCTTGTGATGTGGCCAGGGTGCAGGTGGGCAAGTGAGGTAGCACTGAGCAGGCTGCAGCACTGATGCTCCCCATTTGGGAAGCAGAGTGCTGCACCACAGTGCCCCTTGGGTTCTGTCTCTGCCACGAACTTCCTTAGCCACCACATTTGAGAAACTGCGACCCAGCCATGAGATCTCCTGTCTTCATTCTGTGTGTACCACTTGGTCGTTCTCCATATTTTCTTCACAATTTCAGAGTCTACTGTCTACTGCTATCAGTATTAATATTTAATGCTTGTTTAGCATCATTCACATCCTAGACGCCGTACAGAAAGCAGCAGTAATACAGTCCCTGCCCACAGGGCTTTCTGCCTTTATTAAACATACGAAACAGGAACGGGGGGTGGAGTGAGAGAGAGAGAGAGAGTGGGAGGGAAATGGTAATGAAAAGCCTGAACGATGAAGAGTCAAAAGTGTTGCAGTGGGTAGAGTAGTGCCTAGGAAATGCTTTTCAAAACAAACGGATGTTCAGGAATGACTCAGGAGACCAATGCAGTTTGATGTAGGCAAGTTCTAAATGTGTATCTATGAGTAGTGTTGGATGGATCACTGTATTTCTGCTACGTCAGTTTCTGCATGTGTTCATTCATAAGTTCGTAATGACCTGTTCTTACAGTACTCTGAGGTAAAATCAACATGAGGTTATTTTGTCCTAAATTTTGTACAGTTTTTTTTAAATGCATTTTGGCATGTTATTTGGGTTGAGGATTGTATTGTGAGCTTCTGTGAAGTGCAGAATCGGAAGGACAATTATATTCTGGCCCAGGTATTATATTGGCACATGGGATATCTGTTGGTTCACTTAAAAGCTTTCAAGGAAGATTGAATACACATTTTTAATAAACAAGCAAACAAAGCATTGTTAATTTATCAGGGGAGAGCATGCGTCCTGCATGCAGAAGGTCTCGTGTTCAGTTCCTGGCATCTTTAGGCAGGACTGGGAGAGATTTCCCATCTGAAACCCTGGGGAACTGCTTCCAGTCCGGTCAATGTGCACAGTACTGCGGTAGATGACCCTGTGGGTTTGATTCAGAATAAGGCAGCTACCTATGTTGCTGTTGTTGATAGGCGTTTATTCCCCAGCTCTCCTGAAGTATTCAGATAGGGCCATTAGATGGAAGTTTGTGTTTCCTGTCCTTGTTCCTGGTTGGATAATGAGCGACCTGGGCCACTAACTGTCCTCGTTGGGGATTCAAGTGGCAATGCCTCTGTCTTGGATATGTCGATAGAATAATTAGCAAAGTGCTGAGTAAGGGAGTTTGCAATAATGGTTTAACCTTGTCTCTGTCAAGGGGGAAAACAGCAGCTGGGTATTCAGTCAGCTATAGAACAGTGGGAGTTTTGTGAGGGGGTGGAGGGGGATAAGTCTGATGGACAGGTAAGCTAAGCTCCACGCAAAGGGTTTCACTTTCTAGATAGGGTCTGTTTTGCCTGTTCATATCTGTTCCACCAGCTTAAACTCACATCAGCTATCTTTTCAGTACTGCAAAATAGGGAGTTTGTGCTGGGGGCCAGTGTTGGAGAAAGGAAAATGAACTTACGTGGAGCAGAAAACCTCTCTTGCGCAGAGGGGCATATGAGTCCTTGACATGAGCAGAATTTTAAAATATTGAAGTCTGTAGCTGTTGGCTACAATCTTTCCAAGAGCAGCTACTGCATATCTTAATTCTGAAGCCAGGGGCAAGCCCCTTTTTTAAGACCACGAAGATTGTGCATGGCTGCTCCTTTTGCTTGTATTCATGAGTATCTTTCAGAAATGGTGTAGGGTCTTTCAGTTTCAGCTCATTTTTGGTAGCTGAGCCTAAGCAGGTTGAGTGTTTTGTGTTCTGCTGTTGGCAATGTTTGTACTAGTTTTAATTTGGTGGTATTTGGAAGAGGTTTTGTGTGCAGTGTGTACGTGTTCATCACCAGGAGCTTCTGAGATACGAGTAGCCTAATAAAGTTGCATCAAATTTAATAACCTAAAATTTGGGCAACTGGCCCAGGGTCACCAAACCATATGGGGTTCAATTCTAAGGGTTGAAGCCAGACATTGTGAATGACTTGCTTCTCCTTATATAAGGATTTGAAATGGTTTTCCTGTCTTAATAGCCTGTGGCTTGATTAAGACATAATGGGAATCCATGTTTTCCTGCTATGTCAGGTGTTGGGAACCTTTGGCCCTCCAAATGTTCCTGAACTACAACATCCATCAACCTTGGCCATTGACCATGCTTGCTGGGTCTGATGGGAGTTGTAGTTCAGCAACATCTGGAGGGACTAAGTTTCCCCATAATTGTGCCATGTGAATGAGCTGTAGTGAGCCTTGGACTCAATGTGCTCCTCCTACCCACTTCTCTTTCATGGCTGCAAGGAGAAGACCTGAAGCATTCATTTATGACTTTGAACAGGCCACTGTTCTCCCTGCCATGCAAAGAGTTTGTTTATCTAGTGATCTGAAACCACTGTTTTATCCTGGTTTATTCTCACTAAAATTAGAATTTAAACAAACAAGAGTTCCTGAGGTTGGACACAGGATGTACCTAGGGGTTGGTCAGGTTGGCCACTGCCAAGGGCGCAGGCCCGGGGGGGTGGGCCCCACAAAAATTGTGCTTCTCCACTCTGGCTCATAGTGATTCGGAGTCCACCCTGGGCTGCTCCTCCACTGCTCTGGGTTGCCTGGGCAAGGCATGCAGGCTCCTCTGTTCACCTTGGTGTAGGAATCCAGTTGCTGGCATAGGCCATCACTGCAGCAGGGTGGGCACTAATTTGTAGGAGAAGGAAAAGGGAAGAGGAAGAGGAAGGAGGTGAAAGGGAAAGCAGTGAGGAGAAGGAGGGAGGCAGAAAGGCAGGCAGATGGACAAACAGAGAAGAGGGGGAGGGGGAAGGAGAGGAGGAGCAGAGCAACCAAACTCCAATGGCTCTGGGATGCAAAAGGCAACAAAATGCAAACTTTTTAATTTCTGGTCCATGATCTCTCCCAGCTTTGGAGGCGCAAGGTACACCTCTGCTTGTACATTGCAGGAAACTCAAGCTTTGTTTGAAACCAGATTCAATCTTTGCATGAAGCTTTGAAAGAGAAATAGATATTGGGTGGGAGTGTGGCATTCACACTCCTTATTCATGTAGCTGGAAATCATAATCAGGTGTTGGGAACCTTTGGCCCTCCAAATGTTCCTGAACTACAACATCCATCAACCTTGGCCATGGACCATGCTTGCTGGGTCTGATGGGAGTTGTAGTTCAGCAACATCTGGAGGGACTAAGTTTCCCCATAATTGTGCCATGTGAATGAGCTGTAGTGAGCCTTGGACTCAATGTGCTCCTCCTACCCACTTCTCTTTCATGGCTGAACTTGGCCACAGGGTGGGCAGGATCCCCCTGCCTTATTCCCAGAAGGTTCACAGTGCAGAGGGCTTCACTGGACACCTTTGCTGTGAAAGATGTAGCAGACTTCCCCAACCTGATGCCTTCCAGATATTTCAGACTACAACTCACATTAACTCTAGCTTGCACGGTCAACAGATGGAGTGTTGCAAATTGTAGAAGGAAACATCTGTAGAGCACCAGGTTGAGGAAGGCTGATCTATAGCACGTTGTCAAAGGGCATGATAAGAGCTGTTCAACAGTAGAATGGGCAACCTTGGAAGGTGGTGGACTTTTATTGGAGGTTTTAAAGCAAAGGTTGGATGACTATCTGACACGGATTCTTTAGCTGTGATTCCTGCATTCTAGGGAGTTGCAGTGACGTAGCGTGGGTTGTCAGCACCCGGGGCAAGGCAAGTAATTTGCGCCCCCTAACCCTAACCCCCAGATGTTGCGCCCGGTGTGGCCGCCCCCCTGCACCCCCCACGCTACGCCACTGGGGAGTTGGACCAGAAAATCCTTGGGAATCCTTTCAAACTCTGCAATCATATGATATTGTGAGCAGTTACATGCAGTTACATGATCTTTAAGCTTGGGTACTGTTGAGAATGGGAGTTGCTGAGAGATACCCAGGAAGAAGCCCTTTTCAACAGTACCTAAATATACTGAACAACTCTTTGTTTCTGTTCTTGCAGAGATGTCCGGGACGGTTTCTGACATTTCCTTGGTACACTGGAAGCAGCAGTGGCTGGAAAATGGCACCCTCTATTTCCATGTCTCTATGAGCAGTGCTGAACAGCTCTCTAGGAACACACCACCGACCCTGCAGGAGCCGTCAGAGATTGTGGAGGAACAGATGCATATTCTTCACATCTCCGTCATGGTGAGTGACCACCATTCTCCCCTTTACCATCTCAAAGACACCCCTCTTTTCTTGTCACCCTCCTCAGTTCAGCTTCTTCTGCAAAAGAATAAGAGAATCATAGAGTTGGAAGGGACCATGAAGATCATCTAGTCCAAGCCCCTACAATATGCATCTGTCCCTCATCAGGATCAAACCTGCAGCCTTGGTGTTATCAGCACCATGCTGATAACTGACCAACTGCTCTATCTATGGTCATAAGTGGATTTGATTTATGTATATATCCATATAGCTACACCTGTATTCACACTGCTTTTCTGCATAAGTTACAGCCTTGCTGTAAAACCACAGCAAAATACAATGGAAGCAAGCAGGCATGACAGGTTAAAATAATATTCAAATAAAAACATCTACCCAGCAAAGGCAAATGCCTGCTGGAATAGTAATAGTAATAGTAATAGTAATAGTCATTCACCAGCAGAAAACAGCAGGAGAAGGTGGATAGCTAAACTTCAGTGGGAGGAAGGTGTTCCACAAGTTGGGTGCCACCACAGAGAATGCCCTCCCTAGCCACTGCCAACCACTCTTCCACCACAGGGAACAGAGGAGGGCTTCTCCTCCAGATCCTAGGCAGCAGTCACGTTAGCATGGGAGGAGGGCTATTTGGGGTTATTTCTTTGTAAAGGGAATAATAATAATAATAATAATAATAATAATAATAATATCTTTATTTTCATTGCCCCCTTCGGGGACAACGAAATTACTTGACTGCTCCATAAAAACACTAATTAAACAATACAGTATAATACAGCAAGGGAGATTAGATGACTTTCAAAGTCCGGGCTTCCCATTCAGGGCCGAGATCGCTCTGGAGAAGAAGCTGTTCTTAAGACGGCTCGTTCTTGTCTTCATCGACCTGTATCTCCGTCCCGACGGCAAGAGCTCGAAGAGACAGTGAACAGGATGCGATGGATCTTTTACTATGTCCAGTGCCTTCCTATGGCACCTTGTGGCATAAATCTGCTCTAAGGTGGAGAGTGGGCAGCCAACAATGCTCTCTGCTGCCTTAACAACCCTGCACAACCCCATCCTGTCCTGGGTAGTACAGCTTCCGTACCACACACATAAGCCATAAGTGAGCACGCTCTCAGTGGCACAGTGATAGAAGGCAAGCAGCAGAATGTGCCTTGAGCAGTGAATGCTGGTCTATCAGAATTAGCTGCCCCATCAACCTCATTCTGCCCTCAGTCAGCCCCTCTGTGCCTGCCTTCTTGCTTATGACTAACCCAGGGAGTGGCCCTGACTGACCCTTACTGGGTCAGCTTCCTTCTCATTGCAGAATGCAGCAAGAGACCAAACCAAACGAGGATTAGTTGCCTCTGCTTGTTATTGGTTCTGTCCCCACCTACCCTTGGTGCCCGTGCTTTCTGCCTTACCAGTCCCAAGGGACATCAGCTGCCTCTGGCCTTGAGGCATTCATGTTTAAACTCCCTTGCTCTTAAAAGTTCCAGGCTGGTCCCCTGCCTCTGGGTACTGTGTAGCCAAATTTTCTTTTTAAATTATTTGACAAGAGCAACAAAGTGTGGCCTGGGGGAGTTTGGAGGGATGTTCTCTCTAGGGCAAGGGTAAATGCTAGATGACAAATAGGATGACAACTTCAACATGCCTTTGTTGTCATTATCTCTTGTATAACTCAAAACATGTGAATTGAAGGCTTCAGTGCTGTCAGAAGAGCCTGGCTTTTCTATGCTATATTCAGTCAGATAAAGACAAAGCAATGGGACAACATATACTGTACCTTGATGCCTTTTAAAGTTTGATCACACTCATCAAGCAGGTATCAGCAGCACAGTGGTGTGGTTTTTTTTTGGGGGGGGGTGGGGTTGTTTTGTTTTTTGCTGTTTGCACTGAGAAAGCAAATCTGTTATTGCAGCGCCCTGCAAATCGAAGTTTTATCACTTCAAGGCTTTTTGTTGTTAAGGCTTTTTAAAAAGCTGCCGCTTACCACTGTGCAGACTTTCTGGGACTGAGAAGAGAGACTTCTGGAATAGTAGTCTCTGACTGATGTTCTTCAGAGACAAGGCAAGGGGAAGACACAGGTGATGTCTGAACTCCTCTCACCTTCATAAGATACTCATGATGGGTAGCTTTGTGATAACCTATCCAAGGAACAGTAATTGATTCCACCTTAACTTCAGCTGTAAATTGCCACAGCTCTGCTTGCACAGCTGCTGTAGTGGGGATTAAACCACTGTTGTTTCTTTTTCCTTTTCGCTTTTGCCAAGAGGAGTAGTGCCTGTGTTGTGGTACCTGTGTCGAGTATAGAGTTCTTTCTATATTTTTTTTATTTTTACATGTTTTAGTTTGGGGGAAAGGCAAGGAGGTTGTGATGGTGGGAAGAATGTGATAGAGGCATATAATGTTACGCATTGTGTGGATAAAGCAGATTGGGATATGTTTTTCTTCCTCACTTGGGACAGATAGAAGGAAGTACTTCACACAGCACATCATTGAACTGTGTAGTTTACTTCTACCAACTTGCAAGGCTTTAAAAGTGGATTCAACACATTTATTGAGAATAAGGCTGTCAGCAGCTACTTGTCATAATGCCTATGAACATCAGCTGCTGGGAATTGCAACTGGGGAGAGCACTGTTGCATTCAGGCCCTGCTTTCATGCTTCCCGTGAACGTCTGCTTGGCTATTTTAGGATCAGGATGCTGGACCATGTCAGACCTTTGACCTGCTCCAACATTATGAAAGTGGGGGGTCCATTTCCCCTTTTTGCCGCCACCTTTTGTTTCTGGTGTTGGCAGGGATTGTGTCTGCAGGTGGAGTGAACAAAACTTGTAAGTAGCTTTGAGTGCATACTAAACCCGGCTCTCTATGTTTGCATATAAGTGAAAATGAAATTAATCTTTCCAGCTGTAGCATCTGCAGGAGCTGTAGATACAATATCATACAAGTGCCTTTTTATTTATGTAAGTGCTTTTATGAACCGCTTAGAGCAGTGGTTTTCAACCTTTTTGAGTCCTTGGCTCCCTTGACCAACCACGTTCTTTTTGTAGCTCACCTGTGGGATATAGGGAATCCCCACTTACAGGTTCCATTTTGGGCCACGCTGTATGTCACTGGGACACACATAAGTGGGAATTTTTTCGTTTCACCCTTGCCCCACACCATTCCATCCCTGCCCATTTTCAGCATCGTTTTTGGTGTAAGTGGGAACACACAAAAATACATTGTATTAAGACTTTAAGAGGAGGCTGCTAGGAGAGCAGAAAAGGCAGCAGAGGGTGAAACGCAAGTATTTGCTGTACAAAAGACTGATAAGTATAATTTTAAAAATAAAACTGATTTCCAAGGTGCAGGCGAAAGAGATAAAACTAGATGCTTCTTGTGTGGGAAAATAGGGCATTTTGCACAGAATTGTACAAAACAAAGTGGCACTAATAAAGAAAAGTTCCAGGGTGGTGGCAGAAAGCAAACTAAAAATGCATTTGCAGTTCCATCAGATTGCTATCTAGCAATCTCAAGTTAGAGGAAAACTGATGCTGTTGACAGTAACTCTTCTAGTTGGTTAATTGATTCAGGAGCTTCAATGCACATGACATGTGATGCTGATTTTTTTCAGAGAGTTACCAGTAAATGAAAATGCATCAGAGACAGTTACAATCGCAAATGGCCATAGAATATCTGTGCAAAGAAAAGGAACAGGTTTGCTTCAGTGTGTTGCAGGCAGAGAAACTATTTGTAACGAAGTGAGAAATATAGTTTACTTGCCAGAATTAACAGACAGTTTGCTGAGTGTGTCAACTCTGACCAAGCATGCTTTTAATGTAAATTTTAATCGCGACAGATGTGCAATTACCAGAGATGGAATTTTGTATGCACAAGGTTTTGAAAATAATGGACACAGGTCAAGAAAGAGCAAATATGGTCAAGAAGAATTCAAGTGCAACCTGTATCCCAGAAAATGGCGTACCAGAGAGAAAGAATTACTCTCTTACGGAGATTGTCAGGTATATGCTGGCACAGTCTAATTTATCATTTGAATATTGGGGTGAGGCAGTGATGAAAGCAACATATTTGCAGAACAGACTGCTAATAAAAGCTACAAATAGAACAGCATTTGAACTTTGGTTTGGAAGAGTACCAAACATCAGTCACGTTAAAGTTTTGGATCAAAAGTGTTTGCATATGTGCCAGTACAAAGACGTACCAAACTTAGCAAAATAAAAACAGTATTAAGGGTTTTTTTCAGGGCAGTGGAGAGTGTGTGTGCTATGTCCCATTTATGCATTTGGAGTGGGACTTGCCCTTCATCTGACAGGAAATGCACTGCTTGGGGGGGGATACAAAAAATGGGGTGTTGAGGGTCAGTTGGGGAGTGAGTGAGAAAAGTCCCTATTTTCCTCTAAGGAACATTGGAGGGTATGGGAATCTGAAACGTGTCTGGGAGATGGTGAGGAAGAGGACGATGACAGAGGATATATATATAGATTTTCACGGGTACAGGAATGCAGGTTTTGCATTCCTCCGGATGCTGCACCCCCCTGCAATCCCTACACAGATCTGGCTGGCACAAGGCACAAAACCACAGCTCGCCCCTATACACGAAGCCAAGCCAGAGCACAACTAAATGCAGCACAGCCATCTTCTCAGAAAAAACTCTTCACAAGCTCAAGAGGTCAAGACACGAAAGCTTTAGCAACTAATCTACACTTAATGACCCACCCAGTGGTATTCAGAATATCACTCATGAAATCACTCAAGATATCCCTCAAGTAATTAAGGAACAAAAGAAGAAAAGGCACACTAATCTAGGAACTTCCTCTCTGCCCAGAACGTTGGAGGCTATACACCACACCCCTCAACAGTATTTATAGGAACTCAAACACCAGATTCTGCTCTGTTCCAGTAACAAGAAGCCGAAAGCACCAGCCTGAAGATGACGAGTGAGACCTCGTCGAAACGTCGCACAGACACCCCGACTCTTACACGGGAAGACACCCGAAGACACCAAAACCTGCATATATATATATATATATATATATATATATATATATATATATATGCATGCATGCAGGAAGATATGGCCTATAAGTAAATGAAAGGGAGGGAAGGAAGGATAGACTTCTGCTGCTCTCCCGAACATCCCTCAAGTCTTCCCAGGGAGCCAAGGATCACTGGTTGAAAACCATGGACTTAGAGGAAAGTATTATTACACCAAGGCCATAGGGCTACTGGTAAAATTGGGGTGAGGGCCTGAATTGCTGCAAAAGCACGGTTGTTTGGGGTGAGGGAATGCAAGTTCGATCCTCCTGTATGCTTTTTTAAAATATTTTTTTGATGAAGTGGGGAATTGCTTCTATTCTTAAGGCACAACTAGGCTTGAGGGTTAGATGAACTGGCCCAGGTCTGAATTAAACTCTGTAAAGTGGTGGTGGGGATGCACAGTGTATAACGGCCTGGTCTGCCTGGCCTGGTAAGCCCAGAGTATTTCTTACTGTCACTGCATGAAAATGATGGTTCCTAGTGAGGGATTCACTCCCAATTTGCTCCTGTAAGGCATAGTTTAGCTTAATGTGTTGTCTAAACCTGGGATCAAAGTTAAGGTTTCTCTACTGATCTGCACAGTCTGTTACCATAGGAAAACATACCCTCCAAGTGCCATGATTTGACTGAGGCCATCACAGAAAATATGAGCTATCACAGATTTGTCCCTTGGTCCCTAATGTCCCGAATTGAGTGGAGCTCCTAGAAACAAACTCCTTCCCAACAGGACAAACTCAGCCTTCAACTGCCATGTAGCAGATTGTGCATCCTTCCGGCTCTGGCACAAGCTGGGCTTTTTACCTTCTTTGTCCATTTATTTATTAAATTTGCTCTCAATTTAAATTAGCTGCTGATGCGAGTGCCTGGTTGTGCCACTGCCCTCTTGCTACAATTCAGCTTCCCTGGCACCCACCTGGAGCTCACTGGGCTCAGGCTTAGGAGGGAGCTTACTTGTGAGTAAGTGTGCAGGGCTTCTATGGCAGGAAGCGGGGAAGCAGTATTGCTGTGGTTGTGATTGGGAAGGGGGACCTGACAAGAAATGTATTGATTTCTTCTTGGGAAATGTTGGGGTCTTTGGTCATAGACGGCGGTGAAAGAGGAGAGACCTTAAGCACAGTGCTGTGTTCAGACGACACCATAAGCAAAACTTTGTCTTAGCTGTTGTGCTTATCTAAACAGCCATTGAAGTGGCAAAGTGGTCTCCCTCCAAAGCCGGGACATTCAGGTAAAGTCATGGTTTTGCAGAGCATGGCGTGTGAATTTGCTTAGCCCACAGTTTTCTACCAGAAATTACTTTTTTAAAATCCTAGACCTGGCTGAATTGCTTGTTCCCTGGTAGATGACTCTCACTGAGTGTGTGTTTGAGGAGAGGGTGACTGCTTCATCCATTTCTAGATCATCGCTTTGTTATTTGAGTCAAACAATTGGAAAGAGCTGCTTCTTTGTTTTGTGTAATGATTCCTTTTGCATGGTTTTAGGTCAGAGATAATCTTGCTCTATTTTTTATCTAATACCAGTGTGGGATTAGATGCTTAAATGAACACCATGAACATTGTAAGGATTTGCACATTTTTATGGGTAGAATAAGAGGGTGTGGGCACAGGTGGGGGGGGGAATCAAAGAATTGTAGAGTTGGAAGGGACTCAAGGGTCATCTAGTCCAGCCCCCAAACAATGCAGGAATCTCAACTAAAGCACCCATGACAGGTGGCTATCCGACCTCTGCTTAAAAATCTCTAAGGAAGAAGAATCCACTACCTTCTGAGGGACTCTGTTCCACTGTCAAACAGCTCTTACCACCAGAAAGGTCTTCCTGATGTTTACTCAGAATCTACTTTCTTGTAACTTGAATCCATTGGTTTAGGTCCTACCCTCCAGAGCAGCAGAAAACAAGCTTGCTACATCTTCTATGGGATAAACCTTGAGATATTTGAAGGTGGCTATCATATCTCCTCTCAGTCTTCTCTTTTCCAAGCTAAACATATCCAGCTCCTTAAACGGTTCCTTATAAGGTTTGGTTTCCAGACCCTTGATTATATTGACTCTCCTCTGCACATGTTCCAGCTTGTCAATATCCTTCTTAAATTGTGGCTCCCAGCATGGACACAATATTCCAGGTGTGGTCTGACCAAGGCAGAATAGAGTGGGATTATTACTTCCTTTGATCTGGACTCTTCCTTTCCTTTTCTTTCTTTCTTTGCTGCTCCATCACACTGGTGACTCGTGTTAAGCTCGTGGTCAACAAAGACCCCTAGATCCTTTTCACATGTACTGCTTATAAGCCAGGTGTCCCCCATCATATATTTGTGCAGCTGGTTCTTCCTGTCTATGTGCAGAACCTTACATTTGTCCCTATTAAAATTCATTTTTTAGCTTGGGTCCTGTTCTCCAATCAGTTAAGACCATTTTAAATACTGATTCTGTCTTCTACGGCATTAGCTACCCCTCCCAATTTGGTGTAATCTGCAAATTTGGTGAGTATCCCCTCAATTCCTTCATCCAAGTCATTTATAAAGATGTTGAACAACAATGGATGCAGGAAAGAACCCTGCAACACCCCACTTGTTCTATTTCAGGGGTCCTCATACTTTTTAAACAGGGGGCCATTGTCTCTCAGACACTGTTGGGGGCTGGACTATAGTTTGAAAAAAAAAATGAACAAATTCCTATGCATACTGCACATATTTTCTTTGTAGTGCACAAAAAACAGGAAAAACAAAACAATATTTAATCTGAAGAACAATTTTAATCAACATAAACTTACAAGTATTTCAATGGGGGGGGGATATGAGAGTGGAGGGTGACCAAGTAAGAGGGGGGAAAGGAAAGAGGCGCTGCCGGAAGGGATTGGACCCAGCTGCTTGCAGTAGTAGCGGTTCAGAGGGAAGGAAGCTCGTGTTGACTGTGGTCATCCCGGGCAATGGGCGGGCTGGATCTGGCCTGCAGAACGTAGTTTGAGGACCCCTGTTCTACTTTAAAGCTCTCCTGATCAAGTTCGCGAGACTCCTAGCAAACACATTCTTGCCAACAGCTGTGAGGTGCAGCCCATCTCTTCCCATAATTCCTTCCTCAAGGAAGCACAGACCATGATCCAAGAAGCCAAACCCTTCCTGACACCACCAACTGTGCAGCCGGTGGTTTACCTCCAGTGTTTTCCTCACTCCTTCTGGACCATGACCTTCAACAGGAAGGAGTGATGAAAACACCACCTGTGTCCCAAGGCTTTTCAGCTTCCTGTGCATAGTCTCATTTGTTGTTTAGTCATGTCCGACTCTTCTTGACCCCATGGACTAGAGCACACCAGGCACTCCTGTCTTCCACTGCCTCCCGCAGTTTGGTCCTTTGCTATACATTAAGGGCTGTGTATGGAAGTATTATTAGTATGCACATGAATCAGGTTAGTGGTCAGTGGGCTTCATAAGACTTCACAACTTCTCTGTCACATCTTGAATCTTGCACCTGGAAGACAGCACACCTCCTGGGATATCCAGTTTCCTCTGCACACAACTGCTTCTGTTCCCCTCAGTAGGGAGTCACCTGTCACCACCACACATCTCTTCCTTCTCTTGGGAGTGGCAGGAATCATTCCATGTACTGTGCCTTCCAAAGCCTGCTTGGAATCTTCTAAGGTCTGCATCATCTTAACTTCAGTCATCCCCTCTTGTGTATTGGAGCTTATTTTGATGTTGTTGAGATCAGTTACAAAGGCAGAAATCTTAGGGTTTGAGCAATTCCCTTTCTCCGATATCGTCTCCATGGAAGGTAGCAAGTACGTTATTACCATACACATCCATGATCAAGAGCCTTGGATCTGAAGCGGTTAGATCAAGAATGGAAAAAGATTCCTTCAAGTCCATCTCCTCCTGTCTTCTTTCTCCTCTGGGGGGTGGCAGGAATCCTTCTGTGCACTGTACGTTCCACAGCCCCCTTGGTGTATTTTGAGGTTGGGAACTGCTGTCCTAGCTCCTCTGGCTGAGAATTGGTGCCCAAGGTAAGAACATGGAAGCAATTTTGCAACTCTAATGATAAAACGTGGCTTGTGACTATCCTACTTCTGTGTGTCACATACCTCCAGGGGTTAGTCTCTTGCAATGGGTGATCTTCCTCATTGCTGGGGAAACCCCATCTATCTTGCTGTTCCATCACAGCCAACTCAATTCTATCAAGAAATTATGCATGTTGTGGCTGTGGCTGGGCAGGCCTCAAGTTTGTTGCACCTTCTCTTCTAGCAAGACAGTCAGCTTGCACTTGATGCAAGTGTACTATTGCATATTCTCTGGCAGAAAGACAAACATGGCAGAGGTGCTGCAAGTCACTGCAGCAGCTGCCTTGCCTTCCATGTCTCTTGGTCCTATGTACACCGTGAGATTGTCCTCTGGGCCTGGGCCTCCCCATTAAACTCCCCTGTTCATGAGCTCCCAGAATCTGCAAAGAGCTAAGTTTGACTGCTGCTGGCTGCTAACTCCTCCCTCAATTCATCCTGGCTTCCTCTAGGCTGTAACTCCTCCCCCTCAGAGCACTCAGCCACAACCTCAGGCCTGCATTGAAAGATGAATAACTTTAGAAAGGGGGTCAGTTTTGAAAAGTTGACAAAACCCTAGCCTGTGGATTGCAGAATATATCATATTAGTACATATATCACTATAATAAATCACTGTGCAAAAATATGCAGGCTGAGCAGATTAATTCACCACCAGCATATTTGCATATGGTGCATTAATTAGCATGATTTATTTTGAGCACAGAACCTAAGTTGCTGTTACTGGATTGTGGTTCACTTAGGATAACCCTGACACTGACTAAAGTATGGGGTTTTTACGGAATTCCATTTTTTTTAAGGGAAAAGGGTTTTTTTAGTAGGTTTTAATTAAAGAAGAAAATTTGCTTTCCTCACTGAAGGTAGCTGCATAGCTTCATAACTCAGCCATTGGGAAAGTTGCCTTTTGCAAAGAAGCAACAGATGTGAGCTGGTGTAAAGTACCATGTCGTTTACGTGGCACTTCCCATCACCACCTGGTTTGATGGAACCTGCAGGTACACCTCTTAAAAGATTCTAAACCAGCCATTGTCTCAGAAATAAACCATGTGAAAGGAAGCCCTTAGCGAGGATTTATAATGACTGGGAATTATAATTAAGCTGGGGAATAAGCAGAGCAGAGGGAGGGGTACGTTGTTCATTTTGTTTAATTCAGCATTTTACAGGGGAAGAATAATTAGTGGTTTTAAATGTTTTGACATAAGCAGCCCAAATAATCATAATAAATCATATCAGGCATATGCCCAGAACCTTGAAGTGACAGATGACAAACAGAGCAGTGACAGGTTGCTCCATCATGCAAGGGAAATCATTGAGGTAATGGAAGAATTATGGCTTCTGAAATCCACTCCACTCCTATTGTGGGGAAACATTCCAATTTATCAAAGCCAAATGAACATTAATTGCAGCAGCCTGGTAAATTTTCGAGCCGCTGTGACCTTCATTGAATTTTAATCCAAAACAGATAAGATTTACTTCCACACACAAGAGGAAACAACACAATTAAAACTCAAATGACAGCTAAGATTATGGTGCTGCGGGAGGTTAGTGGGGGGGGGGGAGAGAGATGACAGCAGGCGTAATGACAAAAATATTGATTCCTTTGTACTTGACATTGCACAAATTAAAAAAGCGAATAAATAACATTCAGCTTTTGCATATTCCACTCACACCCCCCCACCACCACAACCGAAAACAAATTTCAGATGTTCAAGATGAGAAGAGAAAGGGGTGATGACAGTAATGAAGACGGAACTTCCTTTAAATGTAGTAATTAATGTTAAGTATCATTGGGGAGATATTAACGGGGAAACAAACAAACAAACAAGTATTAATTTTGTTATTAAAAGATGCTCCTGAACAAAGAGACATTGAGCAGCAGAACTTGCTTTTTGGTTTTCAAACTTGGAGGAATGCTATTTATAATGGACCAGCTCACAAATGTGTGTTCTGTATCAGCTACTTAAATCCAGACCATGTTACTACATAAAAGAAGCTCCTTTTTATTTGTTATGGTAGGTCTGTGGTTTGCTGACTACCCGGGCTTTGCCTAGGACTGCTAGACCTAATGAACCTGCCTACCTTTTCTGAATCTTCTTTACCTCTAGGTTGTTCAGAACCAGTGTGGTGGTGTGGCTTAGTGTGTTGAGTTCAAATCCATGCCCAGCAATTAAACTTTGATACACTCATCTCTGTCAACCTGATCTAACTCAAAGGGTTGTTGGGGGGGGGGTCATACTCAACATTACTTGGACTAAATGACTCTTGGGGTTCCTTCCAGCTCTGCAATTCTACGCTGTATGGTGTTTAAAAATGAAAAACTTTACAAAGAAAATAGGTGTTCGAAAGACCAATAAAATATACAATTATTAACCAGCAAGCTTGCGTAGTTTCTCAACAACAAGTTGCAAAAACTGCATGTAATTACATACCAGTGGGTTATAAAACATTTGACTGTGCTGACTAAATGTATCACTAAATAATAACTACACCACAGCATTGAAATTCCAAGATATGGTTGTCCAAAACAATTGTATCCTGCTGATGATAATTGCGCCAACCAGATGTTTTTTGAAAAACATGCCAGACATATTTCAACTTATAAAGTCTTCTTCAGTGACAGAAGTTGAAACACATGAGTTAAATATTTAGTCAGCACTGTCAGATGTTTTAGAATACAATGATGTGTAATTACATTGTACTGAGGCTACATGAGATTGTTGATCATTGTATATTTTATTGGTCCTTTTTTTGTAAAGTTATTAATAATTGTACAGCACACAATTGATGATCATAATCAACTGCTGGGGACCTGAAGATCTATGGAAGGGTTACTTTTATGAGCTGGCATTTTAACTATCAGCAACTCCTTCTAGGCTTCTTCTTCTGGAGGAAAGAGTGTGGATGTTGGACTCCTATTCACTTCATTTCTATACTGCTTTATATTTTTAAGAAAGAAAAATTTCAAAGCAGTTCACAGCACATTAAAAGATCAAATAAAACAACTCAGAATGAAACGTTACTGAAGAAAGTCAAATATAAAATATACAAGATAATTAACAGGAAACTAAAATATTAGCTTGAAAGATTTCAAAATAAACCATTACAAAGGAGGTCAACTACAGAAAGCCGATTTAGCCATAGAATAGTTGGAAGGGACCACAATGGTCATTTAGTCTAATCAGTATTTTGCCCAAAGTGGGCTTGAATCCACAACCCTGAGATTAAGAGTCTTGTTTCATGCTCTACGGACTGAGCTATCTGCCCAAACTTGCATCAAAGTTCACACAAAAAAATCTTAAACATTTCAAAAGAAAACATTACTAAATGGGGTCAAATATAAAATGTACATTTAAAAGGGAATAATTAACAAGAAAATAAAATATCTTAATCAGAGAATGTATCTGCTGCTGTTGTTGCTAATCCTGCCAATGGTGGTTCATGGTGGAGGCTGCGAAAGCTCTCTGGGTCTACAATAAGAGACAGATAAGGTGGTCTCCAGCATCTTCAGCTGCCTCAGCTTTTGTAACTGGAGTCCATCAGGGCCCCTCCTTCCTATGGCAGGTAGGAAAAGGCCTGCAGGACAGGGAGCAGGTCTTCCAGGACTCACCACCAATACTATGAAATCAGCTTCTAGAGATCTGAAGAGATTGAAGTAAACACCTCCACATATCTCTAATATATTTAATCATTTATTAAAAATAAAATACATTTTGATTGCAAGACAAGATGGCTAGCCAATCTTTGCTCAGAGATAGGGGTGTAAATATAACACCTGCACAACCTTTGGTAGTTCCCTAGAAATGAAAATGTAATAAATGGCTTACATCCCAAGTGTTACCAATGGTGATTTAGGACTCCTAAGTAATGTTATTGATTCCAGAAGGGGACTGTATTGCCTAATGAAAACCTCAGACTCCCCCTATGTGCAAAAGTAGAAGAAGGAAAACTCTGATCCTGAAGTGCCTTGCGGCTCTTCTCATTCATGAGAAAGGCTTTGGGAATAAACATCAGGGAAAAATCTGTACCTGCTGCCTTAAGGGACACCTGCAGGAGAAGAGAAGGCTAAGGAGTAAACCCTACGCAAATCCAGAGTGGAATCCCTAAGACAGTTGGATGATGCTTGTATGCTGCCTCCTGGCAACTCCTGCACCCAAGCTGGTGCCAAACATATTGCTCTTATTTCCTTTGATGCACATCAACAAGGCCAAGTGGGAGGTCTTTTCTGGGCAGCCCCAGACCTCCGTACAAACTGCCCAGGCTTGTGCCACACAGAGGTAACTTTGGTGCTGCTAACACAGCAAAAACTATACAGGAGGCAGCAGCTACTGGTCTCTGCAGTCACACAGATGCAGTGATTCTCCATGAGTTTGAATTCCTCCCAGAGGCACACTCCATTGACAGACAGATGCCAACAAGAAGAAGCTTGAGTTAACACATTCAGCTGTTACATGGCCATTAATGAATATGGCCAAATATTTGGCATGAGAAGGCTTCAAAAAGTTCTCAGATATTCTTATTTTATTATTGTCTGCAACAAGTGTCGTCAGTATGAAGGTGCTCCTTTCCCAACCATTTTTTAGCCTCTGATTTTGTCAACTTTTAGCAGAGGGGCAACCAAGCTTCAAGGGCATGGTAAACTTTTGCTGCTGTTGCATGCAGTTTTGATGAAATGTGCTGGGGACCCCTATTTCTCCCTGTAAATATTGGCTTTTCCTGACATCATTAGTCTTGTAACTGCAATGGTTATTCAGAGGACTCTATTTCACAACAAACAATAAGATGCAAAACTGTGTGTAATTACACATAAGTGCATTCTGAAACATCTGACTACTGAATAAAAAGATCATTCAAATAATAACTACACCACAGCAGTGAAGTTCCGATATACCACATTTTTCCATGTACAGTGGTACCTCAGGTTACATACGCTTCAGGTTACAAAAGCTTCAGGTTACAGACTCTGCAAACCCAGAAATTGTGCTTCAGGTTAAGAACTTTGCTTCAGGATGAGAACAGAAATTGTGCTCCAGCGGTGCGGCGGCAGCGGGAGGCCCCATTAGCTAAAATGGTGCTTTAGGTTAAGAACAGTTTCAAGTTAAGAATGGACCTCCGGAACGAATAAGTACTAAACCTGAGGTACCACTGTATAAAACTAGGTCCCCCCCCCTAAAAAATAATGTCAAAAATTAGGGGGCGTCTTATACACGGATAGTGTCGAGGGTGGATTTTTAAAAATCTGGGTCCCCCAAAATAGGGGGCGTCTTATACATGGGGGCACCTTATAGATGGAAAAGTATGGTAAGTTTGTACAACACCATACTGTATATAATTTTTTTTGCATGATACAGTAATGCATATCATGATCATAAGCAATGGCCAAGGACCCGAAGACTCATTAGAAGGTTACTTCTGTAGGCCTTCCTCTAAGGAATGTAAGGTGATGCACATGGTTCCCCACTCCCACATTTCATCATCACAACAACCCTATAAGGTAGATTAGGTTGGGCAACCAGCCCAAGGGTACCAAGTGAACTTCATGGCTGAGTGGGGTTTTGAACCCTGGTCTTCCAGGTCCTAGTCTGACACTCATAACTACTACCTCACACTGGCTGTAGGCCTATCATACCTTAGAAGTTGCTGCCTCCCCAGTGCCCAGTTAGTCTATTGACTTTATGGCAATATCATTGATCTGCTGATAGTTTTAGTAACTAAGGCGTGAGGAGAGGTGTCCTTGGTGGTTGCCCCACAGTTAATTAACTTTACACCCCTCTCCCAGGAAAAAGGGAAAACACCCTAAATACAGAGCCTTTCTGTTTGCATTTCCTCCGTCCCGTCCCTTTTACCTATAAGTGGTATAAGGTGCTAAGAAAAGATAAAACTAGCAAAACTTCCCCTGGCAGAGTTATTGCACACACCTTCTTTATTACACACTTGAGCTTTTGCAGTTCCATCTCTTTTCCAGGAAAGTGGTAGTGGTGGAGATGCCCCTTCTTGACCCACCTTAAGTTAGTCCATGACCTAGTTTAGGATCCTGACCCACCAGTTGAAGGCCAGTGCTAAAAATTACCTCAAACAGGGAATATCTCTTCTGCCCCTCTCCCTTTTTTCTCCGTGCAGAACAACAGAAATGGCCAACTAAGATCTGGTTTAAGAGAAGTAATTCAACTTTGACCTGCTTTATTCAAAGAGCACCAGCATTTTATGGAATCACTGACCAAGCTGTCCCAGTGTTGCATTGATGCAAGTGGAGATATTTGGTCTACAACTTGCAAATTCATTTATGGCTACATTTCCAAAGGTGGTTCCTCACCTGTGTAGCATTGTGGCAGTTTTGTATGTGTTAACACAGCTTTATTGAACACTTTTAGTGGCACTGGATGTGATTGATAGTAAAAATGGGGAGTCTTCTTGTAGCCCCCTAGAGGTCATTGGACTTCAAACTCTTATCAGACCCAATCAGCATAAAAAATGTTCAGAATGGTGGAAGCTGTGATCCCACAATATCTGGAGAGCCACAGATTTCTCGTCCCTGGACTGGAGGAATTTTGAGGGGGGGGGGCAAGGGGTTAGTTGAGAGAAGGCAACTTTGTTAACTGCCCCCCCAAACCCCCAGAGTTCTAACATCTATAGACTACAAGAGCCAGGTTTAACTTTGAGTCCTATAACTCGATATTATACAGTAGTACCTCAGGCTCCATATGCTTCAGGTTACATACGCTTCAGGTTACATACTCTGCTAACCCAGAAATAGTGCTTCAGGTTGAGAACAGAAATCGTGCTCTAGCAACGTGGCAGCAGCAGGAGTCCCCATTAGCTAAAGTGGTGCTTCAGGTTAAGAACAGTTTCAGGTTAAGCACGGACCTCCGAAACGAATTAAGTACTTAACCGGATGTACCACTGTATTGGGATTGAGACCAAGCTGTGCTACGTGAACTGGGGTGGTGAGAAGACACATGTTCTGGCAAAGCAGAAATGATACTCCCTGCCGGGTATGCCATCATGTCTGAAGAACAGCGGCCACATAGCAGCAGCTGCCAGTATTTAGAGTCTAAATGGTGCAATCGGATGGAAAGCACTTGGACTGCATTAGTGCCCCAAAGAGACCCTTGCTATATGATTAAGCAGCAGGTTTTGCTTGGTCTCTCCTGTATATCCATCATCATTCCTGTCAGGGCTGGGCCTGTCAGCCTCTCTCCACCTCAGAAATTAATGATTTGAACTTAGCGACCTCATTCCCATGACAGGACAAAACTCAGGAAGTCAACATAAAGCTGTGTGGGAATGACAGAGTTCCTTCAAGTGGCCCAGCGCAGCTGCTAGAGTGGCAGTAGCAGGCAAGAGCAGCTGAACTGGTTGAGGGTGGGAGAGGACCCAGAATGGAGGTGAGGCTGATGCTCCCTGCCTGTAAGCTGGGCTGAGATGAATGGGCTGATGCTCAATCACTGCAGATGGACAGCATGCCAAAAAGGACTTCCTCCCATCTGCTTGGTAATGTGCTGCAGTTAGACATCCCTGTTGATTTTAGCAGGAAAAGTGCATTCAGAACCTGACTTTCTGTATTGTTCTGCTTGGCACTTGGCCATGGCTTTGGGGTCTACTCAAGACTCAGATCAGCGGCGGGATGAGGTGGGGAAGAGAACATTTAGTCTCTTGAAGAATTGCTATGAGTGGAAGTCCTATTGAAATACACCCAGCCTAGCTTTTTTTCTGGCTGCAGCTCTAAAAGGTAAAGGGACCCCTGACCATTAGGTCCAGTCATGGCCAACTCTGGGGTTGTGACGCTCATCTTGCATTATTGGCTGAGGGAGCCAGCGTACAGCTTCTGGGTCATGTGGCAAGCATGACTAAGCTGCTTCTGGCGAAGCAGAGCAGCACACAGAAACGCCGTTTACTTTTCCACCTGGGCGGGACCTATTTATCTACTTGCACTTTGATGTGCTTTCAAACTGCTAGGTTGGCAGGAGCAGGGGCTGAGCAACGGGAGCTCACCCCGTTGCGGGGATTCGAACCGCCAACCTTCTGATTGGCAAGTCCTAGGCTCTGTGGTTTTAACTATACGGACCTTTGTTGGTATAGTTAAAGCCATGGTTTTCCCAGTAGTAATGTATGGAAGTGAGAGCTGGACCATAAAGAAGGCTGATCGCCGAAGAATTGATGCTTTTGAATTATGGTGCTGGAGGAGACTCTTGAGAGTCCCATGGACTGCAAGAAGATCAAACCTCTCCATTCTGAAGGAAATCAGCCCTGAGTGCTCACTGGAAGGACAGATCGTTAAGCTGAGGCTCCAATACTTTGGCTACCTCATGAGAAGAGAAGACTCCCTGGGAAAGACCCTGATGTTGGGAAAGATGGAGGGCACAAGGAGAAGGGGACGACCGAGGACGAGATGGTTGGATAGTGTTCTCAAAGCTACCAGCATGAGTTTGACCAAACTGCGGGAGGCAGTGGAAGACAGGAGTGCCTGGCGTACTCTGGTCCATGGGGTCATGAAGAGTTGGACACGACTAAACAACAACAAGGCTCTGTGGTTTAATCCATAGCACCACCCGTGTCCCTCTGGCTGCAGCTCTAGTCTGCGCCAAAAGTACTGCACAGTTGGGATTTTTATCAGGAAACTGAAGCAGCATGGTTTATGTTTAGTATAGCAGTCCTTCCCACCATTGTGGCCCTCACTCGCTTTCCCCCGGTACACTTGCTTTTCTAACTTAAGAAGAGCCTCCCTGGATCAGGCCGAATGCCCATCTAGTCCAGCATCCTGTTCCCACAGTAGCCAGCCAGATGCCTGTGGGAAGCCTGCAGGCTGAATCTGAGTGCAAATGCAAATCACTTGTGATTACCAGCAACTTGTTTTCAGAGGCACAGTACCTATGGCAGTAGAAATAGTACATAGCCATTGTAGCTAGTAGCCATTGATAGCCTTAGCCTCCACACACCCTTCCGCCCACAGTTTTCATGACTTTGCACTCTACAGTGGTACCTTGGGATACAGACGCTTCAGGTTACAGACTCCACTACCCCAGAAATAGTACCTCAGGTTAAGAACTTTGCTTCAGGATGAGCACAGAAATCGTGCTGCGGCAGCAGGAGGCCCCATTAGCTAAAGTGGTGCTTCTGGTTAAGAACAGTTTCAGGTTAAGAACAGACCTCCAGAACGAATTAAGTTCATAACCCGAGGTACCACTGTATCTCTGTTCCTCCCTCAACTGTATCCTGTAAAGTTCTGCACAAGCCCTTCTTAGCATGTGCCCAGATGTTTATGACATTTAAAATAAACGCCATGAGGAAAAGAGGCTGTGACGTATTTGCTTTTTTTTATTGGTTTAAATCTTTTCTCACTGTGTGTGTATTTAACCTCTAGTCTGTCTCTGCAGGAACAAAAGATAGCTCAGCTGAAGCTTGTTCCAGAATTTCAGGAGCCAGAGAATCAACTTGCATATATAGCATACAACACACTTTACCCCACTTGCTTTGAAATTGCTTTTTTAGAGCCTTAGTTCTGGTTACAAAGGATTCATAGTTTGTTTGTTTTTTAAGCTCTCATTGAATAGATTGATTAATCTAGTTACTTTCCTGAATGGTCTTTTGTTGTTTATGTGATTTTGAGGCTCCTGCGAGTGTGAAGTTCACTGTGCAGTACATCTCAAGGGCAGACGATATTCAACATGAAAAAGCTGTTTGGATGCAGAGGTGTTGCAGCACAGAGATGATGGGGTGCTAAGTGGATGCTGGATGAGAGTTGAGGAAGGGAAACTGGATGTGGGTCTTGAAACTAGGAAGAGGCCTATGGCCTTTTGTGGCTCTCCGTAAAATTTAGCAGATCTTGAACTAGTAGCTTCTCTCTTTATAGGTAGAAAAAAAGGCATGCAGATAGAAATACAAAGATGTGTCAGTAAATCATGAAGCCCCTTTGATTCTACTCTATGCCCTCGGTACATATCTAGTAATCACAGGGCTGACCCAGGAAATTTTACTGCTTGAGGCACAACCCCCACCCACTCAGTGGTGCTGTGGTCTAAACCACTGAGCCTCTTGGGCTTGCCAGTCAGAAGGTCGGCAGTTCAAATCCCTGCAACGGGGTGAGCTCCCGTTGCTCTGTCCCAACTCCTGCCAACCTAGCAGTTCGAAAGCATGCCAGTGCAAGTAGATAAATAGGTACCGCTCCAGCGGGAAGGTAAATGGCGTTTCCGTGCACTCTGGTTTCCGTTACGGTTTTCCATTGCTCCAGAAACAATTTAGTCCTGCTGGCCACATGACCCAGAAAGCTGTCTGTGGACAAACACCGGCTCCCTCGGCCTGAAAGCGAGATGAGCGCCACAACCCCATAGTCGCCTTTGACTGCACTTAACCATCCATGGGTCCTTTACCTTTTTACCTTTGCCCCT
Organism: Podarcis vaucheri; assembly: GCF_965113315.1. Taxonomy (NCBI): domain Eukaryota; kingdom Metazoa; phylum Chordata; class Lepidosauria; order Squamata; family Lacertidae; genus Podarcis; species Podarcis vaucheri. Next base: position 45,437,426 of record NC_138758.1, on the reverse strand, counting down.
GCCACCGCCTCCTCCTCCATGTGCCACCCCCCCCCCCACTGCCACCTATTTCACTACAGGTGTACACTGCCACCATGTCTTGCTGCTGCCATGTCTCTGCCTCTGCTGCAGGTGTGTGTGTGGTGCCAGCAGGATGCGTCTGTGTCAGAGAAGATGGCGGTGGGATGTGGCAGAGAGTGGCATGCTTCTTGAGCTCAGTTCTGCTGCCTGAGACAACTGCCCATCTCACCTCATGGGCAGGCTGGCCCTGGGTAATCAGAAGTACTTAATGTGTTATGTAGTAGAGAACCACAGCTCTCTTCACATTTTATAGTAAATGAAGATTGGATTGAATACACACACACACACACACACACAGAGTTGTCCATGACTGGACCTAATTGTCAGGGGTGTGTGTGTGTGTATATATATATATATATATATATATATATATAGGGTGGCGCCCTCCCTGTGGAATGCCCTCCCACCAGATGTCAAAGAGAACAACAACTACCAGACTTGTAGAAGACATCTGAAGGCAGCCCTGTTTAGGGAAGCTTTTAATGTTTGATGTATCATAGTATTTTAATATTCTTTTGGAAGCCGCCCAGAGTGGCTGGGGAAACCCAGCCAGATGGTCGGGGTATAAATAAATTATTATTATTATTATATATATATATATATATATATATATATATATATATATGCCATAAATGCACACAGATTGGGGATGCAAGTATGAATATCAGATACCTGACATTACAAAATTGGCTCTTTATATTTCTTAGAATTAAACCCCAAGGTCTAAGATCTGGCAGTGGTTAAATCACACCCACCCATTGGAAGCAGGCAAGTTGGTTCGCTTATGGTTTGCTACAAGTCAGCATAGTAAATACTGATAATAGAGATGGAAATCACATACTTGGTTTGGGCCTCTGACTGGGCGTTACAGCAAAATGCATATGCTAGGACTCCTCTTTAGGAGAGCTATGCTCTTTTTTTCATTTCTTTAGCATTGCCCCAGTCATCTCTATTTGTGGGAAGTGGTAATGAATGATTACAAAACATCCCAGTTGGTGCTTACTAAAGAGAAGAGCTGCTCAGTTTCTACACTGCTGCATGATGAAAGTAGGCGCCGTGTGAGAGTTAAGGTGTTAGGGGAAGTAGCCTGGACAGCTCTAAATGGGAGAAAGAGACAAAGCAGCCAGATGTTCTCACAGACCATGAAAAGTGGGCCGCAGTTCAGTGGCAAAGCATCTGTTCACATGCTCAGGTTCAACCACTTAGCATCTCCAGGTTGGGCTTCTCAGGTGCTGGTCAGGAGTTGAATCAGTACTGTCTGATTTGTTCTCCGGGGTAAGTGAGCAGGTGGCTGGTCCCATGGACACTGTCAGGAGAAACCAAGGACACTGTGTATATTGGCATAGATGTCAGTAGCTGTGGAAAAGGGGCAGTGGAAGTCAGGCAGGTGCTGCATACTGAAGCAAGGTACAAGCACTGTGGGACATTGGCAATTTCTGTGTCTCTAAGTTTTCTCTTTCTCTCCATCATGTCCCCTACTCTGTATAGAAAAGGGACAAAGCAGCCAACTGTTCTTATGAATCATGGGGTTTGGGGAAGACATTTAGTTAGGAAGGATTGTAGCTGTGTGGTAGAGCATCTTATTTGCATGGAAAAGTGCCAAGTCAAATCCCCAGCATCGCCAGTTGGGCTAGAAGTGGCCCCTGCCTGAAACCCCGGAGATCTGCTGCTGGTCAGTGTAAGCAATGCTCAGTTAGATGGATCAATGGTCTGACTTGGTATAGGGAAGCATCCAGTATCCACACAGTACACCAGTAGCATATGGAATTTTGCTGCCATAGGATGTAGTGAGGGTCACTGGCTTAGATGGCTTTGAAGGGGCAGTTGGAGAAACTCTTTGAGGGATAAGTCAATCAGTCCTAGTCATGATTACAGGCAACTCCCCATTTCTGTGGTGGTGAAGTCACATAGATTTGAAACACCATTGAAAAAGCCTGCAAACCTTCCACCCCACCCAGCCTCCACCCTATTCCATCTCTTTTTGTGATGTTTTTGTATTACTTCTGGGTTTGGCATGATGCACGTATACACAGTCGTATGCATATTGGACATGCATAAATGGAGGATTGACTGAACTGTGTTTGTGGACCTCTGGAAGCAACAGTGGACGAGAGCTTATTGACTCTGCTTATGGAGTTCATGAAAGCAGTTGGTTGGCCATAACGGGAAACTGAATGGCTGACTAATGTAATCACCTGACCCAGGGCACTATACACTATCTGCTGGTGGAGGGAATAGTGAGGTTGGTGGTGGCAATTGCTTTTTGGCCCTGCTTGTGCTCTTTCACCGAGTACCTGTTTGACCACTATTGGCACAAAGACAATGGATTAGATTAATATATGGTCTGATCTCCGTGTGTATGCATTTTGTTACTGTGTGCTGAAGACACGCAATATGCACAATGACACTTCTTAGGACCAATCTCCTAAAAGGATTAGCTGTGGGATAGAACAGGGCTCTCCAACTTTCCTCCCTCACCAACTGCTTGAAAATTGCTAAGCATCTTATCTTATTTTTCTGCCTATTTTAGAAATAGATGCTATATTTTTTATTGTACTTTTGTTGCTGCTTTTATTTCTTATACATTGTATTTTGATGTATTACAATTTGAATAAAAGAAGCAATGAAAACAAAATGAAAGCAATATGAACATGAATGTTTAATGCAACGGATGGTGCTATTTCCCATCTTCTACCACACATCCACGGACATGCTGTGGATGACCTGAAAGAAAGTCATGAACCAGTGGTGCTTCATGGACCACAGTTTGGAAACTCCTGTACTGAGAGAATTGGGTGTAGGATAGAAAATTTAAAGTTTTTTCATGTGCAAGATGAACGCTAAATTCACCTCAATAGCATAAAATTCTAAGGTAGCTTTAAGAAGAAAAGAGGAGTCTCCCAGATCAGGCCAATGGTTTAGCATCCTGGCCAACAACATGCCTGTGGGAAGCCACAAGCAGAATTAGATCAGAATAGCCCTCTCCCCTCCTGTGGTTTCCAGCAGCTGGTAGATCTTGTAGATGATGATAATTGTGTAAGTCTACAGAAAGTTACTAGCTTGCATTATTTATTTTTCACTAGCCTGCTAAGTCTTGCACACTCTGTTTCCAGGCCAGCTGTGGAAGTTGAGAAGGGCCACTGACCTCTTAGCAGACTGTAGTTTAAAAAATAAAGAAGCCTACCAAGTGATCAGGTGGGGGCGAGATGGGCTGATCCATCCTACTTCTTCCATTCTGCTGCATTTCTATACAGTGGTACCTCTGCATGCGAATGGGATCCGTTCCGGAGCCCTGTTCACATCCTGAAGCGAACGCAACCCGTGTCTGTGCGTCTGCGCATGTGCGGGTCGCGACTCGCTGCTTCCACACATGCGCATGATGTCATTTTGAGCTTCTACACATGCGTGAGCGGCGAAACCCAGAAGTAACGCGCTCCGTTACTTCTGGGTCGCAGTGGAGCGCAACCCGAAAAGGCTTAACCTGAAGTGACTTCCACCTGAGGTATGACTGTACAGTGGTACCTTGGGTTAAGAACTTAATTCATTCCAGAGGTCCGTTCTTAACCTGAAACTGTTCTTAACCTGAAGCACCACTTTAGCTAATGGGGCCTCCTGCTGCCGCTGCGCCGCAGGAGCACGATTTCTGTTCTCATCCTGAAGCAAAGTTCTTAACCCGAGGTACTATTTCTGGGTTAGTGGAGTCTGTAACCTGAAGCGTCTGTAACCTGAAGCGTATGTAACCCGAGGTACCACTGTACTGGATACAGAAGAGATAATTTACTTCCTCTGCAGCTAGTGTGGAAACCAAGGCATGGAGTGGATCTGTCCATCATCCATCACCCCATTCACTCACCTGAATGAGTTGTGAGTCTCCCCTAAGATGGTGCGCAGTGTTTAGATTTTTAATGGGCTTGTGGTATTCCAGGTGCTGGAAATTTCACCACCTTAGTTTCAAAGTCTAGGCCAGGCATAGGGAAACTCCGGCCCTCCAGATATTTGGGGACTACAATTCCCATCATCCCTAGCTAACAGGACCAGTGGTCAGGGATGCTGGGAATTGTAGTCCCAAACATCTGGAGGGCCAGAGTTTGCCTATGCCTGGTCTAGGCTAAGGTATGAAAAGCATGGTTCAGAGGGTGTTCTTTTCCAACGCTCCTTGCCTTCTCCCCACACTCATGTAAAAACCAGAGATCAGGGTTGTCAGATGGCAGTGAGGGGGGTTGTTCTTGATTGAATGAATACTCAGCCTGCCTTTTGAAATCATTGAATCTTGAGAAGAAAAGCAGGCATGTGCTCCTGGCAATGATCAAACTTAGAAAGAGGTGATGCGCTGTATGGGTATGATACCAAAACCCAGGAGAGAAGCTGTCTGCCTTTATGAACTCCTCCAGGCCTTTTCACTGACTGCTCCCTCTCCTCACAGTGGGAACGAGGTCACACACACGTATGTGTGTGAGTGTAGGTACAAGGGAGCATACAGATTCTGAAATAAAGCCTAAGGCTCTGAAATGTATCTTCTCTGCTCTGTCCGGTCAGGTTGAAAAGAAAGAGAGAAATTCAGCTCCTAGAAGCTGCACAACTAAATGCTTAGTTGTCCCCTTAGCTGCTCTCTTGCCTGATTTCTGATGCCATCAAGACAGAGAGCAGGATATAATGATTGTGGGTTCAGAGCTCCCACCCACAATCCACTGGAAATGTCAGCAAGAAATATACCCTTTAATTTCAGAAACACTGGCATCATTAAAAGGGGAAGAGGGAGGAGAAGATGCATGGAATTTGCCATGTTGTAAATTAATGTGTCTCTTATTCTCTTATTTCCTATCAGGTTTCAGTTGCTTCACCACCAGTCTCTTTGCACCCCATTTTTCCGCCTCTCTGTTACTCCACATGTCCCTTATTGAAGGGCCATGGGGACCAACCAAAGGGCCAACCAAAGTCTTTGAGCTTTTTACCCCAGGGACCAGATTAAACTGACTGGCGGGCCACATTATGCCCCGAAATGGACTTTGGACATGCCTGGTGTAGGTGTAAAGACATGGGCATTCTTGTTCCCACAGAGTTGGTGGGCTTGGAGAGGGCCTTCAATGTGAAAACGAGTATTTGGAATTCTTCCTGCACCACTGAAGGAGCTGTAATCAGCCTGAAACTCCCCTACAAGTAAAGTTTGCAACGGCTGGGGCTAAGGAATTGACCTTTTAGCATGGCGGCACCTATACTTTGGAAATCTCTGCCATTTGATATCAGGCAGACACCTTCGCTGTACTCATTTTGGTGCCTGGCTTAAAACATTTTTGTTTTGCTGAGCCTGTCCAGACGCATAGATGCTGATTTATTTATTTATTTATTTATTTATTTATTTATTTATTTATTTATTACTACTCAATTATTTTTATATGTTTTTCAGTTTGTTATTGACAGGTTTTAATTGATAATTCTAATATGGTAAATGGCTTAAGAGCTTTACTACGATCAAGTAGAAAATACATTTTGTTGTATAAAATACAATTTTAGTTTACTGAAAGGGGCACCGTGATAGAATGCACAGTGTGTAGAAAGTGTGAGGAGAAAAGCTATTCTCCCTCTTATAATGCTAAAATATCCAGAGATTTAGGAGAGAGAAAAGAAAGAACTAATTCACACAGCACATAACTAAACTATGGAATTATCTCCGGCGAGAAGTATTTGACTGGGGCCAACTTGGATGTCTTTAAAAGTGAATTAGGCAAATTAATAGACAGTAAGGCTACCTGTGCCTACTAACTCTGATGAGTAAGTTCTACCTGCACTGTTGGACACATTATGCTTCTGTGCTGCAATTGTAGAAACTTCTGGAAGAGAGAGTGGTGTTGTGCTCAGGTCCTGCTTGTGGACCTTTTGTCGAGACATCTGTTTGGCCACTGTGAGAACAGGATGGTGAACTCTATGGGCCACTGGTCTGATCCAGCAGAGCAGTTCTTAATGATCTTATGAAACCTGTTGTAGTGCATTCGTTGGGTGGTTGTCAGAGATTTCTTTCTTTCTATAACTCTGAGATCCACCAGAGTTATATTCTTGCCCAGGAATTTTGCTTTCAGAACCAGAACTGAGCTCACAGTCCTGTCTGGAAAAATCTGCTCCCGATTTCCTTCCATTCCCAAACCTTACTTCTTTTCAGCTGCCTAATTTAGTAGCAAAAGAAGCCGGGAGGGGGAGAGCTCTTGTTGGTGTTGCTATTATTATACAGTCGTGAGGCAGATTCCTTGCCAGTTCTATAGCAAATCACTCAAAGCTACCAGTAGATCCTGATCTTCTTTCTGCCCACCTCAGCTAGTTAGGGATACCTTAACTCTGAACTTAGGACACGGGTGGCGCTGTGGGTGCCTAGGTGCCACAGTGCCTAGGACTTGCCGATCGTATGGTCGGCAGTTCGAATCCCCACGGCGGGGTGAGCTCCCATCGTTCGGTCCCAGCTCCTGCCCACCTAGCAGTTCGAAAGCACCCATAAAGTGCAAGTAGATAAATAGGTACCGCTTTATAGCGGGAAGGTAAACGGCGTTCCGTGTGCTGCGCTGGTGCAGGCTCGCCAGAGCAGCGATGTCACGCTGGCCATGTGACCCGGAAGTGTCTGCGGACGGCACTGGCTCCCGGCCTCTAGAGTGAGATGAGCGCACAACCCTAGAGTCTGTCAAGACTGGCCCGAACGGGCAGGGGTACCTTTACCTTTACCTTAACTTTGTCTCTCAGTTCCTGGAAGTTGTCATATTCTGATCCAGTCCCAGAACCCCCAAAGCAAGTGGCAATGCTGCAGGCAAAAAGGCTGGCTGAGGGTTGCTGGACCACAGATAGCTCCAAGTGAGCAACTTGATCTGATAAAGAATGGGAGCAGATTGAGACCTTTTATGCCTGTGTCTCCAGACTACCTCCTCCGGGATCCAGCCCCTTGAGAGAATTTCAGAGATTCAAAGGGCGAAGTCTCTGTCCTGAAGATGGGCATTCCTCCTTTGTTCCATAGCCTCCCTCCTCCTGGTGCACTTCCAGCACTGCCAGACTGGCAATTTGTAGTGGGAGGCATCTGGTTCTTTCAGCTCAGGGGAAGGTGTCCAGGAGGGTCTAGGCTCTAACTGTATAGGCTCTGGAGGTTGGGGGAGGCTCCACTAGGAGTTCCTGTCCGGTTGTGGAGCCCTCTTTGTATTTGGTGCTTCTGCAGTCTCCCATCTCTATGCCCAAATCACTGCTGGATAGAGGGGTCGTGTTAGAAGTGTTGCTGGCTTGTTTAAGCAAAATGTGTTTCTGCAGTGCTTGAGATTCATGTGCCCTGACTGATAAATTTCAGCCGCTGCTTTTCTTCGTCTGTCCCCCCTCTCCCCCTTATTCCCTGGGGAGGATTTGCCCGCCGCAACGCACTGCTGGCTCCATCATACGATGAAGTGTTAATGACTTTTTAACACTGCACAAAGGCAGATTGGCGTGCTGGGTTGTGAGCTAATGTTCCTTCCGGTTATAGAAATAGAATTCCATATTACAGCTCAGAGGGGTGGCCACCGCCTTCCTGCTCACTGTCTGTAAGATCTTGAAATCTGCATGTTCCTAGTCTGGAAATGAGCCTCGCTGCCCTGGTTTGCTCTGTGATCATCTGCATGTTTTCTGCTAAAGGAAGCTGGCTTAATAAAACTCAGCATTTGGGGTTATTATGCATGAGATGCTGGGTTTTTCTTCCTGTCAGGTTTGCCACCAACCTACCCCCAGCTTTGAAAAGCAGAGTATGCTTTCTGATCGTGGAAAACAATAGGGCTACAAGGGGCCAAAAATATCATCACCTGCCGACTGCATCTCAAAGCAGAACGAAGAACATAAGAAGAGCCTACTGGTTCATAGCAGTGGCTCATGTAGTCCACCAACCTATTCTCACATTGTACAGCCTGATGCCCATATACTGTTGAGCTCCTGCAATCCCAACCCACATAACCCAGACTGCAGAGTGCTGTAAACAGAGTGGTTGCACCATCTAGTTCCATGCTATGTTGTTTGCAGAGCAAATTTACACAACAAAGATACAGGGAGCAGCTTTACATTAAGCCTTAACACTGGTTTCATAAGAAGCTGCTTTATAACAGGTCAAAGTATTTGTGGAGGCACTGTGGAGGATTTTGTATGAAAAGTAGGATATAAATAGCTAAACAAACAAAATGTGTTTGCTATTCCCCCCCCAACCCCTGGCACCTCTACCTGGTCTTCCTAAATTGTGATGCCTGGTTTTGAATCTGGGAATTTCTCCATGCAAAACATATGTTCTGCTGGTGAGCTACAACCCTTCCCAGGAATATGCTTATACCTCTTATATGCAAAGCAAACAGCAACTTTGGAAAGTAAATGTGAGAACATGAGAACTGCCTGCTGGATTGGGTCATTGGCCCATCAAGTGCAGCATCCTGTTCTTTCAGTGGCCAACAAGAAGCCTATGGTGAACCAGCAAACAGAACCCAAGCACCAGAAAGTTCTCCTCAGTTTTGATTCCCAGCTACTGGTATTCAAAAGCATATTCGCTCGGATATTGGAGGCAGATCATAGCCATCATGGCTGGTAGTCACTGATAGCCTTGTTCTCCATGAATTTGTTTAATCCTCTTTTTAATCTGTCCAAATTGGTGGCGCGCACTGCCTCCTGTGACTGCAAGTTCCATAACTTAACCATGTGCTACGTAGTTATGTGCCACATAAAGAAGTACTTCTTTTTATCTGTCCTGAATCTTCCAGCATTCAGCTTCCACTGGATACCCATGACGTCTAGTGTTATGAGAGAGGGAGAAAAACATCTGTCCACTTTCTCCATAATTTTATAAACTTCTATCATGTCACCTCTTACTTAGGCAAGATGTCCAGAGGGTGGCAACATGAGAGCAGGCCATTTCTGTGGTGGCTGCCCACTTGTGGAATGTTCTCCCCAGGTGAGCCTCTTCTCCCATTCCTCTTCTCCCAGACGTTTGGCTAATTAAAAAATCTATGTGTGTTGGGAAAGATGGAGGGCCCAAGGAGAAGGGAACGACAGAGGACGAGATGGTTGGACAGTGTTCTTGAAGCTACTAATATGAGTCTGACCAAACTGCGGGAGGCAGTGGAAGACAGGAGGGCCTGGCGTGCTCTGGTCCATGGGGTCCCAAAGAGTCGGACACGACTAAACAACAACACATGTGTGTTGGTGGTGGTGAGGATATTGTTTTTGTTTATTATGGTATGCATTTTAGTGTAAACCTCCCTGTGATCCTTGGATGAAGGGCAGTATAGATATTTAATTAATAATTGTACCATAATACTTGCCTTTTCTCTAAACTGAGAAAGTCCCAACCACTGCAACCTTTCTTCACGGGGGAGTCACTCTATTCCCTTGGTAATTTTAGTCACCTTTATACGACCTTTTCACAACACTATAATATCCTTTTTGAGGTTAGGCAACTGGAACTGTACCTGGTATTCGAAATGTGGTTGTACCATTGGTTTGCCTAATGGCATTATGCTGTCAGCAGGGAAGGGATTGGTCTGATCCAATTTCTCCCCCCTCTGCACCTGCAAGGTTGTTTTTATTTTGTTTGCTTGTTTTAAGTGGTGGAGCTCAATGTTGTTTTAGTTTGGCCATTAGATCTTTTGTCTAAAAATGAATGAAAGCTGGGACATTTGTAGATATCTATGCAAAGCATAAGTTGCCCTCTTTTGAGTTCCTTGTTTGCTGCTGAAAATTATTCAAAGATATGACCAAAAAGAAAATTCAGCATGAGACAGAAAATGGGGGTATACATTGTCTAAAGGCTTCGCTAGTTCATTCTGTATTCCTGAATATCTTTCACCATCCTACATGTATTGTTATGTACCAAGTCAGCTGCAGATTCTTTGCTTGGAGGATCCCAAAGCCTTTCTATTCAGTTGTCCAAGGAAACAAGACAAATTCTTGTGTAAACTACTTTTGTGCAACACCAGGTATGGGTGGGTGAGAGGGCTGGAGGAGAATCTCATTTCGGTTTGCATTTTAAGGTGAATTTACCTAACTGGCAATTTCTGAAACAGTCCTTAAACCAGAAGAAAGTGATTCTTTGAAATTTGCACTTCTCTGAATTTTGCAGTGCAGTTCTCTAGCCAAGTAACATATCCAAAAATGCATCTTCTGGGGGGCGGCGGATTGTGCACAGAAATGGATATACAGTCAACTCCCTATTTAGATGCCTCTGAATGATGCATGAACACGCACATGTGCCCAGCGCCAAACCCAGAAGTATGCTCCAAATGTCATAAAGACGTCATGAAAATCTGTGCTGAGATCTGGCAAAGAACCAACGCACAAAATGAGGATTGCCTGTATTATGAAAATAATAATAATAATAATAATAATAATAATAATAATAATAATAATAATAATAATTTATTTGTACCCCACTCATCTGGCTGGGTTTCCCCAGCCACTCTGGATGGCTTCCAACAAAGATTTAAAATACATTAAAATGTCACACATTAAAAACTTCCCTGCCTTCAGATGTCTTCTAAATGTCAGATAGTTTTTTATCTCTTTGATATCTGATGGGATGGCGTTCCACAGGGTGGGTGCCACCACCGAGAAGGCCCTCTTCCTGGTTCCCTGTAGCTTTGCTTCTCACAGTGAGGGAACCGCCAGAAAGCCCTCGGGGCTGGACCTTAGCGTCTGGGCAGAACGATGGGGGTGGAGACGCTTCTTCAGGTATATTGGGCCGAGGCAGTTTAGGGCTTTAAAGGTCAACACCAACACTTTGAATAAAATAACTTACAAATATGCAGTGTGTTAGAGAAACTTGCTTTGCAAAAATGTATATTAGCCAAATTTGCATACAAAAATGTGTATAACAAATTTGCATGAAAATACTGATGAATTTTCATGAGCACTTCTGCCCCCCCCAAAAAAAACCTCCCCCCAACTTTTGTGAAAATATGGATAACTGAATTTAAGATTGGGGGGAAATGAGAAACAGAGAAACGGAAATTGTCGGATGTTCCCATTCCTAGTTGGAGATGACTGAAAAAGGGGGAAGAGTATTTCCTGGATTGGCTACAGATAAAGAGAACCAAAAAATAAATCAACAGGACATCCTTTTAAACTTTCTCACTGTTAAGAGCCATATCCCCTCTTCCTTACTTCTGCTCTCTGCTTCCCAAAGGGACCTTATGAGTTCAGATGCACTCAAGACAGATGTTTACTGAGCTTACTTGCTCACTGTGCTTTGAGACAGCAGGACATAGAACCAGCAGATGGAAATAGCTAGGAGCAGAATTGGGGAAAGCTTCTCGATTGCGATTGATTATTCAGCAGTGGAACAGACGGACTCTGGAGGTGGTTGGTTCTCTTGCCTATAGATATTTAAGGGGAATGCTGTAATGAGGCAGTTGAAATAGATGACCTCCAAGATCCCATACACCTCTAGGCCCATCTGCACTGTGCATTTGAAGCAGTATCATGCAACTTTAAACACTAATGACTTCTCTCAGTGGATCCTGGGAACTGTAGTTTGTTAAGGGGGCTGAGAGTTGTTAGAACAGGCATAGGCAAAATCAGCCCTCCAGATGTTTTGGGACTACAATTCCCATCATCCCTGACCACTGGTCCTGTTAGCTAGGGATTATGGGAGTTCCCAAAACATCTGGAGGGCTGAGTTTGCCTATGCCTGTGTTAGAAGATCCCTATTCACCTCACAGAACTACAATTATCAGAGTACCATAGGAAGAGGGATTTATTGTTAAACCACTCTGTGAATTGTAACTCTACATGACTCTCAGCATCCTTAACAAACCACAGTTCCCAGGATTATTGGACAGGAAACCATGACTGTTTGAAGTAGTATAATAGTGCTTTAAATGTATAGTGCAGATGCGGCCTGTGCTTCTGTGGATCTGAGGTCATTCCACCCCCACCCCCCTTGGGCCCAATCTAACCAAATTAAGTCTACAAAACTTACTCTGTATTTCAACCTAAGATTGTTAGAAGTCTGGAGCTTTACCATTATGCCCACTCATATCTTTCCCCTTGTTTTCACTTACCTTGTAGCCCGAAGAAGAGTTCTGTTAAACTTGCTCAGTGCTTTGATGTTTCCGTTGGCCCCTAATAAAAGGAATTGCACCATAGTTACTTGTAATCTCTCCTCCCTCCCATCCCTGGGAGAACACAACTCTCTACAATTTTAGCGTCTCCTGCTTGTCATTCTTAGCAAACCAGGGGAGCTGTTACTCAAAGCAACAGTAAACATCCAAAATGGGAAAAAAGCTTTTGCCTGGCTGGAAGAATGAAAAGGTTTCCCCAGTATTGAAGGTGTGGGTAGTACTCCACATACAAAAAAGGCAGGCTACCTGCAGGGTCTCTAGGGAATTGCTACGCAGATGAAGAGATGAAGTAAGCCTCACATGCCTGAAAGGCAAAAATGGAAGGTTGAAGGGGTGTGCACAGAAGCGGCAGGGGAGGCGTTTTAATTTTTAAGCAGGAGAGATTTAAGCATTTCATTAATTTCCTGCCAAGGTGCCCCTTTGATAAATTACAGGCATCTATTCTCCACCTCCTCCTCTGCTTCCCTCTATTACCCCCACAATCTCCCATGACTGCTTGTTTCTTCAGGCACCAGACAGAGCTGAGAAGCTCCCAGATAATGTGTGTGTGTGTGTGTGGAGGGGACAGGGGGCACAAACAGGAAATAGATCTCTGCCTGCTTGTTAAGTGTGCAGCTTGCAGCCTTTGAGCTCTTCCTGCCTTATTCCGGCATCTTCAGGGATGCTTCTGTGATGGAGCGACCTGGCTTGTTCCCTGGTTCAGCGTTTCTGACTGCCAACCTCCACGAGACTTCAATAAAAATCTAAAATCTAAAAATGTGATTAAAGTTGTGATTAGAGCTCGTATCCACATACAAAGCTGCCTTATGCTGTCAGACCATTACTGTCCACCTAGCTCAGGAATGTCTTTAACTGGTCTCTTATGGTCTCAAAGCCTCTCCTATGAGAAGACCCCGGCTGAATCAGGTGAAAGGCCCATCTAGGCCATTGCCCTGTTCTCACAGTTGTCAACCTGGCTTACCAGAAGTACATGTGAAAAGGATCTAGGGAACTTAGTAGACCACAAGCTTAACATGAAAGCTATTCTAGGCTGCATCAAAAGAAGTATGGTGTCTACATCAAGGGAAGCAATAGTCCCACTCTATTCTGTCTTGGTCAGACCACACCTGGAACACTGTGTCCAGTTCTGGGAACCACAGTTTGAGAAGGATGTTGACAAGCTGGAACACGTGCAGAGGAGAACAACCAAGATGATCAAGGGTCTGGAAACCAAGCCTTATGAGCAGGGGTCAGAACACTTTTTCAGCAGGGGGCCGGTCCACTGTCCCTCAGACCTTGTGGGGGACTGGACTATATTTTTGTGGGGGAATGAATGAATTCCTATGCCCCACAAATAACCCTGAGATGAATTTTAAATAAAAGGACCCATTCTACTCATGTAAAAACACGCTGATTCCCAGACCGTCCGCGGGCCGGATTTAGAAGACGATTGGGCCGGATCTGGCCCCTGGGCCTTAGTTTGCCTACCTATGCTTATGAGGAACATTATGAATGCAACAGTAACTCTATCTACCTGTGATTCCTAGGAACTCGTATTCAAAGGCATTGTGGTAGCCACTGATAGCCTTATCATTCATGAATTTATCTAATCCTCTTTTAAAGCAGTCCAAGTTGTTAGCTATTACTACAACTAATGGGAACAAATTCCCTAGTTTAACTACAGGACATCTGAAGAATTATTTGCCTTCCTCACCTCGCCCCCCAAAGTTCTTGCATTATGAGAGGAAGAACTTTTCTCTAACCATATTCTGCATGCTATGCATAATTTCATATACTTTTGTCATAAGCATGCCTGCTGAATCTCTGTTGTCCTACTTTAACACTAGGAGCTGGATCCTTTTCTCAAGACCTTTGATTCTGTATTGCCAAATGCAAGGTGGTTCTTTTAAAATGAGAGGTGATACAAAACACAAGTGAACGAGAAGATTTAAGATTTTATTCTAAACAGCAAGCAATATACACATTACCAAGCAAGCACTTCAATCTGCCACTTGGAAGCCCTCAGGAAGTGGTGAAGCGACTCCCCAGGTAGCTTTAGGTTTGCACGGCCCTGCCATCAATCAGTCTGTGCATGACCTTCTCAGAACTGCCTGTTAGCCAGCTGAACTATTTAAAATTGTTAATGATGCTGTTAAGGTGCTACACTCGATATGCCAGCAAGTTTGGAAAACTTGAGTTTGACCAAACTGCGGGAGGCAGTGGAAGACAGGAGTGCTTGGCGTGCTCTGGTCCATGAGGTCATAAACAGTCGGACACAACAAGCCTGTTACCCTGTGTAGCTTGCCAGACTGGCTACCTGCTACTGGCTACATGCATATTGTTCATTAGCCATTTCTCCCAATGCCTCACTTTCTTCAAACAATGTCCAACATCTAAAGAAGGTACCCAGCAATATCACTTCCTTCTAACAGATTAGGGCATTTAAGGCTGTTCTCAGCCATCAAAGAGCTTTAAAAGAGGTAGAGAGGTGAAAGCAAACAGAGGCAGGAAGGGTAACCATGTCAGATCACTAAACTCGAAATACAATTATCTTCTGGCTAGTTACAGGCCATATAGGTTCTAGGGAAGCACCTCAACTAAATGTTAGGGTGCACCTCGTAGCATTTGCCATCTCTTTAGCATAAAATCTGACGTGTTTGGCCGTATTCTGGGGTTTTTTGTGTGAACTCCTTCCAGCATGGGCATACAAGCTGAGCGCACTGAAGTGTTTGCATGCTGAAAGTCAGCCTGAAGGCCACATTTGCTTTTCAGTAGCTAACCATGGACCAACCACATACCATTGATGGGTGGGTGAAGCCTGAGGCAAAAGTGATCCTGGTCAGAGGCAAGAATGGACAGAGCAATGAATGTGAATGTTGTACAGGAGAATACTTACTGCACATTCCTCTCCATCCAGGTAATCAAGAAGCATTGTTCTAGCCCAAAGGTACATTGCAGCCTGGCAAAAACACTCAAAGAGGGTGCAAAGCATAGCTAGTATGGGTATGTGGCTTGGGAAGAATCCTAAGGACTAGATACAAAGGTCTGAAGTGCCACATTTGGGGTCTGAAGTTCCCCATCCCTGCTAAAAGTGCTTCTGCTGCGAAGGAAAAACAACAACATCTCACCCTGTGCTGATTTCTTAATATTGACAAGGGTTGTCTTTAAGTATAATTTCAGCAAAAAAACAGAGGCTTTCCTGTTGGGGTTAATTGAGGAAATTCAAATGAAAGAAGTAAATTTGTTCATGTATGCAACAACAGCCGCAAGAATACTCCTGGCCCAAAAATGGAAGCAACAAGAACTCCCCACATTGGAAGATTGGCAAGTAAAGATGGTCAAATATGTGGAGCTGGCGAAGCTGACGGGGAAATTGTCGTGATAATTTGTTTCAAAAGGACTGGGGCAAATTTATATTATATATGAAAGAAAAATGTAAGCAGTTGAATACGTTTGTAGGTTTAAGTTGAAATGTTTGGTAATGGGAAATTAAGGAGCTGATTTACTTATAAGTAGGTGATTGTTAAAAGATTGATTTAAGGTAAAGAAGTGAATTTAGGAATGTGGAGAAATTGGTAGTGAGATATGGAAGTCCGTTAGAGGGAAGGAAGGAGGTCGATGCTTTATTTAAGCAATGTTTTAAGTCATGAATTATTATTATTATTTTATTCTTTGATTCTGAAATGTAATAAAATATGGAAGACTTAATAAAAATTATATTTTAAAAAAAGACAAGGGTTGTCTTTGGGTAGGGATGAATTATTGAATGGTCTTGTTAGGAATTGGCCCAAATCTTTGGCTGCATTTTTGCCATGGTGGAAGCAATTTCCATGTGGTTCAGAAGCTTGCAAATTCTCATCTGCCGTTTAGCTTTGCGCCTGGCCATAGATTTCTTCTCTATCAGGATTTTTCTTCCCTTAGACATTGTTCTCTTGCAGCGTTTGCTGGGCTCCTCCAAATGCAACAAGTATGCTGACTTTGTTCAGAATCATCCAACATGTGTTTAGGAATTCAGCTCATCTCCTCACAGACTGCTCAGAACTTAACTTGCCCCTCTATCTTTCCCTCTTCTTATCTTTCCCAAAGCCTGTCATGTATTTAGAGATCTATGCGCATTGTCCGTGCGGGCAAATTCAATTTCTCTCCTTCCATCGCTGTGATATAAAATTAAAGATTAAGGCAAGCACTCTTGCTGCCGTGACCCCTGGCGGGGATTTATTTGTCTTAGGCATTGTTCCTCAGAAGGACTTAGCTATCTCATGCGTAATGTGTAACTAATGTGTGTCTCCTTTGAGTGCATTCTAGTTTCCCTTTCTGTATTTGTAAGAGGATTTGAGGAGGCAGAAGTCTATGGGTCTTTCGATTTCTTGTCTCTGGAGTGATCCTGTAACCAGACTGCCTAGTATGTTGAGTTGAGGCATTCATATGAATGCCACCACCTACCATGGCATGGTACTGAACCCCCTGCCACCTTTGGTCTTTCAATTCACCTTTCAGCTGTTGGCAGAGTGGTAAAATGGGTTGTTATAAAAGGACAACAGGAGGTAACATAATTGAAATTTGTTCTGCTTGTGAGAAAGAAGAAAATAAGTTTTAATCTAGGGTGGCCCTGCAGCCTCAGATATACCCATTTGCCTTGAACCATAAAAGACAAATGAGATATGTATGACCAATATCAAATAATAATAATAATAATAATAATAATAATAATAAAAATGTGGAATTCTACTTCCTTTCTTGATGGATAATCATAAAAGAGACATGGCACTAACCACTTCTAGATCAGACTTGTGGAATTGGTCAGATTTAATAATCCATGTAACTTTGGGATTTGAAACTGTGTGCGGGTGAGTGGATGGCTCTAACCTTCTATTTGACCTGCTTCTGACTGGATTTCTTTGGTTTTCATTCATTGAGGACACTGGTGTCAAAGTCTTGGCTAAGTTTCAGGGGTCTGTCTGCAAGTAATCATAATTAATCCTGTTTTCGAGGATGGCAGAGATGAGAATTAGTTGTGATTGCTTTTTAAATCACAGGGTAAAAAGGAGAGTGCGCAGGGCTTTCAGAATGGCAGTCCTTGTGAGTTTTCGTATGCATTCACGTTTCTTTCTTCTACATTTAATAGAAAACACATTTGGCTTTCATTTCACTGTGGGAAGGACATCCATTTGAAGCAGCTGACCACTTACCTCCAGTTTCTTCTTTTTAAATCATAAATATTGAACACTTGAGCTAGTGCAGTAGGAAGGAGTGCGTGAATCTGTCTATTTCCATCCTGTGGCACCTTTGCATATGTTCACACATCAGCCCATTCTCTATTGCTTCTGTATTTATATGCGATTTTTTTTTTTAAAAAAAAGCCATGTATTTTTGTGCATTTAAACAGGGGGTCAGCAACCTAAGGTCCATGGGCTGGAACCGGCCCACAGAGGTCATTTGACCAGCCCATGAGCCCCCAAACTGTGTTGCCTGCTCACGCACTATGTTAAACTGCCACAGCAAGGCATGGGGACTCACTTCCACGGCGCCGAAAATCGCGTCTATGCAGACGCCGAAAATCGCGGGTGCGATCCAGCCCATGGAGGGCTCTCCCTGGGACCATTCTGGCCCATGCAAGATAAACCTTGCTGACCCCTGGTTTAAACCATGGGTAGGCAAACTAAGGCACAGGGGCCGGATCCGGGACAATTGCCTTCTAAATCTGGCCTGAGGATTTTTATTTGAAATGCATCTCTGGGTTATTTGTGGGGCATAGGAATTTGTTCACCCCCCCCCCAATATAGTCCAGCCCCCCACAAGGTCTGAGGGACAGTGGACCGGCCCCCTGCTGAAAAAGTTTGCTGACCCCTGGTTTAAACTGTGAAGAACTGAATTGCAACACTTGGAGATGTATTAAATCTGGTGTATAGTTAAGTTCTGATCTGCACATTAGTCCAAGTGGTGCGGATCAGGTCAGTTAATCCAAATTTGTGGGTAGCTCATAATTATTTCAATCATAGAATCATATAATTGTACAGCTGGAAGGGAACCAAAGGGTTGTCTCGTTCATTCCCCTGCATTGGCTATGCCCACCTCCCTTCGGGACAGCTGAAGCCTAGAAAGGGATATGTTTATGCCGGCAACATTTTTAATTGTCTGGGCTAATTTGTTCTAATTGATGGACAGGATATTGTGGGATTCAGAATTCAGGTCTACGGAAAAAAACAAATAAATGCACAGCTGGCACCAACAATTTTGGGAATGAAGCCCTATAAAGATCTGAGGAAATATAAGAATTGCAATGTTTATTTGATAAATCAAGCGAATCTATTATAATACATAGATCAGCTCACAGGATGTTCCCTCCAATTAATCTGTCGTCAGCTTTTAAACTTCTGAAATTATTTTTTAATACAAGGACTTACATAAACTGTAAACTGAGGAATGACTGTCTTAATATGATGCCTGCCACGATGCAGTTTAATTGGTTAATTATATGTGTTACAGTTAGATATAAGATTTCTCTAATTGTGTGACAGTCCTAAAATTATATTCTTTTCAAGGAGTTTATGTAATTTGAGGTGCCTGGATTTTTTTAACCCTCTTAGAGAAGCAGCTCGATGACTCTTTGGAACAAGATGGAAGCTGAACCAGATGGCAGACACCCTGTTGTGAGGCAGCCACATTGTGTGCTGTTGGGGATAATTTCTGTGCAAAAAGGAGTAAATTTTGCTTCCTAGTGTGTGCAGCAGTATGAAACTGCTGGATATATTCTTCTCATCCTTTTTGTTTGATTGTGGCCTTTTGTTTGCCAGAGTTTGCTGTCCCATTATATAGGTACTTGAAGGCTTGTTGATGGGCCATAGTTCAGTGCTAGAGAAGTTGTTTTGCATGCAGAAGGTCCCAGGTGTCAGGAAAAAGCACCAATGCAAGAGCGAGCTGCAGGTGTCTGGAAAGCAAAACAGGATGTTGATATTTGGGACTGTACCATGGGAACAAAGGGGCAGTCTATTCACTGTACTGAGCACTGGATGTTAGCTCAGAGTGTCATCTGACCTGTACTGGAAGTACAGGGGTGGAGTTTATGTCTCTACTGTTGGAGACTGGAGAGTGCAGACGTGTTTCTCTGTACTGCTGCAATGACAGAAATAAAGACATGTAAATAGATTTCTGTCTGTCTCTTTCCCCCTCCCTGAGGGAAGCAGGGAGGAGGGAGGACAGGTGTGTCCCTCTCACGCTGAGTGGGATCGCCGATAGTGACCTCGCCTTTATCCTGCCGGGAGACGCAGACGGGGAGGTCAACAAGGATCTCAAGCCGAATGCCTGGAGAATGACCAGTTACCTCTGACTGCGGCCTGAGAACCCGACACCAGGTTCAGTCACTGGTATCTCTAGTTAGGGCTAGAAGAGACCCCATCTGAAACCGTAAGAGAGCCACTGCCTGTCCTTTTAGACAGTGCAGAATTAGATGGACCAAGGATCAATGCTTCTAAGAAATGCCGCCTATTTTTACTTTGGTTTTATTTGCTAGATGGCATTGAGCTCAATGGGTTCAGAAGCAAGAGAGATCCTCTGAAGATGAATGTGCTACAGTCATACCTCATGTTGTGTCTGCTTTAATTTACGTCTTTTCAAGTTGCGTCCCGCAGCAACCCGGAAGTACCGGAATGATTACTTCTGGGTTTTGCTGCTTGCGCAGAAGCGCTAAATCACACCACGTGCGTGTTCAGGCACTTCTGGATGCGAAC
This sequence comes from Podarcis vaucheri, assembly GCF_965113315.1. NCBI lineage: Eukaryota > Metazoa > Chordata > Lepidosauria > Squamata > Lacertidae > Podarcis > Podarcis vaucheri. Next base: position 45,417,571 of record NC_138758.1, on the reverse strand, counting down.
ACTTCAAGTTGCGGACGTGCCTCTGGGACGGATTAGGTCTGCAACTTGAGGTTCCACTGTATTGTGCTTTGAAGTTCAGCAGCACATCAGATGAAGGGTGGTATAGATATTTAATTAATAATAAATCTTCTTCTTGAAAAAAGTAATAAACATTTGAAGAAAAAATATGTGCTGACTGAAGTGAAAAAACCCCAGTTACCTGCCATTGCTTCCCGCCCCCCCTACTTGTAATTCTGATCTCTTGGGCTTACTGTGCAATGGTAACTTGATGAGGTCTGATGAGTTGTCTGCCAGCCCAGTTGCCAAACATATTATTTAAATAAGTTGCAGCCTGAAATGTGAGGTATAACTTGTTAAAGGAAGATGATCTACAGATACTGCAATTAAGCTGACAGTATTGTGTCAGAAATGCACTGTGGCACTGAAATTGGCAGCACTAAGAAGAATGGAAGCCATGTGGGACTGGAGAGTTTTTGTTTTTGTTTTATGTAATAATATTTATTAGTTTTCCAACAAATTGAACACAACACTACAAAAAACAAAAAAAGAAAAAAAATACAATAATACAATACAATACAAAACAAAAAACTGCAAAACACTAACATACAACTAACAAACAACTAACAAAACAAAACAAAAACCATTTAAAACACAGTCCAATTTCAATATCTTATCTTTCTTTCACTAATTTCCACGACCTCCTCACACCTCCCTTTTTGTATTCCACTTCTATTAATTGTTTCAGCAATTCCTTTCCATCTTCCTCTGTTTTCTATCCTATAATTGTCTTAACATATTCTAACCTTATTTTTCCCTTTAATGCTCTAATAATCTATTTATACTTAATTCCTTATAACATTTCTACTAAAGCCATTATAACTTCATTCCAACATCTTTCTAACATTCATTAATTTTACAGTATTTCTGTAAATAGTCTTTAAACTTTTTCCAGTCTTCTTCCACCGACTCTTCTCCCTGGTCTCGGATTCTGCCAGTCATTTCCGCCAATTCCATGTAGTCCATCAACTTCATCTGCCATTCTTCCCTGGTGGGTAAATCTTGTGTCTTCCAATATTTCGCGATGAGTATTCTTGCTGCTGTTGTTGCATACATAAAGAAAGTTCTATCCTTCTTTAACACCAATTGGCCGACCATGCCCAGGAGAAAGGCCTCTGGTTTCTTAAGGAAGGTATATTTAAATACCTTTTTCATTTCATTAGAAATCATCTCCCAGAATGCCTTAATCCTTGGGCATGGGACTGGAGAGATTTTAGCCTGTTCTCCATTTGCCTGAGCATCTAATTGGCTTTCAGCTGTAACCTGGATGGTGTTTTCATCTCCTCTTTTAGAGCAGAGATTCTTAGCAAGAAGAGGAGAGTAGGTCATGGGCCTTTTCTGGGCGATTTATCAATAATATCATCCAAAACCACATTGAAGTTGCAATCTACCACAATGTCTGAAATAAGGATGGAACTATGCAGAGGTTTTCAACATTGTGATATATGACCAGCTAAGCATTGTAATCTACCACAATGTCTAAAACTGATAAATGGCAATATTATCAGTCACCACATGGTCACTTTCATTAGCAGACAAGCCAAAATGCATCAAATATTTATCACACTATACCAATATATCACAATGTCTGAAATAAGAATGGAGCTATGCAGAGGCGAACAAGACAGGGTAACATCCTGGCAACTTAAGGGTCTAAAACGGACAAGGGTATAAAACTTCTGCCACCACCTCCCATTGCCACCATGAGGCCTCACAGGCTGCCACAACTTTTGTCGCTGCTTCTCACTGGTGCAGCAGGGCCTTGAAGGCCATCACGAGTCTATTGCCTCCACCTCCTTCCACCGTTCTCGAAGCTACCATCATGAGTTTGACCAAACTGCGGGAGGCAGTGGAAGACAGGAGTGCCTGGCGTGCTCTGGTCCATGAGGTCATGTAGAGTCGGACACGACTAAACGACTAAACAACAACAACCTTCCACCGTGATGAGGCCTTGCAGGCTGCCTCTCACCACCACGAGGCCTTGTGGCCCACAACTGCGTGTGCTGCCACTGCAAGGCCACACAAGGTGCTGCTGCTGCTACTGCCACCACCTTGAGCAGCACCACCTGACAGGCAATTGCCACTTCTGCTGCCACTTCCCATTGCTATGATGAGGCCTGTGAGGTTGCCATTGTTTGTGCTGCTGTCACCAGGCCACCACGGCTTCTGCCCCTTTGCAGGCCTGCTGGCATTCCCTGATTATTTGGAGTCACTATGACTCACCACTGTATTTTGGATTGTCCTGAATGCAACCATTTGATAGACAAGCCCAAAACCATACTTCCTGCTTGGATGCATTTTGGTTTTCCTGCTGAGAAAAGTGACCATGAGGTGATTAATACTATCATCATTTAACAATTTAGTAATAGAAAGGACATTACCCTGGTCTCCTCTGCTTAGTTCCATCCTTATTTCAGATACTGTGATATATCAATATATTGTGATGATATATTGCTATATTGAAAACCAGATATTGGCCAACCCTACTGATGTCACAGGAAGCTTGGGTTTACAACTACTTGACTAAACCTCTTCTTCCATTGCTGGGAGGAGTTTGAAAGCAACAGCTTCCAGTTTTAAATGCAGCACAGTTCATCATGACATCCAAACTTGGGGAACTGCAGTTGGCTTAAGCTCTTGTAAGACCAACCAGGATGAAACCATAGTTTCAGGCCCTGGCTTGTCCACTAACTAGAATTTAAAGAGACCACAGTTCTCCCGAGTTCAGACATAATGATGAACAGCAGCTTAAACAACAGCAACCTATTCATCTTTTTGTCATGGTCACTAAAAAGCAGAAGGAAGAATGTGCAAGCCCATTAGTGTTGGTCATCCACATGGGAGGAAATCTGGTTTCCTATTATGTCAGTGTTGCATCTTCTCTGCTATACAGCTACAAGGAAGCATGTCAGTAGCCACTAAGAACATAAGAATTTTGTTGGCTTGGACCAAAGGTCCATTGAGTCTAGGACTCTGTTCTCAGAGTGACCAACCAGATGCCCCTGAGGAGCTGTCCTGCCCTACCCTAGCTAAGGAAGGCACATGTCTGATAGTTGAGCCTTTATTGACAAAAAGAAGCATGTACAGTAACTCCCGTGGTGCTCTGGATGCGCACGCACACACTCCTCTAGCTACTAAGCAACTTCTCCCACATATCTGCACTCTGCGGAGCAGTTGTAGCAACAGTGAGATCCTGCCCCTCTTAGTTCTAGGGGTGAAGTGGGGAAAGATGGGGAATCTACTTACCCATCTGTCACCAGAACAGCCTTTTCTTCCACCACATCCTATACACGTTCCTCCGTCTTAGATTGCCCTGATTCTCTCTCCTCCCCCTGCCCTGGGTCCTGCCTTGTAGGTGGCGTCAAACCCCATAGATTGTTGGTCACCTTTACTAGATCACTCTCCTGGCCCCCTTCCTGTGCCACACAGTCTTCAGAGCCCTGCCAGTTCCTGTCAGGAGCCCACAGTAGGGCATGAACACACTAGCACTCTCCCTTGAACTCCTCTTCTGTTTTATGGAAGGAGTATTTATGTCCCAGAGTGAGCACGCAATGGTACATACAAAATCTCATTGGGAAGCTGAGCATACAGGAGGATCTCAAGGAAAGGACTTGCATGCCACTGGTGCTGTGTGCGCGAGTGAGTGAGTGTGCATGTTAATGTAGCACTAATCCCAAATGCGACTTGAGTACAGTTTGGAACTTCAGAGAACCAGAATTCTAGTCTGTGCAGCATTTTAGTTTTACACCAGGGCTGCCTCAGAAGAACTTTGTATAAATAATCCCTTGCACATTTGAGAGAAAGTGTAACAAAACTCCATGTACATTCAAAACAGCCCCCCCCCAAACTAGCACTTGCATTTTCTTTGCAAAGTGCCTGAGGATAACAATAACCACTGCCTCCCTCACCTGTTCAGGTTCCCTTGTAAAAGACATTCCTAAGGAAATTTTGCTAATGTTTGTGTTGCATTTTTAATGTACTCACTCCTTCAGGTTGCATGCTTGCTTTAAAACATGTTAGACTAAACTGGCAGGGAAAGTGTTGGACAATGACTGTTATAACTGCTTTGAGAGTTCCTGACTCAATGTGTAAACAATACAAAGCATGCATATTATTTATTTCAACAAATCTAGTCAAGGACTGGCAGAAAGGCTTACAATTACTCTGACAATAGGGCTAATGTCCACTTTTATGCTACGCCCCCCCCCCCAGCTATAATATCCAAGTGGGTTTATGTAAACATTTAAAGATAAAAAGTGTGAATGTGATAAACCATATGCTTGGCAATATGTAGATCATGTAAGCCTAAGACTGCTACCTAATTAAATGAATCAACAGTTGACGAATCAGCTAGAGCTCATATGCTTGATCAATTATATTTGCATATGAAAAAATAGTTCTAAAGAAGAAGAAAAATGCTGTATTTTTTGTGACTGACACATGTCAGTGCAGGGATCTTAAATAGATGCAACATCCCCACCATCCATTTCTCTCTCTCACCTAGGAATAGAATAATTCTTCTAAAATTGCACTTAGCACATGCAGGTATTACAAGTACTTGCATTAAAATATATACCTGTATTAGATAGCTTCTGACCAATTAATCAGGGACACTTCAGTTGTGAATTTAAAATGTTTTCGATCTTTGTACCCATAGTATGCAGACTTGTCAGGATCAGCTAAAACTCTTCATTGAGAGAGTGGTTACTCACCCAGGAACGCTTCTGAATGTTCTTCAAATTTGTTTACATATTTTATAAAAGTTTTTTTTTTCCTGCACCCACCTGCCTTCAGAACAGCTTACAAAATCAAATACAGTTAAAAACACATCATAATGAAATAAAATAATGTGAATGAAAGCAGATTGTAGCAAATGACACAAAATAAAAACAGCCATGAAAATTGCAGTAAAGATTATGGGTAGGCAGGAGAAATGAGTAGGCGGGATGGGAGAAGTTTCAAAACCAAAGGCCCAGCAAACTACAGTGAACTCAGCAGCCTTTCATAAAGGCTTAAAGAGATTAAACATTTTCCAAAGGAAGAGCATTCCACAACCTCGGTGCCACTACTGAAAAGGTTCTGTCCCACATCACCACCGCTGGACCACTGGAAGCAGTGAACATGAGAACATAAAATGAGCTGCTGGATCATCCCAATTCCCATCTTAGTCCAGCATCCTGTTCTCACAGTAGCCTGTGCGAAAGCTGTAAGCAGGACTTGAGTGCAATGATGCCCTCCCCACTTGTGAATCCCAGCAACTAGTATTCAGAGAGGTATAGTGCCTTTGATTGTGCAGGGAAAATACAGCCATTGTAGCTAGTAGCCATTGCCAGGGTTGACACCTGTCCCTAGAAAAACACGGTTGTCCTTTTTTTGGGAGACAAGTTCTCCTCTCCTGTTTGGACTTCAAATGGGATACTTGCTTCATGTATTCAAGCTCCTCCTCAAAACTGCATGGGCAGAGGGTGGCTCCAGTAGGAAGAGGAGAGTGAGAGCTTGAGCAGGAGTTTGTGCAGGCAGAGAGTGGGTCTATGAGGAGGAGAGTTGAGAGCAAGAGTTATTGTGGGACATGGGCAGAGGGTGGAGTGCGGCTGAGAAGAGGAGTTTGAGAGAGAGAGAGCTTTTGTACAGGCAGAGGGCGGGTTGCAGAGAGCAAGAGAGTGGGTTTGCAGTGCGCAGGTCTGCTACAGTGTAGTTTTGGATTTAGTATGGGATAGCGGGTAGGTAGCATAGCTGTCAACTTTCAGATTTGAAAATAAGGGATCAACAGCCTCACCTGTCCTGGGGACAGTTTACGGGATATCTAACAATCCGGGATAGCAGCAGGAAGCAGCAGGAAACGGCGCTGGAATACGGGAATTTCCCGCAAAAAAAGGGAAGGTTAACAGCTAAGATGTGTAGGAGTGTAAGAGGGGGTTTGCAGGGGCCTAGCCTGGGGGGGGGAAAGAGTTTTTGCACAGGCAGAGATGGGTGGATTGGAGATGGAGATTTGGAGACAGAGAGTGAGAGGTTTTGCATGTGCCTGTTTTCCCCCCATTGAATAAACCATTGTAAGCCCGGTGTTCCATTGTAATTGATTGCTTTGAAGTAATTTCTACCCCAGGTAAAGTAATTTTTAAACTCCCCCTCCCCCATCCAATATTTTGCCAGATCTGTCCTGGTAATGGTGGTAACCCTAATTGATACCCTTTTCATCCATGAATTTGTCTAATAATCCCATTTTTAAAGCCATCCAAGTCAGACTGAGGCCTCTGCATTTTTGTAAAAAGCTTCCTGATGTTCCTGGGTATTTTAAATGTTTAGTTACCCACTTTAATTGTGTTGTTTTTCTCCTTTGCTGTTTGCCATTCTGGACCACTTGGGTGTGTGGGTAGGGCAGAAATCTAACAGATGGAAGTGGTCTGTAATGTAGCCTAGGCCTAAATCATATGAATATTATAACAACCAGCTGTTTGGCACTTTTGGAGATCATGCTTAAACCAGGCTTGTGAGTGTCCTTTTCTTCTGAAGCAAGGAGTTTGAAAGCTTTCACTTCTAGTTTATATTACCCACAAGTTGTCATCTCATCCAAACTGCTGTTATGTTTATTTTAGTTTGCTTAAATAAGCCAGTTTTATAGCCACAGTTAGTTGCGTTTGGACTCCACAACAAGTGGAAATGGATGGGTCCCCCAATTTTTGTTCTCTCGTTTTCCATTTTTAAATTCAGTTCTCCACATTGCAGGAATTTACAATTGAAAAATCAGTTTTGCTGTCAGCCCTTCTAATAAACACATTTTGTGTGTGTGCAATCTTGCTCAATATACCTATTTTTGCAGAACAATTTCCCCTAATACAATGCCTTTCTGTACGTTATTTTCATTAATATATGCACTTTACCTCAGCATATGGACTGTTGTACACAATACTTGGCTGGAGGACTACCTTCAGAACTCAGATAATGTGAATTCCCACTTCCTTAGTAAGTTGTGAATAATCAAAACTGAAAGCAAAAGCTTCCAGAAACTTTGCAGAGGAGGTGACTTTATTTGGCTCATTTTCCTCATGCTAAATGTGTCTGGAAATGAATTGGGAGCCAGTATACATAAAAAGATTGGTTAGTAATGTACTTCCTACAGCTTCCTCTCTAGCATTTACCTTCCAACTATTCATTCCTGCGGCTGTTAAGCAACCTGTTGGCCCTGCTACAAGCAAAGTGATTGCAAAAGCAGACAACTCCCGTTTGGTTGACATGTATAACTTTATTCAAGCGTCTCTGAATGCACCTTTTTGCTCACTCCACCTGGCAAGATTTTAGTCTGCTGCTTAACTGCCAAGTGATTCATCCCTCCTGGCATGACCTCATATACCTGTGGTAGGGATACACCTGTTGGGAACAGCTGCTCCCTCAAAGAGTGAGAGATTTCAACGTCCAAGCAGAGATGCTAACAGTGTGTGTTCACATCATGTAGGCAAAATTGGTTCAGTCTCATCTTGTGCTTCCATTGCAGAGCGGTATACCTGTCTTAGCCATCTGCTTTGCCACCTGAGTTTTGTAAAGCAAAAGGGAGGGGGGGAGCTAACTGGGGCACTGATATGCATTTAACAATATGTACATAAGTTGACTTTTAAGCGAGAATAGACATGAGAAGACTGGAGTATAAACTCTACTAAGGAGAAGTGGGTTGGGGGGGATTAGCAGCTTCAGAATGTGGTGATAACCACTGGCTTGGCTTCAGATAGAGCATTGCATATGCTAAGAGTCAGTCTTCGTCTGTCTGGTGTGGTTACAGCAGGGATGGACGAACTGTGGATCACCTTGGCCCTCCAGTGTGTGAAGAGGAAGACTGCCTCTGAACATGGCAGTTCCATGTAGCAGATCATTCCTAAGTACATTTGTTGTCCCAATAATTCAGTGGAAGGGGAACAGGGGCTAAGAAAGTGTGGCTTGCTCAATGCTACTGTGTGTGTGTGTGTGTGTGTGTGTGTGTGTGTGTGTCAGTCAGTCTGTCTGGTGAGGTTGTACTAGGGACTTGCAAATTCACACTCCTACCCAGAGATGGAAAGACCTGTAAGTTTTGTTTCTCTCTGTATCTCATTTATCCAATCTTATATTCTGCTCTTCACATTTCAGCAGCAATTTGCAATTTAAAATATTCTCATAAAAATTCATCAGCATTTTATTTGATTTTCTCCAAAACAAACACATTTTTCTAAACACATTGTTTTATAAACATATTTTTGACCATGCATTTTCGCTAGCAGTTTCTCTTATGCAATGCATATTTGTATTTTGTTTTCACTAACGTATTCATTTTGTGTGTACCTTTCCTCTAATCTATACAGTGGTACCTTGGGTTACAAACACCTCGGATTACAAACACTTCAAGTTACAGACTCCACTAACCAGGAAGTAGTACCTCAGGTGAAGAACTTTACCTCAGGATGAGAACAGAAATCGTGTGGCGGCAGTGGGAGGCCCCATTAGCTAATGTGGTACCTCAGGTTAAGAACGGTTTCAGGTTAAGAACGGACCTCTGGAACGAATAATGTTCATAACCAGAGGTACCACTGTATGTGTTTTGCACACATTGTGCGGTTGGAGAAGTGCATCACATAATTCAGAGAAATGCAGATTTCAAAGGATGACTGTGTTTCCATTCTCATATCGCTTCTGAAAGTGTGAATTGGATAGATTTAGATGTGAACTCGTCATCACATTTCTCCATGAGCAATATTTCAGGGGCCGTATGTCTGGAATGGACTGGGCCAGAGGGGAAAGTATGCAGAGCAGCATATTTAACGCTTAGGTTTGTACAGCAGGCTGCATTTCAGACTTGCAAAACCCACCATTTCTTACACTCTCCCCACCCCTGTACCTCTTTCCCCACCCAGGTAGCACCCAGGTAGCAAGAGGCATTGTAAAAGCCCAAGGGCACATTCTGGTTAGGTAAAAGCACTTAAGGCCACTAAGGCATATGGCCAAGGGGTCAGAGAGAATGGAGAGCTGCATTTGGCCCCTGGGCTGGAGGTTCTCTACCCCTGATATAAATCGTATTGGACAAGATGGAACAGTTTTCTGGATTGATGTGTACCTTCTTATTTTTATTTTTATTGGGTTTTATAAACAAGAATAATGTTATACAAACAAGTATACCAAGTTTTTCCATGTTATTTGTATATCACAAAAATAGCATAATAAATGTAGGGGGAAATCTGCAACATAAGTCTCATTATTAGTGGTCAGTGTATAAGTTCTTGGTTTATGAATGGCCAAACTTGGCCCTCCAGCTGTTTTGGGACTACAACTCCCATCATCCCTAGCTAACAGGACCAGTGGTCAGGGATGGTGGGAGTTGTAGTCCCAAAACAGCTGGAGGGCCAGGTTTGGCCATGCTAGGAGGAAGAAGAAGAAGAGGAGGAGGAGGGGAGGGGGAGTGGCGAGTGGGGTGGGGTTGGGTGGTTATGCTTCTATTATTCTACTTAGTGTGTGTGAGGGATCGTGTCAGTTACCTGTATGGGTTCTCTTACCATTCACTTGTTGGTGAGAGAAATTGGGTGTGGCTTAGGGTGTGGTCGGTTGTCTTTGGCTGTAGTGAGGATTTTTTTTAAAATGTGTGAGTGGAGTGTGATTGTGTAATGTGTACCTTCTTATGTGGAACTAGCAAGAAAGTAAAATGGAATCATTTTAATGTTTGATGATACCTTGAGCTGGACTCATTTTTCAGATTTTAATGTATGAATAGTTAGAATTCCAGGCGTGGTACCTGGAATTCTAAACTATCCTCTTAAAGGAATGCCCCTTTCCATTGTTGCAAGTTTTTGTTTATAGATTTTATGACATATACTGTAAACTGAAAGGGACTTGATGCATGTCACCTTGTGAGTTACAGGTATGTGTAGTGAGACTGCAGTTGCAAGACTCTTCTGGTGTGCAAGCCCCTGAGAAACCCTCTTTCAATACCCTCCACGGGTCCAGTTTTTGACATTTTAGTAAACCTTGGAAGGGTGTATTTTCTCTCACTGTTTTCTCAAGGAAATGAATGTGTTTCTTTGGGGAGTGCTTTTCCTGTTAGACATGGTATGCCTTTCCCCTCATTTGTAGAGGTGCCCATGGTGATTTGAGCCTTTTTTTGATGTGATACATGGCACAGGATGACAGTTCAGATGTATTCCATTTGCACCCAGACAACTTGAGGAGATTAATTTTGAACTGTTTGAATACCAAGCAATGCAATTATTTTGGGAAGCTTTTTGCACTTTCTTAAGTCTGCCTGTATTTTCCCCAAAGCGCCTGACACTCTATTTTTTGTGTGGAAATTCTCTCGTCTTTACCCATCTTCTCTTCATTGCAGCTGCTTGAAGACTAAATATTTGTTTTCATAAGGGGAGTGTGGAGTAAAGAACATTACGGGTGCTCTCTTCTCTTGCTACCCTAAGTAACTTGGACTCCTGGTATTACCAGCAACCAGCTCTGATTGTCCAGTTCTGGGCAGCTTTCCTCTTAGGCATGCAAGCCTATGGCTCAAGCTGTATGTACTATGCAGAGGGCTAACCGCTGCATAGGAAGCCGAGGGTTCTGCCTCCCAGTAAAATATTTAAGGGGAACTCCCCCCCCCCAAGTTGATGGACATTGCCATTCAAATGGTGTCTGTACACATCATGTGATCGATTATTCAGGGCAGAGCTTACTTGCGTGGCCCCCCACCATTTTATTCAAGTTGTCATCCCTAAATGGCTGGATATCCTGGTGTTAGGAATTTGACTGTACTACAGCTGCAAGGGCCTAACAGGTTTGTGTATTAACCATTTTCTTGATCAAAACTTGCTCTTTGCCCTATAGAAAGGGAGCCAACATGGGTGTAATGGTTAAACCACTGTGGAAGGACATGTGGGTCCAGAATTGGCCTCCACAGTCACTTACAGACTCACTGTTAAGGCCGTGTTCATGGAAGACAATCTTATTTGGCTATGAGCGATCGCCAAAGAAGAAATGGTTAGAATGCTAGTGTTGGGATGCAGTCAAGGAATCGGGGGCAATTGGCAGGCCCCCAGCTGGCCCCAGCCCACTGGGGGGATCTCCAGTCCTTGGATCAGCATGAAACTGCGACCTGAGCTTCAGAAGCCTTCAGAAGCTGGAGCACACAACTCAGCAGAGTAAATAACGCTGTGCAACAGAAGTGACAGGAGATGGCTGTATGAGCATATTTACAAGCAGTTTATTCAGTGTACATCAGGACAATAAGAAAAACATGTCTTCTCCCCTTCATGTCCAAGCAAGCAGCATAAGCAATAGCTATACACAAATGGAAGTTCCCAGCAAGCTGTTCTGGAGTGTAAACAGGCATATGACACACAACAGTCATGCCTGTACTTAAGGTGGAATGGAATATCCTAACAGTTAGACCAGGACTGCATACATACCATATGTTTAAAACACCACCAGTCAAAATAATTTTGGGAACTCTAGTTTACCCCTCACATAGCTACAATTCCCATCACCCTTAATGAAACACAGTTCCCAAGATTGTGTTTATGGGTGGGCAGGTGTCCTTTAAATGTATGGTGTGCACACAGCCCAGGGCTCTGGGGAGCCCCATGTTCAAATGTGGAGAGACTCAGCCATGCAGCCTTGGGCTAGTCATGCTTTCTCCATCTAAGCAACTTGATGGGGCAGTTGTGAGGATAAAATGGGGTGAATAATAAAATGGGAGGGAATAATGTATACTGTCCTGATCATCTAAGACATGGGTAGGCAAAATAACACCTGGGGGCCGGATCCAGCCCAATCGCCTTCTAAATCCTGCCCACGGACGGTCCAGGAATCAGCGTGTTTTCACATGAGTAGAATATGTGCTTTTATTGAAAATGCATCTCTGGGTTTTTTGTGGGGCATAGGAATTCGTTTATTTCCCCCCTCCAAAATATAGTCTGTCCCCCCACAAGGTGTGAGGGACAGTGGACCCGCCCCCTGCTGAAAAAGTTTGCTGACCCCTGATCTAAGAGGAAGAGCAGTCTAAATATGTCATAAAATAATGCACGTAAAATGCTTCAACGGCCCCACCCCCTCTACTGGAGATATACAAAGCAAATATTGGGCGGGGGAGGGGGAGGCATTTCCATTAGGAAAACTACAAAAATTCTTGTAGCACATTTTAAATCAACAAATGTATTGTGGTATGCGCTGCAGTTCACTTCTTCAAATCTGTTGTATTGCTGGGGTAGCCTAGGAAGCCCAAGACTTGGGACTTTTGTGCAGAGTCTTCACAAGTTGTCTGAGCCCTGGTGGCTGTGGCCCTTGGAACCAGTCAGGCACATAGCTGTCAACTTTTCCCTTTTCTTGCGAGGAATCCTATTCGGAATAAGGGAATTTCCCTTAAAAAAAGGGAAACGTTGACAGCTATGGTCAGGGACAAGGCAGGGGGAAAAAACTGTTGTTGTTGTTTAGTCGTTTAGTTGTGTCCGACTCTTCATGACCCCATGGACCAGAGCACGCCAGGCACTTCTGTCTTCCACTGCCTCCTGCAGTTTAGTCAAACTCATGCTGGTAGCTTTGAGAACACTGTCCAACCATCTTGTCCTCTGTCGTCCCCTTCTTCTTGTGCCCTCCATCTTTCCCAACATCAGGGTCTTTTCCAGGGAATCTTCTCTTCTCATGAGGTGGCCAAAGTACTGGAGCCTCAGCTTCACGATCTGTCCTTCCAGTGAGAACTCAGGGCTGATTTCCTTAAGAATGGATACGTTTGATCTTCTTGCAGTCCATGGGACTCTCAAGAGTCTCCTTCAGCACCATAATTCAAAAGCATCACCTGTCTGGTTGTAAGAATACTGGCTGAGTGCAGACTTGAGTTTGGTCAGGCCTCGCCCTATTTGCTTGAACAGACCATCATCCATGTTGTTGGAAGGAACTAATAGACAATGGCAGAGGGAAGGGTATTTCACAATGTGGGGGCATGGCAGAAAATGTCCATATTTGGGTCACTGGAACAATATTCATTCAAAGTTGTGCCTAAGGCCTGTGCCCTGAGTTCTTGAAATACCTAGCTGCTCCCCTGTGTCTGATACATGAAATGTATGTTGCTGATGTAACTTGATAATGGCTCTGGGCACACTGATGGTGTACGCAAACAATATATCTCTAAAAAACACGCCTGTTGTAATCCCAGCTTTGCATTTGAGCCTTCTGCTGTCTCCCAGAAAGCTCTGGTGATATTGCAAAGTTTGAACCTTGGCATGCACCACTGCTGTTGCTTTCCACATGAGGCATCTGTTATGCTGAAATATTTACACATTAAAACTGCCTAAACATATTTACACAATAGTCAGAAGGGTTCCCAGAGCAATTGGCTCAGTAATAAAGCTTCAAAGACAACAAAAAAAAAGAACTCAAATCCCCCCCATTTCCGATGTGAACAATAACATTTCTTCTTTTACTCAGTTCCCAGCTCCATAAATTGTTTTGAATTGTCCATAAATACATTTTAAAATGCTTTTCAGTACACTTGCATGTGTTCTGTCTCCCATGGTTTATGTGGGTGGGAGGTAACTTTAGTTCCTGAAAAACAACCACAGCCACAGGGAACACATGGTGAGGCCTCCTTGGGAGGGCTGCACAAACTCCTGCTGTCCCTATTTTCCAGCAATGGTCCTTATTCCTCACCCCCAATGCATGCCCTGGCAAAACACCATCACTGGTTCATCAATATATTTGATTTTTGGGCAGCTATTTTTTGGGGGCAGCTATTTTTCTAGAAAAAGAGGTACCGGAGCTCACCATGAACACCTCCCTCGTTCTCTTCTAATGGCAATGGTGCCCACCTGAGAGGTGCCAGAACTGAGTTCCATTTAATTCTGGCTGAAAAATAGCCCTGATCTGGGGTGAAATTTATGAGGATTGAAAGAAAAAAGGTCATAATTAGCCCCACTTCTATCACTGCTGCTCATTTAGTAGTTAAACCTTTGAGTAGGGCTGGAGGCATTTGGATCTTAGTGCATTGTATAAAATCAGAGAGTTGGAAGTGACCCCAAAGGTCATCAAGTCCAAGGCAGGAATCGAAACTGAAAAATTTCTGACAGATGACCATCCAGCCTCTGCTTATAAACCCAGTTACGGTATGTTGCCCAATAGCTCTTACCAGGGGCATTTTTTCAGGGGGAACTTGCCAGAACTCAGTTCTGGCACCTCTCAGGTGACTTCTGGAATCTCTCAGGTGGGTGCAGTTGCCATTCTAAGAGAAAGAGGGAGGCATTTATGGTGAGTTCTGGCACTGGCTTTTACTACCAGAAAGTTCTTTCGAATGTTCAGTCAGAATCTTGTTGTTGTTTAGTCATTTAGTCGTGTCCGACTCTTCGTGACCCCATGGACCAGAGCACGCCAGGCACTCCTGTCTTCCACTGCCTCCCGCAGTTTGGTCAAACTCATGCTGGTAGCTTTGAGAACACTGTGCTTTCTTGTAATTTGAAGCCATAGGTTTGGGTCCTACCCTCCAGAGCAGGAGAAAACAAGCTGTTCCATCTGCCATGTCTTCAGATATTTGAAGATGGCTATCATATCACCTCTTAGCCTTCTCTTCGCCAAGCTAAACATAGCCAACTCCTTCAACCATTCCTCATATGCAGGGATATAGTGTAGGTTCCTCGCGTCCAGGAAGGGGCGAATGTTGTGCCCCCTTGGTGGACTGGGCAGGGGTCAGTCTCTTTGCTGGCCAGTGTCTAATCAAGGGAGTTTTTCCTTGCAAACTGGCCCTATCCTGGGAGAAGAGATAAGGCAGAGAAACTGCTGACAGGAAGCCAGGCTGAACGAGGAAGTGAGTTGAGGGAGGAGTTAGCAGCCAGCAGCAGTCAAACTTAGCTCATTGCAGATTTTGGGAGCTCATGACCAGGAGCTTGTGAACAGACCTTGCAAACGGGTGTTTGTGAGGGCATTTAGCGGGGGAGTTTAAGGGGGAGTACTGCCTCTCAGTGTGCGTAGGGAGATTCTGAAGTGACCTGCAACACCCGTGCCATGTTTGTCTTTCTGTTGGAGAACATGCAACAATACACTTGTAGCAAGTGCAAGCTGGTTGTTTTGCTGGAAGAAAAGGAACAGCAATTTGAGGTCCACCTAGCCACAGCTCGAACTACAGGACAACATGCAGAATTTCTCAATAGAGCTGCATTGACTCTGATGAAACAGCAATACAGTGGACGCTCGTGTTGTGAATGTGATCTGTGCGGGATGCACATTCGCATCCCGCAGCTTCCGCAACCCACAGCGGTGCACCTGCGCATGCAAGGGTTGCGATTTGGCTGTTCTGCAGATGCAAAAAGTGCAATTTAGTGCTTCTGCACATGTGCGACCGCCGAAACCCGGAAGTAACCCGTTCTGGTACTTCCGGGTTTTGGCGGTCCACAAGCTGAAAAAACGCAAGCTGAAGTGTCTGTAACCCAAGGTATGACTGTACAGATGAGGCTCTAGGCAGGAAGCAGAAGAGCCTCAGGGCACTGGTAGTCTTTTTATTACTCATGGCCCAGGAAAATATTGGAGGTAAACTACTGGCTGCATAGTTGGTGGTGTCAGGAAGGGTTTGGCTTCTTGGATCATGGTCTGTGCTTCCTTGAGGAAGGAATTATGGGAAGAGATGGGCTGCACCTCACAGCCATTGGCAAGAATATGTTTGCTAGGAGTCTTGTGAACCTGATTAGGACAGCTTTAAAATAGAACTTGAGGAGGAGAGAGACAACATCACAGACAACAGAATAACACCTGGTACTGGGGATAATAGCCTCATTGATGCACAGGAAGTGTGAGGTGATGCTCCAGAAACGTGCTAAAGGGCAAGAAATTACAAGAAGGAAGCATCTGGAGGGAATGACTCATGGTTTCAGTTGCCTCTACAGAAATGCACAGAGTATGGGAAACAAGCAAGACGATTTTCAACTATTAATACAGGATGGCAAATATGACCTGGTAAGCAATACTGAAAACTGGTGGGATGAGACTCATGACTGGAATATAGGAATTGAGGGGTATAGCCTGTTCAAAAGGAATGGGCTTAACAGGAAGGGAGGAGGAGTAGCATTTTATGTAAAGGATGTGTATACTTTTGAAGAAATCCATGACCTGGAACATGGAAAGCAAATTGAGAGTATATGGGTAAAAACTGTGGGAGATAGAAACAGCAGTTTCCTTAGTGTACCTTACCTTACTGGGGGTCTGTTATAGATCGCAACTGAAGACTTGGATTATGCCTTCCTGGGGCAGATTACTAAAGAGGAGGGATAATAGTCAAGGGAGACTTCAATTTCCCCGATATCTGTTGGAACTCAAACACTGCCAAGATTGTAAGATCTGACAAATTCCTCCATGTTCTTGCTGACAATTCCATTTCCCAGATGGTGCAAGAAGCAACAAGGGAATAATCTATTCTGGACCTGGTCCTCACCAACAGGGAGGAACTGATCGACAAAGTGGAAATTCTCAGAAACTTGGGAGGAAGTGATCAAGTTCTCCTGGGTTTCAGGATACAGAGGCAAGGGAAAACTGACTGTCGTTGGACACACACTCTGGAAGGCAAATATCAAAAAGCTTAAGGAGCTATGGATGAGATCCCATGATCATAAATACTCAAAGAGAAACAAGTCCAAAATGAATGGGTGTTTCTACAAGGAGAAATATTGAAGGCCCAAATGCAGACAATTCCAACAAGAAAGAAAAGTAGGAGGCATCTAAGGAAACTTTTGTTGCTGCATGTACAAGAAGGGCGTGTATAAGAAATAGAAGAAAGGGGAAATCACAAAGGAGTGTACACAAGTAGCCAACAGTTGCATTGTGAATGTCAGGCTGGCTAAAGCTCAGAATAAGCTCAGGCTTGCAAGAGGTTAAACAATAGAAAAGGTTTCTTTGGCTATGTATGATGTAAGAGTGCTAGGTCCTCTGCATGGAGAAGACAGAGAAATGCTATTGGGTGACAGAGGGTAGGCAGGACCAATAAACACCTACTTTGCCTCTGTCTTCACCCAAAAGGAAAGTGATGCCCAGCCTGGTGATAACAGAATAAGTGATGTAAGGAGGGAGCAGCAGCCCAAGGTAGGAAAAGAGGTAGTAAGGGATCGCCTAGCTACTTCAAACAAATTCAAATCTCCAGGGCCTGATGAGCTGCATCCGAGGGTACTAAAGGAGCTTGTGGATATAATCTCAGAGCCTTTGTCTATGATGTTTGAGAATTTGTGGAGAGCAGGTGAAGTCCCTGCAGACTGGAGATGGGCACGTGTTGTCCCCATGTTCAAAAAAGGAGAAAAAGAAGACTGTTGACTCATGTTAAACTTGTGATTCACCAAGACCCCTAGATCCTTTTCACATTTACTACTAGTAATAGTAACACTCTTATTTTGCCTTGGTCAGACCCCACCTTGGTTTCAGGGACTAGCTAGCTGAGGAAGAGGCCTCCAGAGAAAGTGGAGCCCAGGACAGTTTGGACCCAGGTTCATGATAGTGGGAAACAGGACAAACCTCAGAGGAAGAGAAGGGCTGGGAAATGTTGGAAGGTGAAGAACAGGGGTAAGCCAGCAGATGCACCAGCCTTGAGCGAAGACAAGACTCAGACTTAATGGAGGTGGCACCAACTGATAATGTGTCTGTTGAAAGCCTGCCAGTTCTCCCTCTCCCCCTAAAACTAGGCGGTTTCTCCACATCAGAGAACAGAAAGCTAGACAGAGACAGAGAGAATCCCTTAGCTCTTGATGTAGGGAGGGATCTGACACATAGAAAACAGACCATAGTGGGGAGAGTCTAGTATCTCTGAACCACAGCTTACATGAGAGAGCATATCTCATGAATTTTTGTATATTTCTGTTCTGATTTCATAATAAAACTGTTTGCTGCATGTTCACTGTGTGACCTTATCGTCTTCACTGAACTGTGCTATGCTTCAGTGTTCCAGCCATGATACCTGGAATAATGTGTCCAGTTCTGTGCACCATAATTTAAGAAGGATGTTGACAAGCTGGAATGTGTGCAGAGGAGGGTAACCAAGATGATCAAGGGTCTGGAAACCGAGCCTTGTGAGGAGCAGTTGAAGGAGCTGGGTATGTTTAGCCTGGGGAAAAAGGAGACTGAGAAGAGATACGATAGCCATCTTCAAATATCTCAAGGGCTGTTCCATAGAAGATGTAGCAAGCTTGTTTTCTCCAGAGATTCCTGCTTTAATGGCACTGGAATGGATGACCCTTGGGTCCCTTCCAACTCTATGATTCTATGAAATGCAAGGCCAGGAGCACCACACTCATATGTCCTTGCATTTAGGTGCTCTGGGCAACACAAATGGCTCCAGCAATGCTTTCCTGCCTTCTTCTTTCTCCTTCCCTCCTCAGTGGGTGTTGGTTGCACTCCCTCCCTCTCCCTTCGCCAGCCCAGTGGCAAGATGCACATTGACGTTCCTTCACTTACCATGAAAAGAAGGAGTTGCTGCTGCCGCTTCTCCGAGGGAACAGCCCGGGTGTCGCTTGCCTCCCCATGCACCCTTCTCAACCGCTGGGCTCACAGGGGCCAGGGCACAGGCCTGTTGTTTCCTTCTCACGGCGCCCTCCAATTGGACGCAACAGCTCATGGTGCTCTCCCTGCGGACCCAGCACCGCTTGCAAAAGCAGTGCTAGGCTTGCAGGGCCAGGGCACACACCTGCTCACAGTGCCCCATGAGCCCTGTGTCTTTTTTGCAAGTCTTGTAAAGTAACACTGGACCCACAGGGTGTCTTGAGCATGCCTTGCTTTGCATCAGTGGGGAGGGGTCGTTCCCCTGGCGCACACCGCCCCTGGCCTCGCCACCACGTTGTGCTCTGTGCATGACCTGGGCACAGGCAGGGGATGCCCCACCGCTGCCTGGTTGCTCTCTCTCATAAACTCGTGCCCGAGGCCTCCCCCACACCACCCTGGGAAGCAGTGCTTGGAGCAGTGGGGTGGTTATTGCAGTACAACCTGTTGCCATTTTCTCACCAGTGTGATAAATGTGTATTTGGCTTGGACACTGACATGCTAGCTTTCTATGTGCGGTTATCCAGTCCCCACTTGCAGTCTGATGGGATAGAGAGCCCACATGCAGGTTTAGTGTCCCATGTGAAAAATAGGCTGTAGATGGTCACACAATCTAGCTCAGGGGCTGACATGTTTGCTCCTCCTTATCTATTTGGCCATATTTTTTTTAGATGAGCAAGAGGGCAAACTAAGTTGCAGAAAGGTTGTTCAAAAGACAGTACTTAAGTGCATGCAAGAGGCAGAGAGAGAACACAGACCAGAGGCACAATCTTTATTAGCATTTCTTCATCTGCAGATGCGAGGTTTGGTTTTCTTTTCTCTCTCTTTTTTTAAAAAAATTAAAATAATTCATTTTAATGTATGTGGAATGTGCAGCGGAGCTGCATTAATTTGCACTAATGATCGAGAGATCCACTGAGATTAACTGCATTTTTGTAAATTAGCAAGGAAGCAAATAAACACTATCATCATAATTATCATTCCTCCCCCTCTTTCCTGAAAAAGCAAGCAGTGACTGTTCTGCAAACGCAATTGTTACTTATTGCTTGTGGATCTGGCACGTGTTTTGTATTTAATTATTTATGAAACTTCATTTTATGGATAATAATTATTCTGCAGCAGATTTTGGTCAAATAAAGTGCTAGGGGCAGGAGAGGGGTTCAGAGGAAAGGACTGCTTGAGGTTTGGGTTGCACAATAGTGTAGCTTAGCATTAATGTACAGTATTAAGGTAATGCTTAGAAATCCTAGTTGAAAGCAGAACATCATGGAACCAAGTAGGGCATCCAGAAGTCTCTTTATGCATTTCTTTCCTGATGCAGAGTAATCAGTGACTGCAAAGTTACTATTTACTTACGTGGTATTTTCAGGCTTGCTTAACCCAAGGGTATTTTCAGGCTTGCTTAACCCACTGCCCTTGGTGCTTTTTGCCATTTTATTTATATACGTATTGCATGCCCTTCATCCTAAGGTTCCAGGGTGGGTCATGGATCATCACTTCCTTCATGACCATCCTTCTGCAAGACAAGTGGACTGCCTGATAAAAGTATGCTTCAGACATTGCATGCATGTCGTGTTCTGTACAAAAATGGTGCCTGAAGGCTGTGTACTTCCATTTTTGAGCACCTTTTCAGTGGTTCCTTAATTTTGACCACTGTTCTCTGCAAATCCAATAACCTTTGACTTGTTGCATGCAGAGCCTACCCTCAAAGGATCCTAATTTGGCCCATGAGGCTGTCTTGCCCATCCGCCACGTACCTGATATCTGACATCAAGCATGGGGCAGGTAAAGACATGACTGCAAAGGAACACTCAGTCTTAAAGTGTGCTCCTGATTGTTGTCTGGCAAACAGGGCTTGCATTCATAATCTTTTAAATATGGTACCAGATGCAATCCCCACTGGCACTTGCCATGTGGAAGCTGTGGTTTTGCACTTGGCACTGATCGCCTGATTGACACTAGCTAAAATCCTCTTTTAGTAGCGTTCTTCCTTTGCAGCCCAGCTTGAGATCATGAAGAGAGGAAAGATGTGGGAGTGTACATAAAGTGCACTCTCAATTCTTTCCTTTTAACTTGGGTCACCTAATGCCATGGTGATGCCAGGTGACTGAAAGCTGGATGGCCCCACTCACCAGTCAAAGTGGCTCACAGTGGTGGGGTAGCTGAGGATCTTGCTGGCCTAAACCATTCTGCCTATTTGCCTTCCCTAACCTGGTGTTCTTCAGCCCTTTGGACGACAACTCTTGTCAGACTAGACAGTTAGCCATACTGCCCAGGGCCAATAGTACAGAACATCTGGAGGTCACCGGCTTCGGGAAGATTGCTATAAATGCCTGCAATTTTCAGACACCCTAATGAGAGTTGCGTCTCATATGGTTCAATGAGCTTTGTACTATTAACCCATATATCAGGATTGAGAGATAGTAGGAGAACCTGGAGGAAACAACATCCCTCCTCTTGCTTTCACTGCTGCTGCTTGGTTTGCCCTCCCCCCACTCCTCTTGACTGGGAAGGGGTAGGATTATGTTTAGGCAGATGGTCTGGAAGGCTTCTTGGGATGGTGTGGGACTGATAGGGTGGAAGGAATCTGGCAATTATTATTTGGCTCAATCTTTGAACCAAGCTGGAGAAGATTGCAAGGACCTTCAAAAGCTTGTCTTTCATTTATTGTGTGGTTTTTCCTAGCTCAGGGAAACGGAACTCTGTGACAGGAAGGCAAAATATAGCCACAGCTTGAGTATGGGGATGCAGAAAGGGAACTTGGGTGAAAAGTATTGCAGGAATGCTCTCATGCTGCTCCAGCAACTCCATGTAACCCTTTGGAAATTCAGGTTAAACAGCATTCATTGGCTGAACTGGCTTTTGCTTGTTCAGGTGAGAAGGTGGCCAACATTAGTGATTGCAGTTGATGCTGCATGACCTGGGTTAGTCAGATTCTTCATGATCAGGAAAGAACATCTCGGCAGAAAATTTATTGAAACAGCCCCTCTTGCTTGTTGTCAACTACTGAACTGCATGAGGCTTTGGCAAGAAAAGCAAAACTTTCATGAGGCCAGTGATGGTACCCCAGTGTTAATTGGGGTCTTTCTCTCCCACACACTCACCACATGACCTGGAGCAGAGAGCCGATGAACCCTGAAGAAGAGTCATCCTAGTTCTTAGGATGTGACCTTCTCTGAAGGAATCTCCCCTTTCCCTCTTGTGAATATGCAGGTGCAAAAAGGAACTGTACACAAGTGTGTGTGCACCCACCCACCCACACAATTCTTAGAGCAGGGCCAACATGTGTCCTCATGTTATTATTCTGTTGCCCTCTTTCTTTTGGTCTGGTTTCCCCTACCTCAGGTCCTCAGCTGATGGACAACAATTCTCATACTCCCTGACCACTGACCTGCTGGGTAGGAATGACAGCTTGCTGTCCAACAACTTCAGGGGACCTAAGTTCTGGGAAACCTATTCCAGGAAGGCTTACTGCTCACTCATGTATGTGACAATGAAACCATGTTTGAAAGCAGTCTCTGTGTATTCACACCTCTCTCCCTATGACACATGCAGTTTTGATCTTGGTGGTTGGGTTCTTGACTGATGGGGGGGGGAGAGAGAGAGACTTTCTCCCTCCTGTCTGTTGACAAAGTAAAGGAATAGAGTAGAGGGCCAGCATGGTGTAGTGGTTAGAGTGTCAAACAAAGACCAGGGCTCAAATCCCCACTTGATAATGACTCTCACAGGGTGACAGTGGTCCAGTCACTGTCTTTCAGTCTAACCCACCTCACAAGGAGAGGATAGCCATATATGCCACCTTGCGCTTCCTTGGAGGAAAGGCAAGATCTCTACCACGATAGTGCTAGTAGCAATAATAATAGTCTCTGGATAGGTGTGGTGCTACATTAGCACACTTTCATTGTTGTGTGTGCTTTTAAACCGAGTAGTTTTTCTAGTTATTGTTCATGCTTTGTGCATAATGTGTAAAAGCAGCAAATTTTGAAAACAAAATGACAAAAAATCAAGTGATCCATTGCCCAATTGTGTGGACCAAATTAAAGAGAAATATTTGAGGTATTTCAATATTCACTCTGAACTGTACTGCCATATTATCTTGGGAGACCAAGAAGTGGAACATTTATTTTATTTTTTAAAAGTACCACACTAGTTGCAATGGACCTTGGTCTTATCTGAGGGTTTTTGACATGTCAAAAGGCAAGAAGCTATGATTGGTTACCAATCGTAGTTACCAAAGGGCCCCCCCCTTTTTCTACAGCTTTTCATGTTTCGTGGTGTGAGCCTGGTTTCAGATCAAATCTTAAGCTAATTCAAGTAAGCACTTAGTGGAACGTGGTAGTGCATATTTTAGTCAAACAAAATATCTGCTTGACAAAATTGCTGTTCTCTCTCTCTCTCTCCCTCCCTCTCCCCTTCCTTGGAACACTAAATGAAAACCAG
The DNA here is from genome assembly GCF_965113315.1 of Podarcis vaucheri. Lineage (NCBI taxonomy): Eukaryota > Metazoa > Chordata > Lepidosauria > Squamata > Lacertidae > Podarcis > Podarcis vaucheri. The sequence continues at coordinate 45,394,588 of NC_138758.1, read as the reverse complement.
CTTTGAGATGAAACTATACAGAAATTGAACATTCTTCACTGTGATTATTTTTTATGCACAGGAAGTCACATACTTTAAAGTTAGAGTTCCCACAGCAATTGTAACTCTGCCCTCTTGTGCATATTCTATATCTTTGGAGTACTTGTATCTGCTATTAAAAGTATGCCCTTTGTGTATATGGTTGGTATAGTACCTAATAAAGACATACATAATATACGCTTTGCAAAAGGAGGCTGACTTCTTAAAATACCTGGCAGAGAGATAACCCTTTTGTTAAAGAGCACTATGAATCCCATTTCATCTCTAGGTTTAAGAAGGAAGCACGGCCCAAGGGATATTGAATCATAATTTTAACAGTTCCCAAAGGTCATCTGGTCCAGCCACCTGTATTGCAGCAATCTCAACTAGATCATACATGACAGATGGCCATCCAACCTCTGCTGTAAAACCTCCAATGGAAGTCTGTTCCATTGTCAAACAGTTCTTACTGTCAGAAAGTTCTTTCTAATATTTAGTCAGAATCTCTTTTCTTGTAACTATTCCTCATAAGACCTGGTTTACAAACCCTTGATCATCTTGGTTGCCTTCCTTGCTTGCCTTCCAGCTTGTCAATATCCTTCTTTAATTGTGGCACCCAGAACTAGACACAATATTCCAGGTGTGGTCTGGCCAAGGAAGAATAGAGTGGGATTATTACTTCCTTTGATCTGGACACTTCCTTTCCTCCTTTCCTTTCCCTTCTCTTGCTGCTGCATCACACTGTTGCCTCATGTTGAGCTAAATTAGTGTGGTAAGTAGACAAAGCAGAGGTCAAAGGCACAGCAGGTTCAAGGCATGACTAGGCACCTAAAATGTTGTTGCAATGGTTGACATGCTCCCAGGATCCCTGCCATAAAGGAGTGGGAAGTTATGGCATCAGCAGGGCAAATGGAATTCATCTTTGGACTGGGCAAGCAAACATGGACTGGGCCTGTACTGTCTGCTTACTCTAGTGCTGGCATCTCTGTGTCTTAGGTGGAGGAGGAGGAGGAGGCATCACTTGCTTGAAGACATACAGGTGATGTTTCCTCTGGAGGTGGAGACCTACCAGCAGAGCCATAGGTACGGGGTGGTGAGGAAGGCCCCCACCAGGGGGGCAGACGGGGGGGGATCAGTCTCCCGGTGGCGCAGCACTGTCTCCTGCTCTGCGGAGCGGGCCAGAAGCTCCCAGTGCTCGCGTTGGATCTGCACCTGCAGCTGCCAGCTCTTGTCGCCCAACGACATGTAGCCCAGGAACTCCTGGCTCTTGGTGCGCAGCTTCTGCACCTCCCGCTCCAGGAGCTTGTGCTGTGCCCATCGCCTGTGCTCCCAGCAAATGCGCTCCAGCTCCCCATGCAGCAGCGAGGTGCCTTTCTTCAGCGGGCAACTCCCATCATCCTTGGCACCACTCCCACCGCTGCACATCCTGTCCCGGTTGGCTGCATCTGCACCCTCATCTTCCCCCAGCGCTTACGAGGCATCCTGAGCCCTGGAGAAGGAGGGAGAAGAAGGATGCTGGAGGTCAGCCAAGAGCACAGCAGCTGCCCTACAGATCCTGACTGACCCAGGGCCCTGGGGAGCAGAGGAAGATCCGCCGCCTCTGCTCCATGCACAGAGCTCCCCACTGTTAAGCCATCAAACCAGGGGGCACTGGCCACTCAGAGGAATCAAGAGGGGCCAGAAAGCTGCCAGTGACCCCCTTTCAAAGGCGGAAGAAAATCTTCCTCAGCCAAGTTAGGAACCAAATGTTTGAGCGGCCTTTTACGCACGCTCCTGGCTTGGGGGGTGGGGTGGAGGAGGTCTCTCCAGGGTGCAGGGGAGTTGAAAAGGGGCGGCCCCCTGGCAAGAAGGGGGTCTACTTGCTGGCTGCGCTGGAGGGTCCTTTGGGGTGCCCGAAAACTTTTTGTTAAGAAATAAGAAATTAAATATTGGATTTTCTTTGAAAGAATTCATTACAAGGTAAAGTGCGTGAGGAATTGAATGGGTGGTGGTGGGGTTTAGGAGAGGTGGAAAGAAGAGCTACTTTGTCCTTGGCTAAGGGGCACAATCTGAACGGTTCTGCCAGGGGCGCAAGATCACCTAGCCACGGCTGTGTCCACCAGCAGGAACTGAGGAGAGGGGAGGCTCCCGTGGCATGAGAGGTGGGGATGTGGGCTGAGCTGGCTGAAAATCATCATCATCCCTGGAATCATCAGCCTCTAACTCCCCCCCCCCCCATCCTTCATCTCCATCTGATCAGTCATCTTCATCTGAGCAGCGAGTAAGCCCCACCCGGCATAATCAATCACATGACACAGTGCACACAAACCATTTGAATGGCAATGGCCATCAACTGGGGGTGGGGTAACCCCCCTCAAATATTTTATGAAGTTGGTTCCTATGAATCCCTCCAATATGTCACAAGAAACCATGGTTTAACCCTGGGTAGTGCAGTGGGTGGGAGCAGCAGGACCAGAGGAGAAGCATTGTAACCGCAATCTTCATTCCAAAAACTTGCTTTATTGCTCTTTCATCCCATGGTTTGGCTGTTATCTGAGAATCTCTGTGTGGAATTATGTAAAGCACCAGCCATGCCTGGACATCACACTGGTAATAAATAATCTTTAGGGAAACTAGCCTATGTATGAGTTGCACCATGGGCGTAGCTACGATTAATGGGGGGGGGGCAGAACCAAGTTATCTGCAATGCAATTGGTCAGTTAGTTAAGTGTTTTTATTGATTTACTTGATGGGGAGTACAGCTGCCCCCCCCCCCATCCATTGGTTATGTCCTTGAGCTGCACACTTGTGCATGCAGTTTAAGCAGCTCTCATTTCGCCCCCCCTTTCCTAGTGTGGGGAAACAACTCAGGCAGCAGCTTGCTTAGTGTTATTTACAAGCCAGTGTTCATTTTCTCTCAAAACAAACCACAAACAGAAGGCATAGCTTGGCTTCCCACTTGTGGTTTGCTTTGGAGAAACCAAATACAAGCACCAGTTTGCATGCAGTGGTAAACCAGCCATTCTGTGAGTTACTTTCTCTGCTTGGGTAGGGACTGCTTGACCTGAATGCAGCTCATATACAAGCTAATATTCTTAACAACAGTTTGTGACCAGCATTACCTGCCTAGCAGTCCACTGTGTCCGCTTGAGGACTTGAAGTGAGGATTATGGATGGAGAATGTTTTTGGCTAGATAAGGGGAATTCTTAAGAGAAACAGGCCTGGGGTTTGTTACACCAGACATTCATCACCTCTGTTTAGCATTTCAGCAGCTAGTGGTGGTGAGGAGGATTTCTTTCCTTCTCTTTTCCTTCCAGGGCTTATAGAACTGAGGCACTTTAGGATTACAGAGGCTTCAGAAATGACAGGAATGCAATGAAGATGGTGATGAATGACAGTCCATGGAGAGGGGAGGAGGAGGTATCCACAAGGATTTCACTGAGATTGGCAGTAGCAAGTCCCCTATTTATCATCATTAATGACCTGCAAAGAAGAATAAACAACACATTATATTTCGTAGCATGTTACACAGGGAGGTGCTCTTGGGAGGAAGACAGCAAAAAATGCAGCAAAAAAATGTATTCACTCAATATTGTAGGGCACCAATGTAGACCTGGAGCTTAAAAATATTTTTCCATATTAATTAGCTAACAAGAATGCTCTAAATTAATAATAAAGAGCATCAACAACTGAAAGATCAGAGCATTCAGCAAAATGGACCTCATTTTAGCAGAATCTGCCTCTATGGGAAGACAGCTCTTAAGTTCATTTCAGAAGATCAAACTTTTCCATTTATTGCTATATCATGCTCATGGAAAACATTTAGCTCATACTGCTGCAGTTCGTGCTTAGCAAGCCGAGAACAAGCCGTGGTTGTAGGTCATGGTTTGATTGGAATGAGACAGGCCACAATACAGGTTTTGACTTGATGCAAAGCAAAGGCTTATCTTAGGGTAGTACATCAGCAGCAAGACTAGCAGTCACAGTTTTGCTTTCTTTACCTATAAACTGTTTCCTCCAGGAGAATCGGCAGCTGTATCAAACAACCCTCTTGAGCCCCCAAAGGAATATCTGCACCTGGGTGTCAGTTGTCCAAAACATCTGGGTTCCAAGTGGAGTCGGTCCCCCCTCTCCCCGTGACTGTTGAATGCTAGTGTGTAGTAAGAACACTGTATGGGCAATGGGAATTTGAGGATGAAGAGAAATGGGCATTGGTTTCCTGTTGGAAGATCCTTGGCTGGCCTTATTATTTATCTAGCAGTACACACATTAAACATTGAACACCCGGTCTCATTCTCCCCCACCCCTAGGTTAGGTAGCAGTAATTATCCCGCTTGCCCTTTTCATTGTATGTCCCTTATCCCTAAAAATAAAACAAAATATGAAAATGAAAAACAAAGGGGAATCGAACAAAATCACTTCTGCCTCAATGCAGTTGTGAGCAAATGTGCTGAATGAGCTTTTTACTAAGCAAGCAAACAAACAAACAGTTGTTCAGGTTGCAGAAATCACTCCAGTCCCACAATTGTTGTCTTTGGTTGCAGAACTCAAAACCTTTTAATCTGTCTCTGTTTAATGCCATAAGCATGTGCATACTGACAATGGACTGTGAGAAACATGGATTTGTGCTCTGCTTACCTTGGGACAAGGTTCTAGGTACTCTTTAAGAGGCCCAATCTGCATTCTAGATACTCTTCTGAGTGCTCCATGCTTTGTCCTTCTCTGCCAGTGCTTGTGTGGTTTGGGGACACCACGGAAGTATGGCAAAAAGGCTATCTATTATGCAAGAGAATATGCATGTTCACAGCTCAGAGGATTAAAGGCCTGTGTTCTTATCACTGCAGAACAGAATATTATAAATCCTGTCTTAGAATACTAAATCCCCCCTGGATGTAGCCATTGTTTGGGAATATGGGGTGAGGGGGGAGCTTGGAGACAGAAATAATCAGTTTGGAATGACACATTGTCAAATAAAACATTTCACATATTATCCCTTTTCCTTCCCCTTTTCTCTATCTGGTGCTTTTGGTTGGACAATTCATAATGAAAAATAGATTAAAACAAGCCCTTTCTGAATCCCTCCGAAGTTTGACTTTTCAGAAAGATCTTTCTTCTCTCTGTGCATTTCATGTTTAAACACTGGGCTGCTGGTGTAGGGGTCACTGACAGAAAATAGGCAGCTGAAAATGGGCAGTGTCTGTAAATGAAGCCTCTAATTCTTCTTTCTGGGGCTTGTTAACTTGTTTATCCTTTGCAGGGATGTGGAAACTTAACCTCTGCTCCGTTTGAAATCAGCTCAGGAATTATGGGCTTTCTTGACAGGTTTCTGAAGGAAAAGTATGTCTCTGTTCTTGAAGTTCTTTCTCAACTTCCAATACTGACTGAGCTTTAATGATACTTTGAAACTTTTGTTGTAAGGAGTGAATCATGCACTGAAAATTTAGGTTTGTGCAATTAGTTTAAAGTACTCTTGCCCCAGTGCACTAATGCTGTGAACACACTCACGTTCACTCTGCCTCTGTCCTCCCACCACTGCTTTGGGAAGAGGTGTACACATCATCACAATCCATATCTATCCTGTAATTGTCCTCTCATTTTTAAATTACGGTAGATACTGCATTTTGATGTGCTTTCACCCTAACCAGCTTCAATCCAAATTGAGAAAATAATGACCCCTCTGTGCTTTAAGCCAATAATGTGCACACAGCCCAAATCCACTTAAAGATAAAAGAAAATGACTTTTGTGTTCCAAAATGCCAAGAAGATGTACTGAAACTTGTGGGATTATTGAATTATTAACGGGGAGGTGTGCAACCACCCCACAAGTAAATGAGGACTAATGCTCCTTGCAGTACACTGTTCTTCCAAACAAATCAGAAGAAATGCTCAATGAAGACTGGATATAATCTAGCATGCATGTAAGTAAATTGGAATGATTGCTGAATAAACAGGTCATGTGCAGAAGCCCTAAGTTTTGATTTCACTTCATTGTCAAAAAGCACCAACTTTAATTACTTTCCCTTGGTATAAGTTACCTCAGTTGGTTAGAGTGTGGTGCTGATAACACCAAGGTTACAGGTTTGATATCCATATAGGAGAGCTGCATATTCCTTCATTGCAGGGGTTGGACTAGATGATCCTCAGGGTCCCTTCCAATTCTATGATTCTAATAGGGTTCATGTTTTATAACCTTGTCTTGTTTAACTGTTATTTCTGTTATTAACTGTTTTGGTCACTACTTCCCATGCATTCATATACTTGTTTGTTTGTCTGTACAGTGGTGCCTTGCAAGACGAAATTAATTCGTTCTGCAAGTTTTTTCGTCTTGCGAATTTTTTGTCTTGCGAAGCACAGTTTCCCATAGGAATGCATTGAAACGGTTTCCCATAGGAATGCATTAATGGTTTTAAGAAAAAGGAAACAAACTTGCAAGACGTTTTCATCTTGTGAAGCAAGCCCATAGGGAAATTCGTCTTGCGAAGCAACTCAAAAAACGAAAAACTCTTTCGTCTTGCGAGGCATTCGTTTTGCGAGGCATTCGTCTTGCGAGGCATTCGTCTTGCGAGGTACGACTGTATTTGTTCAACCATGATCTATAATGGTATATATTCATAATGTCACCAGGTCCTGTTTGATCACCTTGTATTTTGCAGAATCTTGTATAACCTTTTTTGAAAATTATAGATGGGGTGCTAGGGGAGGGGCAGTATCTCTGGTGGGGGACATGATGTTCTCCTTCTGGGTAGTTCATCCACCACTGGTCCCCATCTCCTGCACTCAGCTCTCATCTGTGGCTCCTGGAAGCTGTCAGCATGTGACAGCGCCCACACCCTGGGAACAGCTTTGTCTTACTGGCTAAACCAGGTGTGGGTGGCCAATGGGTCTCAAACCCTCAGTGAGTTAGAGACATGTCCTGCATGTGAAGGCAGGCTCCAGAAGACTGAGCAGATGAGACCAATAGTGGGTCCAGCAGTCAAAAACGCAGATTCTACACAAGATGAGGGTAGGAAAATGAGAAGGTAGCCCATCTAGGAGAAGGAAGCCTTGTCGAACATCTTCGGGAGAAGAAAAGCCTAAGGAGTAAAGCTTACACAAATCCAGAGTGGAGTCCCTAAGGTGGTTGGATGGTGTTTTGTATGCCTCCTTCCAGCAACTCCTGTATCCAAGCCAAATGTATTCCTTTCCTTTCCTTTGGACCACAAGGGCGTCTTGTCGCCTGGGCAGCCCAGGACCTCCATACACACTTCCCAGGCTTGCGCCCCAGAGATGTCACTTTGGTGTTGCAAATGCAGCAAAAGCAATTGGGGGGGCAGTTACAAGTTATAAGCTCAACCTGGGTGGTAAGGTATGAGTGCTACGGGTTGCCTCCATTGATGGGAGAGAGGATTGTGACTCACTGGTCAGCTACTGCCTGCCTTAAGCTGGGCAGCCCCCGGTCAATAAAGTGCTGACCCACCATGGTCCACCTGCTTCTGTGGGTGCTTGGAGCAGGCTGAACTTCTGCACCATGCAAGAAATATCTATCATCTATCTATCTATCTATCAATCATCTATCTATCTATCTATCTATATCTATCTATCTATCTATCATCTATCTATCTATCATCTATCTATCTTTCTTTCTTTCTTTCTTTCTATCTATATCTATCTATCTATCATCTATCTATCTATCTATCTATCTATCTATCTATCTATCTATCTATCTATCTCTATCTATCATCTATCTATCATCTATCTACCTACCTACCTACCTATCTATCTATCTATCTATCTATCATCTATCTATCTATCTACCGTATTTTTCTTTCTATAACACGCAGATTTTTTCTCCTAAAAAGGAAGGGGAAATGTCTGTGCGTGTTATGGAGCGAATGTGTGGTCCCTGGAGCCGAAAAATCAGGCAAAAATCAAACCGTGCTTCACAGAGAAGGGAAACCTGGAAAGAGGAAGTTTCTGCTTTCCTGCATTCTGCCTCAGGGTCTTACTGCCCACCCCCTCTGTTTCGTTGCTGTGTTTGCTGAAACGGAACAAAGAGCAGGGAAAGCCCCTCCCCTCCAGGCAAGAAGAGGGGAAAGCAGAGTGCCGTTCCTTCCTCTCTGTGCTCCGGTGCTGCTGAAAACATGCAGGTGGGAGACACACACACACACACAGAGAGAGAGAGAGAGAGAGAGAGAGAGAGAGAGAGAGAGAGAGCTGGCTGGCTTGGGTAGGTGCGTGGGGGAAACTTTTGCCTTCCTTTCCTCCCTCCCGTTATAACCCACTCCTGCATTCTTAGCCCTTCTGTGTTTTTCCTTCCCTCCCCACTTAAAATGTGGTTAAAAAGCATGGATCCACATGGATCCTCAGGATTTTTGCACTGGGTCACCCCAAATTCACCATCAGAGCACATAGCATGTCCATGGCTACAGCCTGCCCCCCAAAAATCATGCACCCACTGTTGCCTGGGGCTGCAATGGTGCAAAAATGTGGTTAAAAAGCATGGATCCACATGGATCTTTGCATTGGGTCACCCCAAAATTCACCATCAGAGCACATAACATGTCCATGGCTACAGCCTGCCCCCCCCAAAATCATGCACCCACTGTTGCTTGGGGCTGCAATGGTGCAAAAATGTGGCTAAAAAGCATGGATCCACATGGATCCTCAGGATCTTTGCATTAGGTCACCCCCAAATTCACCACCAGAGAACATAGCATGTCCATGGCTACAGCCTGCCCCCCCAAATCACGCACCCACTGTTGTCTGGGGCTGCAATGGTGCAAAAACATGATTACAAAGCATGGATCCACATGGATCCTCAGGATCTTTGCATTGGGTCAGCCCAAATTCACCATCAGATCACATGTCTGTGGCCACAGCATGAAGCACAAAAATGATACATCCACTGTTTCATTCAGAATGTTTTTTCCCTTGTTTTCCTCCTCTAAAAATGATGTGCGTGTTATGGTCAGGTGCGTGTTATAGAGCGAAAAATACGGTATCTATCTATCATCTATCTATCTATCTATCTATCTATCTATCTATATCTATCTATCTATCTATCATCTATCTATCATCTATCTATCATCTATCATCTATCTATCATCTATCTATTTATCATCTATCTATCTATCTATCTATCTATCTATCATCTATCATCTATCATCTATCTATCTATCATCTATCATCTATCTATCTATATCTATCTATATCTATCTATATCTATCTATCTATCTATCTATCATCTATCTATCTATCATGTATCTATCTATCACCTATCATTTATCTATCATCTATCTATCTATCTATCATCTATCTATCTATCTATCTATCTATCTATCTATCTATCTATCTAATCTATCTATCTTCTATCTATCATCTATCTATCTATCATTTATCTATCATCTATCTATCTCTCTCTCTCTCTCTCTCTCTCTATCTATCTATCATCTATCTATCTATCTATCTATCATCTATATATCTATCTATATCTATCATCTATCATCTATCTATCATCTATCTATCATCTATCTATCTATCTATCATCTATCTATCTATCTATCATCATCTATCTATCTATCACAAACTTTTCACTCAGCTTCCAAGTACACCTCAGGTAGGCATACATATATTTGAGCCAATGAGGAATACTTTATTATTGGAAATGTTGCTCAGTTTAGTATAATACACCCTAGCATTTTGAACTGACCAAATCCATATGCTAAACCAAAGGATTTCAAACATTAGCATCCTTGCTACTTATTGTATTCCTTATGTCCAGAGCTGACCCTGCTACATGGTGTGCAGAAGGGAAGGGTTACAATAAGCAGTGGTGATTCACAACTGTGACAAATTTGCTCTGTTCCGGGTAGAAATCTAAGCTTGCCTTTTGTATAGCAAATGCTTGGTCTGACACCCTAAGCCCCTCTGCAACAGATACCACATTAGCTGGGTTTTCCCCCTTCCACGGCAATACACAGGAAACAACATGATTCAGGGATGAGTCTTAGGCATATATGTTAGGTAACCAGTGACATAGAGTGGGGGGTTGGGAGGGGCATTGCCCCAGGCACATTTTTTGAGGGGGCACAACCCAATACAGTTCCGTCATCAAGGGAAGCGTGCCCAGGCCTGGGCTTTGGGGCTGGAGCGGCAGTGGCAGCAGCTGCTTCTTTTTAGGGTCACCCTTGGGCCAGCTGAGAGGAAGGGGGAGGGGTCAAGCCTGACCTGAAGGCAGAAGCTTCAGAGGGGCGGTGGCAGCAATAAGCTGCAACTTGCTCCAGGGGCATTGCTGCAGGCAATCACAGCATCGGAGAGGGGTGCCGCCACTGCCTCAAACAACAACAAGTTTCATTAACAAAAAGAAGTTTGTGAAAGAGAGTCGGGTCAGGAGATGCGTTCTTTCATATAGAAGTTAACTTATCACTTAAACTAAATATAAGGATGCAACAGGCTTAAGCACAGTAGTATATTCACAGCTTTTCTTAAGCTTCCTTTGCTACAACTCCCATCAGTCTAAGCAAGCATGGCCAGTTGCAAGAGTTTATAAGAGTTGTGGTCCAGCAACCTCTGGGCAGGTGAACCCTGGCTCGTGGGTTAGTCCTACTCAGAGTAGACCAACTGAAATAGATATGCACGTCTACATTAGATCCATTAATTTCAGTTCGGGTTTCTAATGTACCATGTCTGCCTGAAGGAATTTCTGTATAAAGGTAAAGGTAAAGGTACCCCTGCCCGAACGGGCCAGTCTTGACAGACTCTGGGGTTTGTGCGCCCATCTCACATCTATTGGCCGGGGGCCAGCGCTGTCCGAAGACACTTCCGGGTCACGTGGCCAGCGTGACAACGCTGCTCTGGCGAGCCAGAGCCGCACACGGAACGCCGTTTACCTTCCCGCTGGTAAGCGGTACCTATTTATCTACTTGCCCCCGGGGGTGCTTTCGAACTGCTAGGTGGGCAGGCGCTGGGACCGAGCAGCGGGAGCGCACCCCGCCGCGGGGATTCGAACCGCCGACCTTTCGATCGGCAAGCCCTAGGCGCTGAGGCTTTAGCCCACAGCGCCACCCGCGTCCCTAGCGCCACCCGCGTCCCTAGCGCCACCCGCGTCCCGTGTACCATGTCTGCCTGAAGGAATTTCTGTATAGCACCTAGCAATTTAGACACTGGAAAAATAATGTTTTCTTAATAAGACTGATTTTTAAAATTTGGGTTTAAATGGTGTTGGAGAGTGAGGGTGTTGAACAGCTACGGAGTTTTTCTCTCTCTCTCCATTTAGGGAGGCCTGATTGCTCTCCTGTTGCTGCTGCTGGTGTTCACCGTTGCCTTGTATGCCCAGCGCCGTTGGTACAAGCAGCGCAGGATCCCGCAGAAGAGCGCCAGCACGGAGGCCACCCATGAGATCCATTACATCCCTTCGGTGCTGCTGGGCTCGCAGGGAAGGGACAGCTTCCGGAACTCACGCTTGCAAGCCCACACCTCGGTCATTGGCATGCCCATCCGCGAGACCCCCATCCTGGACGACTACGACTACGAGGAGGAGGAGAACCCCCTGCGGCCTGAGCATGGCTGCCAGGAGGACGAGTTTGCGAGCCAGATGATGCAGCCGCTGGACAGCTTGGGCAGGAGCGGGGAGAAGCCTGACTATGAAAAGAAAGGTTTGTTTCTTCCATTCCCCCTCTCCCCCACGCTTTCCCTTTGCCAGAGGCAGCCATCTTTGGAATGTGCTGAAGGGGTCATTAAAAAGTGATGGATGAGAAGGGCAGCAGCCATGCTAGGTGTTTGTTCTTCCCTTGCCCAGAGCTGCGATGTGTAAGCACAAGGGGCTGCTGCACTTCAAATGAGTGTTGAGTTTCTAGGAGCAGTTTGCTTGCATGCAAATACAGGTCACAGGCATACTGCCTTGTGATGCTGCTGACAGGTGCTTTGAATGATAAAAACATTAATCAATTCGTCTGCATGCGCATGCGTGCGTGTACACACACACACACACACAGTAAGTTAATCATTGCCTTCCATTGAGGAACCTGGGGGTTGTGTGCAGTGCATCTCTGTAGGGACTTGCCATAAGACACGTTGCAGCCTAGTACTTCTTGTGTGGTGGATATTAGATAAGATAGGAGGACTTGTCACCTGAGAAGTTTGCATATCCTTTTTGCTGGATGGAAACTTTCTGGGAGCAAATGAAGTACAGCATCTTTCAGTGTAATACTTTGCAGGCCCCTCACCTGGAGCTTTTAATCTTCAAAGCACTCCTTGAAGGAGGGAATTGTCATCTTTTGTAATAGCATAGAAAGGCAGTAAGGGAGATGGGTCATATTTCTAAATTCATGACTGAATGCTCAGGTGGATTGTGAAAGGTATTCTGCTAAGCCTCCATAGCCTTTCTTTCATTCCTGAGGGTCCCATGCTGATAAATGATTCCTGGCTTGTGCTCTTATTTAAATGCACATTGTTCCCACCACCCACTTTGTCACTGGATAAAGGCCACACTTAAATAACATGACGTATTACAAACCGAAATTTTCCATTGGGTATGCAAAAGATAAAACAATAGAGCAGCAAATGGAACTGGAAAGAGCCGTAGGAGCATAGGAAGTGTTCTTATACTAGCTTAGGCTATTTGCCAATCTATTATGGGATTGTCTGACTCACAGTGGCTGTCTTGAGGTCTTGGACAGAGAGAGGTGTTTCATCTCACCTGAAGTACGTGAGCAGAAGCAGTGACTCTGTCCTTTTGGCCCTGACATTGTCCATTGTCATCTGTTATGCTCATGGATCTGGAGCTACAGAAAGAGGGGAGAGTCATTCTCTCTCTCTCTCTCTCTCTCTCTCTCTCTCTCTCTCTCACACACACACACACACACACACACACACACTTGGAGAGCAGTTGTCCTCTTAGATAGACATATATACATCTGTCCACATATGTCTATCTAAGAGGACTGCATTCTTCGTTTGATAGCACAAGGACTCTTGAACTAGCGGGTGGGTGAATTTCAGTATTGTGCATCAAGAATCCAGCTAGCAAAACCTTGTTGTGCAGCAGATTGCACAATCTATTGTGCAACAAAGATACCAGCAACTTGCTTGTGTATTCTCTTGCACAATGTTTCATAAGTGGAAAACATTTTGTCAGTGGAACAATTATGCCGCTATGTAACTTTAACTTAGTGCTGCATTGGATACAACCCTATAACAATAAGCTTTCTTTTTCCTCCCTCCCTTCTCATCTCCCCCCCCCCCTCATGTTTTAGTTTGTAAACCTGAGGACAGTGGGTAACTGGTTTTGTAAGCTACTCTGGGAGCCTGCTAAAGAACAGGATATAAATGCTTTAAATAAATGAATAAAAGTGGGTAGCAACACAACTTTTATATCCCTTCTTAATTTCCAGAGTTCTTCACAATTGTTGTTGTGCTGAGTACCTTTTGCGAGTGGCTGCTTTTATCCCCCTTTTTAAGAAAGGGATACTGAAAGACCAAGAGTGATTCTGTGTAAGACAAGAGTGGAGCTCTCAGAACCTCATATCATCCATTACATTTCACCATGCAGCCTTAAGCAAGCCAGCATCTGTTCATCTGTAAAATACTTGTGATATGTTTGATTTCATTTTTGCATTTGAACAAGTAATGTGTTTAATTGCTGTGTGAATTAAATGTACAGTGCAAATTACAAATCCAAGTATAATTACTTTAAACCACACACAACAAAACAAAAACCTTATTTTACATTTAAAAAATTCTCATTAAAATAAGATTATGTTTTAAAACACAATGGATACACAGTTCATGGTGCACATGCTTGAGGCATGATGGAACTGCAGAGAGGACGTGCAGTGCTGAAGAGTTGAGTAGAAACATTTCCCCCCTCTCTTTATGCCTTTTCTACCTCCACATCTTGCCCCCACCTCTGCTTCTACCTGCTTATGCAGCCACCTGCGCTGCAAGTAGGAAGCCAGCCTCAGTGTGAGAACCACGTCAGCAAAATAATTAAAATCCCCTGCAGCCTTGAATTTATTGTTTCCCCTTTTTTAATGGTAGAAGGATACTCACTATATTAAAAACCTATGGAGTGGATTAAACCTCTGCAGAAATCTGATTTCTTGCTTGTATCCCTTAAAATATGATCTCTGCAGGCCTTCCACTAAAGCTAACGTGTGCTTCACAGCAGTGATCGAAGGTAGGAGAAGTCCTCCACAATTATTAACATAATCACATATTTCAGAGCAAGCGTCTGATTTCTAGACCAGTCTCCCCAACCTGGTGCCCTTTGGGTGTTATTGGTGTTGTTCGTCTCTAACTCTCACCATCCTTGACCCTAGGCCATGCTGGCTAAGGAGGATGGAAGCTTCGAGTCCAACCCAGTTTTCCATAGACTTCTCTATAGACACTCAAGCACAGTGCTATTTTTCTAGAAAAAGAGATGCCAGAACTCACTATGAACACCTCCCTTGTTCTCTTAGAATGGCAATGAGAAATGCTAGAATAGAGTTCAAGCAAGTTCTGACTGGGGAAAAAAGCCCTGCTCAAGCATGTCGATCATTTCCATCTCTTCACTAAGTTTTCTTAAAAAGGGAATCTCCTTGCCTTTCTTACTGCTGGTTCCAACAGTATGGTCTAGGGGTGGAGAACCTTCTTCAGTCTGAAGACTGCACTCTCATCTTGGAGCCTTCCGAGGGCCATATGTCAGTCATGAGTAGGGCCAGAGGCAAACGCTGGTGGAGCAACATATGCATATCTTACCTTCATACAGTAGGCTAGTTTCTACAGTCACACACCCCTCTCTATCTAAGCAAGCAAGAAGCACTGCGGACCCAGGTGTAGTGAAGCTGTGGGAGGGGGTACAGGCGGTGAGCAAAGATCATGAGACAAGTGAATGAATTGCAATTAGGCTTTACTGAGTACAGATGCATAGGTTTGGCATAGGCATTGGGCTTGCATCCCTTGATCAACCAGACTGCCTGCTGGTTAATATTCTGTCTTTTCACAGAAAAGGGGGTTGACAGATGTTGGGGGTCACCCTCAACGTAAACTTCTTCTGCTGTTCAGACACTGGTAGTCTGTCAACTGGGGTCTATCAGCCCCTGATTTGGGCTTCTGGAGAGGAAGTGTCACCCTCCAAGGGAATCTCTTGATGGGAGAAGGCAGGGGGCCCCTTTCCCCTCTGCTCCCTACTAAGTATTCAGCCCAATGCATCTTCCACCACTAGACCTGGTGCTCTTGCCAACTCATTGCCAAACCTAGAACCCCTGAAACCAATCAATGAGCTTAAACACCTGTTACCCACATGTCACTGCCTGGTGCTCACAGCTGCATGCAATCTTGCCTATTCAAGGCTCCGATCTTGTGTGAAATCCTGGGGTGCTGTATTACCAAAGCACCATGAGCCTGCACGTTCCAATGGACCCCCTGGTTAACTTTCCAATGGGCCCCATCAACTTGAGTGGGGTCTCTGCCTCCCCTCCACCTTCCTTTTGATCAGATTTCACCATATGCTAGTCATTTAAGAACAGTTGAGTTACATGGCATTCAGAAACCAAAGAGGAGCTTACATAGTACCCTTCTCATCAACTGCTCCCCTCCTCTTAACCTGAAGTGAAATTCATTCTGGCAGAAAATGACTATTAGCTCTTGCTGTTTGGAGAGCAGGATCTGGGGAGCTGGCCCAGGCTGGCTTGACCTCCTGACCCTTTTATTCCGTGCGTCTTCTACATGCCCACGCTCTGTGCATTGTGTTTAGAGGAAGGCTCACACAAGTGATAAGAATATGTGTTTTTCTTCCTTGCGCCAAACAGAAAATGCTTTCCCCAGAGTGTTTTGGCTAATGCACATTTGATTGCCTGCATTTTTAGTTGTTGTCTCTTGAAAGCAGCAACACCCATCTCTGCTTATTGAAATGTCATTAGAAAAGCATTTAATATTGTTAACCTGCAACAGAGCAATAAAATTCCTCTGAAGAAACAAAAACAAGGCATTAAAATTTTAACTAGTAAGCGAGTGCACGGTAGCAGGGAGCAATTTTATTCTATGTTCTCTCTCTCTCTGTCCCCACCCCCTTACAAAGCATTAGCTTTAATCTTTAAACACCCTGCCATGGATCGGGGCTTGGGTGGGTCTCCTCTCCAATGCTTCCTGCTGTGCTTTTAGGTCTGCCAGGGAGACCGTGTTGATATATCTCATCGTGTAAGCAGTGTTGGGGTCATGCATGGCTGAGAACCAAGGTAAAAAAAAGAAATCTGTATGAATAAAACAAAACGATAGAGGTAGCTGGGAGAGAAACAGTCAAGAAAGCAACAAGCTGCTTCAATGTGGAACAATTCCCCAGGGATGGTCTTGTCTTCTATCTGCATTCATCCCCTGAACCCTCTGCACTACTGATAAAAGGAATCGTGATGCTTCGCCAAGAGAAGCAGACATGTATTCTCAGTGCCACACTCCAGTGAGATATTGGGGGGGGGGGTCAGAATATTGAGCGTATGTGCCCGTCCTGTTTAAGTAGTAATGGTGTGTGTCGACACCAAAGTTAGATACGCCTTTAAATACAAGGAGCCGTTTATTTTAGCTGACCTTTATAGCCAAGTCAAAATTTAGGCTGCAATATCAGTCTGCATGTTCATTCAAAGGTGAATCCTGTTGTGTTCAGTGGAGTTTACTCCCACTCCCTGCTTTTGATTTAAAGCTTTTGCGCTGGGGTGGTGGTGGTGGTGGTAGGAGCCCATTTTGGTAGCATGGGAGCTCACCTTACTTTTTCAAGGCCAGAGGAAAAAGCGGTGGGTCAAGTAGTAGGTGTACTGCCAAAACAGTCAACTTAGCTTTCCTCTTCTGCTTGGCTCTAGAAAGGAAGGGGGTGAGAATTTGATTGACTGGTTGATTGGTTTTGTTTATTTATATGCCACTTTTCCACAGTGAGCTGTGCCCAAAGCAGCTTTCAACAAGCACCCACTTATTAAATTGAGTGTGTTGAAGAAATTGTTTTATGAAACATATTAATAAATTCAAGTAGGACAAAAAAAAGAATTAATTCAGCTTTGAAAAAGAAGTAACTTAGACTTATGTGCAGAGCAAAAACAATGTTAACAGACAATAAATAAAGTTCCACTGTACTGGTTCCACTGCTGGTTCTACTGTACTTAAAGGTGCCTCAGCTGTTGTTGTTTAGTCGTGTCCGACTCTTTGTGACCCCATGGACCAGAGCATGCCAGGTACTCCTGTCTTCCACTGCCTCCCGTAGTTTCGTCAAACTCATTCCGATAGCTTCGAGAACACTGTCCAACCAACTCGTCTTTCCCAAAATCAGGGTCTTTTCCAGGGAGTCTTCTCTTCTCATGAGGTGACCAAAGTATTGGAGCCTCAGCTTCAGGATCTGCCCTTCCGGTGAGCACTCAGGGCTGATATCCATAAGAATGAATAGGTTTGTAAAAGGCAAAAGATTTATACTATCTGAAGAGAAATCAGAGTATATCTGATCTTCTTGCAGTCCATGGGACTCTCAAGAGTCTCCTTCAGCACCATAATTCAAAAGCAATGGAGTGGCTTGCCGGTTCCTGCTCCAGGTGGATCATGTTTAGTCAAAACTCTCCACTATAACCTGTCCATCTTGGGTGGCCCTGCATGGCATAGCTCATAGCTTCTCTGAGTTATTCAAGCCCCTTCACCACGGCAAGGCAGTGATCCATGAGGGATAGGAGCCTCAGCAGCCAGGCTTAAATATCATTCATAGAAGATGGGGTATTCTTACCAGGGTAGATTTTTCATTGCCAAAGAATGCTGACAGCCTCAAAAGCAATCTCTCCAAGTGTTCCTATTTTCCAGGGACAGTCCCAGATTTACAGAAGCCTGCCCGGTTTCTGATTTGATCCCAGAATGCACCGCCTTTCCTTAGGATGTCCCTATTTTTGTCAGATAAATGTTGGGGGGTATGGAGTTAGGCAAGCCCCAAGCGAAGGAGATGAATAACTTTACAACCTTTAGAAGACATCTGAAGATAGCCCTGCATAGGGAAGTTTTTAAATGTTTAATGTTTCATTATGTTTTTATATATGTTGGAAGCCGCCTAAGTGGGCAAAGTATAAATAATAAAATTATTATTATTATGGAATAAGATGTCCCTATTTTCATCAGAGAAGTGTTGGAGTGTATGCAGAAGGAAAGT
The DNA here is from genome assembly GCF_965113315.1 of Podarcis vaucheri. Classification (NCBI taxonomy): domain Eukaryota; kingdom Metazoa; phylum Chordata; class Lepidosauria; order Squamata; family Lacertidae; genus Podarcis; species Podarcis vaucheri. Next base: position 45,376,463 of record NC_138758.1, on the reverse strand, counting down.
TTCAGGGGGACCATTTGGGTGAGTCTTCTTCACCAGTCCAGCTTTCCCCTCAAAGTGCTGCAAAACTGTAGGATCCTGGGCTTCTTCTTGCTCCAGGCTGGAGAGGAAGGTCGTGGCTCCTCCCACCACCCTCAACAAAGGGTAATGATAATACTTGCAGGAAGGGTGCTGAGCAGAAACTCTTTCTTGAAAATCTTGGTGTCCTGCTTCTGTGAAAGCTGTTGCAGTTTCCTCTTCAGGTTTTCAGAAATAGGTATACTGGATTCTGCTCATTTTCCTCTTCCTGCCTCTTGCCTGTTTCTACCTCTTCTCTTGATTTTCTTTGTGTAAATTATTTAGAACGGTATAAGTCTGCAGGGATGTGGGTGGCGCTGTGGTCTAAACCACTGAGCCTCTTGGGCTTGCCGATCAGAAGGTCGGTGGTTTAATACCCGTGGTGGGGTGTGCTCCCATTGCTCGGTCCCAGCTCCTGCCAACTTAGCAGTTTGAAAGCACCTCAAAGTGCAAGTAGATAAATAGGTACCACTCTGGTGGGAAGGTAAACGGCGTTTCTGTGCGCTGCTCTGGTTTTGCCAGAAGCAGCTTAGTCCTGCTGGCCACATGACCTGAAAAAACTGTCTGTGGACAAACGCCGGCTTCCTTGGTCTGTAAAGTGAGATGGGCACCACAAGCCCAGAGTCGTCTGCGACTGTACTTATCTGTCAGGGGTCCTTTACCTTTACCCTTAAGTCTGCAAAAGACAGAAATTACTGAAATTTCAATACAGTTCAGAAAAGAAACCCCAAACAAGATTTAGGGCAGAATATCATTCTGTTAACGTTTCAGGAATTGGCAATAAAGCATATTCACATTGTATCACTTTCCTTCTCTCCATCTACAGAAGATCTAAAAAGCCAAAGGTAATCTAACCAAAGGGATGCAGGTGGCGCTGTGGGTAAAACCTCAGCGCCTAGGACTTGCCGATCGCATGGTCGGCGGTTCGAATCCCCGCGGCGGGGTGCGTTCCCATTGCTCGGTCCCATCGCCTGCCAACCTAGCAGTTCGAAAGCACCCCCCAGGTGCAAGTAGATAAATAGGGATCGCTTACTAGCGGGAAGGTAAACGGCGTTTCCGTGTGCTGCACTGGCTCACCAGATGCAGCTTGTCACGCTGGCCACGTGACCCGGAAGTGTCTGCGGACAGCGCTGGCCCTCGGCCTCTTAAGTGAGATGGGTGCACAACCCTAGAGTCGGACACGACTGGCCCGTACGGGGTACCTTTACCTTTTACCTTTAATCTAACCAAAACAGTGATGGTAGTAATACACCAATTGTCTCCCTCTTCCTGCTCCTCTAGAAATGTTGAGACAGGGAGAAAGGAGGGGCTGAGCGATGCTCAGCATGAAACACAACTGCATCACTTGATGGATATGGTAGGTGCTGTTGTGTTTTGGAGACAGCTTGTTGCATCCCCAGGCAGGATGAGGTGTCATCCCTACTCTCTAGACGGTAACTTTTGGCTCCCAGGGGAAATCTCTCAGTATAGTATCACAATAATACTTCAGGGTTTTGTCACCAAACCTCAAACAGCTTCACCAGCAGAGCTGTCACTAAAACCTCTGTAGGGTGTCACTTGCTAATTGCCATGGATGGTGAGTCAAGCTGATTTCTGTCATCCTCTGCAACTTCACTGACCTCTTCCCCTTCTTCATTTGAACCTGTTGCAGACATAATTCATTTGGGAGACAAGTTTTCAGGTGAATGTTGAAATAGAGGAGAGAGAGGAAGCAGAGATGCAGGGATGCATGCAGCACAGTGACTGTGTGATGTCTTGAATCATATATTTGCTCCCAAAAGCTATACAGACATACCTCGGAAGTCGAACAAAATCGGTTCCGGGGGAAAAACACACACACACAAAAAACAAAACAAAAAACAAAATCCGTTCCGGAAGTCCGTTCGACATCCATAAAGTTCAGAAACCAAGGTGCGGCTTCCAATTGGTTCCTGATTGCGCAGGTGAGGCGGAAACAATAGCGGAAGATGCGCCGGACATTCAGCTTCCAAAAGAAGTTTGACAACTGGAACACTCACCTCTGGTTTTCGATTGTTTGGGAGCTGGAACGTTCGACTCCCAAGGTATTCAGGAGCAGAGGTACAACTGTAGTAGCTCTCTTGTTTTCAAGAACTGCATCATCAAGCTCCTTGGATCCTTCCTATGTTCTTTGTAGGCTATGCTTTCCCTCTTTTTTCTGCAGGAGGCATGTTATGCATTTTGATTCAGACAGAAAATTGCCATGCTCCCTATGTGAACAATTCAATCTGCCCACAGTAATGGTCTTCAATGCTACAACACCCAACTGGACTGCATGCTTATCAAAGGGTGGGCCATGCACTGGTGGCACTACTGTCATTTTATTTTTGTTCTTCTGTTTTGTGCACACACGTGTGTGTACATGTCTGAGAGATAGAGACAAAGACAGAGATTGGTAATTATTTTTGGGAGCTGGGAGCTAGGGATCTCCCAACAGATATTTATGAGAATCCCATCAAGCTACAGTTCCTGGGAACTTTTGTAGAAGGCATTACTGTTCAAACTGGTATAAAACCATTATTCGGTTGGTGTATAATCACCCAGAGAGAAATAGATAAAGAAAGGTGGGCACCTTCAGTCTGAAATTACACAGGATAGATTTAAGGATGGTTCCTGCACCTGAAGAAGTGAAAGCATACCTAGTAAACACCCCATAAATCAGAGTTGGAGCCCAAAATATTGGCGCTGCACTCACAAAAGCTCTATTTAATATATCCAAATGAACTACCTTTCATGTTATATCCATATACAGTATAAACATACAACTGAAGTGAAATACACACTATGCAATCAAATGTGGTGATTTGATCTAATCCAGCCTGTTTGATAGAATGACTGAAATGCAGAATCACAGATTGTAGAGATGGAAAGGATCCTGAGGGTTCTCTGACTTGGTTGTATGTTTTTAAGTGGCTTTGAAAATAAGTGTTTGGGTTGTTCATCTACAGCTTTCTAGAATGGCCACGTTTTCTCACTTGGGCAGTTTGGTAAAATAAATTCATAATTAATAAACTAAGGGTGATGAGAAGGCTGTGTGTGTGTTTTTGTGTTTGTGTTGTGCAGAAAGTTAACGAGAGACAGATGTGTTGTAGATCGAGCTCTCTGTTTGTCCTGCGCTGGAGCTGTAAGCTAGCACAAATACATCCAGATAAATAAATGTGTTGTATCATCTGATGACAAGCATGTCATAGCGAGAAAGTTAATGGAGTTTCATGCTTTGACCTGATACCAGGCTGTGCAACAGCTAGATAAGAAGCAAGGTAAAGATCAGATGCTATTTTATCGCCCCCTCCCACCTCCTCTTGCACTATTACCATGAGGCAGGGGGTGAGATCATGGAGAGAGGGAGGGAGTGGAGAGACAGATAAGGAGGCAAAAGAAACCGAAGGAAAGTTCTGATCACATCAAAGACTGACATGGTGACCTTGCGTAGAACACGGACAAAAATCCATGCAGAGAGGAAAATGCAGCATGGGACAATCTTTCGGTGGAGGAATTCAGAAAAGGATTAAAAACAAAACACTGAGATGGAGAAGAGTGGTGTGGGAATGCAGAGACAAAATCAAAGCTGCTTTGTATTTTTATTCACCGTCTGCCCTTCCAAAGCCTGGTGAGGAAAAAATGGAAATGTTGGGAACACAAATGTTCTGCGACATTCCTCCATTCACCCCGGAAGCCGTCCTATGGCAGTGCATCATCTTAAGTTAACTGTTGTTTTATTTCCCATTCAGTCTCAGACATGGTAATAATGAACTGGGGGGTAGAGAGCAATTTGTATGTATTTCCAGTGATGCCAGAAGTACAGATTTCTGTCAGACTACTTTCTCCCCAACCACTTGAGATCTCTCTAATAGAAATCTCTTGGTCCTAGATATCTCTTTCGGTTGCCAGATTGCTTATTCTTTCTCCTGTTCCTCCTTTTCTCTGTTCACACTCCACTGTAGGCAGCCTCAGTTCTCTCAAAGGAGCAGCAATGAGCGATTTCCTTATCTTTGCTGTGTTGCTGGTGTGAAGCTCCCTCCCATTGGGGTTTACCAGTATAGTTGCTGCTGCCCTCATTTCATGTCTTTATCTCTCCTTTAAAAAAGCAGAGAAATAAGAAAACTCATTAACTCTTAGCATCCACTCTTTTTTCTTTTCTTTTCTTTTTTTTTGCAGATTCTATACCCAGGTAGTATCCATCAGCCTCAACTTCCTTTTTCTGCACTGTGTCTAATATTCATTCTTAGAAAAACGGCAGAGGACCATGCACCAAGAAAGCTGGTTGAGAGTGTACTGTCCTGGGGCTAGGGATGGGCAACCTGTCAGTTCTTGGCTTGCCATTTTTCCAATCTTAAATTCAGCTCTCCACATTTTCATGTTAGCTTCCAATTCGTTTTTAACATTCTCAAGGAAATCCATCAGAATTATTTGCAAATTTCTCCTAATAATCATAAGTGTGTATTTAATTTTGCCTACTAATATTTATGTTTTGAAAACATGTTACCCTAATATAATGCATGCTTGTATGTTTTTTTTCACTAATATATGCATTTCCCTCCCCCGCCCCCTACACACAACACTTTACCACAATACAGTGGAACCTCTACCTGCGACCATAATCCTTTCTGGAGATCCATCCAGAGGTTGAAGTGAGTCGCTGGGAGAGGCGCTGTTGTGCACAGGTTTGGGTGGCGATTGCCCACTTCTGCTCATGCACGAATAGCGATCACTGCTCCTGCGCATGCACGAACGGCGGCAAACCCGCCAGCTACTCCCGGATTTGCCACGGACGTTGGGCGAAACAGACGCAAGCAGAGGTGGATGTAAGAAGAGGTTTCACTGTACATGCATTTTTGAACTCATTGCTTGGCTGGAGAGCTGCATTACAAAATTTGGAAAAGTGTGTTTTTCAATGGTTTGGTTTTCATATTGTTTTGGAAAGCGTGAATTAGGGAGATTCACGTTTAAATGTGAACTGGATCCAGTATTCCAGAAAATCTCCAGAACTAAAACAAAGACATTATCCCTCCATGGCATTTGTTCATGATAGCCCGGGTTTAGCTTATGCCTTCGCAATCCTTGTGGTTGTGTGAGCTGATTAATGCTCGCCAAGTTCCCAGCGTCAAATCGTTATAAAAGCTAATTACCTTGAGAGCTATAACACAGGCCCCAAACAGATGTGTCCTGACTTCATTGCCCTTTGATGCAACTTTGGGATGAAATGCATAGTGTGCTACAGTTATAACTGGGACATTTTCTCTATGTCACTTTCCAGATGAAATTTGTTCTCTTTCCCTTGAAGCTGTTATTTGCCATGATGGTGGTGGTGAAACATAGTGGGCTAATAGCAGGCTTGTTGTTTTCTAAATATTTTTTATTAGTTTTACAAAATCTCAAATTTAACACATTAAACAAGATTCTTCTGAATCTTAGGACTTGCCTCCTCCCCTCCGTTGGCCCTTAGTATATCTAAGTCAATTGCATATTATAATTTCTCCACATTAAAGTCCTCCAAAGTATATAAGTCTTTGTCACATTGCAGGAGTTGTTAAAAGAACTCAAGTCATTGCAGTGTTCCTTTGAATACAGTTTGTATTTGTCCCATTCCCTATTGAAGTTCTGATCCTCCTGATTTCTGATTTTCCCTGTCAGTCTTGCCATCTCTGCATAGTCTAATAGTTTCATCTGCCAGTTCGCTTTTGTCGGCATTTTCTCTTTCCATCGCTGGGCAAGTAGCATCCTTGCAGCTGTAGTCGCATACATGAATAGTCTTCTCAAGACCTGTCTGCACCTAAAATTTCTAAAAGAAAGGCTTCTGGTCTTTTGACAAATGTTATTTTAAACATTTTTTATACTTCATTATATATCATTTCCCAGAATTCCTGAATCTTTTTACAGTTCCACCACATATGATAAAAGGTGCCCTCTTTTCCCTAACATTTCCAACATGCATTCAAACTAGTCCCATACATTTCCGCTAACCTACTGGGTGTTAGATGCCAACGATACATCCTCTTCATATAATTTTCTTTCAGTGTATAGCTTACTGTAAATGTTAGATCATCTTTACATAATTTTTCCCATGCTGCCAACTGTATATTATATCCAAAATGTCTTGCCCGGTGAATCATTACGGACTTAATCTTTTACCTCCCATTCTAACAACAATTTATACATTTTCGAAAGTAAGGTAAAGGTAAAGGAGCCCCTGACCATTAGGTCCAGTCGTGGCCGACTCTGGGGTTGCGGCGCTCATCTCACTTTATTGGCCAAGGGAGCCGGCGTACAGCTTCCGGGTCATGTGGCCAGCATGACTAAGCCGCTTCTGGTGAACCAGAGCAGCGCACGGAAACACCGTTTACCTTCCCGCCAGAGCGGTACCTATTTATCTACTTGCACTTTTGAACTGCTAGGTTGGCAGGAGCAGGGACCGAGCAAAGGGAGCTCACCCCGTCACGGGGATTCGAACCGCTGACCTTCTGATCGGCAAGTCCTAGGCTCTGTGGTTTAACCCACAGCGCCACCCATGTCCCTTTTCGAAAGTAGTTTCACCTTATTCTATAACAATTCTCTCTCAAAGCTTGATATTTCAGTAGTGAAACCCTTTCTTTTATCCATCTTAAATGCATCATTCAGCTGGTGATATTGTAACCAATCTGTTAAAAGGTCTCTAATGTCATCAATTTTTTTCAGTTTTAGCTCATTTTATTCTTCTTTAAGTAATTCTTTATATATTGCTGAATCTTTTCTCATATTAAATTTCTTTACAGATATTGCCTCTAGTGGCAATATCCACCATGGCGTTTTTGGTTCTAACAAACTGTTATATTTGTCCCATACCGTGTATGAGGACTTTCTTATTACATGGTTCAGGAATCCTCTGTGTACCTTAAGTTTTTCATACCATAAATATGCATCCCATCCAAATCTTTTTTAATGACCCTCTAGGTCTAATATATTTGTATTTTGTAATGTTATCCGTTCCTGGAGCCAGCAGAGACAGGACGCCTCATAATATATACATATATATATACATATATTATATATAGTTAGTTATTATTTTTTGTAAATATTTTTTATTAAATTTTAACAATATAAACACAAAATGATTTCTCAATTACCCCATCCCCATGACTTCCCCTAACTTCCCTTCCTGGTTTCTTACACATTCATTTCTCCTGTTTATTATTTTAATTTGTTCTTAACATTTTATCCTCATTTTTCTGTTTTCACTATTTTGCTAATTGTGTTTAGTCAAACCCTGCAAGTGAGTTCATTTCTTTACATTGTTTCTTTACATATAACATAAAAGGTTCCCAGTTTTTTAAAAAAAGTTTCTATTGTCCTTATCTTTGAGTCTTCCAGTTAACTTTGCCATTTCAGCATACTCTTATCAGTTTTTCTTGCTATTGTTCTTTCGTAGGTATTTCATCACTTTTCCATCTTTGGGCTAGCAGAATCCTAGCTGCAGTTGTAGCATATATAAATAAAGTCTTCTTATCTTTTGGCAGGTCTTCACATGAAATGCCTAATAAGAAAGCCTCTTAACAAAAGTTAACTTAAACATTTTTTTTTTTCATTTCATTATAAATCATTTCCCAATAATTTTTAATTATTTTACAATTCCACCACATATCAAAAAACATATCTTCCTTTTCTTTACATTTCCAACACTTATTAGAACTTGTTCTATGCATCAATACATCATTTTCATATAATTCTCTTTTAACAATATACAATCAATGAATTTTAAATTAATTTTCCATAGTTTTCCCGAATCTTCCAGTTGTATATTGAGTCCTGTATCTTGTGCCCATTTAATCATTACAGATTTGACCTCTTCATCTTTGGTCTCCCATTCTAACAATAAATTATACATTTTCTTTAAGAGTTTGTTTTGTCATCTACAATTTCTCTTTGAAATCTAGATATGGTATCTCCAAATCCCTTCTTTTTATCTTCTTTGAAACCCTCATTTAATTGATTATGTTGCAGCCAATCGTGAACATATTCTCTTATCTCATCATAATCCTTAAATTTTATTTTCCCTTCTTTTTCTATCAGCAGGTCTCTATATGTCGACCATTTCCCTTCATAAATGTTTTCATGATCATATAATCAGGAAATCACTGATAAAAGTATGGAGAAAATATAAATGTCTGTTAGAACAAAAAAATTCGTGGTGGGTCGCCCGAACAGAAGCAAATTCATAATATATTTTTAAATCTGCCAGGGAGAAGCCACCTCCGTCTTTAAAATCTGTCAACAGCTTGTGTTTTATTCTTGGTTTCCCCGCTGCCATATAAACCTTGAAATATCTCTTTGCCATTGCTTGATGGGCCCTGCTCCACCGATCACCAGGCTTGCTTGAAACAGAAATAGCATTCTCGGCAGTACGTTCATTTTTCTCACAGATCTCATTCCCCAGAAAGATAAATTCAACCTCCCCCAAATCTCAAATTTTCTTTTTACTTCTTTTCACATGGTTAGGTAATTATCCTTATGTAAATTAATATTCTTTGGGGTCAAAAAAACTCCCAAATATTTGACCTTTTTATTATTATTACCATTTCAGTAACTTTTTGTAATTCATTTTTATTTTGTTCTGTCATATTTTTCACTAGCAACTTAGTTTTATTTTTATTCAATTTGAAACCTGCCACCTGGCCAAACTCATTAATCATCTCCAAAACCCTAGGTAAGCACACCACCGGGTTTTCTGTTGTTATCACAAGGTCATCTGCAAATGCTTTGAGCTTAAATGCTTTGTTTCCCACCAGTATTCCTTTTATATCTTCTCCTCCTCTTATTGTTCTTGCCAGTAGGCTAATAGCAGTTTTGGTGGGGTGGTTTGATCTGGACTTCTTTTTCCTCCTTGCAGCATTCATAACAATTCTTCCTTCTAGCTGCTTTTAAGCCAGGAGAGGGGGGGTGCATGAAGATCCAGTTTTGACCCTCAGGAAATACAGATCCCAGGGGCACATGCTTACCAAATTACATTTTCTGGTATGGAAAGGGTGAGAAGCAACAGATGGAAAAGGGTGAGAGGTTTGGAGATTCTCCATGCAGAGGTCCATATTGATTTTTTAAAAAGAAGATATTGAGTGAAAAGATGCTTAGAACTGCACCTTCTAATCAACTCATTTGTCTTTAACTGAAGGTTGCCTTCTTTTAATATGAGGATCTTTGACATTTACCCTCCCTGAACAGCAAAAAGAGGGCATCCTGGCCAGCTGTGTGGAGGACAGCGTGACTGTTTTAATGCATCCATAGCTGATACCCCTCCCTGCTGTTCCCATTTGTATTCCTGATAGCTTGCAATACCTATGACGATTGGGAAATTGAGGCACACAATACTTAGCCTCAAGGCCAACTGCAAAGGTAAAATGAAATTATCTGCTGGCACTTTGCAGTCTCTTGTTTTCTACAAGAAACTGGTTTTTCCCCTCACATCCAGACCAAAGATTCAGGTGGTTTTCTTCATATTTGTCTAAAGAGGTTTAGCAAAAATAAACTTATGAAAATGCTGTATTTTATAAATATATGCAGTTTTCTTGGTCCCCAGACACAGGAAGGCAACAAGTATATTTGCCTTTCTGCTTGGTTGAATTATCCCTCTCCCCACCCACAAGAATCCCCATCTGCTTTAAAACAATGGTGGAAATGAATTCATTTGAATTGCCCTGAGTGTTTGCACTGAAAGCAGATGGTTTGATTTTTACAGCAGTTCATCATATTTAGGGTAGAGCAGTTAATCATATGGTCCTTATCTCTTTCTCTATAAACAAACTAGTCTTGAGGATTTCACAGAACCTATTTGAAAGGCGTCTTGTGGGCAGAACTCCATGTAGCAGCCCCAAGGGAACATGCCTGGATTATTTATGACTGCCGCAAATTCCCCACAAATACTGCATTTTCCCGTTTTCTTCCATAGCTGTTTTTTTTCTGGAAAAATGGGGGGATGGAATATTCAAACTACATCAAACTCCCTTTTCCCATTTTTCCAGAGGTAAACGGTTTTGGGGGGAAATGTGGGGAAACTGGTTATCCCCCCCCCCATTTTTTCCCCAGGCTTTCCCATCTCTACTCCTGGGGCAGAACCAGTTAGATACAGGTCTCCTTCAGATAAAAACCAGGAACAGCAAAGTTAGCTATAGAAAGGGGTGTCAAGGAGAACTAATTCTAGACGTCTTAAGCAAGACAATTGAGATGGAAGAAGGGAGAGACACCAGGGCCACTGACCATTCTGATGCTGGGAAAATTTCCCTTTGCAGTAGCAGTTAAGTTGATTAGCCAGACTTCTTGTATCAATACCACCCAGCATCACTGCCAAACACACAGTGGCACTGATGGCTGCTTCCCATTTGGACTGTTAGGCCAGAAGGCAGGGAGGCCAGCAGCAGGTAGAGCTATTGCTAACGACAGGCAGAGCTAGCTAATTCTAGTCCCCCCTCCCCTCCTCCCTCTCCACAGTTCTCCAAGGGCAGAAATGGAAACTTAGGGGAAGAAAGCCGATAGTCAGTGCTTAACCCTGGATCTGTTATAAGAAGGTGGGCAGGTGTGTGGACTGGCAGAGGGAAGGCTGAAGTTGATGGCGGTAGTGCTCTGTTTGCCCTAGTGAACCAGATACCACTGCACAGTGGCAAGTCTTGTTTTTCCCAGGTGCATTTTGGTTGCTTTACTTACTAGTTTCTTTTATTTCTTCAGGTAAGTGACTAGTAGATCTTTGGGGACAGAATTCCTCAGTTGGCCAATCTCTAGGCTCACCTGGGTAGAAACTGTAGCTACTTTGTTGTTGTTTAGTCGTTTAGTCATGTCCGACTCTTCGTGACCCCCTGGACCAGAGCATGCCAGGCACTCCTGTTTTCCACTGCCTCCCGCAGTTTGGTCAAACTCATGCTGGTAGCTTCGAGAACACTGTCCAGCCATCTCATCCTCTGTCGTCCCCTTCTCCTTGTGCCCTCAAACTTTCCCAGCATCATGTTGCAAACTGGGCCACTGAGACAGAACATTGATCTACCTAGATCGGTATGGTCTATGGTATTAGATCTCCAGGTCCAAATGGTATGATCGGTATGGTCTACGGTATTGGATCTCCAGGTCTAAACGGTATTGGATCTCCAGGTTTTCAGGCAAAGTCCTCCACCCCCCACTCCCCAAAAAACCCGTGCTGTGTCTGGAGATGCCAGGGATTGCTTGCAAAACATGTGCCCCATCGCTGAGTTTCTCCTTCTCATCTAAACAAAGATTCCTTAGTTCTAAATAAGGAGCAGAATTAAATAGGAATATAGGAAGCAACCTTATACTGAATCAGAAAGATAATGATGAACATACTCGTTAGTTGTTTGTTACCCAAAAGTATCCAACTGATCTACAACATATTTATACCTTAAATATAAATATATCATACCATAAATGCAGAAAAACTCACGGAACAACCACAGGGAGCTGTGGCAGCACACTAGTAGCAAAATAACATAGTCTATCAGAAACCAGGGGCATGGGTGGGAAGATAAGTCTTACCTGGTTCCAGAAATATGTTAACGAAGGTGCTAGCCAGAGCTTGCTGGGGAGAGCATTCCACAACCAGGGAAGCAAACCTGAAAAGGCTCAGGCCCTAGTCACCACCCCCAAGCCTTCATCAGAGTGGGGAGCTGGAGAAAAGCCTCAGAAGAAGATCAAGGTGTCCAGGTATTTTCATACTTAGAAACATTCCAGAAAATAAGCATCTAGCAGAATTATGCCTACATTGACTGGTATTGGCTCTCCAAACCTTAAGAGAGAGGTCATACCCAGCCCTAGCTGGACCTTTCTTAAACCTTTTGCATATCATATAACACCGGTCTTGAAAGACCTACACTGGCTCCCAGTACGTTTCCGAGCACAATTCAAAGTGTTGGTGCTGACCTTGAAAGCCCTAAATGGCCTGTGTCCAGTATACCTGAAGGAGCGTCTCCACCCCCATCGTTCTGCCCGGACACTGAGGTCCAGCGCCGAGGGCCTTCTGGCGGTTCCCTCATTGCGAGAAGCGAAGCTACAGGGAACCAGGCAGAGGGCCTTTTCGGTGGTGGCGCCCGCCCTGTGGAATGCCCTCCCATCGGATGTCAAGGTGATGGACAACTACCTGACATTCAGAAGACATCTGAAGGCAGCCCTGTTCAGGGAAGTTTTTAATATGTGACATTTTAGTGTATTTTTCATCTTTGTTGGAAGCCGCCCAGAGTGGCTGGGGAAACCCAGCCAGATGGGCGGGGTACAAATAATAAATTATTATGATTATTATTAACAACTATGTTCTACTGAGCTATGGTTCTTACCCTTCATAGGGTCAGTTTGTAAGTGTGAAAGCAGATTTTGCTTTGGATAAACTTTTTGTATTTGAGAGAAAGAATGTCAGATGGTGACCAAAGGAAGAGATTTTCTGCTGGAGAGGTATTGCCTACTTGATGCCACAGTTGATTTTTCACTGAGTGGAAGAAATTCTCTGCCTTTCTAGTTACATAAAATCAGACCTAATAAACACATTTATTGTCCCTCCACCTCTGAACCTGTGTTTTCCAGAGCTGTGCTGTGTTCGATTTCCCTGTTTTGAGAAATTGATTTTTTTTTTACTTCCAATGTTGGGTTGCTCTGCTGGAGAAGGCTATGGATAGCTATATAATACAGCAGGCCACCTTGAGTACAGGATGGTTAAAATGAGGGCACTGGGATGCACTACAATGAATGAGAGATGGAGACTGGAAACAGAAGGTGACATCTCTGAATCTAAATATCATTGAGACAAGGAGTGGATTGAGCTGGAGTGAGCCTGTGGCATTTTTATGTTGCAGGGTTAGTTTGGCTGTGGTCTAAACCACTGAGCCTAGGGCTTGCCGATCGGAAGGTCGGTGGTTTGAATCCCCATGACGGGGTGAGCTCCCGTTGCTTGGTCCCTGCTCCTGCCAACCTAGCAGTTTGAAAGCACGTCAAAGTGCAAGTAGATAAATAGGTACCGCTCTGGCGGGAAGGTAAATGGCATTTCCGTGCACTGCTCTGCTTTTGCCAGAAGCGGCTTAGTCATGCTGGCCACATGACCCGGAAGCTGTACGCCCGCTCCCTCAGCCAGTAAAGCGAGATGAGTACCGCAACCCCGGAGTTGTTCATGACTGGACTTAACTGTCAGGGGTCCTTTACCTTTACCTTTATTCAACAGCAGCCTGTTAATTGTAAGGAAAATAAATTTGCATGGGATGGCAAATGGAAAGAGGCATAAACTGTGATATTGTTATTATCTTTGATAGAAGTAGCAACCATGATATCCTGCTTGGTGTAAGTTTGAGAGTTTGTGAATGTGTGACAAGCGAGCCCAGTTTGCTGGAGAGAGTGTTCTCTGTACTCCTCCCACCCACAGCTGTGTCCAATAGGCAGATGGTCATGTATTTTGTACAATAAACTGGGTAGCAGCTCCCAGCTTTCTACCTGCATGCATGTTGCTTGTTGAGTTAATTTGGTTTGAGCCTGGAGTTTATTACATCAAAAAGAGGGAAGGAGAACAATCTGCCCTGGTCTCCTCAGTCTTTTGCTAAGCTTGCATTGCTGCCTAACTCTCTTGTTGCCTTGACACTAACTATGTCACAGGGTTTGAGACACTTCACTAGCCGGAGCTCCCCTGCTGCTTGTAGTGCATACACGGACATCTGGAGGAAGATATCTGATAATAGCCTTAACCACAGCTCAAACAGTCCCATGTCATCCAGTTGAAGTCCCCTTCCCCCCGCCACGTGTGGCTAGGTGCTGTTCTGAACATGCTTCTAAATTGGTTTGTCCTATGCTAGTTTTTTAGTTTTTCGTTTTTATGCTTGGTAGTGGTGATTGGATTTGGGGAGGCCAAGTGCTTTATGACCTTTTTTTCTGCGACAGTGCGTAAGAGCTAACTAGTCTTGTTGGTCATTCTCAGGCCTCGATATCAACAAGAGCTTCCTTCCAATTCCCAAATACATTCAGTTTTCGAAAGGATAATCTTCTTACAGCTATGAAAACAGCTAAAAGCCCTTAGATTAGCCAAACCTCACATTTGTGGCAATAATACATTACCCCTATTAAGTGCATTTTCTCCCATACAGACTTGTGTCCTAAACTGCCATTTGTGTGAAAAATAATCAGGAGTCTACAAGTCTGTATGTAATGTTTAAAAGTAACAAGTGTGTGCACAGATACACTTAACTTTCCTAATGTATTCCAAGTGCGCACACACTCTCCCTCCCCTTCCTCCACCACCCGAGGCTTAAGGCACATAAAGACTAGCAGATTTATTGCAGAGTAAGCTTTCATGGACTGGAGCTCACTTCATCAGATGCAATATATACCATTGTCACTAGATCTTGTATAATTTTGCCTAGAGTAAAGAATGGGAATGCTGAATCTTGGGTGACAGCTCCTGGTATAGGAGTCAAGCTGCTGACTTAGGTCCTGATACCCTGCCATGGAAATAAAATCAGACTCTGACCATAAGGTGCACAGTATCAAGAGAAGCTACAGGGCTATTATTATTATTAGTAATGCCTGTTGGATTTTCTGTTGGGTCCCCCCCCCCCCCGTGGAAAGGGTAAATCTGGATTAAAGAGGGGGTGGTAAATACAGGCTGGTGGTTTGATTCCAATGATGCTATGCAGATGCTGCAAACAAAACAAAACAAAACAAAACAAAACACCAGCCATGCATGAGGAGCACAGATCCTCCAATAAACACTCACCTGGAAACACTCATAAACGTTGCAATACTGAATGGTACTTCTCGTGCTGTTTCTTAAACTCTGCATTCCACCATATTTTCTCATTTCACAGTTACCATATGGGAAGTTGTTTGAAAAGCTTCTGAACTAAAACACAGCTGTTTGATTTAGCTTTAATAATCCAGCAAAAGCTATATCCAGGCGGAAGAATGATTTTGGTAGCAGTGGTGGTGGTGGTGTGTGAGTTATTCAAAGTTTCCAGTGTAATTGTTTCTATACCCCTCTCCTTTGGTCCTCTGCCACCTCAGACATTGCCAAAAAATTCGTTGTCTATGTTTGTGTACTTAATATATCTGTGCATCCATTGTGTATCTATATTAGCGGTCTTGTACACAGCATTTCCTGGGAATTCCAAGGAAAAACAACAAAAGATTGCATTATTATTTTTTTAAATTCAGTGGTTAAAATCAGAACAGTTTTTAAAGGTGCAGTCAGCCGCATTGGTTCAAAATGCTATCCAATTATATCCAAACACAGGCCAAAACTTGCCTATGCTGTGCAAAATTTGGGTGCAGTATCTTAAGAGGTGTCAAAATGCATAGAAGACAGACAGACAAGCAGTCTTCTTCACCCCACACTAATAAAATTTGGAGAAAGAATCAGCAATGCAAACTTTAGGATGGTGTGCCAGTTCACTGAAAGATATATGCATATTTCCAACATGCATATTTCTATACAGCCATCTTTTTGTGGATTCCGAGAGAATAACAAAATATATTGATATTTGTTAGGAAAAATTATAATATTTCCCTCCTGCTCATCCCTTGGTAAGCTGAATGAAAAAGTGGGGGCTTAAAAATAAAATTGTTCTAGATGACTCTCAGACCATTTATATGGGTTACTATATTTACCATTTTATTTGTCTCAGGGACTTTCGGAAGCTGCTCAGTAGATTAGTGAAAGTGTTGTGATGACTTTCTATGGCATTCTGGAATGGCTTATATGGACAAGGGTCATAAACCGTAGAAAATACCATAAAACTTTAGTTTCCCAGGGAGTAAAACAAACCACTAGGAGCTGTTTTGTTATCTAAATTTCAGTCTATGTTTTTCTTAACTTTGTCCATAACTATGAATGTTTGATACAGCTTGTACATTATTTAGGGGCTGGCTGCAAGGTACATGGTGGGCTGGTATGGAACAAAAATAGCCTAGAGGTGCTCTTTGCTTTCTGAAATAACAGGCATTGTTTATCATTCTTAGAGAATTCACAGATATACTCTCTGCTGCCTCTGTTTCCCAATTGTTTGTTTTTCCTAGGCTATCCTTTCTCTAGTATGATTCTTGTCCCAATATGGACCTCTTCTGGTTTTCTGTTGCAGAGGTTTCAGGCAAACACTTTTATCTTTTAAATAGAGAGGGGTTTTAAGCTCAAAGTTCAGGAGTGACACATACAACAGACTGTGCCCTTTTGGCTTTGTTCAGATGCTGCTGCTAAGCTTGTAACCATGGTCTAAGAGAAGCGTAAGGTAAAGGACCCCTGGACGTTTAAGTCCAGTCAAAGGCAACTATAGGGTGTGGCACTCATCTTGCTTCAGGCCAAGGGGGCTGGCATTTTTCCACAGACAGCTTTCTGGGTCATGCAGCCAGCATGACTAAACTGCTTCTGGCTCAATGGAACACGGTGATGGAAGCCAGAGTGCACGGAAACGCCATTTACCTTCCCACCGGAGCAGCACCTCTTTATCTACTTGCACTGGTGTGCTTTAGAACTGCTAGGTTGGCAGAAGCTGGGACAGAGCAATGGGAGCTCACCACTGTCGCAGGGATCTGAACCGCTGACCTTCCCATCAGCAAGCCCCTAAGGCTTGGCGGTTTAGACCATAGCACCACCCGTGTCCCTTTGCCTTTAAGAGAAATATAGCTAGATGTTGTTAGAATGCCAGTTCCCATCAGCCCCAGCCAGGATGACCAATTGTCAGTGGTGATGGGAGTTGTAGTCCCACAACACCTGTTGTACACCAGCCTGTCCTGTTTCACCACCTGAGGCAAAACAGGAATGTGTTGCCACCCTCCCCCTCTCCAAACTCAGAGAGAGCCAGAGCGTTCTGCAAAGCATTGCCTCTCTGCAAGAGGGGGGCACATGTTCCAGTGGAGGTGGTGGGTGGGTGGGGAGCCACATCTTGTGCTTCTGCTGCCAGAGATGAGTGCAGCACCCTGCCTCATCAATGGACATGCTCTCTGCACCACATTGGCTACCCCTGGTTTAGGAGATGGGGAATGGGCTCCCTTAGTGGCTCTCCTCCCTCTTCACCAAATTGGTAGTGTTAAATCCTCACTGATGTGAATCTTTTTTCCCTTCCCCCCACTTTTCTTGACCAAGCGTGTAAAGCTGTGGTCGCATAGGTTAAATGAGCTTAAGTTGCAAATCAACTGCTATTGAAACTTCCAAACTGTTTTCAAAGGCAGGATGTGAGGTGCATTGTAATAATCCCATCTTGCGGTTACCAGAGCATAGATCACTGCAGCCAATTTATCTGTATCCAGATAGGGCCGTAGTTGGGCCACCCCCCTAAGGTAACTTAAGGTACTCTGTATATATTGACACATATGTGAACAGAATCAAACCTTGCACTTGGCATTAAATTAGTAGTTTGGTATGTTAGCAAGCATTTTAGGACTGCAAAAGTTGGTTTGGTTTATCTACTCATTAAATTGATTCAGCAATTTTAATAGATGAGGCTAAGACTGAGTGGCGTATAAGAAATATATTTCTTGAAAGCTTTTTTTTTGTCTCTGTTGTGTCAGAATAATAGGGAATGAAAGAAACAAATATTTCATATGGCCTTTTCTTCTAACACAAAGCTGGTAGATTAAATAATATTTTATTGGAAAATGCCTTCAGCAGGTACCTCCTAAATCCCAAGTTCTGATAGTATGTGGAGTGTAGGTGGGTTCAGGCATGACCCAATACTGAGATTAAGCTCAAAAAGGATTTATTGGAACATCAGGAACAAGAACGACAGACAGAGGCACTTGGCCCAGTATATATACCTCAAGCCAGCCAACGTAAAACACACACACCGTCTGTGATAGGCTGTCTTAATGCTGCAATTAGTGAATCACAACACTGGACCTATCTCAGCAGGGATTGGCTGCCTGCCAGCTACTAACAATGTCATTGGAGGGTTTTAGAACCCTCTCTGTCTTTTGTTATACAGATGAAGCTCCTGAGTTACAGGAAACCTGAAGACCTAGGCCAGCATTGCATTCAGCATACAGCCTGACTTCAGCCTACAGTGCCTGCATACATAACAGTATGCACACCCTCATGCTCCCCATGGCACTGATAGGTTAAAAACCAGACAATTATTTAACAAAACTTTAATTGGTGCATAGCTTTAATGAATCTGAAATATTGGCTGTGCTAAAATTGAAGTCAGAAACCCTGTTTTGAAACACATACACACAAGCATACACATACAACACGTTGGCTTTTTGGTAAGGATTGAATTGTCAAAGTGCAATAAAAGGAGAGGTGTGGATGCAGTGAAGGGGCATAGGACTTGGCCACAGAGAAGCTAGTTGTAGATATACAGCAGCTTTGCCAGACCAATGATGCATTTGTTCCTGGCTGCTGCAAGCCCTAGCCAGAGCTCCTGTGTTTGGTTTCAGGCTCTTCAAGGTGTGCAGCTATAAAATTCACATGCTTTTTATTAAATAGTGGGTAGACATAGCAGACAACGCAGCGATTTCTCCAAAGCAGCTCTTTATTTGTAAGCTGGAACAGAACTGAACAGCAAACAACTCAGCCGGCCTGCTTTTATAGGCAGCCGGCTGTCAACATTGTAGCAACAACAACCCAGGGTTTCCCGCCTAAAGTAACTGATGTGGACCTGAGTGAAAACTATATACAGTGGTACCTCGGGTTACATACGCTTCAGGTTATAAACACTTCAGGTTACAGACTCCGCTAACCCAGAAATAGTGCTTTAGGTTAAGAGCTTTGCTTCAGGGTGAGAACAGAAATCGTGCTCCGGCGGCGTGGCAGCAGCAGGAGGCCCCATTAGCTAAAGTAGTGCTTCAGGTTAAGAACAGTTTCAGGTTAAGTACGGTCCTCCGGAAAGAATTGAGTACTTAACCCGAGGTACCACTGTACACGATACTCCTGGTGGCCAGGGTGAGAACTTCAGTACATAACACTTTTCTCTTGCCAAAGGAGTCCGTAGTGGAGGTAGAGATTAAGGTCTTTTATTATTCATAGAATACGATTGTGCTAGGCTCCAGAGCCATAGCTGGGGGTGGGGATAGTCAGGTTTATTGCCCTGGATGAAGCCTCCAGAGGGGCACCATTGAGGCTCCCAGCCTGTATGCATATGTACACAAATGTGCGTTGTGGGAGGCAAACTGGGTCTTTGACCCGGGTGAAATAAAACCTCGCTAGGCTCTGTATGAACTTAGAAAACACAAGCCCCTGCCTGCGGACTTAAAAATAAGCAAGACCTATTGGAGGAAAGGTCTGAAGAAACTGAAATTGACCAATTATATGAAGACTTGCAACAGCTTCTAGAAATGACACCGAAGAAGGATGTTCTTCTCATTATAGGGGATTGGAATGCTAAAGTAGGGAGTCAAGAGATCAAAGGAACAACTGGCAAGTTTGGCCTTGGAGTTCAAAACGAAGCAGGGCAAAGGCTAATAGAGTTCTGTCAAGAGAACAAGCTGGTCATCACAAACACGCTTTTCCAACAACACAGGAGGCGACTCTACACTTGAACATATATCAAGCTACTGGAGATGACATCATCCAGCTTCTGGTGAACCTGGAGACAGTGGTTTTCTTTTCAATTCAGTCATACTTAGCTGTGTTGTGATGGAAATGTGCATAGAATTGTTCAGTGGGACATCTTTATCAGTCAGGGCAGCTCCAATCAACTTCAGTTATCGATGGGATTCTGAATCATGAATCCTTTGGCATTCATTCTCATCACTTGAATACACAAAGACATGAAGAAACATTCTTTCCTTCCCATTCAGAAGCTGAATTCTCCATACCAATCACATGTCAGTTTCCTCAAGGCTAGATAGTAAGACTGTCTGCAGTTATCCTTGGAGATCTCTGACATGCTGGTGTTGAAAAGGCTGTCCTTTTTTTCAACTTACCAGGTGATGGAAAGGGACCACACTGGTGGAACCTACATTCTCCACTGCTGCTTCTTTGAATTTCTGCTACATTATTAACATCTGGAGGGGTGAAAGACAAATCATTAGCTTTTCTGAGCCATTCTACTTGCTGACATCAAAGTATTTTTGTTTTTTTGTTATAATGTCATGTCCTGTTTCAAGACTTATCTCTGTTAATTTTCCTTACCCTTGTGCAGAGTTCTCTGTAGAGCTGAGCAGCTGCACTGTGTGTTAGTATATGTTTGTTTGTGTTGTAAGGTGTGGTTGTTGTTTTCCTGAGTATTCTCTTCTCCTTAAAACATCCCTCTCCCTTTTTGGTGATTTGGATACCAATGTGTTAAAGGTTGCCAGACTGTTCACAAGGGGTGCGCGTGGTTGGAATGTGGAAAAGGAAAAGCATCCTACATCTTCGTCACCTTGATCCAGCAGCACAAAACTCTTCAACTAGCAGATTGGAACTGATAATTAGGTGAGCTGCACTAGCAGCACTACTGTCACTGTCATTCATATGCTTGATAAACAAGTAAGAGAATCCTGTTATGCATGTTCAGGCTAAAGAAGGGTTCCACATATGAAAAAGTTGAAGACTACTAGATAGCTGGCTAGTTGGGGCAGAATATGGATAGGAAGGCACATGCTACTGAATGTCATGCAGTGTGGACAGTTGTCACATTGTGCTTGTCAGCAAGTGTAGCAGGATCAAATGTATGAGCTGTTTGTCTAGGTAACAAGAATGCATTCTTGTTGATACGTTGAGCCATCTTCAAATATCTCAAGGGCTGTCACATGGAAAAGGGAACAAGCTTGTTTTCTCCTGCTCTGGAGGGCAGGACTCGAACCAATGGCTTCAAGTTACAAGAAATGAGATTTTGACTAAACAGCAGGAAAAACTTTCTGACAGTAAGAGCTGTTTGATAGTAGAATGGTCTCCCCTGGGAGGTTGTGAATTCTCCTTCCTTGGAGGCTTTTAAGCAGAGATTGGATGGCCATCTGTCATAGATGCTTTAGCTGAAATTCCTGCAATGCAGGGGGATGGACTAGACGACCCTTACGGTCCCTTCCTACTCTACAGTTCTATGATTCCATTATTCCCCTGCCCAAATTTGAAGTGAGGTCAATGGGCTCCTTTCTTTTGTTGGCTGTTGATGTGCATGATCACATAATGCACATTGATCGAAACACTGCACAATGCAATTTGGGGAAGAGCTATAGCTTTGCATACGCTTTGCGTGCATAAGATCTCAGGTTCAATCTCCAGCATCTCCAGGATTGGACTGGGAAACAACCCATCCTGAAACCCTGGAGAAGTGCTGCCTACTCCCTGTAGACCATGCATGGGGATCCTCTGACCCACAACCCCCAAGGTCCTTCAAGTAACTTGCCCTACACCTGATGCCATATTCTAGCAGGTGTGGTAAAGACATGGCTGCAAAGGAATAACCAGAAGGCTTTAAACATGCTCCTGATTATTCAGTTGATGAAACAGACACAGAAACTTTGTAACTGCCAGCATAACACACTGTTTACTTGGAAGAACAGATACTAGAAAACAACAACAACAAGAACAACAAATATTATTTCTACCTCACCCATCTAGCTGGGTTTCCCCAGCTACTCTGGGCGGCTCCCAACAGAATATTAAAAGCACAATAAAACATCAAACATTAAAAGCTTCCGTAAGCAGGTCTGCCTTCAGATGTCTTCTAAAAGTCAGATAGTTGTTTATTTCCTTGACATCTGATGGGAGGTCATTCCAGGGTGGGTGCCACTACCGAGAAGGCTCACTGCCTGTTTCCCCGTAGCCTCACTTCTCGCAATGAGGGAACCGCCAGAAGGCCCTCGGCGCTGGACCTCAGTGTCTGGGCGGAACGATGGGGGTGGAGACACTCCTTCAGGTATACTAGAGACAAACCAGAAGTTGGAGCCACTGCTTGAAACAGAAAGTGGAACTGATGGAACATGAAGAAGCACACTAGAACCAGGAAGAGGTATACCTCTAGCTTACCAGATGTTGCGAAACTATAACTCCCATCATCCCTGGTCAGCTGGGGCTGATGAGAGTTGTAGTCCGCAATATCTGGAGGGCCAAAAGTTCTCCATACCTATCCTAGACCAAGAAGAAGTCTTTTGTTCCTCTTTTTTTTAATGCAATTTTTATTAGTTTTTCACAATTTTTATAAACACAAACATCACACAATACAAACGAACAAACACACACACAAAACACACATGTATAATTTCAAATCCTTTTTTTCTTAAACCTTACTTCACCAACTTCCTCATACCTCCCCTTTCTGCATCCCAATTTCCAAATTTATTTCAGCAAATCCTACCCCTTGGTTTTATCAAATTTTCCCTGATTCTTTCCTTTTACTTAATCTTTTGCAGCTGTAATCCCCTTTTTCTAAAACCTCAACATTTTAGCGTTCATTAATTTTACAATGTTTCTTAAGATAAATTTTAAATTTCTTCCAGTCTTCATCCGCTGTCTCTTTCCCCTGGTCACGGATTCTGCCAGTCATTTCGGCCAGTCCCATGTAGTCTATCACCTTCATCTGCCATTCTTCCAGAGTAGGTAGATCTTGTGTCTTCCAATACTTTGCGATGAGTATTCTTGCTGCTGTTGTAGCATACATAAAAAAAGTTCTATCTTTCTTTGTCACCAGTTGGCCGACAATGCCCAAGAGGAAGGCCTCTGGTTTCTTAGGGAAAGTACATTTAAGTACCTTTTTCATTTCATTATATATCATTTCCCAGAAAGCCTTAATCTTCGGGCACGTCCACCAAAGGTGATAAAAAGTACCTTCAGTTTCTTTACATTTCCAACACTTATTATCAGGCAAATGATAGATTTTTGCTAGCTTGACTGGGGTCATGTACCACCTGTAGATCATTTTCATAATATTTTCCTTTAAGGCATTACATGCCATAAATTTTATACCGGTGGTCCACAACCATTTCCAGTCAGCAAACATAATGTTATGACCAATGTCCTGTGCCCACTTAATCATAGCTGATTTGACTGTTTCATCTTGTGTATTCCATTTCAGCAACAAGTTATACATTCTTGACAAATTCTTAGCATTGGGTTCTAACAGTTCTGTTTCTAGTTTTGATTTCTCCACCTGGAAGCCAATTTTCCTGTCCTGTTTATAAACCTCCATTATTTGATAATAATGGAGCCAGTCACGTACTTTAGACTTCAATTTCTCATAACTGAAGTCTTTTGTTCCTCTTCCTGTCCAGAGGAGCCCGATGAGTGAGCAGGACCAGTCCATGGTCTGGGACTACTTTACTGCCCAGGCTTATGCTCTAAAACACAGTTCTGTGGTTTGCCACAGAAGGTTCCAATTCTAGCACTGGTAACTTTCTACTGTCTGCTTTCCACTTTTGTCCTCGTCATACCAACATATATACTGCTGACAGGGATATTCTACACATACTTTATTGTTTGAGAGACAGATTTATTTCTTTAGGTCAATCTCCATCAGAGTTGACAAGGCCTTGGTATGTTCTCCAGTGAGGTTGTTTGTTGACTGCACTGTGCTGTGATTCTGTTTGAAAGAATGTCTGTGAAAATGGCAGCCCTCCTGGGTCTATTCTGTTGTTTGTGTGTATGTGATTTTACTGCATTATCTTAATTGTCACAATGAGAGGAATAGCAAAGCAGGCAGGAGAAGGGGTAGATGAAGTGACACTATCTCCAAAGTGCTTGAATAATAATAATAATAAAACCTCTCAGTCACTCATAGGTTGGGATTGTGGCTATAATTGCAAATAGTGCTATTAATACAATGCTTGTTTCATATCATTTTTTATAAGGGGGGGTGAAGCATTTCACCGTTACCCAGCTCTAAATGAAATTAACATTCTGCAGTGTTTTCCAGTCAATGGTTAGTTTGCACACATGAGTGGAGGCAATTAGCTGGGAAGTGATTGAGCACCGTGACTGGGGAGAGGATGAGTATTGGGTCACTGTTTGGAGAAAATAAGGTGTAGGGTAGTTCTCTGAAACTATCAACCTCTTCCCTTTTGGTAGAAATTGATGTTTTAAGCTGAGATAGGGGTGCTTTTGAACCTCTTGAGGCTCTGTGGTTGTAAGGCCCATATACCCACACTGCCACATTGAGAGCAAACAATGGTTGAGGAGATTTGGCACCTCTGGGAGGGTGAGAATATGCAAAGAGTAAAGCCAAGCAGACAGTTCCAGTCTAGATAGTTCATTTCACTGCAAATTTTACAGTAAACTTAACACTGAAGCGTACAGTCTGCAGGAATCCTCAGGTTTATTCGTGCTCATTAATTAATCAATTTCATTGCTGAATCACTGCCCACGAAACGCCCTGAAGCCATGTCACAACAGAAACATCAACAAATGCATGCGAGCATGTGCACGCGCACATGCACACACACAATTCCAAGCTAAAGACATATACAGACCGGGATTGGGTTGCTGCAATACATGTTAAACTACCCTTGGCATTGATCTGGAGACTACAGCTGGTGCAGAAAACAGCAACAAGTCTGCTTATGGAGGTGGCATATAACACCTTGCTTGAAGGTTTTGTACTGGCTGCCAGTCTGCTATGGGGCTCAGTTGTACAGTTGACATATAAGGCCCTGTACAGAGCTTAGGACCATGTTACTTGAGAGATTGCCTTATTCATATGTATATGTGACAAACCTAGACAGCATCTTAAAAAGCAGAGACATCACCTTGCCGACAAAGGTCCGTATAGTTAAAGCCATGGTTTTCCCAGTAGTGATGTATGGAAGTGAGAGCTGGACCATAAAGAAGGCTGATCGCCGAAGAATTGATGCTTTTGAATTATGGTGCTGGAGGAGACTCTTGAGAGTCCCATGGACTGCAAGAAGATCAAACCTCTCCATTCTGAAGGAAATCAGCCCTGAGTGCTCACTGGAAGGACAGATCGTAAAGCTGAGGCTCCAATACTTTGGCCACCTCATGAGAAAAGAAGACTCCCTGGAAAAGACCCTGATGTTGGGAAAGATGGAGGGCACAAGTAGAAGGGGACGACAGAGGACGAGATGGTTGGACAGCGTCCTCAAAGCTACAAACATGAGTCTGACCAAACTGCGGGAGGCAGTGGAAGACTGGAGTGCCTGGTGTGCTCTGGTCCATGGGGTCACGAAGAGTCGGACACGACTAAATGACTAAACAACATATATATCCCAAAAGTTTTAACAAATTTACTTCACATGCAATATATCATTCACTTGCAGTACATTTTCTGTTTTTACTTCCCACCCCTCTCCCCTGTTTGTTGTTGTTTTTTTATGTAGCCGGTGGATCACAGTGGTCTGCTGGAGAATTTCTCCTACACATTCCAAAGATCTCATAAGCTCGCTGCACGGTAACTGGGAGCAGGGCTTTCTGTATGGCTGCCCCTGTTTATGGAATAGAATTCCTGTCAAGATGCTACAAGCACTTGCCACCTGCCCTTTCCAGAAACAACTGAAGATGTTTCTGTTCTGACAAGCTTTCCAAGCTGCATGAATCGGTTTGCAGCATGATTGCCCATTTTTGTTTTGTTTTTCAAATCACGTTCTTTGGTGTTTGTGTTGTGTTTACCTGTTTTTTTAGTTGTTTTTATTAATGTTCTGTACAATGCCTTCAGATATGTGGAGGGTCATCAAGTATAAATAATAATAATAGTAATAATAATAATTTGTATCCAATAAGTTAAAGTCACATAGTGATATACTTGCTCCACCGGCTAAACTTTTTGCACGCGTGAAACATGATTGCGCAAGAGCTGGTTGCTGGTAATGAGTTTTTGCTAGCACAACTGTTGCATTGGATTTCTTTGAGCTTTATTAAGAACCCGAGACTCCCCCCTCCCCAGTTTGTTAAACTAGTGAAAAAACTTGTGATTCTATCAAGGGGTTCCCCCCCCCACTACTGCTGCGTCTCCTCCTGCCTAGTGCCAGATAAGGGCTGCTGTTGGCACAGTGCCCAGAACCAATGAAGGGGGAAGCATCTAGGGAGCGGAGGGATCTCATAAATATATGAAGGAGAAAAAGTACATTTGTTCAGTTCCCCTCAGAGGCAAACTGTATCACTGACAAAGCATCATTTTACTCTTACTTCCTCCCTGCCCCCACTATGAATTTACAATTGTGTGTGGATATGCAATGCATTCATTTTTTATCCTGCAAAGCGCAGTGGGTTGGAGACAAAACTGAATTTGAAGTGGGGTGTGTGTGGAGCCTTTTAATGCAGTGGGTGATACATTTTTTTGCATAGAATTCTCCCCCCTCCACCGCCTTGGCTTCTCTAAGCTGGGCAGGCTGATGTACTTGTTTTAAATCAGTCCGCTGGATCAGCCTGGGAGCCGGGGAAGGAGACGAAAGAGGGTCCCTGGAGAGAACATTATCCTGCCTTGTTTATAATCCAATTCAATTGGCTTATCTAAAAACTGACTGGAGACCAAAACCACTTTCCAGAGCTATCGATATCTAGCAGGTTGCTACGATACACAATCAGGTTTGGTTATTTTTTATTATTGCTTTGCTGCATTATGCGCATCTAACAATATTACAGTAGGCCTACCTGTTCCTTTCTTCAGCAAAGGAAGCATAAATATCTCACGCATGCTTTGGAGCGGGTGGTGGGTAGTGGATGAGAAGGGGGATCTATTTGATTCTTCAGGGCCATTTGCAGTTTGTGGTTCAGTGCAGCCCTGTTGGAGTAGCCATAAGATGTTGAAGCACAGAGAAAGCAGTGGTGTCCACAATCTTCCATCCAAGAAACCCCAGCAGGGGGTTTGCCTGCTGGCGGAAGCTGAATTATGAATGCCACTTCACGAATCCTTCAATATCTTCCACCAGCAATGTTCTTTTAAATCTACATACGCATATAGTAAGAAATGATACCCCACCACAGACGCACCTGTCCTTCCGATTTCTTATCTTCTTAGAGTAATTTCTAGCTTACACCATCTCTTTCCTCAGGTATTGTTCGCCTGTGTGTGCCATACACCTGTCCTTAGGTAATCCATCCCATTGGCAGTTAGCCCCTCGGCTGTCACTCATTACTCTCCTGATTAGCAATCACAACACATGGAATATTTCCCTCTATTTCCCTCAGCCTCTGATCAACCATCTCAGGAGACTCTATGAAACACCAAAGTGACCGTGACGCAGTGCAACTTTGATGCTCTGTTAGGCTGCACAGTGTGGAATCAGGCTTACCAGTAAGCTAGGTTGTTTATCACACATACTCACAGGCTTTCTCCTATTTATAGTGTCCTTTCATAAAACTTGATTAGTTTGGCATTTAGACTTGGCTGCATTCCGGTGCCACCCAGGGGATAAACTTCCTGTCACACTTGCCTAGGCTGTTACTCCAGGCTTTTATAATTTAAGTGGAAAATGAAAATGGGTTGATGTTTGATTATCTGGAGGCTGTGGGCTCAGCTTCTTGCCCCTTTGTCACCAGTTAAATAAGCAGCAAGCTGTGGTTAGCTCAGTTGCTCTGGTTTAGGCTAACAAGGAGTGGGTGGTGACGCCCAGGTAGAGGATGTGTTGCCAGGGGTTTTCCCTGCAAGGCTTACAGTGGGACAGCCTTTCCCCTACTTCCACAGTTGTATCAGAGGGCAAAGTGCATCTAGAGTTAGGAACATTGGAAGCTACCTTATACAGAGTCAGAAATTTGGTCCTCCAGAAAGAGGACAAAAGACCACACGGATCTGCATGAAGTTTGTGTGCACTAATGTATATGTGTTGATTCAAATTTAGAAATTATGTCTACAATTTAAATAGACACCTGTGTGTCTGCTCAGACGGCTGTCCAGATGCTCACTGCTAATGGGCATTCTTGATACACACCTCATTCTCCCTTCTTAGGATCCATTACCTGTTGACCAGACTTTAACCAGGCAGCCCTTCTGCCTGGTTATGCACACTTCTTCAGATACACTGAAACACCCCTTGCCTTTTCCTGTAAGACCTATTGCAGTCGTTAAGAGTCGTCAACAGGCTCATCTCAGCTATCTGCCAATCTCCCATTCCCACCACCCTTCTGAGTAATACCCCTCCCCACCTTCTCACTATATAGAAGGGTCTGGCAACTTCTGTTTCAGTGTATCTGAAGAAGTGTGCATGCACACGAAAGCTCATACCAAGAACTAACTTAGTTGGTCTTTAAGGTGCTACTGGAAGGAATTTTTTATTTTGACATGTAGAACAGTAGCTCTGGATATCCTTTTGTGCCCATCCCAACAAGTTTTGGACCTGGTGATGCACCTAGATAAGCAGGCTATGGCCAGGTAAATATTTGATCAGTTATATTTGGTGTATTGGCTCTGTTCAGAGGCTTTTGAAGTCACTGGATTCCTGCATACCTTTGCAGCCCCTAGGAGTGACTATTCCTTCAAAGCATTTTCCATTATTTTCATCCTGAAAAGCTTTTCTGTAATGCAGTATGCACCAGGCTACCATTAAGGATAACTCAAAAGTTACCGGTGGTTCAGAATGCTTCGGTTTGCCTCTGAATGAGTATCAAGAGGTGACAGTGTCCTTCTGTTCTTCAGCAGCTGCACTATTGCTGCCTGTGAACTCTTGGACCTAATTCAGGTTGCTGATGCTTACAAGTAAAATCTTTCATGACCTAGAACTGACATCCTGTGAGAATTCACACTGCTTATAGTCAGTCGATCCAAGGCTTGCTCTGTACACCCTCCTTAGACAAGGTTAAAAAACTTCAACTGCAAATGGGGAAAGTATCCACTTCAATTGCCCTCAGGCTTTGAAATGGCCTCCTTAGCAAGGCCAGAAACTACCCTTCTCCTCAGAGGGGTTATATTAGAATGACTTTTAGCAGCTGAAACTGTTAATTGGCCCCTAAAATAGTTCATTGGCACCTCAACACATTTACTTGGAAATAAATTCCATGTATTTCAGTCAAACATAATTCCAAGTTATGTGTATAGAACAACTGTATTAGTTAACCTCTTATTAATGTGTTAGTTCAAGAGGGAAGCGGCTGGCGCTGTGGGTTAAACCACAGAGCCTAGGGCTTGCTGATTAGAAGGTCAGCGGTTCGAATCCCTGCAACAGGGTGAGCTCCTGTTGCTCGGTCCCTACTCCTGCCAATCTAGCAGTTTGAAAGCATGTCAGAGTGCAAGTAGATAAATAGGTACCGCTCCGGCAGGAAGGTAAACAGCATTTCCGTGCACTGCTCTGGCTCACCAGAAGCGGCTTAGTCATGCTGGCCACATGACCCGGAAGCTGTACACTGGCTCCCTCGGCCAATAAAACAGGATGAGCGCCACAACCCCAGAGTCAGTCACGACTGGACCTAATGGTCAGGGGTCCCTTTACCTTAACCTTTAATGTGTTAGTTCACTGTGTTTGTTGGGAATGGGGAAACATACACACACACAAACAAACAAACAAACAAACACAAAACAGAAACCTATCCATTTGTTCTGCAATAGTTTAAGTGGGATGGCTGACTTATCCACAAACTATGCAACCAGGAAAAAAATGTAAAATTGGAACATTGTGTAGACGCAAAAACACACATTTTTATCATATTTAAAATGTCCCCTTCTAACTGTCAGATGAGAGCCAGCACATAGCCAGGTCAGGGTTAGCCAACACTGCACCCTCCAGAAGTCACTGAACTCCTACTTCCACCAGCTTCAGCCACTGAGGCCTCTGCTCAGGGATGAAGGGAGCTATGGTTCAAAACATGTAGAGGGCACCACGTTAGCTAACCCAGTGTTACACCAAAGATCAATGAGAAAAAAGCTGGCTTATAAGTAGGTCCATCTAGTTTCGTACTGTTTGTTTTGTAAGCTGTGTAACATTCACACTAATTTCACAGGCTGGTGTGTGTGTGTGTGTGTGTGTGTGTGTGTGTGTGTGTGTGTGTATCTCCAAGGTTCCATGTTGGCAACTTAGCCTTGCCACCTGGATACCCTTTTAAAGTGGAGAGGTTGGGGGATTGAATCTGGGGGTTTCTGCATGAAAGCCAGTACCATTGAACTATGGTTTCACACAAGTGCACCATAATCACCTGACTATTATTAAAATGCTTTTACTGCATATGTTTCATAAACACAGGCTTCCCTTGCTCCCACTGTCCCGTGAATCCAGTTTGATGTAGTAGTGGTTTGTGTGTTGAGCAAGGACTGTTGTGACCCAGGTTCAAGTCTCCATTCAACGATAAGCCTCACTGGTGGTTTGGGATAGCGGGGGTGGGAGGCGCTTTTTCTCAGCCTAACCCACATCATGCGGTTGTTATGAGAACTGTGCCTGTCACTTTGAGCTCCTTGGGGGAAGGGCAGGATAGAACTAAGGAATCTAAACCAGCAATGAAATGGGGAGAGGGCAGTGATGGTTGTTGATGATGGTTCCACCTTCACTGAGTCAGAGGCGTATCTAGGACCCCTGGTGCCCTTTGCAAGGAGCTGTTGCAGCTCCCTCACTCCGAATCACTTTGGCACACGTTTTGTGCTGCTGTGTGAGAAGGACAGGACGCTCCCCTCCCCCACGCACATTTGATCTTGCTACGACAGTGGCATCACCTCGCCACATACATACGGTATATGCCATGCACCTCGTTGTTTGAAAGGTGATTTTTGAGGCTCACCCTGGACCTGTGCCCCAGCAGAGGCCAGTTTTGCCAGCCCCTGGGTACGCCTCTGCATGGAATTACCATCACCTGACAGCTTCATATCATCACCTCCCAGAGCTGGTTCTGTCATTGCTGATAAGTCTTTGGATAAATCCTGGAGCTCTTAAAAGCTACTATCTGGGAAATGTAGGCCCATTATCTCAGGCACCAGGGATACCCTTCAAAGGCAGAGCAAATCTGCAGCATGTCCAGTAACATGATGTTATTAGAGACATCTTATAGATCCTGCTGCCCATAGTCCAAGTGTGAAATTACACATCCTGGCCGTGGTGGCATCAAAGGCCTGACAAATGAAGGGCTGCTCTGCCTTTCTCCTTCTAACTTTTCCTCCTGATGCTTTCTATTTTCTCCTCTGTGACCTTTTTGCTGCTTTCCGCACATTTTCTTGCTCAATGATGTCAGTTGCTCTTCCAGAAACAGGGGTCCCTCCTAATGCAGTGCAGGGTGAGGGGAAAGGGAAGACTCGGGCCTTAAATAAGAATTGCATCTCCCCATGTCCTGAGGGGGAGTAGCTCTTTCTACCTTGGTATATCCTACTTCACTTTACACTTTTGCCAATCTACACTGACACCCCGGTGTGTCCTGTTAAAAACACACTCTGCTTCATGCTGGAATGAGAATTAAATCTTTAGGCTGCAGCCTTTCCAGATACCAAATGCCCCAGGTGTCCAAATAACCTCCAAGTGCTATTCCTACCTAATGCATCTCTGGGCCAAGGCAGGCCAGCAGGGTTAATACTTAAAAAGGGAAAGGGGAAAAGAGCCCTGGGACTATCTTGGCATCTTAAATCAAGGTACTATGTTGAATGAGTTTAACCAATTCATTTCACTATGTTGGCAATATAAGTTGGGGTTTGGAACAGTAGGCAAATTCTACATTAGGGCAAGTTTGGGCTAGAATACTGAATGATTAAAAAATAAAGGAATGAAAAACAGCCCAGGAAGATTTTGTCTTGCAAAAATAGCATTTGCTTCAGCCTATAGCAAGTCAGTCACTTCCCCATGTCACCACAGATTGAATTCAGCATTGAGTCTTCATGTCATGGCAGACATACAGCAACCAGTACTGGCATTTCCCATTGGAAGGGGGTTAATGAACCAAAGAGGGTATTAAAAGAAGGAAGGAAGGAAAAGAAAAATCATAGCTCATCCAGTAATTAATACCTGGGCTTTTCAGTGTTGGTGGGAATGACAACTCAAAGCCTCTGTAATGTTGTATACTGGACTTAACCATCCATGGATCCTTTACCTTTACAATTAATAGTCTTTCCTTGGAGTTCAGGCTATTTATCTTCAAGTTTGGTTCTTGTTGAAGGTGTATAGTAGAGGTTGATAGATATCAAGCTTTTCCTGAGTCCTTAGATGCCTCTCCTACTGGTAACACTGCTCTAAAGGGACCAGGTTATAGCCAACTAAGAACAGACTAATTGAAATTAATGGACCTATGTTAGTCATGCCCATAATTTTGATTTTTTTCCTGCTCTAAGTAGGAGTAACATTGGATGTGATGGGTTGCGGAAGGCTCTTTTTTTGGTTGGGATGGGCAAACAGTGTTTTGTCTCCGCATGAGCTCTTTAACTGTTCAATTCCTTATTGTCCCCTCACCAACAAATTGCAGCTACAGAGGTGACACAAGAAACAGTGGAGTCCCTGATGCAGAAGTTCAAGGAGAGTTTCCGAACCAATACACCCATCGAGATAGGCCATCTGCAGCCAGCACTTCGCAGCTCTTCAGTTGGGAGGCGAAAACGCAGAAACCAGCCCAGAGGTAATTTCACAACTTCTGGAATATTGAATCATTTCCCCACTCTCATCCTTCCTCTGCCCCATTTCTTATGTGCTATCTTTCCTTTTGCTCATTCAAACTCAGGGGCTTGGGCATGCTTTTTTTTTAGCAATGATGCTGTTTCTGGTATGTACCTGTACAACAGGCTGCATAAGGAAATCCTCATGCAACTTTCCTCTGACACTTCCATAATCATCATGGGTTAGGGAAATGGAACTTGTTTACACTGATACATCCAGGATACAGTCCTGCACCTCTTATGCTGCACTAATGTGCTTTGGGATTTGGTGCTCCAAGTATCTGGGTTATTTGTCAGAGGCAATTGAGAATCTTCCAGGGGTGAACATAAGAAGAGTTCTTCTTTACTTACCTATTTTAAATACCCTCTTTCTCACTGTGGCCTACCAGATGCCTCTGGAAAGCCTGGGAGTAGGATATGTGCACCACATCTGTCTCCTGCTGTTGTTCCCCAGAAACGGATAATTAGAAGTGTGTTGTCTCTGATCATGTAAGGTTGCATGCAACCAATCATTATGACTCATATCCTCCGATAGCCTTCTTGACATTTCCTAGCACCCTTTTAAAGTCATATGTATTGGTGCCTATTAGAGGCATGTGAAAAAATCATTAGCATTTGTTCTCATGGTTTCTGTGGCTTGGTAGCTTCCTAATTCTACCTAACTTGTAATGTTTCATACACAGTTATGAAAACACTTGCTGCAGCAACTGTTCTCAACTTCTTTCAAACCTTCTTTTTCCATAAGAGTATCAGTTGCATTGCTTTACCTTCTCTATGTTACAGCCATTTCAAACATATGCACTCGCATTGGTTAGCAGGTGAAAATGATATTATTCTCGACATCAGCCATCTGAAGACCCCAGCCTGGGGCTTCCCATACTGTTATTTCCCCTGGTCAGTGATGCCATGACTCAGATGCTGTCCAGTTAAGCAACAGACATTTATTGACTTAACATGACTTGACTCTTGAAAGTAAAACCATCCTCAAAATGTCACTGGAAAGCCAACTTAATCCAAGTTTTTAAGATTTTCTGCTAGTAATGTATACTATCCCTGCCTCCTCATAGCTTCCACTTCCCCGCGGGCCAGATAAGGCCTGAGGGACTCATTTATCTGGCCCGCAGCGACCCCCACCACCCACTGCCAATGCCTGCTCTTACCGGCGCTGCACTGTGCGGCTGTCCACTTCCAGGTTGGAGGAGCACCGGAAGTAGCTTGTGTGCATGTGCAAGTGTTATTTCCTGTGCACATCCAGGTCAGAGGAGGCCCGTGCACATGCACACAAGCTATTTCCGGTGCTCCTCTGACCTGGAAGTGCGCCAGAAATATTGTGTGCTCACGCGCTCCCCCACCCTCCGGCCCGCCGCGCGATCGGCGCTGGAGACACTGGCCTGAGGCGTGGTAAGTTTGCTGACCCCTGATCTAAATGCAGAGCACCAAACATTACCCACTGTGGTTTATCACACGGGGGTGCCTTTGGGGTGCATCATCTTCCTTTCTATAGGAACCCACACAAAAGAGGGGAGTGGCTTTCCATTGTCAAGCTGACTGCATGCATACCTAACCCCTCTGGGCTTCGGATAGAAATTGTGGGTGGGTGTCTTGCCTTAACAGAGTTTCATTACTCATAAATGGATTTGGGAATATGGCATTGGGCACAGTGAAAGCACTTGTGAAATGATCGCTTCCTTCAGCTGGCTTAAGGTAGCAAAAAAAGGCTCCCAAAATGTTCCATCCTGTTTGTGGGAGGCAAAATTCTGGGGAGCATTTCAACAAATGTTCTTCATTGGTGAGCAGAAATTCTCCCATCCACTTCCTGAGGGCTGGGAGCAACATGACCAGTTTGGGGGAGACAGTTTATTTGTTCTCTCCCCATTTTCCTCCTGTGCAGCAGGAAATAGATTGTTTTCTATTGTTATTGGAAAACGATGATGATAATGACGATCTGCCTATTTAGGTAATTTACTGATGCCTGCTAAATGCCTTCGAGGATCATACTCTTACTAAGCTGAACTAGTTAAAACAACTAAGGACAGGGGGCTAGGCAGTAGTTCAAATGGAGAACTACTTAGCCCTTAACCCACATAACCTTAGAAATTGGATTTTTGTGCAGGATGCCAACCAAGACAGAGCATCCATCATTGCCGCCTGTTACTTTCCTTGGTACCCGCAAATTCTGACCAATCACCCATTACCTTGAGACTCTGACCTTCCCACAACAAAGGAGACCCTTTGCAGAACTAATATTTCAACAGATGCCCTAGGCATATTTAGAGGGGAGATATCAGGAAATTCACCATATGGATTGCAAATGTAAATGGATGCAATCAGATAGAGGACACCACACACTATCATGCTGATTTGCCCCCTATATACAATGCCCAGAGGAAAAATTATATTGCCAATTCTTAATTGGTTTCCAGGTCAATCCACACAGGAAGTGACAGTTGAACTCCTAGCAGATAAACATCTATATATTACACACCAGGGAGCCAAGTTTGCGCTGGCAGCCAAGAAACTCCATTCTAGCTATGTGAATGCACTCCAATATTAAGTTTTAATGCTGTAAAATTATTTTTATGTTGCAAACCCGCTACAGGTTACGTTGTGTGATTTTAGATGGAAGTTTCCTTTTATTCTCTGTCGTCCATTGTAAAGTCCTTTGGCGCTATAAAATAAAATTGATTGACTATTGACTATTTAGGTAATTTATGTACCATTTCATATTTCAAAGGAAGTCTGTAAGGTGTTTACAACATCCTAAAGACACTACAAATAAAATTCAAAAAAGGAAGGGGAAAAAACCACAGGTAAAAATATACACATTTTAGAGCAGCAAAGATAATAATCAGTGACTGCCCCAAATAAAAAGCAATGGCAAACCTAGACAGCATCTTAAAAAGCAGAGACATCACCTTGCCAACTATGCCAACAAAGTTAAAGCTATGGTTTTCCCAGTAGTGATGTATGGAAGTGAGAGCTGGACCACAAGGAAGGCTGATCGCCGAAAAATTGATGCTTTTGAATTATGGTCTGGAGGAGACTCTTGAGAGTCCCATGGACTGCAGAAAGATCAAACCTATCCATTCTGAAGGAAATCAGCCCTGAGTGCTCACTGGAAGGACAGATCCTGAAGCTGAGACTTCAATACTTTGGCTACCTCATGAGAAGAGAAGACTCCCTGGAAAAGACCCTGATGTTGGGAAAGATGGAAGGCACAAGGAGAAGGGGATGATAGAAGACGAGATGGTTGGATAGTGTTCTCGAAGCTACCAGCATGAGTTTGACCAAACTGTGGGAGGCAGTGGAAGACAGGAGTGCCTGGCGTGCTCTGGTCCAGGGGGGTCACGAAGAGTAGGACACGACTAAATGACTAAACAACAACAAGCCCCAAATAAATGTGATAGAAAATATTTAGGAAAATGTTCTCCTTGTTTGGGAAGCATAAGAAACAGAAAATTATCTGGGGTAATGGTGGGGGGAAACACCCATTCTCCTCCAATAATGATCCAGGAAGGACCTTTTTTTCCTAAAAAAATATTCTCAGCATGCGCTTGCTTGAACAGGACTTAGATTTTCCAGACAATGATTGGAGGCTGGAGGGAAGAAAATCCTTTTCTGGTTTTTTCTGTTTTTTTCTGTTTGATTCTCTCTTCTCCCTTATTTATTTCTGAGCTGTGTGAAAGAGAGAGAAAAAGAGAGAGAGAGAACTCTCTGTATGCTTCTCCTGTACTACAGGCCTGAAAAGCATTCCTTTTATTACTGTTATTGTGAGGATGATAGTTTGGGACATAAATAATTCACTTGGTGGAGAGAAAACGTCGCTTTTTCTTAGCTGCTTTAAATGATGTAATTTCTCTTGTTGTTTCTAAGTATCCAGAGAGATAATGCTGAGGTCATTAATTGGGATGGGACTTCTGTAAGCCTAACAACGTTTGCCACCTTATCTTCACCCTGCATGCAAATCAGGATGATAGGGAGTGGTTATATTGTCTTATAACCAACCACTCCCGTAAACAAATCAGAACAAATGCTCAGTAAATACTAGATATAGTATAACCACTACATAAGCTTTGTCTAAGCAAATCAGGGTGAATGCTGAATAAGCAGGTCATGTGGAGGAGCCCTAACTCTTCCCTTTTGTGCTATTTCTCTTATCTAAATTGCCTTGTGATCAGCTGGCATTATCTTGGCTCTTTCCCAGGGTAAGGGTAACCTGTACTCTGGGTCTCATGATTGTTATTGGGGGTGGGGAGTTGATTCTATTTTCCTGGTGTGCTGTGACACAAATCTAGGAGGAATGCACACTCATCTTGTGTTGATTGTACAGTATATGTGGACTAGGAATGAAACAGTTTTTCACATGGATTTTTTGCTTTCTTCATAGGATCTTTCCATTTGTTTTTGTTTTTAAATGCATTTTGGGTTGCATCCAATGCCCTACTCAGAGTAAGGTAAAGGTAAAGGTACCCCTGCCCGAACGGGCCAGTCTTGACAGACTCTGGGGTTTGTGTGCCCATCTCACATCTATTGGCCGGGGGCCAGCGCTGTCCGGAGACACTTCCGGGTCACGTGGCCAGCGTGACAAAGCTGCATCTGGCGAGCCAGCGCAGCACACGGAACGCCGTTTACCTTCCCGCTGGTAAGCGGTACCTATTTATCTACTTGCCCCCGGGGGTGCTTTCGAACTGCTAGGTTGGCAGGCGCTGGGACCGAGCAGCGGGAGCGCACCCCGCCGCGGGGATTCGAACCGCCGACCTTTCGATCGGCAAGCCCTAGGCGTTGAGGCTTTAGCCCACAGCGCCACCCGCGTCCCCATACTCAGAGTAGACCTGTTGAAATTAATGGACATGACGAACATAGATCCATTCATTTTAATGGGTCTCCTCTAGGACTTAGTTGGGTAAAACTCGTTATATCCCAATCTTTCACCAAGGAAGAGTTCCAACTGGTGTTTATGTTTCCCCCTTTTTCTCTTCTTTTGTCCACACAAACCCTCTGAGGTCAGTTAGGCCCAGACAGTGTGCCTGGTCCAAAGACACGCAGCAAAATTTTGAACAAGGGTCTCTTCAGGCTCCATCTGGTCCTTCCACTTCACGCTTGTAATAAATAGACCACCTGCTTGCCACAGGGAAACTCGGCTCCTTTTAAGGTGCTTTTTTTGCTGATAGCCGCAATAAATCTCTTTAGTCCTTAAGGTGCCACAAGGTGCCCTTTTGCGTTTTCTGTCAAGCTGGGCGTTTTAAAACCACCTTATTCTCTTTTAAACCTTTTGGCCTTGTATTCTCAAATTCTTCTTCACTGCAGCTGTTTTTTCCCCTGCAGCTCTTTCCCTCTCCCATTTGGAATGTTCTCTTTTTCACGGCTCATGGTTAATTGCCCCTTTGGTGTGCTAGTGATTGGAACTCTATTGAACATTAAGGTTAAATGATGATATCACAACTTAGTATGTTTGCATTTTACATCCAATTGCAAACACAAACCCTTCGCCTCATTAATCCTTCACAATCTTTTTTTTATTTTATTTTTTACTCTTCCTAAATGAAATCGTCGGTTTGGGATGCATTTATTTTCTCCCTAACAGCCTCATGACAGTTACGCCAGTGGAGTTCACATCCAGCGTTGGTTCCTGGGTAGAGACTAGTACCTGCCTTTGATGGATGTGCATGTGTGCAATTATTTTTACGGTTCCGTTTAATTAATGCCGAACCTCCTCACAAGCTTATATTAGGAATGGCTTCCATTGTACGTATCAACGGGTGGAGGAAGGTTATAGGATGTAAACAGCTCAAAGCAGGACAGATTGTGAAAAGAACTCCACAAAGACACACAACAAATAAGCAGCACTCCCTTAACTGTGTTTTAAACATTGTCTATTTCTTGATTTCATTACATCTGATGTCAAGCTGTTTCTAACAGCAATGGGTAAAGTTTATTCCCCTCATCTGAAGAATACCTAAATGTAAAATAGAGAAGATGAAAGAAAAGGGAAATTCCTTGCTATTTTACAAAGCTGTTAGACTTCTTTGTTTTTATGTATTTGTTTTCTCTACTCCAAATAAATAACTAAATAAATGCAAATCACCAAACACTCCCCTCCTTAAAAAAACAGTGTATAAAGCACCTAATAAATGTTGCAAAGAGGCAGGTAAGAATGGCTAGGAATGGTCCAAGGGTTCTTTTTTGAGAGATGCCTGCAAACAGCCAAGTTTCAGATTATTGCTGCATGCCCCTGCAAGACAGAGGCCTGAGCTAAAACAGAGTCACATCTCACCAAATAAATCCTGTGTGGTGTTAGCAAACCTATTCTCTGTGTCAGGCTTCCTTAAATTCAGCCCTCCATATATTTTAAGACTACAGTCATACCTCGGGTTACAGCTGCTTCAGGTTGCGTTTTTTCGGGTTGCGGACCACCAAAACCCAGAAGTACTGGAACAGGTTACTTCTGGGTTTCGGCAGTTGCACATGCACAGAAGCACTAAATCATGCTTTGCAGAAGCACCGAATCACGACCTGTGCGTGTGCAGACATGGGTTGTGAACGCTGCGGGTTGCAAACATGCATCCCGTATGGATGTTCATTGTACATCCATACAGTGTTCACTGTACAATTCCCATCATCCCTGACCACTGGTCCTGCTAGCTAGGCCAGAAACATCTGGAGGGCCGAGTTTGAGGAAGCCTGCCTGTGTAATGATCCTTATGCAATCAAGGTAGCTCCACACATGAACAAGAAAGGA
Source organism: Podarcis vaucheri (assembly GCF_965113315.1). Lineage (NCBI taxonomy): Eukaryota > Metazoa > Chordata > Lepidosauria > Squamata > Lacertidae > Podarcis > Podarcis vaucheri. The sequence goes on along the minus strand of NC_138758.1, from coordinate 45,337,307 downwards.
AGTAACATCAAGCCTGAGAGCATCCCCGTGTTTGCAGAAGCAGCAAACCACAACGCTGGAGTTGGCTTTGGGTTCTATCAGTGAAAAAGGCAGGGTTTAAATAAAGATATAATCATAATCATAATAGCTTTTAGAAACAAGAAAATCTAAAGTGGAGAACACCTTAAAAACAGCCAGGTGAGTATCCCCATGGCCACATAATGCTGCCTTGTTGGTGAAGAAGGGATGCAGTTTTATGAAAGGGACATGGCTGGTGGAAGCCTTTAACGGGGCAGTACTCTGTGCCGTAACATTTTGTTTCAGTTCCTGATTGCCAATAAATAATTATTTTATGAATTATCTATTTATTGGTATTTTGATGCTGTATTTTGATCTTGGTTGCCAAAAAGCTGTTGTTCTTTAGTGGTAAAGGTAATGGGACCCCTGACCATTGGGTCCAGTCGTGACCAACTCTGGGGTTACGGCGCTCATCTCGCTTTATTGGCCAAGGAGCCGGCGTACAGCTTCCGGGTCATGTGCCCAGCATGACTAAGCCGCTTCTGGCAAACCAGAGCAGTTCACGGAAACGCCGTTTACCTTCCCACTGTAGCGGTACCTATTTATCTACTTGCAGTTTGACGTGCTTTCGAACTGCTAGGTTGGCAGGAGCTGGGACCAAAGAACGGGAGCTCACCCCGTCGCAGGGATTCGAACCGCCGACCTTCTGATCAGCAAGTCTGGTTTAACTCACAGCGCCACCCACATCTCTTTAGTGGTTGGATTCTGTCAAATGCTCATAAGTATTCTGAAGCAGTACATTTTTGTAACATATGTCAGAACTTCTTTAAAAAGAACAAGTGGAACCTGCAACAAAACATTGCAGTGTGAAGATTTTTGTAATCTGTCCTATAACCAGAGGATTGAGTTTTGTCCTCATTTGGTGGGCTGGGGTGGGGTAATTGCTTGGATTTTTAGTAAAGTTCCAGATAGTTTGTTTCCTTTTTCTCTTCTATCTGCTAGTGTGGCTTCACCAACCCATTATCTCTCAAGGTGACAATTGACTTGTTTGTAAAGAATGATTAATTGATTGATTATATTAAGGTTACCAGACATCCCCGTTTCCTGGGGACAGTCCCCAGATTTACAAATCAGTCCCCATACAAAATCCATTGAAGCTGAATAGTGTCCCCGGATTCATTGAAAAAAAATCTGGTAACCTTAGATCATATTTCTATGTCGCTTTTCATTCAAATAAATCCCACAGTGATTTACTAACAATAAATAAGAATATCATGATAGAACATAATAGAAGTGACCTTACAATGCTACTTTACCTTTCCACACTGGACATAGAAAAGCAGAATATCAGGTGGAAAGGACATTTTCTGTGTGGATGGATTTATTTATTTTCCATAAGGGTAAATAATCCAGTCATGTGATCCTCATACTTGTGGTCTGATGTTATACAGCTGAGACACAGGTTGACCACCTGATAATGATGATGATGATGATGCCAAAGCTGCTCCATGCCTGAGCTTGCTTCCTACAGTATTTAGTGCGAACCCCAAGAGACATGAAAAAATTGATTTAAAAAGAGGATTTGGTGCCCTCTTTTGGATCAAAATTTTAAAGTGGCCAAATCCACTTGTCCAGAATCAGAGGTAGTAGTAAAATGCTGAAAATATATCCTGAACAGCAGGACCAATATTTTGCATATATAAACATAGAGCCATATCAGTGCATACGTTTAGCACATGTCACTACCATGCCTTTCAGTTTCAGAGAGTTGCAACAAACATTCACAAAAAAGGACTCCGGTGACATCTTAAAACCACAAAGCTGTTACTCTCTTGGGTGCCACAAGACTGTCTTTAATGTGTGCATGTAAAACAAATTTGTGTGTCCTTGAGGGCTTGCCAGAGGTCTAGATACTCCAAATAAAGAAAAACAAAGCACCTCAGGATTTCAACAGGAGTCCGTTTATGAGCCATGAAAAAGTACCACAGCACCCACACATAGTTGTGCAGGTTCAGGCAGTAGTGTTTATTCTCTGCTAGCTTTGCTTTAAACAGGCACAAACAGCCGGGGGAGGGGGGAATAGTATGTAAAGGGAAATCCTACTTTAAAAGCAGCTGGCAGAGTTTAGCCCCAGAAGTATAAAGCTGTTAGGTGGATAAGAGCCGGCGCTGAAATATGGTGTTTATCTTGACTGCCAAAGGTAAATAAAAAGGTTAAATGAGCTCCTTTCCCGTTTAAAATAAATAAGTGATTAATAGCTCATTCTGCCAACGGGAATAATTTACTACGGTCGGGGCTGTGCTTAATATGTTTCTCAGGCCTCTGCCGTGCCGTAATTCACCAAAAGCTCCCATTTTGGAGAGCGGCTGTGAGGGTTGGGTGAGGGGTGCAGAAAGTGCTCCGCTATCAGAGGCTGGAAGCCTTTGAATGCAAGTTGGGATCGCAAGTGGGGAGAGTGCTGTTGCACTCAGGTCTTGCTTGCTGGCTTGCCATAGGGATAATCCCCCTGGAATAATAAAGGAGCGCTTGCCAATCTCATGCAGATTTATAGTCTCTTTTGTCCTTCCTTGGCAATGCTGAGTCGCCACCTTACCTGAAACTAATCTTCCCCTGTCACAAAAGAACACACCATGTTGCAATGGCTCTCCTGGACAAGCTCTCAGTCTGCAGAGGCTGGGCCACTAATTAGGAAGCCCTTTGATTGACTCCTGCTGCTGTAGTGAACTGAACTCAATAGAAGGGTCATGGCCAGAATACGCAAACTGCTTCAACTGGCAAGTCTTGCAAGTGAAGGTAGAGCTATAGGGATGCAAATGCTGTGATCAGCGTAATTGAGCAGTGATGGGCGTTCCACATGGCCTCACACAGCACTGTACAAAGGAACAAAGGAAGCAGCCTTATAATGAGAGAAACAACTGGTCTATCTAAACCAGTACTGCTTATTGTAATAGGCAGTGGCTCTCCAGGGTTTTGCATTGTTGGAGGTTGCACACCAGGGGGGGTCTTGCCCACAGAGACAAGTGCGAGGGCACCAAGTTTTGGAGGGCGCCAGGGAAGAGGCAGAAGCTGGACGCGGTACCTCCTGGCATCAGCTCGCTGCCCTTGCCTGCCTCTGCCATGCCGTGCTGAAGCAGTGCCACGCCTGGAACCTCCGCCTGCCGTGGCCACCGCGGCACGGGTGCCAGGGGAGAGGCGGAGGCTGGGCACAGCGCCTCCTGGCAACAGCTCGCCACCCTTGCCCACCTCACTGAAGCAGCGCCACGCCCAGAGCCTCCGCCTCTTCCTCGCCGGAGGAGCTGCCCTCCAGCTGCTGCCCGCCTCCTCCAGCCCTGCAAAGCTGCCAGCAGCACTGTAAAAAGGTTGGCAACTCTGGGAAATGGGGGGGGCGCGCCGGAGGGATCTTTGCACCACGGTGCCGGATATTCGTAAGACGGCCCTGCTGCACACTAGCAATCAGACGTAGGGAGAATGCTGTTTCACTCAGGTCCTGTTTCTTGGCTTCCCATGGGCAAATGAGGTTGAATCCCGAAAGACAGAAGTACAGTGGTACCTCAGGTTACATATGCTTCAGGTTACAGACTCTGCTAACCCAGAAATAGTACCTCGGGTTAAGAACTTTGCTTCAGGATGAGAACAGAAATCATGCTCCAGTGGCGTGGCAGCAGCAGTAGCAGGAGGAGGCCCCATTAGCTAAAGTGGTGCCTCAAGTTAAGAACAGTTTCAGGTTAAGAACAGACCTCCGGAACGAATTAAGTACGTAACCAGACGTACCACTGTACTATTTCTGGGGGACAGGGAGCGGGTGGGGGGGGACTTCCTGGTCCTGAGCGGGGTAACTGTGCCCCTGAAGTACCAAGTGTGCAGCCTGGGAGTCATTTTGGACTCATAGCTGTCCATGGAGGCACAGGTCAATCCTGTGTCCAGGGCAGCTATCTACAAGCTCCACCTGGTATGCTGCCTGAGACCCTACTTGCCTGTGCACTTTCTTGCCAGAGTGTGCATGTTCCTGTTATCTCCCACTTGGACTACTGCAATGCGCTCTACATGGGGCTACCTTTGAAGGTGACCCGGAAACTGCAATTAATCCAGAATGCGGCAGCTAGACTGGTGACTGGGAGTGGCCGCCGGGACCTCATGACACCGGTTCTGAGAGATCTGCATTGGCTCCCAGTACGTTTCCGAGCACAATTCAAAGTGTTGGTGCTGACCTTTAAAGCCCTAAACGGCCTTGGTCCAGTATACCTGAAGGAGTGTCTCCACCCCCATCATTCAGCTCAGACACTAAGGTCCACTTCCGAGGGTCTTCTGGCAGTTCCCTCACTGTGAGAAGTGAAGTAACAAGGAACTAGGCAGAGGGTCTTCTCAGTAGTGGCACCCTCCCTGTGGAACGCCCTCCCATCAGATATAATAATAATAATAATAATAATAATAATAATAATAATAATAAATTTTATTTTATAAGTTTGGCCACTATGTTGACAGGATGCTAGACTACATGGGCTAGTGACCTAATTCGGTAGTGGGGCTGTGTGCCTCTCTCTAGCAAGCAAATATTTGTGCTCTTTGCTGACTTTTCAAAAAGAAAAGATAGCAGGAGTCATAGTGGTGGTGGCTTTCCATCTATACCCCTCTCCTCTTAGGTTTACCTCCGTTCAGTGTTTTCTTGCTCTGCATAGAAATTGTCATGGACTGGTTGAACGCCGAGGAATGGTGGGAGTAATCAGTTGGGGAACAACCAGGGGAAGAAGTGTCAGGGCCCAGAGAGTGCTAGTGGGATGATGATGAGTGGTCAGAGGGAGAAGACGGGGAGGAGAAGGTGTCAGAAGCTGAAGGGGTAACAGGGCTTAGTGAGCGGGGAGAGTCTGTGGCAGAGAGAAGTAAAGAATCAGAGGCAGAAGCTGGTGAGTGAAAGAAGGGAGGCCAGGAGGCAGAGTTGAGTCTGGTGGTGAAGAGTCATTCATTTCATTCATTCAGCTGTTATTGGCATAGTTTAGACAATAAAATCATAAAAGAGGTGAGGAAACAACATTGGTAATCCAGACATATTAAACACATGAAGCGTATAAAAAGACTCAATAAGCCACCATTAAGTAAAATTAAGTCATTTTAGATTGGTTGGCTTCAGAAAAACTCGGTCTATTAAAGACATACTGGTCCACTCTGACCTTACATTGGCATGTTTTCCCACTAGTTCTAGCTTGATGTGTCATCATAAATGTAGCAGATGCGTATCTTGCCAGTTTGTGTTACAGACAAAAGAGATCTACGATGCTCAGTCTAACTTTATAATTCACTATCCACCACTTCAGTACCTGCCAGACCAAATATGTGGTGTACTTAATTAGATGCCCTTGCAATTTAATTTACATTGGATCTGCTACGCGGGCTGTCAGTGTCCGCATTGGGAAACATCAAGCCCACATTAGGAATCAAGTCATGAAGGCACCTCTAGTTGAGCACTTTGTAGAACACCATCATGCAGATACAGATCTACTCTACACAGTCTTATAGGTTAATCAGAAAAAAAAGTTGGGATGAGGAGAGATTATGTCAAATTACTGTACCAACAAGAAACCAGACTGATCTATCTGTTTAAATCTCTGCACCCTGGGGGGTCTAAATACTGAATTAGATTTTAATTGTTTTGTTTAAGTTTTCTGTCAAGATGGCTACTGTTGGTATGTTCTTTGCTATATTTCGGATAATGTACCTTTAAATTTCCTGTAAATCTATGTGATTCATTGCACCTGTTGAGAGCCTTTGTAATGCCACTAGGGTTTAGCCAACAGCATCAGCTTACTACACTTTTTAGTGGTAGCTGATCCATGGCCATTTGATGTACCTTTGGGGACTATTAATTTGGTATGTATTTATTATTGGTTGGTTAACATGCAGGGCTTCCATTTCTTTCACTGGACTGTATCTGAATGTAATGGTTTTCATTTCATATTATTGTTAACTGATGAAGATTTATCATTGAAACAGTTCATTATCCTGGAAGAACTGTACTGTCTGCTGCTGTGCTCGGAGCACCCTACTGAGACATTTGGCGCACCCATCTCATGTTTGTAGGATATTGACTGTGGAAAGGCATTCTGCCTCCATTTCAGTGATCTTTGACAGTGAATTACCACTCCTACCATTCCTGTTCATGGAACATTTATTTGATTCTTATTAGTTTGTGACTTCATGCACATATTATATGTCTTCTGTTTATGAATTTTGAAACCGTATAGTGTTATAAAAATATTTTCAGTATATTGTTAGGCGACGTGTTGCTCATTGTTGTTGCAAGTGTAGAACCTGACATTTGTCCCTTTTGAAATTCACTTTGTTAGTTTTGGCTCAGTTCTCCAATCTTTTTTGAATCCCAGTTCTGTCTTCTACGGCATTAGCTACCCCTCCCAGTTTGGTGTCATCTGCAAATCTGATGAGCATCCCCTTCATCCAAGTTATTTATAAAGATGTTGAATAACAATAGGCCCAGGACAGAACCATGATGCAAAGACACCTTCTAGCTTTCTTGCTGCTCTTGCTTCAAGATCTGGAATTAGGCCCTGTGGGCAGCTGTGGCTACATGTTAGTCTGTTGAGTGGATTATCAAGCTTGTAAATCAGGAAACAGGATTAGAGAGAAGAAATGCCTTGATTAAGATGTGTTTCTGGCAGAAGCTACATTAATAGCTGCAGATTCCCCCCCCCCCCGACTCCTGGGCTGCATTCAGACAGTACTTTTTCTTTTTCCTTACCTGATGATTTCCACATTTTATGTGTTCTTTCACACAATGTTAAAGCCACTTCTGGAAATCTAATGGAATCCAGCAGAAGTTTAGCATTCATTTCTGTGTTCATTGCTTTCGGAAAACAATCCATTTGCACTGGCATTCCCTTGCAGTTTTCATGTATCATGCCATGCAATGAAATTTGTGGTGGTCTTCTGGCATGCAGTTCCTGCCTGCCATTTCCATGAGTAAATCATGGGGGGAGAGAAGCATGCATGCACAAAAAGGGTGGCGTTATGCCCAGTGACATTTGCTGTTGTGTCTAGGGTTGGGCACTATCGCCAGCTTAAACATCACAATATACCAATATATCACTATGACTAAAGTAAGGATGGAACTACATCAGAAGCAAACAGGGTCATGTCTTGGCAACTGCTACTACTTAGGGGTCTAAAACTGATAAATTTTACTTACCTTTAACATACTGTTACAACTGTTATTTTACAGTTCAGGTAATTTTTAAATCCGCACATTTTCTCTAAAATTAAAGCTGTATAAGTATAGTTAAAAAGGTAAAGGGACCCCTGACCGTTATGTCCAGTCATGAACGACACTGGGTTTGCGGTGCTCATCTCGCTTTACTGGCCGAGGGAGCTGACATTTGTCTACAGACAGTTTTTCTGGGTCATGTGGCCAGCATGACTAAGCCGCTTCTGGCGAACCAGAGCAGCACACAGAAACGCCGTTTACCTTCCCGCCAGAGCGGTACCTATTTATCTACTTGCACTGATGTGCTTTCAAACTGCTACTATAGTTAGAAGTCAAAAATTGAAAGAATTGTAAAATTTAAACAATTTAATCTGTCTCAGCTAACTGAAGAGTAATTTAAATAGACTAAATGCCTTCCCCTCTGCAGTGGCCACAGGTAGATACTCACAAATTCCTTATCAAGTGCACCTGTGTGCCTGCAGTCAGGGAGTACCAGACTCACTGGACCTGCCCTTTGCACAGCAGAGTTCGCAAACAGATGCAGAGCAAGATGCTGGACCTGCAACCCACAGTTCTGAGAGAAAGCCAAATGAGGTTCCTCCTAGTGGACAGGAACAAGGACATTACTGCCTCAATGGCTTCCTTTTTAATCTCCATCTTACCCGAAAGGGTTCTTAATGAATCATCCCTCTAGGGAATAGTGAAGCAGAACAACTGAGTGCCTTTCGACCCTCGAATGCCTCACTCCTGTCCCTTTTAAATCTATCCCACTGACTTGAAATGTCTTAACTTGAAATGCCAAAAAAAGGTATTTGTATTTGTATTGTATGGTATTGTAATTTACAAATGTCAAGTTGCATCTGCTTCCCCACTCAGAGGGCCAAGTGCAGCTCCATGCATGTGTGTGCTCCACCGAGTTCTACTAAACCTACTTCTACTTTCCTAGGAATAAGCCCCATTGATTTCAGTAGAGCTTACTTGTGAGTAGACACACATTTGCTTTCACTGCTTACTGACAAACACCCCATCGTTCTCACTAGACAACTACCCAACCTCCCAGCTGTAATGTGGCCAGTTAAATTCCCCCCGCCATTTCCCCTATTGTGACACTGAAGCCCAGCCCCCAGCCCCTCCCCCCAAATCCCACCAATCTCTCACTTTTTACCATCCATAAAGAGCCAGTAGTAGTTAGAATGTTAGACTATGACCCAGTGGCGTAGCGTGGGTTGTCAGCACCCGGGGCAAGGCAAGTAATTTGCGCCCCCTAACCCGTGGATTTTAGCACTTGAGTGCGAGCGCGCCCCCCCCCAAGATGTTGCGCCCGGCCCCCCCTGCACCCCCACGCTACGCCGCTGCTTCAGGCCCCCCAATAAAACATTTGAGGGGGCCAGTCCCCCAGTTGATGGGCATTGCCAATGTGATCAACTATGCAGGGCGGGGCTTACTTGCCTCCCCCCCCAATATCATACTGTATTCACGTTGGCTTACTTCTGCCCCGTAAGCCTTTGCACCTCCACGTCTCCTTTCCTCTCTATATGTAAGAGGGTGAAGGTCAGGCTGGCAGCGCAAATAAGGGCCCCGCTGCTGAAGGCCTCGCCCGCCGCGACCTCCTGGTCCACGGGCAGGGCAAGAAAGTGCCTTTTCCTTGGGGGGGGAGTCTTAAATTTCAAACCATTATTATTATTATTATTATTATTATTATTATTATTATTTCTCTACCTCCACCGACGACTCGCCACGTGCGAGGAGGGAGGCAGCAGGCTCCCTTCACCTCCCCGTCCCCTCAAGGGAAAGGGAAAACGACGTGAGGAAAAGCGACGCGGGACAGCGAGCGAGCTTCTCCTCAGAGCCTTTTCCCGCCGCCCCCTCGCAAGACAGCCCTGAAGCCGAGCGCGGAGGGAGGGAGGGGCGGGGCCCGGCAGAGTCTCGCTGTCCCCCAACGCCTCTCGAGGCGGCATGAGGGGCGCCGCGTCAAGGGCGCCCGCGGGCGCAGCGGCGGCTCCTGTCAGGTTACGAGGCGGGCCCGGCGCCTCTCCCCCACCCACCCCGTCCGCCCACCCATATCCCGCTCAGGAGGGGCCGGTGGGCTGGCGAGCGCCTCACGCCAGCAGCACCAGAGAGGGAGAGAAGTCCGCCTCCCGCCGCCGCCTCTGCCTCTTCATCCCCAGCAGCAACTTCCCTGCCCGGCTCCCCGCCGCCGCCGCCTCCTTTGCAGTAGCAGCCGCCGCCGCCGCCGCCACTCCTCCTCTCCTCCCGGGGACGATGCTCTGGCTCCTCAGCGGCAGCTCCCGAGCCGTGTCCCCGCGGCGCCTCCGCTCCCCCGGGCTCCCCTTGGCTCCCCTTCGCTGCCTAGCTCCTGCTGCACCACCTGGGGGCAGCGCCCATGGCCGGGGCTTCCTCCTTCTCGAGACATGGGGCTCTGCTATAGCCTGCGCCTGAGGCTCTTCGGCGACTCCGGAGGCGGCGAGCGCCCCCCCAGATGTTGCGCCCGGTGCGACTGGCACCCCCCACGCTACGCCACTGCTATGACCAGATAGACCCAAGCTCAACCATGATACTCAATGGGTCTCCATCTCTCAGCTTATTCCACCTCTCAAGATCTTAACTAGTGCAGCTGCTTGGAAAAGAAATACATTCTAATTCCGCCCCCCCCTTCCTTCCTGCTAAGTGAATTACCATTGCCTCTTCCCAGGGAGTCAGAATGCTGATTTCCTTTCCAGCTTGTGCAGCAACACATTGTTCTGCCCCATCCCCATGTTTTAAAAACCTGTGCAGGTTCTAGGTAATCAGAAAATGCAATATCCCTGTCACTGACTTTCTGAAGATGTGTGGCCTGGGTAATTTAACCTGTCAGCACCATCAATCATGGAGGCGCAACCAGCAGCTGAACAAAAATGGAGGGGTGCAGCTGAACAAAAATGCAGGCAGCTGTGCAATGGGCTGCAGTCTTCTAAAAGCACCCCCCTTCCTCCTCTGGCTTGTGCCTTTTGTGTGGCAGCAGTCCATTAAATGCTCCCTTAGTCAGTGAGCTGTCTTGCTTTTAGCTGAATAATTAAGTGCTTAAACTAGACATTAAAACATCTTAACATAGGTGGGTTTTGAGTCGTTTGAGCCTCAACAGTTTCCCTTGACTAAATTACAGATATAAAACTTACATTCTTGTGGAGGATCATTTCCTGCAAGAAGAGATGTATATAAAACTGCAAAAAGTGCTGTGGCCCCTTAGAGACAGAAACTGGTTTAATGAAACATTTAGTTTATTGGGCTTTACTAACTGGCTTATGGCAGTGACAATTCTCAAAGCGATCACAATACTACTTATGGTCTTGCTGCTGTAGATGCACAATGCACAGGACTACAGTTGTCGCCCCCCCCCCAATAAATTGTTAAAGGTATCTGTGCATTTATAGGAGAAAACTGAAAATAAATCACCTACAAATAGCACTCTCAAAGTTCTGATCCTTAAGCAGCCAAAACTACAACATTCTTGCACAAGAAGTGGGAGTATAAAATATAAATAGGTCTGGGGTATCCTCCCAAATGTTGCAGAAGTCAGAACAAAAAGAGCCCCCAAACTGGGCTGGGGTGTGTGTGAAAGCCCCCCCCCCAGCCCAGTGAGGATTGGTGCATAACATCAGCCTTTGGTCAGTTGGGTTTGGCATAAATATCAGGAGTCTAGCCCCCTACGCTGTCCTGCTTCACACATCTGTGATATCTGCATGCTACACTCCAAGACCACCACTCCAGCAAGGGCAGTTAGGACCCTACATTGGGAAATATCTGGACTTGGAAGCAGCCTGATCCCTGTTAGAATTCCTGCTCCGTGATTGCAGTCATGGGATTGTCTATTACATGACGGTATATGTTTTGACTCTACAAAGTGGGAAGTGATGGAGACAGGACGTTTGTGTTACTGTGTTCCATGAAGTGGGACTATTGTCCTTTGTCATTCTCTTTGTTGTCTGATGCTAGAGAGAGAGGGAGCCATGTTGCAGTGCTCCATGTGTACACAAAATGCTGAGTTGCTGAGGTCTGTTACACAAGCTTGTCAAACTGCGGATCCCTAAGTGTGCTGATGTCTGTTGACATTGGTCGCTGTGATGTTTGGGCTGAAGAAAGCTCATGAAGCTCCCGAATGATCAACCAGGAGGGAGAGAACATGCCAGCCAGTCTCTGCCAGGGTCCTACCCTGTCATGTGGTAAAGTGAAGCAGGTTGCTTCAGTCACCACAATGAAGTGGCCACAGGATGGGACATAGATAAAAGCAGGAATGGACAGTGCAACAAGACCCCCAGCTAGAGGTGTGGATACCATTTGGACTCCACTTCAGGCAACAGGATGTCTGGGCCAGCAAAACAAGGTGGTTAGATATAGCCCAAAATTTCCCCACGGACGACCTTTCTAGATATTCTCCAAACAGGGGCATTTTCCAAAGTATTGCAAAGCTTGGCAACTTTTCATACCTTCCAGAAGAGTGCAGCTGAATCTGTGCCACTGCCAGGGTCTGTTGTCTGAGCAGAAGCCGCAACACATTTTCCTTTGAAATATTTGTCTCCAGTTCTTGGTTGAGTGGTTTGCTATCATCTAACTCTAGTTTTCCTGAAGACTTTCCTACACTTCAGAAGCATTCCCATGTGTTTTCTCCCTCCCAATGCTAGTGTCCTTGAGAATGTTTTCAACACAACCTGCTTCTCTTCCTCCACTCCTGAACCTGTAGAGGCTGCAACTAGGGAACATAGGTAGCACAGAGCTTCCTTGCAGCTTAGGAACATGAGAATTTTCCCCCAGTCACTGAATAAATCCAACCCAGGCAGTTGCTATCTCCTTTAGGACTTCAAGAATTGAATGGTACTGGGTCATTCATGAGAGCACTTTAATGCCCTACGTTGTGCACTTGTGAACAGGTACAGTGCCAGATTTTTAAAGGGGAGAGTTCAGGGTGCCTCCCCTTCCCTCCCCCTCGTAATAAAAAAACAGGGCAGAGCCCAGTCCTGTTCACCACATTTTATTTGCCATTGCTGTAGATCTATTGGCCAGGCCACTACATTTTTGTTAACTTAAAATGATGGGTGCCCGATATGGATGGGTGCTGAACTTAGTTTTCCTGCTCACTTTGTTTGAGTTTAGCCATAGATTCCTGCCCCTGCCCCTGCCCCCAGATCTAGGCCTCAAAATGCACACTCTCAAACATTTAATAGAGGTAACATAGGGACTATTGTATCCTTACAGCACCCTTATTCTGACAGCAAGAAATTGTAGCCTAAGGACCCCTTGTCTCATTGCATATTTCCCTCCAACATGTTGTATTAATTTATTCTGAAATAGCAGGCTCTATATGGTGCCAATAGTTCAAAATGAACTTTGCCAGCGGCAGCATATGATATCATAGATTGGACACTTGGTGATGTGTTGATGAATGGCCCTAGGTCCTAGCAACCGGTGTCAAGATACCTACAAGCTGGTGTGTGTGTGGTGTGTGTTAATGTCTGAAGAAGTAGCTCAGAACTAAAGAAAGGCAACTGGTTAGAATGTCTGTCTGAGACTAGGGATGCTTGTGTTTAAATGAAGCTCACGGTGACTTTGCTCCTGTAACTCTTTCAGCTGAACCCACCAGGATTGTTGTGAAGATTAGCTGTGTGTGTCTGTGCACACACAAATGCACACAGCTGAGAGCCTTGGGGGCAATATAAAAGTAAAATGATAAAAACTAGGGCTCAAGGGATGCAACTAACACAACATTCTTTTAAAGACATCACCAACTCTTTCCCCAAATCAAAATTAGAAACAATGTTTTACCAGGCACAAGTATCATTAAAGAGAGCCTGTCCCTTGTCGGTTGAATGCAGGAAAACAATGGCTTCAGAACTAAAGAGCACGTTGTTGCTTTGCAGGAAGTAGTATCTGAATGCAGAAATGGAAGATTTTGCAGTGTGGGGAATAAGCCTTGCTTATTACATGATCTTCCAGGTCTGGAGCTTTTGCAGTAAGCCAGAAGCAAACCGCCATGCCATATGCAGTAGCTTACTATGTGCAGGGCTTTGTGTTAGTCAGATTGCACTCATGCCATAATTTTCAGAGAAATCACAATTCTATTAATATTGGTTGTATGGCTCCCACTGTTATTCCAGTGCAAAAGCTTACTAGGAGGTGGACGAGTGCCAGCAAATTGCTAGTTCATAGCCAGAGGGCTTCAATTAGCAGCCACCCAGAATAATGATTTGTTTCTCTTTGATAGAATTTTACAGAGGGTTGTGGTTGTTGTTAGGTAACACCACCACCCTAGACATCTTTTTCCCTGCCTTGTATTTTTTACTTTAGCATCTCTTTAACTTTCTGTTGGTAAAGAGTAGAAATACAGACTTGAAAGACTAATCAAATAATAGAAAATGATAAAGCATAGTTCCACGTTGTCTTAGAAAAACAACAACCCACAGTGTTCTTCATCCAACTAAGTTCTACTCAGAGTAATCTCACTGAAATTAATAGATCTAAGTTAGTAATGTCCATTATTTTCAATTTATTTATTTAAAATTTATGCATGGCTTGTCTGTAGTAAAGTTGCTTTCAAGAAAAATATATAATTATGATTAAAATACAATTATAGTTAAAAACAGTTAAAACATTAAAAAAAAATAACAGCAAAGGAAGGAAGGAGAAAGCCAATAGTAGCTATACTCTGAGTAGGGTTAACATTGGATACAACAAATTTTGTTTGGTAATGCCAAATCTTGTTTGGATATGCCAACCTTGACATGGTAGGATTTTTTTAGATTCTACAAAGTCAGTCTCCTAATGATTGTTGGCAACCCTTGGTATAGTATGTAGATCTCCATTGCTCTCTTAATCGGCAGCAGTATGAAGCATGTTCTTGCTTAAGAGACCTCCGTATCACAATTGCAATTAATTGCTTGCTCTCTGAAGGCTGACAACTGTGTATAGCACACACATTTCAGTGTGTTTCACAATATTTAAAATCTCATTTTATCCTTATACAGTAGGCTAGATTGTGTGTGTATAATTTGATAAGCACTCTGTAGTGAGCTTCATGAAGAATCCCCCCCAAACCTTGTCTTCTGGCTGTGCCAGAGGTTGAGATCTTTTACCCGAGTGACATTTCCTAGAATGTGGGAAGCCAGTACAGTGGTACCTCGCAAGACGAATGCCTCGCAAGACGAAAAACTCACAAGACGAAAGAGTTTTTCATTTTTTGAATTGCTTCGCAAGACGAATTTCCCTATGGGCTTGCTTCGCAAGACGAAAACGTCTTGCAAGTTTGTTTCCTTTTCTGGGAGGTTTGGTGCTTGTGTGTTTTCTGGGAGGTTTGGTGCTTTTGAATTTTTTGGATGTGAAGCACTGATTTTTTTTGGGGGGGGGGTTACGAAGGTAGGAACTGTGCTGCCATTCCTATGGGAAACCGTGTTTCGCAAGATGAAAAATTCGCAAGACAAAAAAACTCGCAGAACAAATTAATTTTGTCTTGCGAGGCACCACTGTAGTGTTTTTAGCCTTAAATATTTCAAGGGCAAGATAGCCATTAATCTCACCCAAGCTGGCTCTATAACATAGCCTGTCTGGCAAATAAGAACAGGGATGGCTCTCCTAATTTTTAGCCTTCTTATTTTAAAATGTTTTTTATTATATATTAATAAAAAAGATGGATCTAAAATTTCACAGGTCAGGGCTTGTCCACATTTCTGCTCATCCTGTCCCTAGAAAGCATGGGTCTGAGAGGTCTTTTGCTTGTCCTGTTCATTCTCTGCATGGGTGCAAGAGGTTTTCATTTGCTCTGCCACTTTCCCCTGAAAAACCTGCTCTTTACTGCTGAATTGGAGCAAACAGGTTTTTGCAGATTGATATTTGCTCCAATTTAGTGGAAAAAGTGAAGATTTTCCCAGGGAAAAACAGCAGGAGAAACAGAAAACTGCTCAGCCCCATGCCTAGAAAGCACAGAACAGGCAGAAAACTTATTGGACATATGCTTTCTAGGCATGCGGCAAGCAGAAGAGTGGATGAGCCCTGAATCAGAGCAAATGTCAATCTGCGGAAAACCCAATTGACCTTTGCTCTGATTCAGCAGTAAAGAGCGGGTTTTCCCAGGGAAAACCAGTAGGACAAGCAGAAGTGTGTATAAGCCCTTTGTGAAGCAGACAGGCAGTGAGTGTCCTCCAATCCCCAAACAAGAAACACTTTAATATATTTGCCTCTCCCCCCCCCCTGTCTCTGAGCTCCTAGGCATGCTAACTATCTCATTCAGGAATTCAGTCTGCAAGTGTGGTCGTTGAGCTGATGCTTCTCCAAACACAGGCTCCAAGAAAATGCCACCATATGGTCACTCTCTCCCAACTATCCTTGATAATTTGAGTACAGTTCACATGGTTCACAACTGGTTACAAAATGGCTTTCCTCTGACTCTCTTTGGAGACTTTGGTTCATCATAGAGCAGGCACAGGATGCCATAGCCAACAGCTTGAGACAGGTGCCTTTGGGATGCTTTTCTATACCCATACTAAAAGCCATGTCCTGTCTTCCGAGGAGTTCATTGGTTGAGTCAGGTGGTAGCAGAAATACCCCTCCTTATCTGCTCCTGTTGGTTGAGTTGTCCATCATGCCCTTGGCAAAGATGGGGGATCTTCTGCATCCCTTATTGGTGAGGCAAGGGGCAGGTCATCTCAAAATGGATCTCCAAACATCCAAAGGGTGAAACATACTGAGGTGCAACCCAGACATTTAGGATGGGCACCCGTGCCTTAGGTTGGGGAAATGACTTGAAACTATCAGGTTGGGGGCTAGAAGCCAGACATGTAGAAAAGTCATATGATCTCATAAAACAGACTTTTTGGGGGCAGGGGATCAAATGTCTATTAAACAATATAAAAATTTATATAAAACAATGCAACACTTACATAAAAGGATGGAACTCCTGATAAAAAGGGGGCAGGGCTTCTGCCACTTTTTGTGAAGACAAAAAGCATGCCTTCTATTCTTCACAAGTCACTGCATTAAGAAAATAAGAAGAAGCTTGACTGTATATACAGTGGTACCTCGGGTTAAGTACTTAAATTGTTCTGGAGGTCTGTACTTAACCTGAAACTGTTCTTAACCTGAAGCACCACTTTAGCTAATGGGGCCTCCTGCTGCTGCCATGCCGCTGGAGCACGATTTCTGTTCTCATCCTGAAGCAAAGTTCTTAACCTGAAGCACTATTTCTCGGTTAGCGGAGCCTGTAACCTGAAGCGTATGTAACCTGAAGCGTATGTAACCCGAGGTACCACTGTATTGACAATATTTATTTTGATTCATTGACCAAATCTATTATTTACTGGTCAGATTCTCAGCCTGACCTACATCTCAGCACAGTTTCCATTACACTTTCCAAGAGATATTCACATCTCTTGGTGGTTGCTTGACCTTATTGCTTCCCTCCCAACCAACTTCGGTAAGGCTGAGCTCTGTCAGGTTAAAAATTTCTTTTGGTTCTTGATTTGGAACAGAGGTCTCTTAAAGGGGCCAGTCCTCAGTATTACTCACAACTGAAAGCAGCTTTTGTGTCTTTAACTGCTCTCCATTCGGTGCAGTCCTCTGCCTCCTTGGCTTGAAGTGATTAAGATTTCCATGGGCCAGGGGGCGGCACTTTCATTTGCAGTTCTCTTGCCAAGAAGCGTGCAGGATGCACTTCTGCGTAGAATAATAAAGAATTTTTACAACAGTAAAATACTTTAATGGCAGTTTAAAGGGCCACTGTCAACCCCCAGAGGCCTCTTTCCTTTTAACCTTCTTCACAGAGTGAGAGGCGTGCGCCAAACATTTTCACAAGGCCTTTCATTTTGCTTTTCTTCTTTGGTTTCCCTTACCTGTACAGTTTCAAAATCACCAGGAGCATGGATCTTACAATGTCCAAAAGCAGGTGTCTTTGGGGGAAAGGTCTGGTAGAGAAGACTCTGTCAGGGTCTGGCAGGAGGTCAAGGAGAGAGGGGATTTGTGGGCAGAGGAAGAGGAGAGTGAAGAGAATGATCTTGGGGAAGGTGCCAGTGATGCGTAGGGTTCTATGCCACAAGTGAGGAGAAATCTTCCCCTGTCACCAATTCCTTCATTGATGCCTGAAATATTTGTGATTGCCAGAAGAGGCAGAAGAAGTGGAGCAGGAGCCAGAGGCCAGTCAGCAAGAGCAAGGGAGAAAGGAGCAGGTTCAGGAATTGAGGAAAGAGCCTTCAGGGATCCCTAACTCTTAGAGGCTACTATGTCTCCAGAATCCCCTGGAAACCCACCCACCCCTGCTGTCTCTCTGCTTGAGGAGGAGTTTAGAGCAGTCTCTGAGAAGGAGCCAATGGTTACTCAAACACAACACAGTCATACCTCGGTTTAAAGATGCTTTGGGTTAAATCTTTTCAGTTTGCGTCCCACAGTGACCTGGAAGTACCGGAAAGGGTTACTTCCGGGTTTTGCCACTTGCACATGTGCAGACACTCAAAATGATGTCATGCGCATGCACAGAAGTGGCGAATTGCAACCCGCACATGCACAGATGTGCAGACGTGGGTTGTGTTCTGCTCAGGTTGCAAACAGGGCTCTGGAACGGATCCTGTTCGCAACTAGAGGTACCACTGTATCTTTTAAGGGATGGTGGTTGGGGATATTCTATTGCTCCAACTATCTGAGACTCGCACAGATCTTCAGCAGTGGCTTGCTTAGACAGCTGACTAGTGAAGAGCTTTGTTGTATATCACTTGTGCACTAGGACCTGATTTAACCAATAAAATGATAAAAAGCAAAAGTCCAGTGTGTTGAACCAAGGTGAACTATTCTTGAAGCTCTGTAAACACCATCTTGGTTGTCAAGATAACCCCACAATTAATTGGTAGTTGTTGTGCCAATGAGCTAAGATGTGTTTATATTCACTTGCTTTGAGGTTGTGCTTATCTTTGGGCTTGGGGTGCTGGGCTCTGAGCCCAGAAAGGGGAACTATCTGTGAGACTTGGGAATTTGTCCCTTATGCCCTCATCTGGTCAGGTGAAGTGATGGGTAGGCCTGGCCAAAGTGATGTCTGCTGCTTTGTGTATAAAGAATGTAGGCATGTTTGCCTGGGTTCAGACAAGCCATCTCTTTGCTGTGGTGTCCATCCCACAACTGAAAAGGCTTGGAGATCTGGCAGGCTGCTTTGCTGTATGTCTAGACCTTCTTTAATAAAGCACTAGAACTGATCACTCTGACATTTGGACATCCTTCTTTGGTATCCCTACTTTGGTGTAACCAGTCCCTCGAGCCCTCCTTTGGGCCTGCAGTTCAGAAAATCCATTCACTTGTCCCCGTGGGTCTGGGTGTGTTTTGGGTCAGACTTGTTTTCTGGGCAACTGTTTGCCATGATCACTAGCACTAATCCTCAATTTCCTTCTCCATAGGTGGGATTGGATTTGGCCGTACCAAAGGCAACTCTGGCTCTGAAGCAGATGATGAAACTCAGTTGACCTTCTACACTGAGCAATACAGGAGCCGACGACGTAGCAAAGGTGAGGAGGGGAGAAAATTCGATTTAATGGTTTAGGCCACAATATGATACGATAATCTTTATTGTCATTGTCCCATACAGAACAATGAAATTGAAAAAAAATCTACATCAGATATTCAAAAGCCAACAAGCCTGCTATCCCAGCTATCCCAGCCTGGTTAGCCCCCTAGAAACTCTGATACCCCATAATTAAATACAATATACAATACAATTGGTGAAGGTGTGTGATGCAACAATGTTGCTGAAGCTATATGTATGACTGGATGGTTGACTGCCAGGGAAACATTAAATCATTTGATAAAGCCTAGGATCTTAACCATCATACAACCCATGGGCTGTATCCAGCGGTAGTTCCAGTGGAGGCTGGTCCACTAGGGCGAATGGGGCCCTTCCCCACTAGCCTCAGTCTACCCTGAGCCAATGCCCACCTGCCTGATTTCCTACTTGCAACCCACCCAGTAGGGTGGCACTACTGCTGGCCTCCTGGCTTGTCACCCTTCCAGTCCCAATATGCACTATCCTGCACTGGCAAGTCCTACTCAGAGTAAGCCCATTGAAAATTATAGACTAATTAAATTCATTCATTTAAATAGCTCCACTCTGCGTTGAACTTAGTTGGTCATAAGCCCATGTGTTCAGCTGGAATCAGATGTTCTTTGCTGTTCTGTAGCTGTCTGTACTTGCCTTCCCTGGAAATGGATTCTTTCTGTTTCTTTTTCCTTTCTCCCCGCCCCCTTCATGTCCTTTTCCTTTTCTCTTTCCTTTCTTCTTCCTGCTTATTTTCTATATCTTACTGTATTATGAAAAACTTTAACAAAAATCTCAACGGGCTGCAGGGGGAGAGGAAAAGAAAAAGACAAACTAGTGCAGCAAGGCAAGGAATTGGCTTGGTTGACCACCTTTTCTCCTTCTGTGCCACTTTCTTTCTTTTTGCAGATTTCTTTTAATGTGTTTTATTTTACCTGAAGCAGGTATCTTTCACACTGAAGTGACACAATCCACTCTATACAACCAATAGATTGCACCACCTCATTTTGCTGTATGTGTAGAACAGGCTATAGGCAATTCTAGAGAAATGCAAGAAAAGTAGAGCAGGGAAATCTCCCGAGTTTCAGTTTTAGCAGAGTTAGGAGGCTTGTTCTTTCTCTATTATTTTAAAGCCTTAGTTTCAGAGAGTGTCCCACACTTGCTTCCCTCCCCACCAAAAAAAGTTCTAATCTGCATTTGCATTCCTTTATTTTTGTGACAAGAGGTGGTTTTGAAAAATGAGTGTGAAGAAATAATGAAGTTGCAGGGTGCTTTGAGCTCAGGAACAAATTACTGTTTTGTGCGATGGCTTCTGTGCTTTGCATTCACTATCTGTACTTAAGCGTAGCAAGATGCAGGATCAGAAAGTTGCCTCTACTATCCTGGGAAAAAACAGTGAAATTTATTTCAGTGATTAGGTGTTGGCATGCATAGGAATAGGGACGCGGGTGGCGCTGTGGGCTAAAGCCTCAACGCCTAGGGCTTGCCGATCGAAAGGTCGGCGGTTCGAATCCCCGCGGCGGGGTGCGCTCCCGCTGTTCGGTCCCAGCGCCTGCCCACCTAGCAGTTCGAAAGCACCCCCGGGTGCAAGTAGATAAATAGGTACCGCTTACCAGCGGGAAGGTAAACGGCATTCCGTGTGCGGCTCTGGCTCGCCAGAGCAGCGATGTCACGCTGGCCACGTGACCCGGAAGTGTCCCCGGACAGCGCTGGCCCCCGGCCAATAAATGTGAGATGGGCGCACAAACCCCACAGTCTGTCAAGACTGGCCCGTTCGGGCAGGGGTACCTTTACCTTTACCTTTATGCATAGGAATATGTTCGTTTGGGGGCAAAGCTGGCTCAGTGATTGCACACTGGATCAAACACAGGTATATTTCGGATACAGACACATGCTGATGGTGTACAATCTTTCATTTTGGAAAGTGAGAATCATAGAATTGTAGTGTTGGAATGGACCCTAGGGTCATCCAATCCAACCCCCTGCCAAGAAGGAAACCAAACAAAACATCAATGGCAGATGGCCTTCCAACCACAACTTAAAAACCTCCAAGGAAGGAGAGTCCACCACCTCCTGTGGGAGTCTGTTCCACTGCCTAACAGCTCTTACTGTCAGAAAGTTTTTCCGGATGTTTAGTCGGAATCTCCTTTCTTGTAACTTGAAGCCATTGCCTTGAGTCCTTTTCCTACCCTCAAGAGCAAGATAAAGCAAGCATGCTCCCTCTTCCATGTGACAGCCCTTTAGATATCTGAAGATGGCTATCCTATCTCCTCTCAGTCTCCTCTTTTCCAAACTAAATATACCTAGCTCCTTCAACCATTCCTCATAAGGATTGGCTTCTAGACCCTTGATCATCTTGGTTGCCCTCCTCTGCACACGTTCCAGCTTGTCAACATCCTTCTTAAATTGTGGTGCCCAGAATTGGACGCAGTATTCCAGGTGTGTTCTGACCAAGGCAGAATAGAGTGGGACTATTACTTGGGACACTAAACTTATGTTGATGCAGCCTAGAATAGCATTAGCTTTTTTTGCTGCTGCAAATACACTGTTGACTCATGTTAAGCTGTGGTCCACCAAAACGCCTAGATCCTTTTTACATGTACTGCTAGTAATAGGGTTGCCATATTTCAAAAAAGTGAAGATCTGGACAGGTCTCTCAGGGGAAGTGGTGGAGCAAATAGAAGTGCTGACAAGCCCCGAGGGAGATTCAGGATTGTATCCAATCTATCCCATGATAGATCTGACCCAAGATGATCCAGGACCAACTCAACCTGGATCTGGGCCCCAAACTGATTCAGGATCCTTGCACAGTTTTAATTACTATTTCAACCCTAATTAAACATGCAATTGGGGGAGAGGGGAGAATAAGACACAAACAGGCTGCATCCTTCTCCGTCTCTCCTCACTGCCAGACCTCCCAACTTTTGGATCGTCCTGGGTTGGATCAGGTCAACTTCAACCTAATATGGCCAAAACCCTGGTCCATCTGAATTTACCTGATTTGGTTCAGGAAGGACCTATGATTTGGTTGGATCTGGCGCACAGCTTTAGTAGAGGAAACCAACTATAAATGAAGTGTTCCTGTTCAGGGTCCAAGCTTTCCTTCCCCTTCCAAGCATTCTACTACTCCTTTTCCCATGCTTCATTCCCTGTCCTTTTCCATTGTAGTTATTGAAAATTTTCAGTTCTTCCCCATCAGTTCTCCCCCAATTTACCTAATTTCCCTCTTGTAGATTTTGGGATTATCTTGACCATGCTGGTGCTTCACTCTTGCTTCTTGGTGCCCCCTTTTTTGATACAATCCTGTTGGCACCAGGGCTGGCCCAATACGTTTTGGTACTTGAGGCAAACCACAAAATGCCCCCCTTGCCAGGGCGGAAAGGTCACTGTAGAGGCTGCATGGGGGAGGCTTCTGAGGAGGCAGCAGATCAGGCATTCACTGTGACCGTGGGAAATATATTCCTTGGAGGCCAGATCTGCTGCCTCTGTAGATCCTGCCTTCTGAGACAATTGCCTCACCTTGCCTCATTGATGGCATTATTAGATGTGAGGGGATGGTAGTGATGAAAATGACCTTGAAGATCAAAGTCTTAATTACAGGGCCAGCTGCCTCCCCCTTAACTCTCCATTGTCCTTTGCTCCTGGTCGTTTTTCCTGTATGTCCCAGTGAGTCTCTTGTGTAGGCCATTGTCAAAAATGGCCTGTTTTGTTTTGATATCTTTGCCACTTTCCCTTTATGGAAGAATATATCTACGTATATCTATCTCATCTATTTCTATTTCTGTATTGAACTCTGTTAATCCCATGTGCAAGGGACATCACCAGTTTAAGAGAAAACGGTGGCTTTTTTATAAACATAATAATTAGAACTGCAGCTGAGAACCATAATTGGGCGAGCTTCTAATTCCTACTAGGGAAAGCTGTGTCACCAGAGACAGCTAATTGTTAGTGGTGATGCTTTCCTGTTGATTTTTATGGTGGGCCTCTTGTCACGGTTATTTGGAGTTAAATGGCCATTAAGGGCAATGCAAAAGTGTCTCCAGCCCAGATGAACCATAGCAGGACAGAGGACAATTGTTAAATGTGCTGCAGTGCCTTTTTTTTCTTTTCCAGTGCTTATTGGAGTGGATCTGGTGGTTCATCTTTAACTCTGTACATCTCATTTTATGCTGTATCATAAAACAGACTTTCTGCATGTGAAGCACATCTCTCCTCATTTGGTTTTGGGGAGAGAGTTCCAGTGTGAGTAATCTGAATTCAAGGTTAACCCCTGAGGTTAATAAATTCAGTGGCCTTGTTAGCATGTCAACTCAACCAAGGATAGCAATGGAGCTGTCCAGTTACTGTTGGATTCGAACTCTCTTCAGTCCCAGACATCATGGTAAATGGTCAGGGATGATAAGAACTGTAGTCCAGAATAGCTGCACAACTCAAACAAGTTGTGTGTTTTTTTAAATCAAGTAGTTAAAATAATAAATTCATATTGGGCTTTATTTAATAGCCAATTTGTTTAACAGCAATTCATTCTTGTACTTTCTCCCGCTGAAGAAAAGAGTAATGAATACTCCTCACATTTTTGCTTTAGTGGATGTGTTTTGTTCTTTCTCGGGATCCTGTTGCTGTTGTCTAAAGGCCTGTTCTTCACTTGCAGGAAAATGGGGTAGGCGAATAAGAATGGACATTGGCAGTAACCACCCCAGGCTGCAGGTGAAATAAAATGACTCCCCTATGTAAAACTCCTTGCAAACAGAAGTCTAGCACGTGATAATACAGATTATTTATTTATATTGAATTTATATTTGCCAAAGCAGTTCAGGGCAGCAAACACAACCATAATAAAACAATTAGGAGGGGAGAAGCATTCTTTTTAAAAGTTGCAATAAAAACAATTTCTGAAACCTTCTCTCTTCATTCCAATGATCTCAGGATTGCCAAGAACAGTGTCCTTCAGCCATCAAATGTCAGTAATGAGAGGAGGGAAACAGATGCACCTCATCAGAGTCTCACCTGCAGATTGCAGTGTCCAAGATAGTTGATATAAGGGAAGGTGTTCTTTAAGGTACTTGGGTCCCAACCATTTAGGGCTTTTGTATGGTAGCACCAACACATTGAATTGGGCCCAGTAGTTTACAGGTAGCCACCACAGTGCTTTCAGGACCAGTGGCATGTTCCCATCAGGCTGCCTCACTTATCGAACTAGCAGCTGCCTTTTGCACCAGCTGCAGCTTCTAGTCTTCAAGGGCTGTCCCACATACAGCACACTGCAGTAGTCCAGACAGGAAGCCAGCAGGGCATGGAAAATGAAGGCCATGCTATCCTGGTCTGGAAATGGTCATAACTGGCAAATCAGCCTAAGCTGTGCCTAAGCACTGCCATCCACAGAGAGACTAGTGGCAATTGGAACCCAGGACTATTCTCTGACTATGAACCTTTTCCTTCAGGAAGAGTTCACCCCTCCCAGAACAGGTTGTGCAGTTCATTCCCAGACACAGGAAACACCCACTGACTACACCTTTGTCTTTGCAGGATTCAGCCTCATCTCCCACTGCTTTTGTATAGCTGATAAATAGCATAAGGGACAGTTTATACTCCAATTCCTTGCCTGCTTTTCTGTTTCTAATGAATTTTTGTCCTAAGGGACATTAGGAAGTACCACCGCTACAAGAAAGAAGATTCCACCTAAACATTAGGAGGAACTTCCTGACAGTAAGAGCTGTTCGACAGTGGAATTTGCTGCCAAGGAGTGTGGTGGAGTCTCCTTCTTTGGAGGTCTTTAAGCAGAGGCTTGACAACCATATGTCAGGAATGCTCTGATGGTGTTTCCTGCTTGGCAGGGGGTTGGACTCGATGGCCCTTGTGGTCTCTTCCAACTCTATGATACTATGATTCTATGATTCTACCATCCACCTACAGTCTGAAGTCTACCACATCATTCTGCTGTGTATAACACCAGCTATAAGTCCTAGTTTATTCATACCTTCCATTGCAGTCATCCGTTTGGCCCCATTGTTACTTGTGGCAGTTTGCATTGTGGGAGCGAGTATCTAGGTCACATGACATACCCACATTCATGGTTCTATGTGGTATAGTCAAATATGGTTATCTTGTAGTAGCCTGAAGAAACCCCTGCGATAACTAGTGCCCCCCCCCCCGAAACATCCAAGTTTATGACCACTTTATTCTGTTCCAGGGCTGTGCCCGCATTTGCTTCCCTCTCCCTGGACTGTGTGGCGGTTTTCTTCACCAATATTTGGTAGTTTCCTTTTGTCAAGATAACACAGTGAGCCGAAGCATCGCTTGGTCTCTGGAGAGCTGTATTATTGCCTCATAAACCAGCACTGCCATCCCATTATAGCCTAATTAAGACCATGGGGATTTAGGTTCCTCTTGTCCAGTGATAAGTTCCACGCCTTACTGAGATAAGGAGGTTCTGCTGTTGTTCAGAGGCTTGCAGCAGATATCACCAGTATATCTTATTTTTGGGAGGGGTTAGGGGAAAGAAGACCTTTTTTTTAGTCTACAGGATGTCCAGCTCTTTCCCCTAATTTGCAGCAATCTTTAATGGGTATTCAGGGGAGCCCAATTATCTGCCTCAATTTTGCATCAGCCACTGTGTGTGTATCTCTCTGACTCACGGAGCCTTCCGAGGGCTGTTAGAGAAAGACGAATCCAGGCTTTGATCTGCTTCTGTATTTGGTGTTTAAAACAAGGCCTTTATAAGGGAAAATTAGGTATTTGGAATCTGTTACATACACAGAAGCCTGTCTTTGATCCTCGCACGCCTCTGGAGGCAACAGACACTTATTATTTCAAAGCAAAGCAAATGAGATGTGGAATGAAAAATTTAGGTAGTCTTTCTCCTCTCTTCTCCCTCCCCTCCCTTCCCTTCCCCTTCCCCCAAAATGTACATAGATGCTAGGGCTAAGTAAACAAGGTGCATCATAGCAGGAGACATGGCACTGGCTATAACAGCAGTAATGGGTGGGATTTGGGGGGGGCGGGGGTGTAGATAGAAATTCACAAGTTCCCCTTCCTCCATTGCTATTCTTTGGACCTGCATTTTATCTACCTTTCACTTATTTATTTAATTTATTGTGAATAGCTTCCTGTAAAATCTCTAGAAGCTATTTCACAATAAGAAACATCAGCAATGACAACATTTCATTATATACACAGTTAGAACAATTTCATTTATATAGAACTATTTCATAAATAAAAACAATTTCAAATGCAGTACAGATACAGATTGCCACAGGTACACACACACACACACCTTTGTTTAAAAGATTTGTTGAACAAGGTGTTCAATTGGTGCCAAAATTACAATAGACACAGCGCCTGCCTGATATGCAGGGAAAGGACTTGCAAAGAGTCTTCCACTGCCTCCCGCAGTTTGGTCAGACTCGTTTTAGTAGCTTCGAGAACACTGTCCAACCATCTCGTCCTCTGTCGTCCCCTTCTATTTGTGCCCTCCATCTTTCCCAACATCAGGGTCTTTTCCAGGGAGTCTTCTCTTCTCATGAGGTGGCCAAAGTATTGGAGCCTCAGCTTCAGGATCTGTCCTTCCAGTGAGCACTCGGGGCTGATTTCCTTAAGAATGGAAACTCAGTTAGGCATATAAGGCATCAAATCATAAGTGTTTGGACAGGGTCAAATGGTCATTTCAGCTAAGCTTCAGGTTGTATCCCTCCCCATATTCTGTTTTGGCTGTCTTTGCACCCAAAAACAACAACTCCTGCCCCACTACATAGTTTCATTTTGTCCTGCAAAAACCAGCTAATTGCATTTTTTAGTATTATGGCATCTTTTAAAACCAAGTCACAAATGGATCAGTTGCTATATATCCCTAGAACAAGGTGCTGAAATTGGGAGGGGGCACACACACATGAGAAATGGATAGGAATCAAAAGAGTTTCAAGGTAAGAGTAGTTTTATGTAACTGAGTTATATTGTTGTTACATTATTGAATAGCTTTAGTCTTCCATGAAGTGTGTGTGTGTGCGTGTGCACACACACACGTGCTCGCATAGGAACATAGGAAACTATACCTAGGCAGACCATTGGTCCATTCACCTCAGTTCTGGCAGCATTGATAGGGCCAGGTTCTCCAGTGTTTTGGACAGGCATCTTTGGACAGATGTTGAACCAGGGGTGTTCTGCATTCAAAAGAGGCACAGTACCACTGAACTATGGTCCATATGAACTATAATGAAATAAAGAAAATGTCAGCTTATTCTGAGTGAAGCCATTGGTTCATCTAGCTCAGTGTTTTTAGCACTGCCTGGCAGAAGCTTTCCTGAGCTGCAGACAGGAGACATTCCCAGTCCTACCTGAAGATGTTGGGATCAGACCTGGGACTTTCTGCAATGCAACACATGCATTCTACTGGAGCTACAGCACTCTCTCCCCACAAGTGATTGTGGACTCACTTGGCCTTTTACTCTTACTTTCAATTTTGCATTAGAGAAGTATATATAGGAGCCAGCTCTTAGGGGCCACAAAGTTGATGGGCATTCCCATTCAGATGGTGTGTGCACTGCGTCATGTGATTGATTATGTAAGATAGGGCTCACCTGGGCCCCTGTAATATTTTATCCAAGTTGGCACCCATAGAAGTACACATTACGATTTGGATCAGGATCTTAATAAATCCCTCCTCAGTTCCATCTTCCCGAGGTTAGTGTGTGTCATAATACACTACTGTGCCACAAACATCAATATACCTACCGTAACTATCCCTTTGCTCCTGATTTGATGCCATGCTTGAGGAAATAACACTGCCTCTGCAGTTTGTAATCTGATCACCAACTGAGGACAGCAAGGGTAGAGAGCTGGAGTGGTGGTGGGCACACAGATGGTAATCCCAAAAGAGCATCCTCAGCAAATCTCAAGGACCATAGCAATATATGATAAGAGAAGACAGTTCTCCAGATATAGGTCTTTAATAAGATCCTGGGTGGGTATTTTACAGTTATGCTCAGTGTGCTGCTGCCTGCCTTGAGCTTTGGGGATGAACTCTGGCCATTAAGTAGCTCTACATAGGAGTTCCAGAATAATGGGTGGTACAGCAGTGTTAAGTAGGCTGGTGACTGAGCTGATATCTCTGTGGTATCTTTGCTTGCAGCAGTATGAAAGGCAGTATGGAATTGATAAAGTTCCTCCTTAGCTGATGAGATGCTTCCCGCTACTCTTCAGATGACTCGATAAGTGGATAGCACGTAAATCTGAGCTGAGGCGTCTACTCAAATATTCCCTCAAAGTTCCTCTGCCTTCTCATTATTACATAAGCTGCCACAGTGCTGTCTTGATTCTGCAGGAGGAAGAAATTGGGATAAACATTAAGTTGGGGTGCAAATTACCAACTGTTAAAAGTGAGTCCTGTGTGCCGAGGGAGTAGAATTCTTTCTATTGGAGGAACCCAAATGTCACAGTAAAGTTTGTAGCTCTGGCATAGGGGTGGGGAACCTTTTACAGCCCATGGACCACATTCCCTTTTGGTGGTCGCATGCCATCAGTGGTGTGGCCAGAGGCAACAGTGGGTAAAGCAAAAAACGCAAATGTTGCCTTTGTGGCTTAGTTTCTACGCACATTTTCACATCCCTTTCTATCCTCCATCCAGACCAGCAAGAGGCATTATCAGACAGGGGCAGCCCATGCAGGTGAGGGGAAGCCATTTGCTCCAGGGGGTGGATTTGATCCTTGCATTGCCGTTGTTCACACAGTTCACACATTCCAGCCATGCAAACAAATGCTCAAGAAGGGTGCCTAGTAGGGCTGCTGATGGGTGTGACTCCTGAGGGTGTGCTGCTTGCGTAGAGCACAGGAGGTGCCACTGGGTGCCAAAGCCAACTGAAGTAGCCCTAAAATGGTACTGAGCAAGCTTTCACATTCATTAGACTGGATGCTAGACATGATTTATTATATCTACATTGAGTGGCAGGCAGGAGCGCTGACTTGCCCCCCCCCCACATTTAGGAGGTGCGGTGATGAATCACATGACGTGTCATGTGATGTTGCCTGGCATGGGAGGGGCGGGGCAGAGCAGGAAGTATGGAGGGCGATCTCTGTGCTTGCTTGTCCCAGCCCCTGCCCAGGTCCTGGGCTGCCAGCCAGAGGCTGGAGCTGGGGTGTGCAGAGGGCACCTGGCAGCGGTGGGGAGTGGCAGTCCCCTCAGTATTGGGGAGCGCTTCCCCCTGCCCCAATATATTGTGGGAGCCGAAGCCCCCTCCACCCCCTATAGCTAACGCCGCTGGTGGCAGGGAGTATTAGGCAGAGATGCTCATTGACATGGGAATAAAATGAAATCTTACTCTGCAGTTTGTCAGAGGGAGTGGAGGATATGTACATGGACTTGAACAGGTAAAACTGTGAGAGGTGCAAAAATATTTCATGTTTTACGAAAGGCTACTGGAATAGCCAAGTAATGGCTGTTGGCTCAAAATGCCCCTGCCCCCCTGGACCCTGCAGGTTTTGTCCTTGGTCACAACACAACAGACCCCATTAGGAAACTACTGAACTACTGTATTTCCTGAACACAGCAAAATAACCAAATTCCCACTGGCGATCATGTTCCTAGACATCCTTAAAGCCTTTGATCGCTTAGTTGCAGAAGAACTCCAGGCATACCTGGAGGATGCAGACTATTTGAATCCCTTTCAATTGGGATTCAAGCCTCACCTTGGGACTGAAACTGCCTTGGTTGTGCTGGTCGATGCTCTCCGGCAGGCTAGGGACAATGGTGAAAGCAGTTTCCTAGTTCTGGATCTCTCAGCAGCCTTTGATACCATCAACCATGACATCCTTCTGGACCAGCTAGAGGTGCTGCTGTTCAGAAAGTAGTGTTGGGGGATGAGTGTTCGTATTCCTGGGCTCTCACTTGTGGGGTGCCTCAGGGCTTCGTTCTCTCCCCCATGCTTTTTAACAGCTATATGAAGCCACTGGGAGAGATCATCAGGGGGTTCTGGGTGTTCATCAGTATGCGGATGATACCCAGCTCTACTTCTCTTTTAAATCAGAGCCAGTGAAGGCGGTGAAGGTCCTGGGTGAGTGCCTGGAGGCAGTTGGAGGATGGATGACAGCTAACAGATTGAGTGGCGCCCTCTCTCTGTGGATGTCAAGGAGATAAAAGAATTACAGTCATACCTCCGCTTACGTATCCCTGCAGTTACGTAAACTTCGGGATATGTAAGCGGCAACCCAGAAGTATATTTCTGGGTTTTTGTCACGAGCACATGCGCAGAAGCGTGTGTGCGCAAAAGTGGTCTCTTCAGTTACGATAACCTCGGGATCCGGGTTGACCTCCAGAACGGATCCCTTCCGCAACCGGAGCTACCACTGTGTACACAGCTTTTATGTCAAGGAAATAAACAAGACTTTTAGAAGACACCTGAAGGCAGCCCTGTTTAGGGAAGTTTTTTAAGTTTGATGTTTTATTGTGTTTTTAATATTCTGTTAAGAGATGCCCAGAGTGGCTGGAGAAACCCAGCCAGATGGGTGGGGTATAAATATTTTGTTGTAGTAGTAGTTATAAAATGGAAATATCTATTATCAGTATTAACTAACATGAAATTTGGCCCCAACTTCCTACAAACCTCAAACAAATTTACTCCCAAGCCTCAGCAAAATGCAGAGTTAAGAATATGGATTCCAATACCATAGCAATCCAAAGAGGCCCAAAACAAGGATTCCCACTGTCTCCCTTCCTATTCATCTTGACCCTGGAACCCCTAGCAATCATACTCCAAGAACCCAAGATATCAAGGGTGTGGAACTAAAAGGTAAAACCTTCAAACTAGGGCTCTTCACAGGAAACTGATGGTCACAGCACCAGACCCCAGAAACAGAGCAACCACCCTAACCAAATAACTCAACATATTCCAATGGTGTTGGGCCTACAAGTAAACTTTGCAAAATCTGAGGCTGTGTTCTTCAACACCCCACCCCCTGCATCCAAAAAAGGAATTCACCAACATCACAAAGATCACACTCTGCTACACCAAATTCAGATACCCAGGGGTTAAAATAACCAGAAACCTTAGCAAACTATAATACCTCCACAATTACAAGCCCTTGTGGCGACAAATCAACAGAGACTTGAACAAATGACACCAACTTCATCCTCTAAGACAAAATAGCCATGATCAAAATAATCACCCTCCCAAAACTAACCTATTTGTTCCAAACCCTCCCAATCTGGATTCCCCCAACCCAACTGCAGAAGTGGCAGAAAAAAACTGCACTCGTTTATTTTCTCACAGAAAAAGCCACGAATAAGCCCCAAATACCTGCACCTCCCCCCACAAAAGGAGGATGGGGAATCCCCCACATAATCCCATATATTCTAGAAGATGAGACAAAGCAATGGGTCCACTTAGAGAGAGACACCATCGAAAACATCCCTACACTGAGAGCCAGTGTGGTGTAGTGGTTAAGAGCGGTAGTCACGTAATCTGGGGAACCGGGTTCGCGTCTCCGCTCCTCCACATGCTGCTGCTGGGTGACCTTGGGCCAGTCACACTTCTCTGAAGTCTCTCAGCCCCACTCACCTCACAGAGTGTTTGTTGTGGGGGAGGAAGGGAAAGGAGAATGTTAGCCGCTTTGAGACTCCTGAAGGGGAGTGAAAGGCGGGATATCAAATCCAAGCTCTTCTTCTTCTACTCTTCTACAATGACATACCCTTTTCTCCAAAACAAACTAAAGAAAATCCCCACAATACTGAACAGGTTCACACGGTCCATGCTTAAAGCATGGAAGGGAAAAGCAGGCAAACTGCCCCCATCCACATCCCCACTAACCCCCCTGGCCTATCACCCATTATTCCAACATGCCACACAAAACCTGTCTCCCCTTCCTGTCTTAGTGATTAGGGCTCTGTTTTGCTTCAGTTGCCTCTTTAACTTCCCCAGGGCTGCAATAGAGATAATGACATTTACATCTGTTCCCAGCGGTCCAGGTTTTTGGATGTTTTTTTTTTATTGCATCTGATACAGTCTTACCAAAGTAATTGAGTATTTGCACTCTAGCTTGGTCCTTATCTTGACAGCAAAGCAACACTTTTAATTTAATTTTGTTCCAAGCATGCAGGTAACAAATTTTACTAATCGTTCCACTCATGCCCGCTGCATGGTAATGAGCCTCTTGTTTCACAGGAAATAAAATACTACCATGTTTGCTGGGGAGGCAAAGGAGGGGTGGCTTACAAGGGTATTGCTGCTTTGTCTAACAAGCAGGGTAAATTGTAAGTCTTTGAGGGCATTTGGTAAATAGACTGGCATAAAGCAGGGTTGGAATTACCGTATTTTTCGCCCTATAGGACGCACTTTTTCCCCTCCAAAAATGAAGGGGAAATCAGGGTGCGTCCTATGGGGCGAATGCAGGCTTTCGCTGAAGCCTGGAGAGCGAGAGAGGTCGGTGCGCACCGACCCTTCTTGCTCTCCAGGCTTCAGGAAGCTCTGCGCAACCCTCGGGAGACTGGCTCCGAGGGTTGCGCAGAGCTGCCTGCCGTCCCGGGATCAGCGCAGCTCTGCGCGGCCACCGGGAGCTGGGCGCGAAGTCCCACCCCGCTCCGGATGGCGGCGCAGAGCTGCCTGCAGTCCCGGGATCAGCGCAGCTCTGTGTGGCCACCGGGAGCGGGGAGCAAAGTCCCACCCCGCTCCGGATGGCGGCGCAGAGCTACCTGCAGTCCCAGGATCAGCGCACTTCTCCCCATCACCAGCCCCACAAGCTCGGGGGACAGCGGGGAGGCAGAGCGTGCCTTCCCACTGTTCCCCAACCTGGGGGGGGAAATATTTTTTTTTCTTTATTTCCCCCCCCAAAAAAAAAACCTAGGTGCGTCCTATGGGCTGGAGCGTCCTATGGGGCGCAAAATACGGTATTGAAAAGTGAATGGTGGTGTCCCCATCACACAGGTTTATTAGTAGGGTTGTAATGTTTAATTGACTTGCTTGGACTCTGACCTTGGACTGGCCCTGGGTACAGCTTTGGTTTCTGCCCCCTTGGTCTGGTTCCTTGCAAGTTCCCTGTTTACTCTGGAGCCCAGTGAAAACAGGTCATAGTAGAACCTAGAGGTGTGTAAATGACAGTATGATTAGCTTTGTCCTTACCTAAGCCTGGCAGCAAAGTTCTGTGCATGGTTTATTCAGAAACCCCACTGACTTCAGTGGAAATTACTTCAAGGTAAACCTGAGAAGACTTCAGCCATAAGCTCTGATCAACAGAATGGCCCCCTGCTTCTTGACAGGATCAATTATTTTATCACTATTTTATCACATCATATCTATTTCATTCTTGCACTGAGGCTCCTGTTGTCTTTGATCTGACCCAGAATTCAACTCTGGTTTAAGGCATATGACAGCAATGAATCAGCCACGATTTCATCTGATTTGTACTGAAGAACAGCGCTATGCAAAAATCTATCTAAAAGATATCTATAAATAGTTTTCCTCAATGTAACAATGATTCTCATCTGATTCCAGAGCAGGGAAATGAAAGCAAAGTTGACTCCATTGATTTTAATTGTCCAATCTGGAGGAATGAGAGAGGGAGGGAGGGAGGCACAGAAAGCCCATCAGCAATGCGAATAAAGAGAGAACTAATTGGACTTTCAAGAATGAAAATAATAATAATATTTCCAATCAAAAAGCGAAATGTGTTTTGAATAATAGGACCCCCATAAATGTTTTAATATGTGATAAAAATTTGGCATGGTGTCTCTTAAGCACAGGTTTATATAGGTAAAAGGTTTATATAGCTTCAATGCTATATAAGCAGCAAATGCATATCAAATACACAGCGAATTCACACAACTGATGGAAAATGCAGAACAAGTCTGAGCGCAGAGCCACCCATGCTCCTGCTTCCAGGTGTGGCTTTTTCGTCTTTTGTTTTAAAAACAGTGCTTTTATACTGCTGCCTTTATGTTGCATTTGTGTTTTAATGATATTCTTTACTGGTTGTTTTTTTTTTTGTGGGATGCAGGTGGCACTGTGGTGTAAATCACTGAACCTCTTGGGCTTGCTGATCAGAAGTTCAGCGGTATGAATCCCTGCAGTGGAGTGAGCTCCTGTTGCTCGGTCCCAGCTCCTGCCAATCTAGCAGTTCAAAAGCATGTCAAAGTGCAAGTAGATAAATAGGTACCGCTCTGGCGGGAAGGTAAATAGCATTTCTGTGCACTGCTCTGTTTCAGTGTTCCGTTGCACCAGTCGTTGCACTTAGTCATGCTGGCCACATGACCCAGAAAAACTGTCTGTGGACAAATGCTGGCTCCCTCGGCCTGTAAAGCGAGATGAGTGCCACAACCCCAGAGTCATCTGTGACTGGACTTAACTGTCAGGGGTCCTTTACCTTTACCTTTTATTGTTTTTATATTGTACACAGCTTAGTGGGATTTTTTTTTTTTAAAAAAAGCCATGTCTGAATGCTTTCCTATAAAATAAAGTGGTTTAGAAGTGAAAATAAAAACTGAGCTCCTCAGTTCTGGGCAGGTGAACAGGCAGGCTGTATGTTTGCTATGTTTACCTGACATCCACTTCTTCTCCGGAAACAATATGGACAGAAAAGAAAGTGTTTGGAGGATGCAACGTGGAACAAAAAGCCTACTGCACCTATACTGCCACCCTTTTTGCAGAGTGGGCGTTTAGATGATTTGTGGCGGGGTAGAGAGAGAGAAAGTGGGGTAGATGCAACTACCAGGGGTGCTCATGTTCCTAGTTGTTGACGGGCACTATTTTAAAAAACAACAACACCGGGCATTAGAGAGCGTGCAAGAAGAATTGTCTTCAACCAGGTGCTGCGTGATTTATTAATTTATTTCATTTCTATAACATTTTATTTTTATTTTACAACCCACATTGTTTTCTCCTGCTCTAAAGGCTAAGACCCAAACCAATTGCTTGAAGTTACAAGAAAGGAGTTTCCTACTAAACATCAGGAAGAGCTTTCTGAGAGTAAGAGCCGTTCGACAGTGGAACGGTCTCCCTTCGGAGGTTGTGGACTCTCCTTCCTTGGAGGTTTTTAAGCAGAGGTTGGGTGGATACCTGTCATGTATGATCTGGCTGAGATTCCTGCATTGCAGGGGGTTGGACTAGATGACACTAGGGGACCCTTCCAATAATTTCAACAATTTGGCAAAGTTGTTGAGCAATATCTAAAAAAAGAGAGACTCCCCCCCCAAATGCAGTATTCCGTCTACGTCCAAATGTATGTCAGCCCTAATAAAATAATCATAGAGCATAATATAGAATCGTATCTTAATCATAGAACATTTCTGCTGCTGTTGCTGCCAGTGGTGGTTCGTGGTGGGTGGCAGCTGTCGAAGCTCAGGCTCAGTGACCTGGGTCTGCACTAACAAGACAGCCAAGATCGTCTCTTGCTTCTTTAGCAGCATCAGTTTTGTATCTGGAGTCTGTCGGGGCTCTCCCCTCCCAGACCTGGTGGAAAAAGGCTTTTACTTTACAATGGTACCTCGGGTTAGAATAAAATCATAGAGTTGGAAGAGACCACAAGGGCCATCAAGTCCAACCCCCTGCCAAGCAGGAAAAACCATCAGAGCACTCCTGACATATGGTTGTCAAGCCTCTGCTTAAAGACCTCCAAAGAAGGAAACTCCACCACACTCCTTGGCAGCAAATTCCACTGTCGAACAGCTCTTACTGTCAGGAAGTTCTTCCTAATGTTTAGGGTTACAGACACTTCAGGTTACTGACACTTCATCTTTGTACCTGGCATTCCCCTGGGAATTTGAATAAACTAAAGAATCAATTCAGTTTTGAAATCAATGCTTAAAATGAGAGCAGTTTTGAAAAGTTCAACCCACCAGCTTGATTCAAAATGGCATGTAAAAAGGTAAAAGTAAAGGGACACCTGACTGTTTAGTTCAGTCACAAACGACTCTGGGATTGTGGTGCTCATCTCGCTTTACTGGCTGAGGGAGCCGGTGTTTGTCCACAGACAGCATCCGGGTCATGTGGCCAGCATGACTAAGCTGCTTCTGGCGAACCAAAGCAGTGCACAGAAACGCCATTTACCTTCCCGCCGGACCTATTTATCTACTTGCACTTTGACATGCTTTCGAACTGCTAGGTGGGCAGGAGCAGGGACCAAGCAACTGGAGCTCACCCCATTGCAGGGATTCGAACCGCCGACCTTCTGTGGTTTAGACCACAGCGCCACCCACATCCCATAGTTGTTCCCAAATGTGAAATCTAGTTATTACATTTTAGCAGGTATGCAAATGCATAGCAAGCAAACAACTTTCCAAACTGCATAGTGACTTTATATCCCAAAGAGCTCAGGTTGGGGGTGGGGTTTTCCTCTCTCCCCATTTCAGCCTCAAGGACAGTGCCTTGTGTCCTCTTCCAGGGGCATTTTTTTTTAATAAAAATGAAATGAAATGGTGCCCACCAGTATCCAGGACTCCCTGGAGTAGGAATAGCCAGGCAGCTCAAAAAATAGGAATAAATGGCAGCTTTAGTTGGAGTTATCCATTTCCAAAAGAAAAAAAAAAGGGGGGGGGGAGAACCGATCCATGTTGATAGTGTCCTCAACAGGACCTTTTTCTAAGAAAGGACACTTTCTTTGGCTGTGGGATTTTTTTGTTTGTTTGTTTGATTAATGTCTCTCTGTCAGGACTGTTCGTCTTTTGGGATTATCTGCACAAATTTGGCAACCCATTTCCTATTCCTGTTGAAGTTGTATATGTTACATGGTTTGTTTGTATTTGAGAGATACTGATCAATTGCTGCAGTTTGACAAACTTAAACTGGAAATAAGGAGACATTATTTTGGTTCCCTTCTTGAATGGGGAAATTCTCCTTGAAACTTGTTGATCAGGATTTCCACACTTCTATTTGTGCCACTGACAATCTGGCCAGCCCTCATCCTCTCAGCCACATCACCAGCCCACATATCTTTGGAACCTGCACCTTCTCTTGGGCAGCTGTGCACACCGTGATTTGCATTCTGGCCATAAATGCCCACAGTTAATGCATGAACTATGAGCTAGTCAGCCTCCAGGGCCCATTCACTCCTTGTTGGCTTTGTATTTCCATTTATTCTGTTTGCAGCACCATTTTCTCCTCCCTCTCCCTATTGGGACTCCATAATATGATGAATTTGTTGGCTTGTAAAAGGTAAAGATGTGCCAGTTATTTGCCATAGGACTTTTCATAGGTTTCGTATAATAATAATAATAATAATAATAATAATAATAATAATAATAATTTATTATTTATACCCCGCCCATCTGGCTGGGCCTCCCCAGCCACTCTGGGCGGCTTCCATAAAAACCAAAAATACAATAAAATATCACACGTTAAAAACTTCCCTTAACAGGGCTGCCTTAAGATGTCTCCTGAATGTCAGGTAGTTGTTTATTGCTTTGACATCTGCTGGAAGGGTGTTCCACAGGGCGGGCGCCACTACCGAGAAGGCCCTCTGCCTGGTTCCCTGTAGCTTTGCTTCTCGCAGTGAGGGAACCGCCAGAAGGCCCTCGGCGCTGGACCTCAGCGTCCGGGCAGAATGATGGGGGTGGAGACGCTCCTTCAGGTATACTGGACTGAGGCCGTTTAGGGCTTTAAAGGTCAGCACCAACACTTTGAATTGTGCTCGGAAACGTACTGGGAGCCAATGCAGGTCTTTCAAGACCGGTGTTATATGGTCTCGGCGGCCGCTCCCAGTCACCAGTCTAGCTGCCGCATTCTGGATTAGTTGTAGTTTCCGAGTCACCTTCAAAGGTAGCCCCACGTAGAGCGCATTGCAGTAGTCCAAGCGGGAGATAACCAGAGCATGCACCACTCTGGCGAGACAGTCCGCAGGCAGATAGGGTCTCAGCCTACGTACCAGATGGAGCTGGTAAACAGCTGCCCTGGACACAGATTTGACCTGTGCCTCCATGGACAGCTGTGAGTCCAAAATGACTCCCAGGCTGCGCACCTGGTCCTTCAGGGGCACAGTTACCCCATTCAGGACCAGGGAATCCTCCACACCTGCCCGCCTCCTGTCCCCCAAAAACAGTACTTCTGTCTTGTCAGGATTCAACCTCAATCTGTTAGCCGCCATCCATCCTCCAACCGCCTCCAGACACTCACACAGGACCTTCACCGCCTTCACTGGTTCTGATTTAAAAGAGAGGTAGAGCTGGGTATCATCCGCATACTGATGAACACCCAGCCCA
The DNA here is from genome assembly GCF_965113315.1 of Podarcis vaucheri. Taxonomy (NCBI): domain Eukaryota; kingdom Metazoa; phylum Chordata; class Lepidosauria; order Squamata; family Lacertidae; genus Podarcis; species Podarcis vaucheri. Next base: position 45,299,399 of record NC_138758.1, on the reverse strand, counting down.
AACCTCCTGATGATCTCTCCCAGCGGCCGCATGTAGACGTTGAAAAGCATGGGGGAGAGGACAGAACCCTGAGGCACCCCACAAGTGAGAGCCCAGGGGTCTGAACACTCATCCCCCACCACCACTTTCTGAACACGGCCCAGGAGGAAGGAGCGGAACCACTGTATAACAGTGCCCCCAGCTCCCAGCCCCTCAAGACGGTCCAGAAGGATGCTATGGTCGATGGTATCGAACGCCGCTGAGAGATCCAGCAGAACTAGGAAACAGCTCTCACCTTTGTCCCTAGCCCGCCGGAGATCATCAACCAGTGCGACCAAGGCAGTTTCAGTCCCATGATGAGGCCTGAATCCCGACTGGAAGGGATCCAAATGGTCCGCTTCTTCCAGGCGTGCCTGGAGTTGTTCGGCAACCGCTCGCTCAATCACCTTGCCCAGGAATGGAAGATTTGAGACTGGGCGATAGTTGGCCATTGTGGCCGCATCTAAAGATGGTTTTTTAAGAAGCGGTTTAATAACCGCCTCTTTCAGCGGGTCTGGGAAGGCTCCCTCACGGAGGGAAGCGTTCACCACCCCACGAAGCCCATCGCCCAGCCCTTCCCGGCTTGCTTTTATTAGCCAGGATGGGCAAGGATCCAGGAGACAGGTGGTTGGTTTCACTCGTCCAAGCAGCCTGTCCACATCCTCGGAGGTAACAGATTGGAATTGATCCCACTCAACTTGACCAGACAGAACTCTTGCACTCTCCCGCCCCGGCCCTGCTCCCACGGTGGAGTCTACTTCTTCCCGAATCTGAGCGATTTTATCTGCAAAAAACTTTGCAAAATCATTGCAGCAGAACATGTGGCCCATACTGGGCCCCGATGTTGCAGGTGGTTCCGCTAAATTGTGAACCACCTGAAAAAGTCTCCTGCTGCTGTTTTCTGCAGATGCAATAGAGGCGGTGAAGAAATTCTTCTTCGCCGTCGCTATCGCCACTTGGTAGGCTCGACGTTGAGCTCTAACCTGTGTCCGGTCAGATTCGGAATGAGTTATCCGCCACCGGCGCTCTAGCCGTCTCAACGATTGTTTCATTGCCCTCAGATCCGTGGAAAACCACGGGGCTGTCCGGGCTCCATGCAATCGGAGAGGGCGCTTCGGAGCCAAACAGTCAATAGCCCTGGTTAACTCCACATTCCAGCGGGCCACCAGGGAATCAGCTGAAAGGCCATCAACATGGGATAAAGCATCCCCTACCACTCTCTGGAAACCATTTGGATCCATTAAGTGGCGGGGGCGGACCATCCGAATTGGTCCCACCTCCCTGCAGAGGGGATGGGTCGCAGAGAAGTCCAGTTGCACCAGGAAGTGATCTGACCATGGCACTTCTTTCGTTTCGCTTTTACTTAGTGTCAGATCACCAACATCCATAGAGGTAAACACCAGGTCCAAGGCATGTCCACGGCTATGGGTTGGGCCAGACTTATTCAGGGACAGCCCCATGGAGGCCATGCTTTCCACGAAGTCCCGAGCATCAGTATCTGGCTTAAAACAGTGGGGAATACAGTAATGTTCACATAAGATTGCCAGTGTACCCTGTGTGTGCTCGTGCATGCACACACAAGAGATCAATATTTGAAGCATTATGGTCTTTACAGAAAAGCATATTTATTTCAATGCATCAGGCATTAAAACTCCTAAAGTCTACTGAGACTGAGTATTAGAGACAGATTAGCAAAAGGCTTCAAGGACTCTTCAGGCTGAATAGAACATGCAGAGTGCTCAGTTGTGGGAGTTGGCAGTTCCTGCTGCTTAAGCCAAAGATTTTGCTGTCTCCATTGATCCTGCTGCAAATTATCACCCATGGCAGATTATTGCTTTGGAGAGGGAGGTGTGTGCGGATTCTGCCTTCATCAGACAAATTATCCTCTTTACTCTACAGGTAGCCTCATTTATGTACCTCCTCAACATGTCAATTGCTGGACTACTGGTTAAGGAAGAGTGGTAGACTAGGTGGAAAGTGTTCTCCAGTTAATACTGATTCTGATAGACTTGGCTTTCTCTTTTTAAGTGAGAGTCCACTCCTGAGGTGTGTATCTATGGACAAAACCAAAAGAAGCCCAATGATAGCCCATTGTTTTGCACTGCTCTCTGACAGAATACATTACTGTTAGTAAAGAGAGAGATTGATGACACCAGTCATATGCTCAGCTCTATTGACTCCTCTCTTGTGAATGAAAATTCAGTAGGATTGGGCATATCACCAGTCAGATATTGTTGAAAAACTGTCAAATATTTTTAAGGCAATGCACCAGTTGAGACACAATGATCTCCTTAATAGATGACAATTTAAAATGCTTAGATTGAACAATCACCCTGCTGATGCACCTCATCCACTGACCTTTGTGAACCAGCTTTGACATTTTTGTTGTGACTGTTTAAACTACAGTTCCCAGAATTTCCCTTTTCAGGGAAGTTTGTGTCTGGATTTTCACTTTTTGAAATACAGTATGGCAACCCTACTAACTTCTTACTTAGCTAAGAATAACTTGTTTATTCTTGGCTAAGTAGCCAACATATGAAAGTAAGGTTGGTAAACTTTATTGTTTAAGCCAAAATCATTGCATAAGAAGTGGCCTAATTAGTGTTCAGAGCATTAACAGAAATATACTTTAGGTTTTATAGTTACACTGTTTACAATTCGAAATCAGTTAACTTATGAGTGGAATTTCATCCATTGAGCACTGAACACAATTCTTTGTGTATAGTTAATTAATCATTGGGGTGTTTTTTTCAAGAAAGAGGAAAAAGAGAGAATAAAGCAAAAATATTTGTATAGAAGTGTGGGGGGGAGAGAGATTTTAAAGGCAATTGTGCTAAATTGGCAGTGGACTAGTTCTTCAACCCTCAACTTCAACTTCCCTGTTCTTCTTTCAAAGGTGAACACACTTTTATTTATTCTAGCAGTTTGGAGATAAGTAGAGATTTTTGTCAGTTTTATGTGGTTTTCTAATATTGGCCCTTTTTGGTATACTTTTAAATCGTTTTTAAGTTTACCTCCTGAACTTTTTTTGAGTTGAAATGCTGTCTATAAATAAATAGAAGTATGGCTTTTTCAGAAAAGAAAATATGTTCTAGCTCCTTTTTCAAAAAATCTTCCTTAAAACTCCCAGCAGATTTCCATCTGTTTCTTCTTCCACAGGGATCAGTTATGAAATAAACAGCTCACTTTTTCATCTTTCTCTCCGGCTGAAGCCCAAACATGCTGAGAGTTTGGGAGCCTCAATGGTGCCCCTCTGGAGGCTTCACCCGGGACAGAAACCCTGGCTAGAGCCTCCTAGATATGGTTCTGTGGAGTTCCCCCTCCACTGTCGTGGGGGGCAGCAGTGGGGCATTTCACTTCAGGTTCCAAAATGCCTCTGGCTGCCCCTGCCCTGTGCCAACAACATTCTGTCAAGATCCACCCACACTCCACCCCACATTTTGAGGCAAAAAGATCTAAATGCAGTTTGTGTAAACCAAGAAGATATACTAGTTTGCATAATTCTACTTTGTTATTAAAAATGGAAATAAGCAATAAACTATGCAGGCTGCTGAAATCTCTCCTCCCTATGCTGAAAATGCTACTGCACCTCCCTCCGACTTTGCAGGTTACACCAGGCAGTATCCACATAACTGAAAACACATCTTTTCAGTACTAGAAACCATTTTTTGTCAAGTGAGAGCTTCAGGAAGCAAAATAATACAAACAACTGGGGGCTTTCCCATGCTCCTATAGCATTCTGTGTTTCTTTTGATGTAGAATTCACCTGATTGACAGTGGTACATATTTCATAATCCATAAATTAAGAAATTTCTTTTTGTTTGCTTGTTTTATTGTGGTTTATTTAACAGAGGTAATCTTGCACCCTTTGATTAGCAGGTGGAGCGGCTTTATGCAGTGCTTCAGCTATTTATTTATGGAATTTATATAGGCTTTCCAATAATGTTTATCGCTGGGCACTCACCATATAAAATAATAAAATGGGAAGTTATTCCACAGCTGGTGTGCCATCACCAAGAAGACTCTCCCTCCATCTGGCAGCCAGCTAGATAATTTCATCTGCTGGGACCCCCTAGAACAGCAAAATAGGGTTCTGAACTTGATGATCCATATATATGCATGGAGATTAGCTAGATAGATATACGATAGATGGATATGAAAATGAAGACATTTGTGCAAATAACATATGAAAAATAGATTGTATTTGAAGAAATTGCCTTGGAAAAATGGTCAGGTTAAGCAAAACTGCATAACAAAAATGAGCATATATTAAAAGAAATGCACACTAAAATGCTGCTATTTATTTTTTTAAAAAAATCATAAACTCATGTGGAAATGAGAAACTGAGAGAAGCAAAATAATAATAATGGCAGATTCACCCATCACTAGGTAAGAAGAAGAATTTCAAAAGTAGCCTTGAGAACAAGCAATGTAGACTGCAGAGATTTAACAGCAAACCTGTCTCCCAACTGCCCCTTCCATGCAATGCCTCACTGAGTCTCTTGGGGTTGTCAATTGGAAGTTTAGCGGTTTGAATCCGCTCGATGGTGGTGAGCTCCTGTTGCTCTGTCCCAGCTCCTGCCAACCTAGCAGTTCAAAAGCACACCAGTGCAAGTAGATAAAGAGGTACCACTGTGGCAGGAAGGTAAACGGCATTTCCATGTGCTCTCTGGTTTCTGTCACGGTGTCCTGTTGCGCCAGAAGTGGTTTAGTCATGCTGGCCACATGACCTGGAAAGCTGTATGTGGACAAACGCCAGCTCCCTCGGCCTGAAGCAAGATGAGTGCCACACCCCATAGTCACCTTTGACTGGATTTAACCATTCAGGGGTCCTTTACCTTTACCTTAATTTGTAATTAGTTTTTGAGTTGCAGGATACTTGGTAATGTGAATTGCCTTCATGAGTCTCTGCCTAAACATAACTCTGGATAAAATAAAAAAATTCCTTCCAGTAGCACCTTAAAGACCAACTAAGTTAGTTCTTGGTATGAGCTTTCGTGTGCATGCACACTTCTTCAGATACACACGAAAGCTCATACCAAGAACTAACTTAGTTGGTCTTTAAGGTGCTACTGGAAGGAATTTTTTTATTTTGACTATGGCAGACCAACACGGCTACCTATCTGTAACTATAACTCTGGATAGTTACTACACAGTGAACTCCCTTGACAAGTGTGGCCTTCTTTGGTGTTTGGTGGGCAATTCTTACCCCTCCCTTAAGTCAGCGAAAGCATACTGGGCATGTACATGGGCAATTTTGCCATGCTTGGATGCTTCCTTGAGGTGTTGATCTACAGTTTCCTCCCCTTTCCTCCCACACACATAGGGCTGCTGTGAGTTTGCGGCTGCTGTGTACCAGAGCTTCTCGCAAGTGACTTCCTTTCATCTTAATGAGATTGGTGCAGGTTCAAAGCAGCATGGATGACCCATTCACCCCCCTCCCCAGCTCTTTTCCATATTCCTGTAATTATCTTGAGGTGGGAATTTTCAATGAAATATCAAGTGCTGCCATGGAGTGGGAAAGAGAGACCTGATTGCTAGGCATTTTGGCATCCACATCTGGCTCCAGTTAACAAAATTTGTGCTGATTAAAAATTGGGTAATTAAAGTTCATTATGTCTTGGTTGGCTGATTTCCCAACTGTGTATTTATAAAGTTGATTTAGGACTATATTGTTATGAGGAGGTTGAGCTATTAAAGATAGTCATAAATCCATACAGAGTTGTGCATGTCTCCATCAAATCTAGCAATGTGCCGGTTTCCCAGTGTTTCCCTAACTATTAAATTCTGCATTATATTTGTATGTGACGTAAAATCTGCTACCAGAAATATAACACAAGTTTAGCACTCAGGGGGGAAAAATCTGTTTGCAAATAACACAGAAATGAGCACCATATTCTCCTATATTTCTGGTAGAGGCTTTTACACCACGTGAAAGCTCAGCTATAAAGCAGAAATTAACAGGATATTGCTGAGAAAATGTGAATGCAGACCCAGTTAACCCTCCAGTGCAATAAGAGGAGAAGAAGAAACTTGTAAGGTACGTAAGCCATGTTGGGGTGCTTATTATTCCCCTTTGCTGACCCCCCAACTTCTGGCTTCTGTCATTCTTTTGAAAGGTTTCAGAATCTTCAGAGGAATCTGCCACTTCATGGGACGTTTTCTCTAGCAGCCTGTCTGCCCCCAGCGAGTCCAGAGCACATCTAATTGGTGCCAATGGAAAATGTCATGAAAGAGAGGTCAGGAGGCGTGTGACACTGGCAGACACTGCTTACATGCCCAGGGTTACAGGGCACCGCAGGGAGCCTTTGTTTCAGAATCCAGCTTTCCTTCCAGACTAATTAAGTGGCAGCTGATTGGATTGAAAATGACAATGATGCTTGGATGCCATTCCTGTTTAAAAAAACACAACAACAAAGGCTTGCATGCCTCCCCCTTAAAAAACAACAACCTTCTTGCTCTTTTGTTCTCTTAAACAAGGGTTTCTTGCTACAGGGCCTTTTCTTGCCCTCTTCCTCAAGGATTACTACATTGGGCACACTCTTCTTCTTGAGAGAAGCTTCTGCTGCTCAGCATTCAGCTACATTTCAGCTGTTGAGTCTTTGCAGAAACATACCATAAAGGTATAAAGCCTGTCCCACAAGACAAAAAGCTTGCCCCTGAATTTAAACTCTGCTGGGTTTGCAAGGTGCTTCTGGGTCAGAGGAGTGCCAGAAATAGTGCGTGAACATGCGCACGGGCGCTCCTCGACCCCGGAAGTGTGCCAGAAACAGCGCGTGCATGTGCTATTTCTAGTGCTCTTCTGACCCGGAAGTCGATCTCCACGGCAAGTAAAAAAAAAGGCAGCACTAAAAGAAAGAGCACGGAATCCCCACGCTGATCCATGGAACGGTCGTGGGCTGGTTCCAGGAAGCTCATGGGCCGGAAGCGGCCCATAGGCCTTAGGTTGCTGACCTCTGGTCTAGATGTTTCTCTCGTAGAGCCCAGACGTGTGTTTGAGTGTGTGTGACTCCTGTAGAAGCAGAGCACTGTTCACTACCCCAACCATCAATGAATCAATTAATGTTCTCATTTCTTGACTAAACCTGCTTCTTGACAGCTTTAAGCTTCTGGGGCAAGGGATGAATAGGTGTTACTTTCATGTTCGTAAAATAAGCCCTGAAATCCAAGGATTCTGTTGCAGTGTGTTTAGTTAGTGCTGGGTCATAAAGTTTAAATTCATCTGTTTTTTAAAGGTCTCCTGTTAAGTCATTTATCTCTTGGTGTGCATTTAAATGCAATGTGCACATTGTGTATGCTCTCCAGGTACAGAGAAAGTTACAGAGTTGAAAACAATTAAGTCTCCTTTCTTTTTTAAAGAGCCTCCAAATAATTGGCTAATACTAGCTGTATGGTATGGTTTATTTATGTACTGCTTTTTAGTCCCCAAAGCAGCAAACAGCATGAATACACATCAATACCAAAATAAATACACAATAAAAGTACAATACATTAAATATCTCCATCAAAATGATGTAAAATAGCAGTAGGATTTTCTGACATCATGGGGGTGGGGGTGGGGAATAGTAGCCATTTACCTATTGCAAGTAACAATTCAAGGGACTTAGTTCAGTGGTAGAGTACATACAAAAGGTCTCAGCTTTAGCCCTCCCCCCATGTGATGACATTAACTTTAATCACAGCGAACCAAGTGTAACAGTTAAAATATTTGAAGGGACACCTGTAATCTACATGCTTAATCCAGGCATTGGCAAAACATTTTCAGAATACTATGAAAGTGTTATTAAATCATATTTCAATAATCAACTGAATAATGTTTGACAACTAGATATTGTGTTGTACGGAAACTCTAGTAACATTTTGAAGGCAGGGACCTGAAAATCAAGAGGTAGTGGCATCAGTTTTCAAGTAAAAGATTCGACTACAATTCCAAAGCAATTTAAGCAATTCCTACTTGTTAACGAAAACAAGCAACAGTAGTTCGAGTTGCTAGCTAAGATAATGGTGCAAAACGAGTGTCCAGGAAAACATATTGAGCATTTCCCTCCCCACGTCCATGTTTGATGCTGTTAAATTGGGGTGGGAAGAAGTTTTTATGGTCACATTTCTAGGGGGTGGACTAGATGACCCTTGGAGTACCTTCCATTTCTACAATTCTGCAGTTCTGTGATTCTGCGATATTGGGTGTGTGTATCATACTGATGTACATTTTGTTCTAGGTGGCTTAGCTTGGTCAGAATCAAGTATACACTTCCAGAGTTAATGCTAAATACATTGCTTCTGGTAGATGAACCGCCATAGCCAAGTGGGCTCATATGGGAGCAGGTAGTCATTAAAATGTCATTATCGTAACCAGTTTAGGCTTAGTTAAAATGGTTTAAAAATATGTTTTAAGAATCTCAAAAGTGATTTTTTCTTATGCCTGTTTTGATCACTTACTGCGGTTTCCCCACTTACCTCCTGGGATCAAGCTGAGATCAAGGCTTTTATGTTTGTGATAGATACTTTGTAGAATGCAACACATATTTTAGTGTGGAACAGCAGAATTATGTAATGTGAGCACTCGCCTGTCTTAAAAGGAACCAGTGCATCTTGGACCTTTTTTTTGGGCTGGGACAGTTCTTCACTGAGTGCATGAACTCTAAGCACTCATCCACACTTCCCCATGTCCTGCTGCTTTTCCTCCGGGAAAAACTGCACTTTGGCTCTCAGTCGGAGCAAACGGCAATTGGGTTTTCCATGGATTGCTATTTGTTCCAATTTAGAGCTAAAGAGTGGGTTTTTCTTAGGAAAGGAGCAGGGCATTGGAAAAACTGCTCAGGCCTAGAAATTAAGGGTCAAGCCGAAAAAGCTCTCAGACCCATGCTTTCTAGGCATGGGGCAAGCAGAAGTATGAGTGAGCCTACAATTCTGTTTAGTCTGCCTGTAGGGAGCTGTCCAGTCTTTCAGAGAATAATAATCAGTGTGCAAGGTTTGCCTGCCAATTCAGTTCCGATTTTGAAATCCTTCCCTTCCTGGAACAAATATTTATTTAGTTTTGGTGCATGTATTTCTCCTTAACTTCCAATCTGTGTGGCCTGTTCTCTGCTCTTGCTCAAACTGTGTTATTATAGCAGAATTGACCCAATTATTACAGGAAAGGAGGATTCGATGTTCATGTGGTGTTGGCATTTTCCTTGTTTCCGCAGCCCCCTCCCTGTTTCTTTTTCTTTTGCAAAGAGAACATTTTGGCCTTCTTAACTTGAAGGCAGAAAGGGCAACGGGCTTTCATTCAATTAGTTTCACGGCCTTTGTGTTGTGCAGTAGGGTTGCCAATTTTTCTTCTGCTAGCACTGTAACTTGCACTTTCCCCTCATTAAACTGGCTTTATTAACAAGATCCGCAGGAGAACTAGTTTTGGTCTTGATGGAGGCCCAACTGCAGCACAATATTCCTTGGAGCGGCTGCGTATCTTGGCTCTGCATAGACTCAAAAGCTTCTGCTGGCTCTGAATAATTTCTTAGGTGTCAGCTTTTTGGCATGCGGGATGTTAAGACTGTTGGTCCACAGGGAGAGGGCACAGAGAGAGGCAGAGAAGCACTGTCTGACCCTCATGGCTCTCCAGTGCTGGGGTTGGTCTAGCATCAGACTTGGGCTGCAAAGAGCCTGTCTTCATGCTGTCAGAAATTATTTTAGCCCACACTTGCTGTGAGAGGCCCTTTGCAAGAATGACCTTGAGCGATGAAAAGGCTTTCTGTGACTAACAAAACGGATTTTGCTGTCTCTGTACCATTGTAGCTCGTACCAAGTTCCAGCTTTTATGTGCTCTGCAATTCCAGCTGATTTCCCTATAAATGGTTCTACATTGGAGAATACTTTATTTTTTAAAATTCTTTTATGTAAAAAGTGTATTAATTTTCTTTAGAAAAAAATTACTGTATATAACTATTGATGTTTCTCAGAAGACAACAGCTTCTTATGTAAAATGTAAGGGGAAAATAGTTTTGTGTCTTTTATTTAGTTATCTTCCTTTATCAATTAAAGTTTAATAACATTTCCCCTGCTCCAATATGTTTGGGATTGAGGGAGGGGGGATTGAAGTGTTCTGTAAATGAGATCCACAAAGAAGGGCGAACAGAGGAGTTTCTTTAGTGACTAATTTCACAGCACCAAATTTGATGTTGTTCCTTCTGCAAATGTCAATTACGGTACCTGTAGCAGGTAAATGAAGGTGAACCCCTGAGAGATGGCAAGGAGAAGCATAGTCTGGTTTTCCACAAACACACATTGTTCCTTTTTTAGCAAGGGACCACAGAGATACGTATCATAAAGGATTGAGTCATCAATTCAAAATGGAGTGCTTTATAGGCAGGTGGGCGAGTGGGGAGATGGGAATCCCAACATGTTTCAAGCTAAAGCCCTTCCCTGGTGGGTGGGGGGAATAGTTCAATAGAAACTTCTCTTCAAAAAGCATGGCTGTGTGGCTTCTTTCACAGGAACATGTATAACCATGCTTTTGAACAGGAGTTTCTCTTGAACTAAATATCCTAAGATGGAGACCTTATTCTAGCTTAAAATGTATTGGGATTCCAGCCCTCCCAACCACAAAAATGCTTTTTGTGCCTATTACTCAATTACTTATGCTCTCCATTGTTGGGGTGCTACCCAAGAAGGTACTGAAAATGCCATTACTACCTTGGTGATGAAAATTCTGGTCAGAAGTAGTCTGAAGGCTCAAATCTAAAACTTTCTTTATCATGCCTCAGTATGGTGATTGAGATGAGAATGGGCTCTGATCTTTCTCTTCACATTGTAACTGAGTTTTTCTTTTACTTCCCAGGTTCCCTGAAGAGCCCTGTGAACAAGACAGCACTTACCTTAATTGCCGTGAGCTCCTGCATCCTGGCCATGGTGTGTGGTACTCAGCTGTCCTGCCCACTGACTGTCAAGGTGACACTCCACGTTCCTGAGCACTTCATTGCTGATGGTAAGAGCACCAGCCTCCCTGCTGTGATGATAATTGCAGAGCCCTTCTCTCACACCCCAAGCTTCCTAAAGATGTCATAGGCCATCTGGGGCAGAGGGGTTTGGGATCTTTATTTTAAATTGATCTAGCTCAGCATCTTGTCTCTGATTGTTAGGGTGGCAGAAAACAAGAGTGTGCAGTTTTTCATAAAAGGACTTTTTCTCAACTTGTTATTGCTGCTTAAATTTAATTGTGTGTAATGTACATATTTGATTAGGAATATGTTATCTATAATTGCAGATACACACTTATAACAAAACAAGCAATGAAAATATAGTATAAATTATTCCATTTATATTCCCCCACCCCCAGTAACATATAAGGATTTCTTTAATCGTTTTTTATGTCCTTCCTCATGTAAATATAGTTTTTATGGTAAATATGAGATAAATAATCATGAGCTCACATTAACAATAAGAATTATCCATCATTCCCAATTTAAAAATAAATATACACTAATATATGCTGGCATGCACTCAAGTAGATACCTACTGGTGATTATAATATATACATTCAAATATAGAAAGGGGCAGCAAGATCTTCAGGCCATGAGTAATGGATGGTGGATGTTTATCCTTCCAACCTCGAAGAAGTCTCTGCTTCATTTTAGTGCTTTGTTAAATGGCAGCACAATTAAATTTTACACTTGTGCTGTTTAGCAAGTCCAAGTTCCTGTATTTACCATACTTTTCTGTGTGTAAGACACCCCCTATTTTGGGGGGCTCAAATTTAAGAAAATGGGGGGAAGATTGCCAGTTGTTGAGCTTTTTTTGGGGGGGGATTACCCTGGGTTGTTCAGCTTTTTTTTAGGGGGGCTTGCCGAAAATCACTCAACTGCACGCATCGCTAAATCCACCTTTTGTCTGTCCCCTCACTGGCAGAATCTGCCAATCGCCCACACAATTGCTGCAGTGTCAGCCAATCAACACCAACCATTGACGCAGCAACCAATACAGTGGTGCCTCGCAAGATGAAAAGAATCTGTTCCGCGAGTCTCTTCGTCTTGCGGTTTCTTCGTCTTGCGAAGCAGGCCCATTAGCGAATTAGCGGATTAGCGCTATTAGCGGCTTAGCGGGCTTAGTGGATCAGCTGATAAGCGGCTTAGCGGCTTAGCAGATCAGCTGTTAAGCGGCTTAGTGGATCAGCTGATAAGCGGCTTAGCGGATCAGCTGTTAAGCGGCTTAGCGGCTTGGGGAAAGGGGGGGAGGAAAAAGACCCCGCAGGGACTCGCAAGACATTTTCGTCTTGCGAAGCAAGCCTATAGGAAATTTGTTTTGCGAAGCACCTCCAAAACGGAAAACCCTTTCGTCTAGCGGGTTTTCCGTCTTGCGAGGCATTCGTCTTGCGGGGCACCACTGTAACATGCACAATAGTTGCTGACAGCTGCAGCAGCAACCAATCAAATGTCCACCCTATGCACTACCCGTCTATAAGACGACTCCCATTTTTTTAGCATGCTTTTTACAGGAAAAAACCTAGTCTTATAGATGGAAAAGTACAGTATTTGTGATATTTTTATATTGCCCTTCTCTTTAGGGATACTAGGACAGTGCAGTTGGTAGAGCAAGAGGCTCTTTATCTTATTTGGGTTTGAGCTCCACATTGGGCAAAAGATCCCAGCATTTCAGAGGGTTGAGCTAGATAACCTTTGAAGTCACTTCCAGCGCAGATTCTTAATGGTCTCCACCCATTCCCCTGGTCCCATCTCATTCTCCCAGAGTCCTCTTAATTAGGCCATTGGTTTTCAACCAGTCTTCCATGGCACCCTGGAGTGTCCTGAGGAATGTTCAGGGTAGCCCCAGGGCCCGTGCTTTCATTAAATTGCATCCCATATCTTCCTACATTATATCTCTCTCTTTCTTGCTGAAGAACATCCAAGGAAACCAGCTTTAACTTGCAGCCAATTATCTTCCTGAAATAAAACATTGGCAAAAAAGTGGGGAAATGCTTTTGCATGACTGATTATTTTCTTTAAATCTCTCTTCCCCCCCATTCAACAACAACAAACAAACAAAAATCCTCCCCAGCTTCAGTAACTAACAGTTCCTTAGTTTTACACAGGGTTATTGAGAAATGCAAGAAAATAGCAAACTAACTTGATGGTGTGTTTGCCTGGATGTGTGTGTGCTCTATAAGGAAGGATTTAAAAATAACCCTGAAAGTGAGGAGTATCTACAGTGTTTTTCGCTCCTTCTACCCCCAGCATTGCTCCCCCCCTCTTCTCTACCTCACCCCCCCAACCGGCAACACTCCTCCTCCTTAACAGTCACGTAGATTTCCTAGAACAGGGATAATGTTGCAAGAAAGCACCATGTCTGCATGTGTGTCCTGTGCTGTGCATTTCTTGCTTTCCCTCCCCACAACAGCAAAATATTTCTGCTTTTGATCTTAGTTGCCCTCTCCAACCCCTACCCCCAGCATGTGTGCACAAATTTCGGGAAAGGCAGGCTGGAGCTGCCATGTGGAATACGTCAGCTCAGCCCTGCAGAGCAGTGGCATTTCATGGGTTGCCATTGACACATGTGCTGCCACTTACACGTGTGCCAAAAAGGAGCAGGGCAGAATGGGGAGGGGACAGGGAAATCCCCGCTTACATGTGTCCTGTAATGGAACCCTAGTGTAAGTGGTTTGCCACAGGAGAGCTGTGGTTTGTCAAGGTACCTGAGGACTCAAAAATGTTGAAAACGCCTGAATTAGGCTGAGAGAACACCTAGTAAGCTGGCAAGCCCAGTAGGATTTTGAACCCGTCTCCATTTTCTAAGCCCATCACTCTGACCACAATACAACACAGATTTCAAAACTCATTCTCTCTCTCTTTTGAGAGAGTGCTGCGCTGTTTTGTTTATCTCTTCCTGATAGTAGTATTCTTTATGAATTTTTTACTCCACCCTTCCTCCCTAATGAGCCAAGGGCAGCAAACCCCAGAATGTTAACACAATACAATTAAAAAAACCCCATAATAATAAAAGTGATTAAAAACATCTAAAAACAATTAGAATTACCTAAAACAAATAAAAGCAATTACATACCCTCACAACTTATAATTTCCAGGGATAGTTATCTCATACATCAAATGCCTGGGGGAACAGGAATGTTTTAAAATCCTTCCTGAGCATTAATGATGAAGGAGGGAGGGAGACGTCACCATGAAAGCGTTCCACAAGTCAGGACCCTGCCGTGAGTCTGGGAAGCAACCTTTGACAGCACCAACAATAGGACCTGTTAACAAATATTTTCAACAGTTTTTCAACTCCTAAAGTGTTTTGTGATTCATCCCTTGCTTTTTAATCTCATGTCAACCCTGCCAGGAATATGGGAAGTTGCCTCATAGAGGTCAGGCTATTGTCCACTTGACCAGTATTGTGATTAGCAGCAGGGCTCCAAGGTCTCAGGCAGAAATCTTTCCCAGTAGAGGAGGCTGGGCCATTCAGGCTAGTGGGGCATTGCCCCACCAGTCTCAATCTGCCCTCAGCCACCATCACCCCCAATCTATGGAAAGTGCTTCCTGTTTGAAACCCAGGAAAACTGAGCGAGATGAACTGGTGCTGTGACTTGGTGTAAGGCAGCTTTCTGTGCCCCTGTCTTTCTTCTTATTTAAACCAAACCAATCTTTGGGGCTGCCCATGAGCACCCTCCTCCTTAATCTCAGTATTGCCATTGTAGACCTCTGCAGAGAAGAGGATGGGGCCAAAAGTATAAGTTGGCTCTGCCTGTCATTGGCTCTGACCTCTCTGCCTTCTGCCCTACCATTCCTAATGGGCACCAACCACCACTGATCTTTTCCCAACCCCTGCTACTGGACCCTTTCTAAACTGGAGTTTGAACCAGAGGCATTCTGCATTTAAGACATGCATTTTGCCATTGAATTATAGGCAGAAAATCAGCAACTTGCTACACACATCACCTTTGTTCTTCAATGTCCAAATGTAGCACTATTCACCATCCTTCATTGGGCTGACCTTGGAGTTTCTGTTTCCAGGCTGGAAGTTTGCTAGGCTGGACTTTTTCACTGAACTCATCACTCACAGGAATTACTCAATGGAGGGGACCGGGAGAGCAATGCAGTGTGTGAATCAGCCCTGAGGCACCCAGTTTTTTTGCTGCTAGTGCCTCATCATATCTGAATTGCGGAGAAAATGGTATTTGCCTTCAGGGCTCAGGAAGCCAGTCTATTTCAGCATCCTAGTGTCATCCGAAATGCTACAGTGTGGGCAGGAATGCCATGAAAGGAGAATTGGGAGTGGGTGGGGATAGACAGTTCTGCCTGGAGCATAATATAGATCTTTGCATGGGAAGGGCTGGTACATTTTATTTTATTTTACTTCCCTTCTACACCTCCTGCATAGATACTATCTATTTGGCATTATTAGAAGGTATGTGCTGATTTGTAAGGAAATGTTTCAGTGTATTTTAACAGCCTGTTATGGCAACTGTTCTTATCCAGTGCTCCAAGCAGCCAGATAGTGCTGTTGGGGCTAACAGGGGAATTTCCAGAAAGGAGGAAAGGGTCACCTCCCCCACCCTTCACCTAAAGCAGAACTGGCTCCACTGTACTGAACACATAGCAGCTGGTGGATGTGACTCCCCTGAAGCCCTTAATCATCAGGCAGGGATATCGGGGATCAGGCAGTCCTTATGGGATCCTGGACCCAAGTTGTAAAGGGTCTTGCAAATTAATTCAGTAAACCTTGAACTTAGCCCAGTAACACATGGACAGCCAGTGCAAGCCTTTAAGCACTGGTGCTGTGTGCTAGCAGTCGTCTGTCTGCACCAATGATATAGCCACAGCATTTTGCACCAACTGGAGCTACCAAACCAATCTGAATGTTAGTCCCACACAGAGTGTGTTGCAGTAATGCAGTCTTGAGGTTGCCACTGCATGAGTAATTGTGGCCAGGCTATTCTCAGTCGAAGAACAGCTGGGGTACCAGCTGTACCTGGCAAAAGACACTCCTAGGCACTCCAGTGCTGTTAGCTAGGTAGTTTTACAATTATACAAGTGACCTCTGCTACTCAAAACCTTTGTCTTCTGGCTTCAGGTTTTGATGGCGTGTAGCAAAACTTCGATTGGTGGTGTGAGACACCCTCACAGTACTGTTTCTATTTTTAATGTTATGACTGATAAAATCCTCATACCTTCACTTAGAAGCTGCTCATCTCTGCTGCTTTTTCTGGTTCTCAGATTGTGAACTTGCTAATTTCTGATGGGGAAAAGAATGAGATGCTGATGCATTAGTTGGGAGCCATTCCCACTTTCTATTGCTCTCCCCACCCCCAAGGTTCAATGTTTCTTGAATTTAGCTGACCTTATTAGCCCAACGTGCAGTGAGCACCAAGTTCAACTACTAAGGGCAAATTACATTTTCTCCTTCTGCTGGGACCCTTCACTCAGCCACTTCTAACCTTCACCTTTTTTTCTTCTTACCACAAGGGCAAATTAAACAGCATCCTTCTCTTTTGGATCAAATGTTTTGCACAGAAACTCAGAACAGAGCAGGAGCATGGAGGCACTATGCTCGTTTCTGAGTGGTGGGTCACTGTTGCTTACCAGGATGGGTGAGGTGGAGAGGGTGTCGTGCAAACACTCTAGCAGAGCCCATCTGGCACTGCTGCTGGTGTGTTTGCTTCCAGGGCTCAGAAGTCGGTAAAAGGCTTTGGGGCTGTTCCTCATAGCCACTTGTTCCTAGTGCAGGAGTAGGGAACCCTACCCTCTCCAATGTTGCTAGACTCCAGCTCCTGTTAGCCCATCATCATCATCATCATCATCTTCATTTTTTATTTGTATGCCGCCTTTCCACAGTTAAAAAAACAATGCTTAAGGTGGCTTACAGCATAACAAGATTTACATAATTACAAAAGTAATAAACAATAAATAAACCACATCAAAAAACACACACAACCAAATGGGAAACAATTTCCACATAAATCAAAATCTAAAACTAAGAATACAGCGTTAGTATCACAGTTTAAAATGACATAGGTAAAAAATAACAGCAATTTAAACAAAAACAAAACAAAACAGAGCCCTCTCTGCCCAGCAGCGGCAGTGGCATCAGTCCTTTATAGAGCCCATCAGGCCCCGCCCTAGGCCAGGTGTTGGGTGGCAGGACTGGGGCCCTCAGGTGCTAAGCAGGGGAGTATAGCATGCTGGATCAGACCTTGACTAATCTACTCCATCATCCTACACTCACAGTAGTCAACCAGATGTCTATGGGAAACCAGCAAGCAGAACATGAGCACAAGAGCACTTTCCCTTCCTGTGGTTTTCTAGCAGCTGGTATTTGTAAGTACTGCTGCCTCCAACTGTGGAGGTAGAGCATATCCATCATGCCTAGTTGCCATTGATAGCCCTCTCCTCCATGAATTTGCCTAACCCTCTTTTAAAGCCATCCAAGTTGGTGGCATCACTGCCTCCTGGAAGAGCGAGTGCCATAGTTTGGCTGAGTGTTGCATGAAGAAGTATCTGCCCTAAATCTTCCAACCTTCAGCTTCCCTGGATACCTACAAGTTCTAGTGCTATGAGACAGGGAGACAAACCTTTCTCTATCCAATTTTTTCCAGGCCATGCATAATTTTATAATCTTCTTTCTTGTCACCCCTTGCCTTTTTTTTCTAAACTAAAATGTCCCAACCACGGCAGCCTTTCTTCATAGAGGAGTAAATCCACCCCCTTGATCATTTTGGTTGTCCTTTACTGAACCTTTTCCAACCCTACACTATCTTTTTCGAGGTGAGGTTATGAGAACTGTACACTGTACTCCAGATGTGGTTGCACCTTATAATTGTATATCAGCATTATGATGCTGGTAGTTATCCTAGGTGGGGGGAGGGAAGTAAGTAAGTAAGGGAAAGACAACTAGAGTGGACTCTTTGGTCCTGGTTTCCACAATGGATCCCAGTGATAGCATTTCTCTCTCAAAAACTGGCACAAACATTCTTCTTCTTCTTTGATGATCACTCGTAGCCAAGTAAGATTGTCTTCCATAAACATGGTTTTAACAATGAGTTCATAAGTGACTGTGGAGGCCAATTCTGGACCCACACATCTTTCCACAGTGGGGACAATGGTTCCTGGGCAGGAGTTGATCACGGTGTGGATTTGCCAGGCGTGCCTTCCTCTTAGCACGTTTCTCCCTTGTGTTCTGAGTTCGAGTGTCTTCAAAGTCCATGACACCTTTGGTAAAGGCTGTTCTCCAACTGGAGCGCTCGCAGGCCAGTGTTTCCCAGTTGTTGGTGTTCATACAAATCATCCAATATCCAGATGGGTTTTATACACTCCTTAAATATGTCCCAACCTTTCCAACAGCAGCTGGAACCAAGCATAAGCCAACTGTATTGTCTACACTCACTGGCTGTGGCTTTTCAGAATTTCAGGCATAGAGTCTCTTCTATCCCAGATGCCAAGGACTGAGCCACTTTTATGCACTGCATGTTGCCAGGAGAACATAATTTAGGAGTTTTCCCGCTGACCTCTCCCATTGCTTTCTAAGCCCCAAGAGAATACATTTCCAATCAGTATGGAGAAAACTACTCTCCATTTTTCAAGCCCCAAATTGTTTAATTCTTTTTAAGAAGCTAAATTAATGTATTCAGTGCTGGGAAAGAAGTTAAACTAATAACACTTCATTGGGTGTTATTAAAAACTTCTAGCCCCAATGGTATCCCTAAATGGTTTTCTGTAGTTTGCTGTCAGAATGATTTGAAGCTGTTAAAGAAACAGCTCTCAGTGCCTCTGTTTGTCAAGGAGAGAGGCTCTAAAGGAGTTTGCATAAACTCAACCCAGCTGAAACACAGCAAGAGTTCATGCATACAACTTTGACAAGGCTTTCGTGAGCGACAAAGTGCTGTCCCCAATATTGCACTGCAGTCTGGCTCAGCTTGAGCTAGGATGAAGAGGGCACCGGGAGAAAACACCTTACAGCGCCCTGGCAAGAAAGTGCAACATTTCAGAATAGGAGACAGCTGCTGATACTTCCAGCCTCACCTTGGCAGCTAAGGATGCTGCTTCCCATTGAAAGTCCCCTACTCTCTCTCACACACACACATACACACATTTCAAACAATGTTTTACAGTGTCATTATAGATGCCATTCTCATTCTACAGCTAGCTGTTCCACCGGGCCCCCTCTCTTCTTTCTCTTTAGAAAAGTCATTATGTCTGAATTGGAAAACAGCCCATTTCTTCCCCATTTCCAAGGATATTAATCTGTTTTACTGGTATTTCATTGGCAGGCCTGTGCAAGTGTTCTGAATACTTGCATAATTTGCTCAGCTGCCTTTTTCCCAAAGGGACTGGGTTATAAGTGATTCCATTTTTTATTGCAATATTATGGGGACATGTTGGATTTCATTTTATTTCAGCTTCTTTTCTCCCATTCTAAGAGGGATCACATTGTAGTATTTAGAGGATGGTAAGACTGAGGGCTGGAGGGGGAGAGATTTATACCTATTATTATACTACTAGCACAGGGGACACACACCCTATGTAAATTTCACCATTTGCCCCCCCCTTTCATTATCTTTTTTTAGTCTTACATAGAGAATAGCAGTGTTGCATGAAGCATTTTATTTTATTCATTACCCCCATCAACCAACCAACCAAGTAAACAAGCAAGCAACAGAGTTCAATCTTGACTATGTCTGTTTGAAACAAATCAACTTCAAACTATGATTTATGAAGCTGGCTTGTTTCAGCAAACCGTAGCTAATATTAACCTCAGTTACATGCAAACCCTTTCAGTTAACCAAAATTGAAAGCAAAACCTTTTGAACTTCTCCACATGGCCATGTTGGAGGAGAGGGAGTATACAAGCCCAGGTGGGAGTCTAAGCTCATTTCCATTCATAATAAGTTATAACTTACTATGATGTTTGAATGCCACCATGGTGACGTGAAAAGCCTGTTCTTGCCTGATTTTGTCTTTTATGTTTAAGATGCCATTCCATTAAATAGATAAAATTACTACTTACAGTTTCCAATCTTTAGGGCCACATTCCACCCAATTTTTACAGTGTGTGTTGCATAATAGGTTCCCCAAAGAACTTGAAACTCCACTGCAGTGTGAGATTTACAGACACACAATGTATGACTTATTGAAGTTCTATTTTGTGGCTCACATCTGTTAGGGAATTGTTAATGTCTCACAAATGTTTAGAAGATGAACCCGTGGAACTTTGATCAGAACTAAAGATGCCTAGTGAGAGAGATGTTCCTATCTATTCTGGGCCCCTTGGAAGCATTATCATGCACACAAAACCTCTTGGGACCTATGTGCCATGCTTGTGTATTTTGGATGATGCATCAATCTCTGATGAAGAACGTGACCTACTTATTACAGACAAGCCATGGAAGTAGCATGACATCTGAGACATCATGTGTGTCTTAGTAACCCAAAAGACTTGAAGCTACACAAAATCCCTGATCACAGGCCAGAATGATGTGACCGGGAAGGACCTTTCCTCTTTCACATTAAAGAGTGGGAAAGAAGCAATGTTGGCACAAAATATTGGGAACTGCATAAGGTTACAGTTAAATGGAAACGAGTGCCAGCTCCAGAAGCAAAATATGGGGGAAGCTATTTGATTGGGGGCAGCTGTGAGGACTCATTCTGTGCTCATATTTCCTTAGTTCTGTTAATTTGTTTGTTGGTTTTTGTGTCCTCTTTCTACTCTTTGAACCATCTCTGGGTTTGTGCAGCTGCTCCATCAACATGTCAGGGACAGATGGTCCCATTCCTGCTGGATGTGGCATTAGGGCAAACCAAGATTTCCTGGAACAGGCAGCTGACCTCTCTTTTAATTATTGGCATAGAAGATTGCAGTTTCTGTGTTTTGGCTTGACACCAGTGACACCATGTCATTGAATTAGAGAATAACTTCCATGGATAAGGGGAAAGCAAGGCATGAGTAGAAGGTATCTTGAAATGAGGAGGATCATAGGAGGAAAGTAAAAAGGTAGCCTGTTCTGCAAAATACATTATTTTTAAAAAGTATTTTAGGTCCTCTAGTTTTTAGCCTTCCACCTAATAGTTTTTTGGGGGTTCAGGGGGTGGGAGGAGGAAAATGCATGCTTACTAGAAATAGATAAGCAGATGCACAGAAGATGATCTTGAAACATTTGAGGGTATATCCTGTGCAGCGCCAAATTTTCGTCTAACTGTGGCTGCTAGAAAATTTCTGCCTCCTCCTCCTCCTTCTTTATTATCATATTCATAGAGGAATTTTGATATACACAGTAAACAAAGTAAAATAAAATATTTGAGCAGAAGAGTTAGACTACATTTGTTAAATGTCAGAAGAACATATAGAATGCATTTTTAATGCTTGGCAAAATGCCGTAAATAAAAACCATTTGAAATGAGAAAAGCACAATCCATTAATGAGTGCAGAAATTTGGAGAAACTGCAGGAGGTGGCTGGAGAGAGCCTTGCTAGATTGTGTGGCTAGTCAAAGCTTGGTTGTTGTTGTTAAAATTTGTATACTGCCCTATACCTGCAGATTCCAGGGTGGTTACAACATAAATTCACAATATAAAAACACAAATGCATAATAAAAACAAAAATAACCCACCCCCCGGCCACAACACATTTTAAAAGGGCATTGGATGTCAAAAGCCTGGTTAAAGAGGAATGTTTTTGCTGGGCACCTAAGGTTATAATGAATGTGCTAGGTGAACTTCCCTCGGGACAGCATTCCACAAATGGGGAGCCATTGCAGAAAAGGCTCATTCTCATGTTGCCACCCTCTCAACCTCCTGCACAAGTGGCACACGAAGAATGGCCTCAGAAGATGATTTCAGGGTTCGGGTAGGTTCATATGGAAAGAGGCGGCCCTTGCGATATTGCAGTCCTGAACCATTTAAGGCTTTACAGGTCAAAACCAGCACTTTCAATTGGGCCCAGAAACTAATTGGTAGCCAGTGCAGTTGGACCAGATTTGGTGTAATAGATTCAAATCGTCTTACTCCAGTGAGCAACCTGGCCACTGATTTCTTCATCAGCTGAAGTTTCTGAACTGTCTTCAGAGGCAGCCCTAGGTATGACACATTGCAGTAATCCAACCTTGAGGTTACCAGAGCATAGACAACAGTAGTTAGGCTATCCCTGTCCAAGTAGGGGTGCAGCTGGGCCACCAGCTACAGCTGATGGAAGGCACTCCGGGCCACTGAGGCCACCTGAGCTTCGAGTGACAGCAAAGGATCCAGGAGTACTCCCACGCTACGTACCCCCTCCTTTAAAGGAAGTACAACCCCATCAAGAACAGGCATCAGGTCTAGGGAACCACCCACTAACAGTGCCTCAGTCTTATCTGGATTGAGCTTCAGTTTGTTGGTTCTCACTCAGTCCATTATCGAGGCAAGACACTGGTCCAGCACTTCCACTGCCTCACCTGCAGATAATAAGGAGAAATAGAGCTGAGGCTCATCAGTATTTTGCTGACAACATACGCCAAACCTCCTGCTAACCCCACTCAGCTGTTTCATGTAATGTTGAACAGCATAGGGTATAGGGTTGAACCCTTGGAACCCCAGATTGAAGGCTCCATGGGGCCGAAGAGCACTCCCCAAGTATCATTCTCAGGAAATGTTCATCTAAGTAGGCCTGGAACCACCATAAAGTGGTGCTACCCACCCCTAACTCGGGCAGCCGCTTCAGAAAGACACCATAGTCAATGTTATCGAAAGCTGCTGAGAGGTCGAGGAGCATTAACAGGGACACATTACCTGTCTCTCTCCCAACAGAGGTCATCATACAGGATGACCAAAGCACTTTCTGTGCCAAACCCTGATTGAAATGGGTCTAGAAAATCAGTTTCTTCCAAGAGTGCCTGGTCTGGCCCATGAAAACCCACTCCAGAACCTTGCTCAGGAAAGGGAGATTAGAAGCTGGCCATTAGTTGGTTAGATTTTCTGAGTCCAGGGAAGGTTTTTTAAGGAGTGGTGTTACCTCTGCCTCCTTCAAACAGGTATGCATCACCATGTGTTGTGAAGAGGTATTAACCACCTCCCTGGGCCAGTCAGTTGTTCCCTTCCTGCTGGTTTTTATTAGCCATGAAGTCCTGAGCCACCCCAGAGCCAGCTACCTCAGCATTGATGCTGAAGTCCCCCAGAAACAGCAGTCTGGGAGTCCTCAACATTGCCTCCAAGATCAGCTCTGTCAGGGAGACTGCTGGGCAGCAAGACAGTGGTAAACCAGCAGAATCCTTAATCTGTCCCGATTGATCAATGTCAGGAACACACACTCTAGATTCTC
Source organism: Podarcis vaucheri (assembly GCF_965113315.1). Taxonomy (NCBI): domain Eukaryota; kingdom Metazoa; phylum Chordata; class Lepidosauria; order Squamata; family Lacertidae; genus Podarcis; species Podarcis vaucheri. Next base: position 45,276,126 of record NC_138758.1, on the reverse strand, counting down.
CTCTGACTGAGGGGGAGAGAGAGGGAGAGAGAGAGAGAGAGAGAGAGAGAGAGAGAGAGAGAGAGAGAGAGACTCTATAGATCACAGCAACTCCCCCTCCCCGAGCCTTGAGTCTGGCCTGATGCTGCACTGAGTACCCAGGTGGACACAGGTGGGTGAGACCAACTCCACCCTGTTCACCCACCCAGGTCTCAGTGATACATGCCAGATCAGCCTCCTCATCCATAATCGGATCATAGGTGAGGGAGGTCTTTCTACAAGCCAACCTGGTATTCTTCAAGAGCAGCTGCAGACCCAAGGGCTGCCTGATATGACAACCACAGTTTCCCAACTTGGAGGAGGGGCTGCCACACAACAGACACTTAACTGCCTGTGTCATGTACCCCTTACCCAGCCTGCCCCAACTCTCCAACCTTGAACCACTGTAATTGGGGCACCCCCTGCTCTCCCCCTTTCCAAGCACATCCTACAAAGAGCCTTTACAAAATAAGTTTAAAACAGTTAAACAATTAAAAGCAAATTAAATCAGTCTGAACAATTGGGGACATAACACCAAACCCCAAAATAAGGTTTGTCTGGCTGTCTCAACTTCCAAGGCTGCAGTTAACTTCCAGGGTCCCACACAATAGAAGGCAGGGGGCAGGTCCCACAGGACTCACAGCAGGTGCTGTAATAAAGAGGGAAATGTATTGACCTTACACTCCTTCGGTGTGCCATTAGTGCGCTGGGTGCATAGCCTGAGCTTTCTTGGTGGCAAGCAGACCCCCCTGCCCTCCCAGACTAGGAAGCAATCAGATTCTCAGTCTCCTGTGATTTCTAAAGTTTTGAGTAATGATAAAAGTGTCCTTCATTTCTCATAATATACTGCATTATATAATAACACTGGGGTGGCTGCAGATCTTCTAACATGGTTGTTAAACAGAAATATAAGGCTAACGGTTGGAATTGGAGATGCAGGGCGGATGGATATAAGGTTGAGAGAGAACTCCTGCTCAGTCCAAATGATTAATCCTCCATGAATTTATTACATATGTCTCAGTTAAACTTGGCAATAAGCTTCTGTTTCATTGCAGTAAGCAAGTGTCTGAGAGCTGTGGGCTGGAGCAAAGGACACCAGTGGGCTGGGCTGGGAGTTTGTCCTTGCAGAACAGCAGCTTGAAATACGATGCCAATTAAAGCAAGGCCACTGTTTTTACAACCCTCCTACATGTTATAGATGCTAGAAGAGCATTGCTGAATTTGTTAGTGAAAGAGGCTGATAGGAGGGTGTGCAGCCAGTGGTGTAGCGTGGGTGAGACTGCGTAGGGCCGTGACCCCAGGCACATTTTTTGGAAGTGATTCAACCAGACACCCCCACAACGGGCTCCCTCATCAAGGCCAGAACTGTGGATAGGGAAGGTGTGCTGATGGACATCTGCAGTGGCAGAGATGGCAAATACATCCCAAGAAAGGCACTTTAGGCACATGCCTGCAAAGCCTATTACACCTGGATCAAAGCATTGTTCTAGAGCAGCTTTCTCTGGCCTACAACCAGGTGTTGTTGGGCTACAGCTCCCATTATTATCAGCCAGGATGGGGAAAGTTATGCTAAATATAAAATGATCAGCACTATTCTGTCCTGCTATGGGAGGACTGGAATATTAATGCACTTTGTAAAAGGTTAGTGGATATTTCTCAGAACCCTGTAGTAATGTTAGAATTGTGTTGTCTCATCAAGTTTTTGTTGGTTTCTAAAATGTATACCTCCCCACTTTCAGTGGCAATCAGCTTAATACCCAAATCCATAAATAAAGTGATAGTAGCACATTGAAAATGACAAAACAGTAAAGGATAGAAAATTAATAACTGGCTATTAAGGGCTTAAGAGTTTCAGAAGCTTTTAGGGATATGGTCTGACGGTTGGTCCATCAGTGTTCTTATCACTGACTGGCCGTGACTCTCCTGAGTTCAGGTAGAGGACATTCACAGTCTAGCAGGAGATACCAGGCATCAAACCTGGGATCTTTTTGCATGCAAAGCAGATGCTGTACCACTGCAGTAGGCTCCTTTCCTTAAGTCTTTAAAAAGTCATGCAAAACAGAAATGAGCTTGCCTGGTGCTAGAATTACAGTGAAGGAGGCACCAGCTAGATTCCAGAGGTGGGGCCCCACCACCAAGAAAGCATTCTCCCTGGCTGCCACCTACCCTGATTCAAAGAGTGAGAGTTCCCTGATAATATCCTCAATATATGTCAATATGCAGGCAGTGCAGACTTGGGGTTTTTCATTTTTAAAAGGGGCTAAGGGTATAACAGAGTGCAAAAGAGAGGATACAGAAATTAACAAAGTTGCCTTCTATATACAAAGTCTAAAAGTGGTGTGATTCTTTATCTCCTTGACATCTGAAGGGAGGGTGTTCCACAGGGAGGGGCCACTACCAAGAAGGCCCTCTGCCTGGTTTCCTGTAACTTCACTTCTCACAGTGAAGGAACCAGCAGAAGACCCTTGGAGGAGGACCTCAGTGTCCAGGCTGAACGATGGGGGTGGAGACGTTCCTTCTGGTATACTGGGCCGAGGCCATTCAGGACTTAGGTCAATACCAACACTTTGAATTGTGCTCAGAAGTGTACTGGGAGCCAGTGAAGATTATTTGGACCGGTGTTATATGGTCCCAGCGGCCATTTAAGAGTCACCAGCTAGTTAGTCACCAGTTCAGCTGCCACATTCTGGATTAGTTGTAGTTTCCAGGTCACCTTCAAAGGTAGACCCACATAGAGCACATTGCAGTAGTCTAAGTGGGAGATATGCACAACTCTGGCGAGACAGTCTGCATGCAGGTAGGGTTTCTGCTGGCATACCAGATGGAGCTGGTAGACAGCTGCCCAGGACAGACCTGTGCCTCTATGGACAGCTGTGAGTCCAAACTGACTCCCAGGCTGCACACCTTCAGGGGCACAGTTACCCCATTCAGGACCAGGGAGTCCCACCCAACTAGTTTTCCAACAGAACACAAATGCATACATGTTATTCTGGTTTGCAATAAATTTGGCTTAGTTCATTTTTTTTTTTTTTAAAAAAAAAAAGCAAATTAGAGTGAGGGAAATAAAACACTTTTTTTTTCAGGAAGGGGAGTTTTCCAAGAAACCAACCAGTGCTTTTTTTGGGGGGGGGCAGATCTGATAAACTTAAATATAAGAGCCTGCCTTTGCTGAGCATTGTAATAAGAAGCTGTACAAGCATGGGTAGCAAGTTGCTGCTGTCTTCCTTATGAGCTTTGTCACCCAAGACCTTGACTCCCCCACTCCCTCAGAGATCTTGAGGACAGATAAGTCTGGGTTCTTGAATACCACAGGAATGCAGTCAGTAAGCTTCAGATGCTGCACCCCATCGTTCATTATTCCAGACTCCTGGCCATACTGTCTGGGACTATTAACAATTCAATCCCAACCTGGAGGGCAACACATTGGTTGTCCTGAGACTTCCATGGTAGATGAGAGAATGAGGCCTCTGTTTTCTATGTTTTTGAGGATGCACCATTGACCAGCTGTAGCCTGAGAGGACCCTTCTGCACACCAAGCTCTTTTGGAACCACATGAGATATCCTGGCTGTGCTGGAAAGCACACCTGTATGACCCTGTTAACTATTGAGCGGTCTTCTTCTAGGATACCAGAAGGCCTTTTCTTTGCTGCACACACACCTACTTCTCACTGCAAAAATACAGTGGTACCTCGGGTTAAGTACGTAATTCGTTCTGGAGGCCCATTCTTAACCTGAAACTGTTCTTAACCTGAAGCACCGCTTTAGCTAATGGGGCCTCCTGCTGCCGCCGTGCCACCACCGTGCAATTTCTGTTCTCATCCTGAAGCAAAGTTCTTAACCCGAGGTACTATTTCTCGGTTAGCGGAGTCTGTAACCTGAAGCGTATGTAACCTGAAGTGTATGTAACCCAAGGTACCACTGTACTTAAATCTTCAGCTTCCTCTAGGCTGGTGTTGGAACACACATTCGGCCTGATGTATTAAGCCCTACTGGGAGCTTTCCATGGTCCTGATAGTCTTGCACTCTGACTTATATGTTGATGGGCCTCACCTCATTTTAGGCCTCTCTCTTGCTATGTAGAAATATACTTGAAGGGTATATGTGTCTGAGATTAAGTGAGTTTGAAGGCAGGTGTTAGAACAAATTGTGCCATATATTATTTTTCTAAAAAAAGAAAAGTAGTAAAAACGTTATTTCTCCCTTGTGAGTGATTGGAGTGTGGCCTGGCCTTCTCTAATGAGAGGCTGTAATTGCCCTGAGGTTTTATATGCATCATGCATGACTACGAAATGCTAAATTAATGACAGAGCAGTGAAAAAGCACAGGTTTGGTGTTGCTAAACAATGAGGTAGAAACAGCTGATCACTGGCCAGTAAGTTATATTTGAATGGGTCACTGACTAGCTGCCTGACGGAGATGGACAGGCTTAGTGAAGAGAAGGCCTTAAGCCCAGTTAATGATATAAATATTGGCTGTTGTGGAAAGCTGGACCTAAAAGACTAGGAAGGTATGCTGGTAAGATCCAGCCACATTGGTTTTATATCTTGTGTCCAGGATAGCAAAGTGCTAAATAAGCCATGACTTCATTTAGCTCGTGAACACCATGCCATGATTGGTGTGCAGATGGACTTTAAGTGTTCCATCTGAAGATTGTTTATCTCTTTTCTCCACAACTGTCTCCACCATGATGCTCTCAAAATTTGATGCAGCTATTACCCGCTTTCCCTTAATTTTCCTCTTGATCTCTGCAGACAGAAATGCTGGGCTTGGAACAACTTTGGTTGTGTTAATTAAATGTGTTGCTTGAAACTGTTTGTTTTGACAAACTCAATCTCTCTGTCTTTCACCTTTAGAGGTGACCCAGTGTTATGTTTGTTTTTTCAGGTGTTTACACCTGTGAGTGTCAAGTTCTCCCCTCCCCCACCAATCCCTCTGAAACAGTTGCTTGTTACATCTCAGAACTAAACAACCTCCAGTACATGATTGCTACAACTGTGTGCTGAAGACTGCAAATTGCACAGTAATTCACTCAGTATAAAAGATTAGCTTCCTGTTTGTTGACTTGGTTCATTGGCTTGTCATCCCATTTAGCATGTAAGAAATAAAAATGTATTTATCTTTTGAATTAAAAAAGTTTACTGCTATAAAATTCCCCCTTTCCTTTCTTTACACTGTAGCTTAATCCCACAGTACAGAGCAAATTAGATCACATTAATGCTTTGGATAGCATTCAGGTTTGATTATTGCAGTAACTTTAATGTGGGTCTGCTCTTGAATACAGAACCTTCAGCTGGTTCAATTTCGTACTTTACATATTTATTATTGTATTTGTAATCAGCACTATCACAGAAGTATATCAAGGCAGTACACAACATGCAAAGCCATAATAATATGAGTGAATGCACCCATGAAAGCATCATTAAAAACACCAACACATCCTGGAAGGTTATAAAGACAAAATAATATTCCTAAAGTCTATCTAAAAATGCAGTGGTTGCAATGTTGTTAAGGATAATTTATTGCATGGAATCACCTCTCACCAATATTGGGAGACCTGCAAATCTCCAGCTGGGAGATCCTGAATGGAACCATTGCCAATGGAGTTTGCATTTGGCACCAAATTTAAAAGGTACTGAATGCAAGCCATACTTGCCAAGCAATGCATTTTAAAGTTTCCTGGTTGTTCCTTTGCAGCCATGCCTTCACTTGTCCCACACTTGATGTAATATATCTCATTACATGGGATAGCTGAGCATGACTTTTGGAAGACAGTCTTGAAGGCCAGGAGCTAAACCAAATAGAAGGCAGAAGCCTGGTCTTGCAGGAATCACTACTAAATTGGAATGGTAGGAACATGTCACCTAGTGTTTGGACTTGTAGAACCTCAAGTGAGAAAAATCTTTGGGTTTTTTTTAAAATAAAATATCAGAAAATAGTTTTGCACAGTAAATAAGCTAAAGGAAACAAAAGAAAACAACATTTTATTTAAGTTGCTTTTGGAAGCGCAATTACATATATATTGAAGGATATTAAAGGAGCGGGGAGAAGAATGGGGTGGAGAAGAAAAGGAAATGCTGCCAAGTATTTTGGGCTCTAAAGATATTTAACAAGGGAAAAGAACAAAGTCTGGGGCTGTTTCATCTGATTTTACTTGGGGGGAACCCACACACATTTTTTAAAGTCAAAATTTCAAGCCTTTATTGTAGAAGCTTTAAACAGGCTCACTGAACTTTGATGAAGACCTCTGGATGAGGCATTTGAACTTTTGAAGCTGCTGCACCCAGCTATGCTTTGATATAAATGTGCGACTAGAGAGAGGGAGGGGAAGGAATAATAAAACAAAACAAACAATGACTATGTCTCTCTGTGAACTCTTGTACAACTAAGAATCAGTTATGCTGGAGGCTGTGCACCCTCTCAATTTCTTTGAAGAATAAGCCTTTTTGCTATCTACCACACCCAAATATTTTTTCCTGTGCTAGCCATAACTTGGACTGTTGGTGGCCTAGGAACAATCTGCCACTGGTGCTTTGCTACCGAAAGCAATTGTAATCAAGTCTGTGCTTCTGAATGACACTCATTGTTTTGAAAGATACATTATTGGATACCCTACACATTTTATCCATGGGCTCCTTTTCTTATTGGCTAAAAACTGAAATATAAGAAGGCAAGTGGGGGACTTTCACATCTGCAATAATAATAATAATAATAATAATAATAATAATAATAATAATAATAATAAATTTTATTTATATCCCGCCCTCCCCAGCCAAAGCCGGGCTCAGGGCGGCTAACAACAATCAAATAATCAGTCAAATAATCACACAATCTAAAATATTTCATTATAAAATTAATTAAATCAAATTGATGGCAACCAATTATGCAGAATTATGTGCAGGTTGCCAGAGGAGGGAGTCAGGCTGCGCCCTGACCAAAGGCCTGGCGGAACAACTCTGTCTTGCAGGCCCTGCGGAAAGATGTCAGGTCCCGCAGGGCCCTAGTCTCTTTTGACAGAGCATTCCACCAGTTTGGAGCTGCAGCCGAGAAGGCCCTGGCTCTAGTTGAGGCCAGCCTAACCTCTCTGAGGCCTGGGACCTTGAGGATGTTATTATTTGCAGACCGTAGGTTTCTCTGTGGGGCATACCAGGAGAGGCGGTCCCGTAGGTACGAGGGTCCTAGGCCGTATAGGGCTTTAAAGGTTAAAACCAGCACCTTAAACCTGATCCTGTACTCCACCGGGAGCCAGTGCAGCTGGTATAATACCGGATGAATGTGCTCTCGCAGCGAAGACCCCATAAGGAGTCTCACCGCGGCATTCTGCACCCGCTGGAGTTTCTGGGTCAGTCTCAAGGGCAGCCCCACGTAGAGCGAGTTACAATAATCCAGTCTGGAGGTGACCGTCGCATGGATCACAGTGGCTAGGTCAGGACGAGAGAGATAAGGGGCCAACTGCTTAGCTTGGCGGAGATGAAAAAATGCCGCCTTTGTTATAGCTGTAATCTGCGACTCCATAGAGAGGGAGGTATCGAAGATTACACCCAAACTCTTAACGGACGGTGCTGGCACTAATTGCACCCCCGCAAGAGATGGGAGTTGCCCCCCTGATCCCATATCTTCCCGCCCCAGCCAGAGGACCTCTGTCTTCGAAGGATTTAACTTCAACCGGCTCCCACGTAACCATCCAGCCACAGCTTCCAGACATCTGGTCAGTGTGTCTGGGGCCGAGTCAGGATGGCCATCCATCAACAGATAGAGTTGGGTGTCATCAGCATACTGATGGCAACCCAGCCCAAAACTCCGGACAAGCTGGGCGAGGGGGCGCATAAAGATGTTAAAAAGCATCGGGGAGAGAATTGCACCCTGAGGCACTCCACACACCAAGGAGTGGCGTGATGACAATTCCCCCCCAAGCGCCACCCTCTGTCCCCGACCAGAGAGAAACGAGCGCAGCCATTGAAGGACTGTGCCCTGGATCCCCACGTCGGCAAGGCGGTGGTCCAGGAGTTCGTGATCGACCATGTCAAAGGCTGCTGACAGATCTAGAAGATCTAGAAGAATCATGATGTTTGAAGCTTTGTAGACAGTCTTCTTATTGCATAAAATGTTTCTAGTCTACAGAAGGGAATTGTGGGAGAAAATTGAGCCTACTAGCTCATTTAGATAATCTTCAGAGGTCCTGGTTTGGACAATCTCCTGTTTGCCATGTTGCTGTGACTAGTGGATGCACAATGCAGGTGCATCTCGGCAATGAAACTTATTCCTTACCCTATGTGCACATAATGCTAAACCAACATGTGTTATTTGTTTAAACCATAATATGCACCTTCTGGTGCACTCTGCTCAAGCATTCCCCTTTCACTCCTCAGTTATATCCAAACAGGAAACCAAGGACAAATGCATCATGGTTTGTGGTGAGAGAAACAAACCATGAATGCCAGCTCAGATGTCATGCCAATTCACATGGTTTATTGCACCTGAATAGAAAAGAAGATGAACAAAACAGATTCATGCTTGTACACTTTGTGGTTTAAACAAACCACACACCTTGTATTAGCATTATATGTGAACACCAGCATTGTTTTGTGGGTATATTGGACCTAAGCCAGGGCTTCAAATCTGTGCTCAGCCATGAAGTTCACAGGGTGACCTTAGGCCAGCCACACAACATTTTCAGCATAACCTACCTCACAGTGTTGTTGTGAGAATAAAATGGGGGGGGGAGAGATGACCTTGTATGTCATTGAGCTCCTTGCGGGCAATGTGGGATATAAATGCAAGTGAGCAAGCAGGCACAAAATAAAGTCAATTAAGACCCTATTATTTCAGAGAGTGTTTGGGATAATAGGCAACTCCTTACATTCTGCCCTTTTTCATCTCCGGTGTACTGTCGATGCTGTGCCCCTTGGATAGTGACATGGGATGTCAGATATTTTAAATAAAACAAATTAACCCTCATCTGAGCTGGCCATTCCATCTGCAGGAACTAGCCTGGTCATTCAAAAGCAGAAGTTTGTGGGGGTGGGTGGGGGTTGGCTTCCGAAAAGTTTATGAAATAAAACACCATTATTTTTTTAAAGTCCTAGGTTTCTGCCATAAAACTTCAAGGTAACTGGAGGTCTGGGCCAGTGTTAACCATCTCAATTAGTTCCTTTGTTTTTGTCTCTTAAAGTTTGCCTGCCTTCTCAAGCTGTTCCAAAAATCCTTTCCCAGTTTTCAGTGGTTTCCATGACGTAATTTTTTTGCAAAATGTGGCATTATGGCAATATCTCTCCCTTGCCCCAGTCACCTCTGATCTCTGCAGCAAAATTGTGAAAACAGCCTTATAATCAATGTAATTGGAAATCAGAGTTAATGAGAACCTTGGCATTCACGAAATCCCCAAAGTGATGTTGGGCTTCAGACGCTAGATAAGAAAATGATTGGGCTCAACTGAAAATCGATTTGCCTAATTAGAAGATGCATACTCCCACCAGTTCATGTGGGAAAGACTCTTTAACCCCACCCGCCACTAAGGTAAGACAACCTGTTGGCCCACAAATGGACATTTTCTAGGCTAGTGGTTCCCAATTAGGGGTCTGGGGACCCCTGGGAGTCTGCAGAACACACTCAGGGGGTCCACGGCATCATCCCCTGCCAGGGGACTCACTTATCTTGTTAATTGCACAGTGAATTAAATCCCCCCCACTAAATCTTTTTTGTGTTTTAATATCACAAATTTTATGATCTGTTTTTAGTATTTCTAAAATCCTTTGCTTATTAGGGCCTACCCTACATTTTATTGCTTTGCACAGGTAACTACCATAGAGTTATCAAAATTTTCAAAAGTAAGGGGTCCGTGGCTTAGCTTTTGAAAAATACGGGGTCCCCAGTAATTAGCTAATTGGGAACCACTGTTCTAGGCAATAATAATAATAATAATTTTTTTTATTTATACCCCGCCCTCCCCAGCCAAGGCTGGGCTCAGAGCGGCTTACAAGCAATAATAAAAACAAGTTAAATGATTACAACTTAAAAACAAAATTAAAAATACAACATTAAAATATTAAAATGTAGCCTCATCGCAGGAGGAGAAGGAAAAGAAAAAAGAAAGAGAGGGAGGGAATCAAATTGGTTCCAAGCCAAAGGCCAGGCGGAACAACTCTGTCTTACAGGCCCTGCAGAAAGAAATCAGATCCTGCAGAGCGGAGCCAGAGTTGAAAAGGCCCTGGCTCTGGTTGAAGCCAATCTAATTTCCTTAGGGCCCGGGACCACTAGGGTGTTGCTATTTATGGACCTTGAGTCTCTCCGTGGGGCATACCGGGAGAGGCGGTCCCGTAGGTACGAGGGTCCTAGGCCGTGAAGGGCTTTAAAGGTCAAAAGCAGCACCTTAAATCTGACCCTGTACTCCACCGGGAGCCAGTGCAGCTGGAAAAGCACTGGGTGAATATGCTCCCATGGCAGAGACCCCGTGAGGAGCCTCGCTGCAGCATTCTGCACCCGCTGGAGTTTCTGGGACAGCTTCAAGGGCAGCCCCACGTAGAGCGAATTACAGTAGTCAAGCCTGGAGATGACCGTCACCTGGATCACTGTGGCCAGGTCGGGGAGGGAAAGGTAAGGGACCAACTGCTTGATGCGGCAAAGGTGGGAAAATGTCGCCTTGGCTGTTGCTGTAACTTGCGCCTCCATGGAAAGGGAGGCGTCAAGGATTACACCCAAACTCTTAACGGAAGGCAGTGGCATTAATTGGGCCCCCGCAAGAGAAGGGAGTTGGTCCCTCATCCCCATGCCATCCCGACCCAGCCATAGGACCTCTGTCTTCGAAGGATTTAGTTTCAATCGGCTCCCACAAAACTATCCAGCCACAGCTTCCAAGCATCTCGTCAGTGCGTTCGGGGCTGAGTCGGTGTGGCCATCCATCAGCAGATAGAGCTGAGTGTCATCAGCATAATAGTGTTCTATAATGAGATATAATAGCAACTCCCATTATTTTGTGAACTCTTTTATGTTCTTTGTTCATTAATTTCCACCTACAAACAATTTCCAACTGTATGGAGTTCAAGGTTTGCAAAAGTTCCAGTTTCTGGCCAATGTTATTACTAAAGATCTTTCTAAGACCTGTTACCCTGCCTGGTTGCTGCATCTCTGAGCAAGTGTGCATAGTAGTTACAAACTACACATACCTTTACCACCTGATAGCCCCTTAAAACAGCTAGAAAGCAGCTTTCTAGTTTTGCACATGTGGGGAATCCTTTTTGGCTTCTACTAAATTGAGAGCTGCCAGTTGTCACTCTTTTGTTCCTGTTCTATCTGCAAAGCAGGGAATGGTTTGTGGGAGAAGAACACATACCAACTCAGACAACCGGTCTACCATCTCACTATTATCTACAGTGGCAGTAGTACTCCTTGCGCAAGGAATGTTCAGAGGCTCATTATTTATTTATTTGATCTTCCTAGGATCATGTTGTTTGGGATCTACAGTCTGGTTGCTGACTTATTATCAAACTAACATTTGCTCTGCTTTCTGTGGTTACCGCTTGTATTTGCAGGGAGCAGTTTTGTTGTCAGTGAAGGAAGTTATTTGGACATCTCTGACTGGCTGAACCCGGCAAAGCTCTCTCTTTATTATCAAATCAATGCCACGTCGCCTTGGGTGAGGGATCTCTGTGGACAGAGGACTACAGATGCCTGCGAGCAGCTGTGTGATCAGGAGACTGGTAAGTATAAACATGGTTGGGGTTATGGTATGAACCATAGCTGTCAACTTTTCCCTTTTTTTAAAGGGAAATTCCCTTATTCAGAATAGGATTCCACGCAAGAAAAGGGAAAAGTTGACAGCTATGGTATGAACCACAAGAGACTGTATAAAAAGGAGAGAGGCATTACTTTGAGAACCACTGCAATAAGAGGGGCACGTGGTTTCTGCAACCCTCTTTTCTTCTGTCTGGTCTAGGGAAATTTTCCTAGGCTTCTGACATTTTGTCTTCTATTCACAAGTGATATGAATCACGTAACATATGTTTTTATTAACATATGTTCATGCATAACACATAACATCTCTGTTTTCAGTTCACATAGTTCTATCTACAGGTCAGTTACATTTGGTGTGATACATTGCTGTCATAGGCATTGTGAGGGTGGGGGAAAGAAAAATGTAGGGAGAGAGAGATGGGAGAAAGAAGTGGAGGCAACACTTTCCCTTCTTTTGCATAGTGTATGGGGGGGGGGGTTGTGTCAGCATCACGTGGATATGTTCTTCATCTATTCATATATTAGTTTTCATTGATGGTAAGAGATTGTGGAGTCCAGGGTATAGTTGGTTGCATTCAGTTGATTGCACTGAGTTTTGTTTGTGTGTGTACTATGAATCACTGTTGTGGACACCTTCACTTGGTGATATATTTGCAAACCTACAGGGTCCCCTACAAGCAGTGGATAAGGTGGTTGGACAGCTTCTAAATTTCCTAGTTGGAAGCTCTGGACAGATTCACTTCGCTTTGAAGACAGGTTGGGAACAGCCCATGCAAAGAGGACTTTGAATTGTCAGTTCCCCCTGATGAATTCTGAAAAAGCTGCCATGGATGCTTCCTTAATGAAGATGCTGGTTTAGATGTTGCACTGACAGAGTGGGAACACAACACAGTTTTAGCTTAAAGACCTGCTTAATGGACACATGGGTCCTTATCACTTAACAGTCTTTCCACAGTCCTGGGTGTATGGTGCCTTCACGGTAGAGGCCTGTACAATTGTAGAAAGACTTAATTTAAATTGTACAAAGGCTTGTTCAGGAACACCATGGGATGAACACACGATAAAACAGCTCCTGTTCCATTGCTTTAATGCCCAAAGGACACTTGAGTAGAAAGGCAAGCTGCCTTAGTTCTGGTAAAGCTTCTTGTGTCTTGAGTCTTAAAAAACAGTGCTAAAAACTAAATAGATAAAGCTGGAGACTTTACTTGGCTTACCCTGCTCCCATAGTGTAACTTGCCCTTTCTCTCCTAGCCCCTCAAGGAGATCCTTTGGAGCAGGATTTTGGGGGAGGTGGGGGTGGAGAGGAAGGGAGCTCTTTTTGCTTGAGCAGGACACCACTTGTGCAATGCTGAATTGAACCTTGGTGGGGGGGAGATAATAATTTGTTTTTAACCAATTAAAAGTGAATACACTTTTAAGTGAACTAGAAACCTTGATCAAGCAGGGTTCAAGTGGACAGATTTGCAAACTCCGTCCAGACGCGGAAAGGTCAGAGCCTGAGGAGGCAGGGCTGGCATGTGCAGCCACACCCCTCCCAATATTGTTTCACTTCTTTAATGCCTGTTTATTGTGGTATTTATTCTGTTTATTGTTTATTGTTGTAAGCTGTGCTGCCCTGAGTGGTGTATTCACACCAGAAGGGTGGGATACATTAGTGTTGCTAATAATAAGCATGTAAATAATGTTGGCATGTAAACAAAATTACAAAGAGCAGCTGGGAAGAAGTCTAAATGGGGGTTGTGCCCATGCCATTTTTATCAGAAATAAGGGTAATCACATCTTGTGAAGAGTTGGCTGCACCTATGCAATGCCACCAGTTGCTATAAGAGTTTGGGAGCAGGAAAACAGAAGCTGCTGCCTTAAGTCAGGTCTGTCTAGCCCAGAATTGCCCTTTCTGAGAGCCGACAGCTTTCCAGGGTAAAGCGCTTTACCATCACTGGCTCTCCCAGGGTTGGGTAACATCTTTAAGTCCAAGGTCTGTCATTTCTTCCCAGCAGCCTTCCAAGGGCCATGCTCCAGTGGTGGGCAGTCACAGAGGCAAAAGTGTGTGAGGCAGTGTATATAAATTATGCCTTTGCAGAGTAGGCTATTTTCTACACAGAAACACACTTTTCTGTCCTCCAGAAAGGCAAATAAGACACACCCTTGGGAGTTCAAGTACACGTTATAGCCAGGCAAAATCCATCAGCTTGCGAAGCAGGCCTAGTGAGTGGTGTGGTCAGGGAAGAGGGCTGTGTGGCCTGTGGGGAAGGAGAGGCCTGGAAGGGTACATTTGGCCCCTGTGCCTGAGGCTCCCAACACGTGTGCTATTTGATCCTTCTGACTGGCAATGCCAGGATGGACATGGAACTTTATGCATGTAATCCTAATGTGTTCTACATTCAAGCTGCTTATAGTGTGGACCAGGCCAAACATTTCCATAGCCCTTTAGACATGTCTAAAGGTGCTTATGTCCCCTTCAAAAGAAGCACAAATATTTTCTGAGATTACAGAGTTGATTATTTCTGAGCCTTTCTGGTATCTGAACAAAACAATTAAGTCCTGTCATTGTGTGTGTGTGTGTGTGTGTGTGTGTGTTTAAGAGATGCTGCTTTGACCACTGACCTTCAGTGTATCTGATGGGAATGCATGTTGCTTTAACTGAGTTTGGCTTTGGATTTTGTATAATGCAAGAAGGAAAACTCTGCCATCAGAGATCCATTAATCTCCAGGCAGAATGTTGAAATTGTGTTACAGCTTGCCATCTTTAGTTTGCTGAAATGAAGTTTCCCATAAAATGAAGCCTGGAGCAAAAGCTTTAGCTGTGGGTATTAGAAGCACTAATTTTATTGTTTTTTAAGGTTTATAGAGCTTCAGTTTCAGCTGTCATGGAATAAAGAAATACAAAAGGTGTTTGGGCCTTTTTCTCCCTTTCTTTGTTTAGGGAAGGGGGAGAGATGATTGAGTGGGGCATGATGGAAAAGTACAGCGTTATATATGGTATGAAGTGGACATAAGGGGGCTTAGTACATTTATGGATTGGGGTAAGAGGTTCATCAACAGGCATCAGCCATTGTGGCGCAGTGGAGTACCTCGTGGTCCAAGGCAGTCTGTCTCTGAATACCAGTCGCCAGGGGGTAAAATAGCAATGCTTGACTGCTGCTTTTGTGCCCTGCGTACCAGCTTCCCTGAGGCATCTGTTTGGCCATAGCAGGAAGCAGAGGTGCATCTTTGGTCTAACAGTCTTATGCTATATTTCTTTGCCACCTATCCTGCTGTTTATCCAAAATATTTAAACCCTAAAGCATCATTGAAAGTTTCTCAAGAAAACTGCTTCTGTTGTTAAATCCATTCAGTACAAAACAGTGAAACATATTGCATTAACACAGTGTCCATAACACACACTGTTGTTGTTGTTGTTGTTGTTGTTGTTGTTAGTGCAACAAATCCACTTTTAAGAAGAAACAGATTTTATTTGTTCAGGAAAGTGACAGGGAAATGTGTAGAAAACTGTGGGGTGAACAATGTCTTAACAGGAAGGCATATAACAGTGTTTCCCAACCACTGTTCCGCGGCACACTAGTGTGCCGCGAGATGTTGCCTGGTGTGCCGCGGGAAAAATAAAAAAATTCGAAAGATATTTTTTTTTTAAGTCAAATTTTCGATTGGGGCGCCATCACTAGATGACCCCTGGGGTTCCCTCCCTCCCTCCCGCTCTGCGCCTCCCTCCTCCTCCGGGGAGGCCCTTCCTGGCTCTCGGCCAAGGCTTGGTGGCTGCCACTCACTCACTCGCTCGCCCACCCGTCCCTCCATCCCTGCACCCGGCCTCTCCCCCTCCGTCCCCGGTAGTCCCCTCGCCCTTGGGCTCCGCGCCCGCGCGGGGTGCGCGAACTACATTTCCCAGCGTGGCCTGGCGGGCCGGGCGTTTTGTTTGAAGCGCTCTTCTCCCGGCCATGGAATGAGCGCAGCGGCAGCGGCCGGGCGGGCAGGGGCTCTTCCGCGCAGACCCCGCGCAGCCTGCCTGCACCCCCGTGGAGATCGGGCGGCAGGATGGAGCCCGGGGATCCCCGCGGAAGCGGAGGCTGCCCCCCAGGTAGGGCTGCGTCGGGGGGGTTTTATTTTTGCAATACTGCATCCGCGCCGGAGGGGACGCATCGGACCGCGGGGAGACCCCTTGGCGGGCGTGCAAGGCAATGCATGCGTGCAGGCGTTGCATGGAGTGCAGTGCAATGCAATGGCAACGCGGCGCCCTGCATGCATGCACGCAACTTCCACCGGCGCTCCGGACTTGGCAGGTGAGGGGGGTCCCCAGTGGGCGGCAGAGAGAGCCTGGAGGGCGAAGGGGAGCCGGGGGGAGCAGCGCTGCTCCCCGAGCCGAGCCCGGGGGGGGAACTTTGGCGTCGTTGCGCCGGGTGTTGGAAGCGGAGGCTGGCGGGGGCCCCTCACCTGCAAAACCTGGTCGCCTCTCATATATTTCGTGCATTGCATTCATCGCCCGCTTTCTCCTCCAAGGAGCTCCCGGGGGCGCGCGTGGTTCTCCCCGTGTTATCCTCGCAACAACAGCCCTGCGAGGTGGGTCAGGCGAGTGGCCCAAGGGAGCACCCAGGGATTGTCCTGGCCAGGTGGGGTGATTTGAACCCTGCTCTCTGCCCGGTCTTCGTCCTCATTTAGCCCCCACATGTGCATGACTGTGCATGACTGAGGTTTTCCCCCCTCGTCTTGGCTATGGTGTGAGTCTGTGCTGTTAATTAATGGGGTTCTGCCTTCGGAGAAGATGAGCCAGCCCTCAAGGAGGTGATTATGTAATTTGCTAGCAATTCATGTCCCTCCCGGCGTGACGCTGCGCGCTGACGTCACGGGGCTGTAATGGTGGTGTGCCTCGAGATTTTTTTCATGAAACAAGTGTGCCTTTGCCCAAAAAAGGTTGGGAAACACTGGCATATAAATCCCCTGCAAGCAAATTGGTATGAATGCCTGTTGCTGAATACCTCCCCACAATCAAACCAGAGCGATTGCTCAATAAATAAGCTTTGTGCAAGTAAATCAGAATGAATGCTACACTAAGCAGGCCCTCTAGGGGAGCCCCAAGTCAGCCCCTCACAGAAAGGCATTCCATAGACAGGGCACCACCACTGGGGAAAAACG
The DNA here is from genome assembly GCF_965113315.1 of Podarcis vaucheri. Taxonomy (NCBI): domain Eukaryota; kingdom Metazoa; phylum Chordata; class Lepidosauria; order Squamata; family Lacertidae; genus Podarcis; species Podarcis vaucheri. The sequence continues at coordinate 45,259,257 of NC_138758.1, read as the reverse complement.
CTTTTCTGGCAGAGAAAGGTCTAAAGAAGGTCCTTCAATGAAGATCTTAAGGCCTGGATGGGAATATATAACCACGGGTGCTCTTTCAGTTAATCTAAAGGTAAAGGTACCCATGACTGTTGGGTCCAGTCATGGATGACTCTGGGGTTGCGGCACTCATCTCGCTCTTTAGGCCGAGGGAGCCGGTGTTTGTCCGCAGACAGCTTCCGGGTCATGTGGCCAGCATGACTTAGCCGCTTCTGGTGAACCAGAGCAGTGCATGGAAACTCCGTTTACCTTCCCGCCGGAGTAGTACCTATTTATCTACTTGTACTTTGATGTGCTTTTGAACTGCTATGTGGGCAGGAGCTGGGACTGAGCAACGGATTCGAACCAACCTTTAGACCACAGTGCCACCCATGTCCCCGTTCAATTAATCTAGTCCACAGCAATTTATGATTTTTAAGGTTAAAACCAGCGCTTTGATTGGCCTTGGAGTGGAAAGTAGTGCAAGTGACAAAGCACTGTACTAACTGGTGCCTATCAGTAGCCTGCCTGCTCTATTTTGAAACAGCTGAAGATTCCAGTCTCTTTTTTCACACAAAAGACCTTGCCGTAAACCTCAGTCTTCAGTGGGAGTGTACCTCTGAGTACCATTTGAGGGATGACATAGTAGGGGCAGACGTGTTAGCTTGCAGTAAATATTCAGTGTAACCAGCTGTCAGGCTCATTATACAGGTCTGTGGAGACAGAAAACTGTGGCTGCTTATAATTGGAGGTGAGTTTCGAACTATTAAAAGTACCACCTTTTTGTTATCAGAAAACGAACATTTTATTATTTGGCCGCATTAAGCTAAATAAGGAAATGTGCATATATTTGATTATATATGAGTCCTACCCAGCCCTATATTTGCAAGGCAATTTCAGACCGATGTTTGGGAGCACATTCAGTGACAGAGGGTGTGCATATGCCGCCTGGGGCAGGCGTGTAGGGTGCTCCCTTGGGGGAGGCAGGGCATGGAGTGACTCCTAATCTGGGGAACCGGGTTCGCGTCTCCGCACCTCCACATGCAGCTGCTGGGTGACCTTGGGCTACTCACACTTCTTTGAAGTCTCTCAGCCCCTCTCACCTCACAGAGTATTTGTTGTGGGGGAGGAAGGGAATGTTAGCCACTTTGAGACTCCTTAAAGGGAGTGAAAGGCGGGATATCAAATCCAAACTCTTCTTCTTCTTCCGGCGGGAAGGTAAACGGCGTTTCCGTGCACTGCTCTGGTTCGCCAGAAGCGGCTTAGTCATGCTGGCCACATGACCTGGAAGCTGTACGCCAGCTCCCTCAGCCAATAAAGCGAGATGAGCACCGCAACCCCAGAGTCGGCCACGACTGGACCTAATGGTCGTGGGTCCCTTTACCTTTAACTTTATATGGAAAGGGATGTTGGAGGCAAAGCTCTCCTAGGAAGAGAAACAGAATTTGTTGCTATCTTCACGTCTCTTTGGTGGGGTTTTACCATTCTTCTTACAGGCAGAAATCCAGCAGGCGGGGAGGATGTGAGTTATTGAAATTAATGTGCATTGCTAACTCAGATCCAGAAATTTCATTGGGTCCACTCTGCGGGTGTGACCAACATTAGAAACAACAAAATGACTTTGAAGTCATTTCTGCACCAAGTAATTTTTAGCCTCCTAATTCTTCCCCACCCCCTCAACTTGTCCCATATTTTTGCCTGACCTGTTCCTTATTTTACCCAACCAAAGGTGTCAACACTTCATTGTGCACACTATATGAGCTAAAACCTAAAACAACTCTGCAGGGAGTGTGGTAGGGAGGCTGAAACAAAAGACCATGGAGCCAAAAATTATCTGACATCAGGACAAAGGTCCCCTTTCTTTGCCGTTACACTTTCACAACCCCCTTTTTAAAATGCTGCATAATTACAGAACACATATTTGTTATGCAATAAGAGTGAGGAATTAATGATCCAGGCTGTAAGAAACTTGCATGCTAAGCACTGTACGAAGAAAATGACTTATTAATGCTTCTTTCCACTTGTGTTCAAGTTCCTAAAAAGAGAGAGAGAGAGAGCATTAAATGTGGGCCATCCCTTTAAGTTATCCCTCCCCACCCCAGGAAAGAACAGTTCCTCCCAAGTAGGGAACAGCCAACCCTTCCTCGGTCCACCCCCCACTTTCTTTTTGGAAAGGTTACAATTTGAAACCTTGCATCATGAATCACAAAGTTAGCGGCTTCTGGCAGATCATAAATCAGGCCTCTGGAGTCGCTAGGACAAATCCCAGGACATTTAATCTTTAATATTAGACATGTTTAAGACGGTGAATATTTTATGAAGGTGCTGTTGCAATTTAGCACATCATTAGCTCCTCTTATTTTCCCCTCCCCTCCTTTACAGGACTTTTTCCCCCCTCAGTGAAAGAAAAGAAAAGAAAGATGTCCAACAGATGAACCCATTTCACTTATCTTTGGCAACAAAAGATGCTTACCTAATCCCAGTGAGAGATTTTAAGGAACCTGATGATCATAAGAACGAGTTTGTCAGACTGTATTACAGTAGTGCCTCTGGTTACAAATTTAATTCATTCCGGAGGTCCGTTCTTAACCTGAAACTGTTCTTAACCTGAGGTACCACTTTAGCTAATGGGGCCTCCCGCTGCCGCCACCGCATGTTTTCTGTTCTCCTCTGAGGTAAAGTTCTTGACCGGAGGCACTACTTGCGGGTTAGTGGAGTCTGTAACCTGAAGTACCACTGTACTTCCTTAGTGGAAACAGCTTTCAATCTCTGCATCTTCCTTGTTTAGCTAGGTGAGGGGAGGCATTTGCATACCTTCCACTATTTCTCAAATGAAAACAAGTTCAAGACTGGGACAGCTCAGTTCTGATGCCGGTTGTGCCTGTCCCTGCCACCACTACCCATAGCCTGGAGGTTCTGTTCCACCTGCTGCACTCAGTAGCATTTACTTACTCTGCAGTATTGATATAATCTACTCTGCCCTGTTTCCCACTGAGTTAAAGCCCAATAAAGGTGTTTGCTCTTTTGGCTAAAGAAAGATACATTTGATAAGCATGGTTGCCTACAATCTGTTGGTGACAGTTGAAAATACATTCTGGAAATTGCAGTACATTGAAGTTTAGGCTGGGCATTGTCCAGCACCGCATTGTTTTTTGGGCTGATGACTATGCATGCACATTCATGTACACTAGAGATAGGATGCATGCCTCCTGCTTGCGGGCTTTCATCAGGGCATTTGGTTGGCCACTGTGACAAGAGGATGCTGGGCTACTAGGAGACGCCTTTGGTCTGATCCAGCAGCACTCTTCCTGTGTGCACTTGAGATACAATGCATTCATTTCCCAGGTCTGCCATCTAATAGTTAGGGGCTATGGGTTTGGAGCTGAAATCTGGACAGTTTCCTTTTATGGTTGTTGGTTGGACTCCTTCTAAGGCTAAGTGTTCTACCCGGACACTGAGGTCCAGCACCGAGGGCCTTCTGGCGGTTCCCTCACTGCGAGAAGCCAAGTTACAGGGAACCAGGCAGAGGGCCTTCTCGGTAGTGGCGCCCGCCCTGTGGAACGCCCTCCCACCAGATGTCAAAGAGAACAACAACTACCAGACTTTTAGAAGACATCTGAAGGCAGCCCTGTTTAGGGAAGCTTTTAATGTTTGATGTATCACAGTATTTTAATATTCCTTTGGAAGCCGCCCAGAGTGGCTGGGGGAACCCAGCCAGATGGGCGGGGTATAAATAATAAATTATTAAATTATTATTATTGTCAAAGTAGACCTAAGTGACCTCTCATAACTAGGAGGGCCTTTTACCAGCTTTGTCTGGTAGGCCTGCGGCAGTCATACAGTGGTACTTCGGGTTACAGACGCTTCAGGTTACTGACACTTCAGGTTACAGACTCCGCTAACCCAGAAATAGTAGTACCTCGGGTTAAGAACTTTGCTTCAGGATGAGAACAGAAATCGTGCAGCGTTAAGAACAGACCTCCAGAACAAATTAAGTTCTTAACCCGAGGTATCTGTATCTGGATTGGGATCACTTTGCCATTTGTATGCAGTGCACTTTATATGGGACTACAGCGGCTGGATTGTTGATGGGGCAGGTGGCTAGCAGACTTCTGCAGCTGTTTAACTTTATTAGCCAGTCATTTTAATTATTATATGTATTTTGGTTATTTTTCTAATGGTACAGTATTTTTTTTACCCTGCCCTACTATTTTCTGATATTTATTCATTTATTGAATTGAAATTTCTGCTGAAGGAGCCGAGAGTGGCAAACATGTCCACAGTTAAAAAGGAGAAAGAATTCTAAGACAGTTAAAGCAGTATATGACATTTTAAAATATGACAGTATAAAAATACTTTTATAAACAAATAAATATATCTGCGGAATGGCAACTCACACTAACAAAATATTGACAAGGTATCTTCCAAAAGATAAACCAGGGATAGTGATCAAATTGGAGCTGTCCCTGATAAATAGGAATAGCTGGAGCTACTGGAACATATGTGGTGGGGAGTTATGCAAAGAGGCCCTCAATCTTCTTTATGCCAACTGTGCTTAAAACTTGCCCTAGCTTGGTGCTTTGTCAACAGAAAATGTCAGCTGAAGGGGAAAGGAGAAGAAAAATCAACACAGGCTTTTAACGGCTCCTGGATGAACAAATCCAATTAATCTTTTATTATATATTTTTGCCAGCGCTTGCTTGGGGATATGTATTTCTGTGAAACAAAGGATCAATCTAAGCCATCTAAGAATGGTGTGCCACATGGCAGCCGACTGCTTGCCCCAGGTGTGGGTCATCTGTTCCCACATCTTGCCAAATGGGAAGGGAAGCTTTAGTCCTTTCTCCTCCCCCCTATGCAAGAAAGTTTCGTATGAACTGATATTTAATATAAAAACTGTATTTATTAGTATATGGAATACGCATTTGGTTTCTCTTCTTTTCTCCCCTTCTCATATTAAGGCTGTGTGTCAGGGGATGATTAGCTGCTTGTGCTTAAAATTGTGCCCCTTCAGAGTTTGTGCGGCCCCACAAACCTCTGTGTGTGACAGAGCTCCTCAGACATGTCTGCTCTAGTCACTAGTAGAGTCTGACAGTGGCTGCCTGCGGAAGCGCTTCCAGCAAAGAAGTTCCTTAACGGAAACGCGTCTCCTGGACTCACGACGTGGCAGCTTCCGGCGAAGCATGGGTCTCCCTGCAGTTGCTTCTGACACCTCCCCGCTATTTTCGCTGGAAGTGTCTCTCACCCCTTTCTCTCCCCTGCTGTTTCCTGCCTGGGCTGCTGCGTCTCTCTCAGCATTACTGAGATCCTCCTCCAGAGACCCCTCGCTCCCCCTCCTTGTCCCTGCTTTAGCTGCTGACTCTCTCCCAGTCTCTGGGAGCCCTACCACCTCCCTTTCCTCTGATGTCAGTTCCCTGACACTGTGTTTCAGAATGTTAGAATGTGTATTGGGTTTCTCTTTAGGAGAAAGGACATGGCTCATTGGTAGAGCAACTGATTTGTATGCAAAAACTCTCAGGCTCAGTCCTTGGCAACTCTAGGTAGCGCTGTGAAATACTCCCTGCTTGAAACATTTTAGGAGCTGCTGCCAGTCAGTGGACCAAGTGATACCTTCCTGTGTTCTTTGTTCCATTCCATACTAACACTCACATATAACATATCATGAGGATGGTTCGATGCACGCTTTAGTTTCTTGTCTTTCAGTTGTACAAACAGAGTCCAGAATATCTTCAGAATTGCATGAGCCCTTATATCCCACTTTGAACAATTTAAGAAGGTTGTTGACAAACTGGAATTTGTATAGAGGAGGGCAACCAAGATGATCAAGGGTCTGGAAACCAAGCCTTACAAGGAATTGTTGAGGTTGCTAGGTTTCTTTAGGTTGGTAAAAAGGAAACTGAGAGGAGATATGATAGCCATCTTCAAATATCTTAAGGGCTGTCACATGGAAGGTGGCACAAGCTTGTTTTCTTCTGCCCTGGAGGGTAAGACCTAAACCAGTGACTTCAAGGAGATTCCGACTCAACATGAGAAAGAACTTTCTGACAGTAAGAGCTGTTCAACAGTGGAACAGACTTTCATGAGAGGTGGTGAACTATCTAATTGCTAGGAGTTTAGCATTCCAACATGTGTTCTCTCTTTCTAGGTGAGTGCAGCTGTCACGAGGGCTATGGCCCTGACCCTGTGCATCAACACTTGTGTGTGCGCAATGACTGGGGACATAGTGAAGGGTGAGTGCAAAGTATTCCAAATGGGAAAGGCAATAAAAGCTGGCAAATGGTAGTGGTGGTGGTGGTGGTGACTGGCCTACCTGTTGCATCCAGACTGATCCCTGCTGGGCCACATAAATGTCCCAACCAGTCCAGCCTCCTGCTTTCCACCTTGGCCAAGTACCGGTAGGTGCTTGCAGGTACAAACGCCACCCCTTCCCTACCACCCTGATTTAGAGAAGCCATCCCAGTTTCTGATTTGATCCCAGAATGTCCAACTTTTCCTTAGGATATCCCTATTTTCATTGGAGAAACGTTGGATTTATCTGATCCCCAAGCTGTCTGAAGGCAATCCTGTATAGGGAAGGTTTTTATTTCTATTTTTATGGGTTTTTTATTATGTTTTTTATATGTTGAAAGCTGCTCAGAGTGGCTGTGTGGGATATAAATAGAAAACATTATCATTATGGAATGGGATGTCCCTATTTTCATCCAAGAAATGTTGAGAGGATATGCTCACCGACTGAGCTCTGTCCCCTCCTTGAGAGTTTTTGCCCACCTGGGATGTGTCCTTGCACTCTGATAATGCCTCTTGCTTGTCTGGATGTAGTATAGAGAGGGATGTATGTGTGTGTGCAGAAACCACCTCACTATACAAATGTAAAGTTCTGTATTTATTGCTATGTCCATTTTTGGCTTCTGGACCAAGTCCCCAAGAAGCGTGGCCCATGGATTGGAGAAGGTCCCCCATCCCTATTGTAGAGAAAGAACCAACATTATGGCTTGTTATGAGCCAGCTTCTTGCATTCCTACACTTGGTTTGTATGTCACATTGTGAGGCTACACTCTAAAATGTAGCATATAAATAAAATAAATGCTACCTCTCTGCTAACAGGTTCTCTCCTTTCCTGGTTTCAAGAGATTCTTCTTTTTCCATATCTTTCAGGCCTTGGCCATATACAACACTGGAAAGGGGCTATGACTTGGTTACAGGAGAACAAGCACCTGAAAAAATACTTCGGTGAGTCATACAACCTCTTGGCAGATATGGGAGCTGCCAGCCAGTTTTTGTTCCATTCTGTCAGAACTTATTTACACAATCAGAATCAAGAAGTTGTTATCTTTGCATGTTATGTTGGGAAAGAAACATTCTACACAGAAACAGCAAAGATGTTTGTACCTTTAAGAACAGTTTCTGTAAGCTCTGGGCTGATTGGGTGCAACTGGCCATGACTACAAAAGGAGAAAAGCTGCAGTTTGAACCCGGCCTGCAGGAAAAACACCCACAAGCTTTGTTGTCTGTTGTTTTGTAATAAAACCTTTATTTTATTTGGTTTTCTCATGGTGTCACAATCTCTGTCATCTGCCACCAGTGACAAAACCCCCTCCAACATGTTATTCTTCTTGTGCGTTTCAGGATGTTTCAACTAGGTTCCCTTCCTGGCTACAATTGACAGACTCTCTCACTAAAGATGAGAGCCAGGCAACATGACTAATTTTCTGGGTGTTTAAACTATTCACCTCACCCTATTAACAATGCTGGATGGGTCCATTTCAACTGTTTGTGGTAGCATTTCTTTATTTAACTGCAGCCAGGTGTTTTACTTATGTGAAGGATGCCCTATGTCTGCTTATTCCCATACTACTCCAGAGGTTGGTTTTAATGTATGCACTTGTTAAAATGTGCTTCTAGTTATTAAAAAGTGACTAATAGGTAATAGTAATAATAATAATAATAATAATAATAATAATAATAATAGAAATAAGGGGAACAATGAATCCCTTTCAGATTCATCTGGCTGGGTCTGGCCCTGTCTGATTCTTTGCGCCAGAGCACTAAAGCCCACTACACCAGCTCCTGAGAGAAAATTTTGAGGTGGTTTGCCAGCCAAGAAGCAGAATTTATATTTCTTTGTGCATCAGGTTAGAGCTCACTTACTTGCTCTCATTGCCATCAGAGTTTGGCTGACAGGGACTTATGACAAGGCCTTTTCAGTTGCGGCATCTGGGTTGTGGGAATCCAGTACTTTGGGAAATTTGATGGGTCCTCTATATTTTAGTTTGTTGGAGTTTAATAAATACTCTTCCGTTTCACCAAAGCTTGTGGGTTCAGTTTTTGTTTTCCCTGTTGCAAAATTGCTTTTTTGCTGTCCCTGACTGTTAGCTTTTCGTTCATTTTTTTAAAAATGTAATCTGCCTAGAAAGCTCTTCTGGGAACCAATTGAGTTGAGGTAAATAATGTTATTAAAAAAGCAAACCATGTGATTCTCCTCTTGACTGCATAAAATATTCCAGCACAACAGACACCATAGTGTAGGTCGGGGGTCAGCAAACTTTTTCATCAGGGGGCCAGTCCTCTGTCCCTCAGACCTTGTGGGGGGCCAGACTATATTTTGAAAAACATAAATACCCTGCAAGCTGGTCCTGCAGGAGGAATGCACTCTGCATGTGCTCAGGAGCACGTCTCGGTGGCGCCTGCTCACCGGCAATGTTAGCGAGCAGCAGCCACGCCATTGGCCCATCCCCGTGGAGCTACCAGGAGGTGTGCACCATGTGCTGCAGCCCGTCGTCCGAGGCCAGGTCGGTGGGCAGGCAGCACATGCGGGGCGCCCGGCAGGTGGCGCGCAGCTTGCTCTCCAGCTGCTTCAGTGCGGCTGCCAAGCGTGCCACCAGCAGCAGCATCAAGCCGGGCACCAGGTGTGGGGCCAGCAGGCACGCCAAGCGCTGGCTGAAGCCCCATGATGAACCCGTCACGATGCCCATGGCACAGCCAAGACTCGCCGCCTGCCCGCCGGCTTCTCCGTCCATGGCCATGCTGGGTTTACCTCAGTGGTCAGGTTTCGGACTGGCTGCAGGAACTTCCTGCAGCCAATCCGAAGCCACACCAGTGTCGTCACATACCCAGAGCCGCCCGCCCGCGGCTTTGGATTGACTGCAAGAGCTTCCTGCAGCCAATCCGAAGCTGCACCAACATCGCCACCCACCCAGAAGCCATGCTAGCATCGCGGAAGTCAGTCTCCGCATGGTGAGGCATCCGCAGAGGGCGGGAACTGACTGAGCAGGCGGCACGGTCTGCGGGCAGGATTGACGAGCCTGGGGGGGCCACATCCAGCCCCTGGGCCTCAGTTTGCCAACCCCTGGTGTAGGTGGACCTGTTCATATTTTCCTCCATCCCTAATTATTACTGGTGCTTCTCAGGACAGTTAACAAAACACAAGTTACAAGGTAGACAGTGAATGCCAGCGACCTATAAAATATATTAATTATAAAAAGATATAAGTAAATGAGTCTTTAAAATGAACCTCAAAAGGCAAAGTCTTTCCATGATTTCAGGAACACCACTAAGCAAGACTTCCCATAATGCCACAGTTATGTGCAGAAGCAGAATTTCCCTTCAACTAAGAAAGCCCTATGAAGTGGCCCTGAGATGGATAAATTCCGTATTCTGTTAGAAGATTGTCTGTGCAAATGGGGCACTGCCTCACCAACTTGCTTGCCTTCTTCCTTCCAACCACTCCAGGAACCTGTCAGCTTCCCCCTCCATCTCAGGGTTACCTCTTGCAGAACTCAGCAGGGAGGAAGAGGGTGGGGACAAAACCAGAATTAGTTGGCTCTGGTGGTCTTTTTCTCTGGGTCCACCTACTGTTTGTTACCCTCCCTGTCTTCCACCCTACTAGTACCGGTGGTCACCAGCCACCATGAAATCTTAAGGAACAAACAAGTCTATAAGGTTCAGCACTTCTGTCAGTAATTAATTTGCAAGTAGCAAAAAGCTCAAGTATTCTGTGTTAAAAAGAGAACCAAATTTGGGAACTAGAGCAACCAGAGTCTGTGTAGAATGTAGAGAATGTAGGCACCATTCTCATCTTCTGCTCTTTTTTGAAGGTCCACCTACAGCCTAGGCCAGGGTCTCTGGCTGCCTGTTAGCAAGAGCTTTGTGGTTCCTCCAGTGGAGCTTTCTATAAATCCGCTGGCCAGCTGCAAAACAGATGTCCTGGTGACCGAAGATCCATCAGATGTCAGGTAAGGATGATACTCCCTGCACTGTGGATGAGGGAAGGTCACAGTACCCATTTAGGTTTCTAAAATGGAGTGAGCTGTTGCAGTGAAACCTCTACCTAGGCTTCTCTCTCTACCCTTGATATTTATAGTGATACAAACTTATTCCTTTGTAGAGATGGGAGATGTGTTGTTTTCCTCTTGGCTTTTCTGCAGTTTTACTCCAGGATAGAGAGCCTGGCTTGTGCACAGACACATCTGTTAATATTTAAACAAAGAGGGCTTCCTGCAGATACTGTCTTACCATGCATCGGGGCCCTTAGGGTGGTGGCCGTTTCCCTTTGGGAATTCCCTGCCATTAAATATTAGACAGGCACTGTCTGTGTTATAATTCTGGCCCTGACTGAAGACCTCAGTTTTTCAACAAGCCTTATAAGTAAAAATATTTTCCCCTACTGCTTCTGCAGTGAAATTGTTTTTGATGTTTTGATTGTTTTATCACTTGTGCCTTTGCTGTCCAGGGCTCCTTTGGGAAGAATGGCATAATATAAATTTAATAACAAAATAAATAATAAATTTAAAGGTTATTTTTGCTGTGGTTTGAGCTCTGTGCTGCTGCGCCCTCCCCTGTTTCAAGCAAGCACTTTGGCTCTTTGGATAATATCAATCCTGCTCCAAATGCTTTTGCTATCCTTATATCAAATACTGTTATTTGCCTATTCGGGTGATGTGCATGGTTAGCTCATCAAACCTTTCCTTGGCATCTGTATATTTTAAATTATAAATAGTTCAGATTATAACCGTATTGGCCCGAATATAAGCTGCACCCGAATGTAAGCTGCACCTTTAAAATTGGAGGGGGAAGAGAAAGGAAGGAAGGAAGGAAGGAAGGAAGGAAGGAAGGAAGGAAGGAAGGAAGGAAGGAAAGAACGAACCCAGAATATAAGCCGCTCCATTCCTCACTGCTCCTGGCTGCATACTGGGGGGGCGGGGGGAGCCACGTTGCGTTGCCGGTGGCCTTTCCCCTTCCTCACTCTCTCCTTTCCCGGTCTTGGGGGAGAGGACGGGGGACCATGAACAGGGCAGGCACTGCTTTGCTGCACTCCTGGTGCTGTTTGCCCCACGCTCCTGGCTGCATACTGTAAGGTCGCGAATATAAGCCACGCTTTAACTTTTCACGGCCAGAGTTTGGGGGAAAAGTGAGGCTTATATTCAGGGCAATATGGTATTATTTTCCTTTGTTGTTGTTGAAAAACTGCTCCAAGAGGGAGTGGAGGTTGTTTCATGATTGACATAAGGGACAGCGAATCAGTGCTGTTCACAACTGTGCTCTGGGAAGAGGTTACGAGGGATTAATAAAATGGCTCCATAATTATGATAGTGAGCTAAGTTATGCACAAGAGCTCGCTTCTAAACGTGTGTGTGTGTGTGTGTGTGTGTATGCCAGTCCACACCCATAGAAAATATCTTAGAATTTGCATATGAGAGCTCATGATTTGGATTGTTTTGAAACTCCAAATTCAGGTTCAGGTGTTACTTTCCATTGCAAGTTAGGCAGGCTTGGTAGTAGACAAGGCTACAAATTTTTCCCCAGTGAAGAAATAATTATAAATGCTCCCACTTCCCAGACAACAGCAATGGTGTCCTGCCTCATAGGCTAACTGGTTTGCCATGCATAAAATTAAATCCATCACTTGTGCTTCTATGCCCAAAGCTACTTGATGAAGACTTGGATTGATAACCCACTATTTAGATTCAACACTATTGAGGGGGGGGGGACTATTTAAATACTCATTGGCAGGTGGTTAATTTTGCCCATAAGGAAAACGACAACAGTAGAGACAGGAATATGAGAGAGCTGCAGAAGGTCTGTGGTTGTGCCTCTCAAGAAGAGAACCACAACTTTAGAATACAAGATGTGAAAAAACTGGAGACTCAGATGCAACAAAGGGAAAATAGTTAACTGAACACCTTGGTGACACACAGCAGATGTTAAATTATTTAACATTTAATAAATGTGGTAATAAATATTTGATGCTGAATTATGGAAGGCTCCACAAATACATTGGGAACCAAAGAGTGATCTATTGTGTCTGTATTCAAACCTGAGCTCTTCTCAGGTGGAGCTCAGCCTGAAAGACGGAATTGGTGTAGCATTCAATGATTTCTCCATATCTTTTTACTTGAAAGTAATCTTGATCACAGCTGCATAAGCTGCTGTGGAGATGTTAGTCTAGAATTAAGAGCTGGGTCTCTGTGTTTTGTTCACATTGCAAGAAACTGCCAAAATTTTATCTCTTCCCTCCTCAGTTTTTACCCCCTCCTTCACCATTTTCTTCATTATATTGTTATTATTAAAGCACTTCTTACATAAGTGCCTAAGGCAATTTGCAGATACTTCATAAAAACAGCTAAAATGGATTTATAAGCAGTACAAAAGCAACTGAAAATAGGTTTTAAAACAATAGAGAATTAACACCTAAGGCAGAGGAGACCATTTCACCTAACTAGGAAAGTTGGTTGAGACAAAAATGTCCTCAGCTGCTCCTGATGAGTACAGATAGTACTTTCCTGAAACAATTTAGATTGTTATCTTCAGATTATTCCTTCCTCAAACAAAAATTGCAGATATTGTTGAACATCTATAATGGGGGTGGGGGTAGCCAACATGGTGACCACCAGATCCATCATTCCTGACCCATGACCTGGCAGGCTGGGGCTGATGGTAGCTGGAGTCTATATTTAGGTTGGTCAGAAGGTGGATCAGGATCTACTGGTAGATGTATGACAAGCAGAAGATCAGCATGGGTTTCTTGCTCCCAATTCTTTAAAGACAGGAATATATATATATATATATATATATACACACACATATACATACACACACACACACACACACACACACACACTTCCACCCCACTGTGTAAACCAGGATACTGAAAGGAAGAAATCTAGCAGGAGTGAACTTTTGTGTGAAAGGCCTGCACACAAAAATTACTGAAAGCAAAATTACCGGCTTAGAATGTGCTCAGATGTACCTGTTCTTTCATTCTAACCTGGTATCTTTTGCACTTGGCACTGGTTGGCGGATCTTAGGGTTTCTAGGAAAGCAACAACACAGTGTAGTAGGTTTGACAAGCCAGAAGATTGTCACCCACACCCCAGATCAAGGACATCTGTAAGGCAGCAGGCTAGGGAAGCCTGATATAAGCTCTATACAAGTTGTTGTCCCAGGCTGATCTCTCTCTGGCAGGGATCTTCTTTTCTCTGACATCCATTGGAATACAAGACCTGCTTGCGAGGTTCCTTGGAGCACAGCCTGGCTTTGTTTCCCAGACTTATTTTATACCTGCCACTGAACTGGATGGTCTCCTGACCAGGTTATGACATGTTGCCTTAGCAGCAAGGCCGCCAGGGCATTCCTCTCTCCTCCTCTGTAGGCATGGTAGCATCCCCACCCCCAGCCCTTACCTGTGAGCGCACCATATTCCTCTAGCCCTCTTATTAGCCTGACACCTTTGCCTGAAGGTTGTATGCTTTGCTAAGAGCTTAATGGAGGAAAATTGTCAAGCACCTGCATTGTGAAAATACTTAAGTTCTTTATAGCTCTCAGGGTGAAGGTCTCAGCATGACCCTTCTATCTTAATGAAGGTGTCTTGAGTGCAGCAGATATGTGTGGTGGGGGGGGGATGCTGATCTGCTTTTGTGTGCTGGTTCAGAAAAGGATTCTGCTTTCTAGAGATGATGGTATTTATAAAGGGTGTTTGTGTGTAGGATTGTTTGGATCTTTGAGACTTCGTGAATGGGAATAATTACATGTCTTAAGCACAATCCCAGGTTCAGACAAAATGCCAAGTTAAAATTTGGCTTAGCTACAGTCCCGCAGTAACCTAGAAAGCCCAGGAAGAAGCAGCAAAGTATGTGCAAGCTCCTTCTAGAAACCAGCATATTTATGCAATAACAGTACACCATGATTTGGGTTACCATGACACGCAAACCAGGACTAATTACTAGTGTCTGTTCATTGCAGGAACACTAAACTGTGTGCAGAAGAGATAGTGGAGGGTGTATGGTTACTTAAGATCCATTCTGCACATGTGCTAGGGAAGCGGTGTGCTTAGGTTATTTCCCGATACATCTTTCTCGTAGCTTTGTGCATTATTTTCATTAATTTATGCATATCTGTGTACATGTTTGGGTTGGAGAACTGCATGACACAATTTGGAGAAGCGCAGTGTTTCCAGAGATAAGCTGTACACCATTTTCCTTATTGTGAATTAGGCAAGTCTGCATGGAAATGAAAACTGAATGGCTTTCCCTCCATCCCTGTGAAGGGAAACTCGGGGGGGGGGGGAGAATACCTGAATCCCCTACAAAATTTCTTCTTCTTTTTTTAAAGAGTTAAGGAATCTTTTGCATTTTCTGCCTTACTGCTTCAAAGCCTGTTGCATTTGCTCACTTTGCCCTCTTATTCTCACGTTACACATTGGGAACTTGAGGGCTACTTGCTCTGCCACCAGTTCTAAAAAGACAATGTTTCTGTAATATTATTTATTTAATTCTTAGCATCTGCAGACATAAATCACAGGAGCAGAGCCTTAGCTGTTGTGGTGACATGACTTATGGCTCTGTCGTTATAGTAACTGTGGAGAGATAGAAAGGCCCTGCACTTGCCTGGCATGCTCTAGAGGAGCTTTGATGGGAGGATCAGCTGGAAGGATGTTTTCTCTTTAGCTTGCTGCAGATAAATCTTAATTTTTTCCTCTAGAGTGAACTCACTTGCTTTTGGTTCATTGCATGGTCTCTGGCATTACACACACACACACACACACACACACCCCGCATCGGAAGGGAAAATATGCTGATTGGTGGTAGGGTACGTAGATTAGCTCTGATGCCCTTTAAACATGTCCTCCTTAAAATTGACTTTGCCAGAGGTCTTTGGATATTTCGATCTGGTGGCATGATTCAAACTCAGACTTGGACAGGATGTTGTTGCAGATCCCTGGAGACAAGTAAATGTCTTTCAGACTCCGTTCTCCTTCCTTAAAACGGGAGCAATAGCTATCTACCTCAAGAATTCTCGTGAGGGTAAAATATCACAATGGTGTAAAACAATTTGCCTATCACACCCCCACCCCCGCTTGTGAATAATTGAATACCACACTGCCTCCCTACCATCTTTCAGGGAGGGGCTATTGCTCAGTGACAGAGCACGTGCTTTGCAAACAGGTGGTCACAGGTCCAAACCTTCCCATCAAAAGGATCAGATAGTAGATGACGGGAAAAACCTTGCCCTGAGATCCTGGAGAGTTGCTATCAGTCAGAGAAGGCAATACTAGACTGTCAGACAAATCAACTCATTTTAAAGCAACTACCTGTTTTCCTTGGTGGATTTCAATCACAACTATGAAAGAATGAAAGAAAGAAATTAAGAAAGAAAGAAAGAAAGAAAGAAAGAAAGAAAGAAAGAAAGAAAGACCACCACTACTACTTATTATGATTATGATTAGAATTTATATACTGTCCTATACTCGCAGGTCTCAGGGCAGTTCACAGAATAAAATCAAAATAGAAAACCACAAAATACATGATCAAAATAAAAACAACAACAACCCAATAACCCCCCTGCAACCCCCCCCCCCATTTTAAAAGGGCATCAGATGTAATTACCGTTATATACTTGGAAAATGGAAAGGAGCAACAAAAGATCTTCTGAACTAAGGCAGCACTTAAAGAAAGTATTAAAGAGAAAGTGAGATAGAAAGCAATGGGTAAATTGAATTAACCACCAAGTAATTGAGTGAACAGGACAGCTTCATTCCTAAAATAGAGCAATGGTGCTTCCAGGGGGAACATGCTTGGGAGAGATTTCCATAGTTGGGATGCAGCCATAGATAAAGACTTGTGCCTCCAGTTGCTGCCCATGTGATCTTCGCAGTGAAAGAGGGCTTAAAGAGGAGAGCCTCTTCTGAAGATCTCAGAATTTAGAGTGCTAGAAAATGATTGCCAGTGCTTTTAGAACTTTGTAATGCCACCTTTTGGCTTCGGGACATTCCGTACACCTGTCTGAAAGAGTAGCTTCCTGCACAATCTTTTTTTTTTTGCTTCTAGTGCCACTGAAAGAAAATGGCTTAGCTTTGAGCAAGTCCTTTATCAGACCCTTTAATCAATGGTTACATTGAACCGTAGAGGGAGCTCCCTTCAAAGTCTATTGCTCTGTCAATAACAGCATCAACCGCCTCCGATAAAGGCATCCCTGCACTCCTGACAGCAGGCACCAGTGATGAATGGCAGATTTAACATGATGGAGCAAATTGATCATTGCTTTGCTGGACATCGCTTCACGTCACGGTGGTGCTGTCATCACCAGAGATAAATGCCCCGTGCTGGGGAGATTACAGTTTCCTGGCCTTTGCTGTAAGCCATAGTGATTACCTTGGTATAAGTCCATAGATCAGGAAAATACCTTCCAGCGAAATGGTACAACTTGCCCGGCATTGGTACTGTAGTGCTTGTGGATATATTGAATATTTAATTGGCACTGTCAATGTGCTCAGTAATGTGTACAACAGTAAAGTGGCATGAATTGTGTTCATACAGTTTGTGGCATAAGCCAGGCATGTAAGCAAGAAGAGAAGATTGAATCATATAATCATAGAATTCTACAATTAGGACACTGAGGGTCATCTAGTCCAACCCCCCCTGCAGTGCATGAAACTCAGCTAAAGCATCCATGATAGATGGCCATCCAACCTCTGCTTAAATACCTCCAAAGAAGGAGAGTCCACCACCTCTTGTGGGAGTCTGTTCCACTGCTGAACAGCTCTTACTGTCAGAAAGTTTTTCTGAATGTTTAGTTGGAATCTCCTTTCTTGCAACTTGAAGCCATTGCCTTGAGTCTTGCCCTCAAGAGCAGGAGAAAACAAGCATGCTCCCTCTTCTATGTGGCAGCACTTAAGATATTTGAAGATGGCTATCATATATTTTCCTAGGCTCCTCTTTTCCAGGCTAAACATACCCAGCTCCTTCAAGCACTCCTCATAAGGCTTAGTTTCCAGACCCTTGATCATCTTGGTTGCCCTCCTCTGCACATGTCCCAGCTTGTCAACAGCCATCTTAAATTGTGGTGCCAGAATTTGACACAGTACTCCAGGTGTGGTATGAGCAAGGCAGAATACAGTGGTACTATTACTTCCCTTGATCTGGACACTATATTTCTGTTGATGCAGCCTAAAATGGCCTTAGTCGGTTTTTTTTGCTGCTGCATCAGCCTGTTGACTCATGTTAAGTTTGTGGTCCACCAAGACCCCTAGATCCTTTCACAGGTACTTTCTCTTTTCCATTTCTTATACATGTCCTTCTTAAATCTTAGGTTATCCGTAAGCTTCTTATGCAACCACATGTCTCATGCTCTCTTGTTAGAATTGTCTGCATTTGTACCTTCAATCCTTCACCTTTAAGAAACTCCCACCATCTTGAGCTACCTGCTCTTTGAATATTTCTGATCATGGGATCTCACCCAGTAGCTCCTTAAGCTTTTTTGAAATTGGCCTTCTTAAAGTCTAGAGTGCATGTCTGACTACACTCAGCTTTTACTTGCCTCTGCATAATGAAACCCAAGAGGACATGATCACTTCCTCGGAAGGTTCTCCGTACTTTGTTGATCAGTTCCTTCCCATTTGTGAGGACTAGGCCCAAGACAGATGATCTCCTTGTTGCTTCTTCTGTCTTCTGGGAAATGATATTGTCAGTGAGGCAATGGAGGAATTTGTTGGACCTTGCATTTTTATCAGAGTTTGACTTTGAACAGATATCTGGGTAGTGTTAATTGACCAACTGACAACTGAGCTAAGCTGCTTCTCCAAGCCAAATAGGACAACAATTGGGTATTCAAGTCAGCTGAACCTTGTCCTACCCGCTTGTGCTCCCCTGATTGGTGGGCATGGAGTGCAGTCCTTGTATGGACTTGTTCTTCTCAGACCTTGCATTTATTCCTATTAAACAAACAAGCAGACTGATGCTCTAATTCTTTTTCACTCCAGAAGTCCAGTATGCCTCTTCTTTAATTTTTATCTTCTGATGGCCTAATTTAATATTTTTCCAGTTCTTTGTGATGTTTTTATTTTAAGGGTTCCAACATATCTCAGTGTCATACTAATCAACAGTCCATTTTCCTCAATTCTTCTCTCTTCTCCCCTTCCAGTTCTTCGGAAAACTAACTTTGGGTACATTAGCAGCCTTCTCTATTTGTAAATCCACTCCCCCAGCAATCTCATTAAGCAACCTCTTAAAGTCACAGCTGGCAGGAGAAAACGTGTCTTGCCTTGTCACTAACACCTCTTGTAATTCAATTTATTCAACTATTAGCTGTTCATTTTTCTCTGAGCATCAGAAATATTTTGAGCACAGGGTCTGCAGATTCAACATGATGAGGCAAAAATGGCCCCTCTCTGTTGTCTGCAGATTCCACTTCTCCTATTTTTCTAATCAACAAGCTAATCTTTCTGTTGAATTCTTCCTTTACTTCTCAGAATTCAGATTGCAATGCCACTCGCTGCTCTTTAAGCAACACTTGCAAACGATCTTCTAGGATCAGTGAGATATTCTGATCAATCCTCATTTACTACCTCTCCCTCCCCCTTAAGGATTTATAACGCAGCTGTAAATTCCACAAAGAGATTAAGACTTACGGACTTGCAGAAGATGTACAACTTAAATTACAGACAATAAAGAGTCATAGTCTGTTGATATCTTTAATGGCAATAGATCCTTTAATGCTTCTTGAGAAAGATTCCAGCCTGTAGGATTGTCGTTTTAAGCTGTCCACAGATCTCTTATCTCTTATTTGTGTGCTTTTATAAAGAATTATTTTTCTATTTCTTCCTCAATTCATTCTATAGCTAAGAAAATAATGTGTTGCAAGCCAAGTGTCCATAGCAGGCTGTTGTGTAGTTTGGGCTAGGTTTTAATTTCCTTGGCTTCAGAGCTGTTCTACTCACCCAGGGTCTTCCAGACCCTCCTGTGAGACACAGCTCTTAGAAAACTTCAAGAGGATGACCACATGTTTCACTCCTCACCCTGGAATGAATTTTCTGGCAGCTGGAAAACTTCTCAGCCACCATAAACGCCACACAGCTACCGGTATCTCTTTCAGCATGGAAGCTAATAAGAGACTTCTAACTCACCACCATACCTCACTGGAACATCAATTTTTACCAAATACAGTCGTACCTCGGAAGTCGATTGGAATCCGTTCCAGAAGTTCGTTCAACTTCTAAAATGTTCAGAAAGCAAGGCACGGCTTCCGATTGGCTGCAGGAAGCTTTAGCCTAGCCTTTAGGTTTAACTGAAGATTGTGTGTTAACTGCTGCACATACCTTTTTGTACACATCTGATGAAATGGGCTGCAGCCTATGAGATTTCATCCCATAATTAATTTCCTAGTCTTTAAAGTTCCTCAGCCACAATTCTCTTTATTGTTAATGCTGCCATGGACTAACATGGCCACCCCTCTGAAAATCATAAATGAAGAAGGAAGGATTAGATATTAAATCCTTCCTTCATTTAATCCTTCCTTCTTCATTTAGATTTGGTGGACAGAGTGCCTGAAGAACTATGGATGGAGGCTCGTAACATACAAGAGGCAGCAACTAAAACCATCCCAATGAAAAGGAAATGCAAGAAAGCAAAGTGGCTGTCCAACGGGGCCTTACAAATAGCGGAGAAGAGAAGGCAAGCAAAATGCGAGGGAGATAGTGAAAGATACAGGAAATTGAATGCAGATTTACAAAAAATAGCAAAGAGAGACAAGAAGGCCTTCTTAAATGAGCAATGTAAAGAAACAGAGGAAAACAATAGAATGGGGAAAACCAGAGATCTGTTCAAGAAAATTGGAGATATGAAAGGAATATTTTGTACAAAGATTTCCATAATAAAAGACAAAAGTGGAAAGGACCTAACAGAAGCAGGAGACATCAAGAAGAGGTGGCAAGAATACACAGAGGAACTATACCAGAAAGAAATGGATGTCTCGTATACCCCAGGTAGTGTGGTTGCTGACCTTGAGCCAGACATCCTGGAAAGTGAAGTCAAATGGGCCTTAGAAAGCATTGCTAATAACATGGCCAGTGGAAGTGATGATATTCCAGCTGAACTATTTAAAATTTTGAAAGATGATGCTGTTAAGGTGCTACACTCAACATGCCAGCAAATTTGGAAAACTCAGCAGTGGCCAGAGGATTGGAGAAGATCAGTCTACATCCCAATCCCAAAGAAGAGAAGTGCCAAAGAATGCTCCAACTACCACACAATTGCACTCATTTCACACGCTAGCAAGGTTATGCTTAAAATTCTACAAGGCAGGCTTAAGCAGTATGTGGACCGAGAACTCCCAGAAGTGCAAGCTGGATTTAGAAGAGGCAGAGGAACCAGAGACCAAATTGTAAACATGCGCTGGATTATGGAGAAAGCTAGAGAGTTCCACAAAGACATCTACTTCTGCTTCATTGACTATGCAAAAGCCTTTGACTGTGTCGACCACAGCAAACTATGGCAAGTTCTTAAAGAAATGGGAGTGCCTGATCACCTCATCTGTCTCCTGAGAAATCTCTATGTGGGACAAGAAGCTACAGTTAGAACTGGATATGGAACAACTGATTGGTTCAAAATTGGGAAAGGAGTACGACAAGGCTGTATATTGTCTACCTGCTTATTTAACTTATATGCAGAATTCATCATGCGAAAGGCTGGGCTGGATGAATCCCAAGCCGGAATTAAGATCGCCGGAAGAAATATCAACAACCTCAGATATGCAGATGACACAACCTTGATGGCAGAAAGTGAGGAGGAATTAAAGAACCTTTTAATGAGGGTGAAAGAGGAGAGCGCAAAATATGGTCTGAAGCTCAACATCAAAACAACGAAGATCATGGCCACTGGTCCCATCACCTCCTGGCAAATAGAAGGGGAAGAAATGGAGGCAGTGAGAGATTTTACTTTCTTGGGCTCCACGATCACTGCAGATGGTGACAGCAGTCACGAAATTAAAAGACGCCTGCTCCTTGGGAGAAAGGCGATGTCAAATCTAGACAACATCTTAAAAAGTAGAGACATCACCTTACCAACAAAGGTCCGTATACTTAAAGCCATGGTTTTCCCAGTAGTGATGTATGGAAGTGAGAGCTGGACCATAAAGAAGGCTGATCGCCGAAGAATTGATGCTTTTGAATTATGGTGCTGGAGGAGACTCTTGAGAGTCCCATGGACTGCAAGAAGATCAAACGTATCCATTCTTAAGGAAATCAGCTCTGAGTGCTCACTGGAAGGACAGATCATGAAGCTGAGGCTCCAATACTTTGGCCACCTCATGAGAAGAGAAGACTCCCTGGAAAAGACCCTGATGCTGGGAAAGATGGAGAGCACAAGGAGAAGGGGACGACAGAGGACGAGATGGTTGGACAGTGTTCTCGAAGCTACAAACATGAGTCTGACCAAACTGCGGGGGGCAGTGGAAGACAGGAGTGCCTGGCGTGCTCTGGTCCATGGGGTCACGAAGAGTCGGACACGACTAAACGACTAAACAACAAAACAATGTAAGGAGAGGCCTTAAATAAGGGAGTTATAAGAATATTCAGAAGCTGTTGCCTTACTGGGGATTTCTAAAATAACATAGACCGAGCAGGAAATACATTCTAACCCAGGAACTGCCCTGATTTCCTTTCTTGTTCAGTTATCACACAGTGATCACCAAGCAGATTATTTGGCCAGTTTTGTAAAAAGTTTTGCTATTGACTTAAACTATAGGATGGGTTATATAATAATACAGTAAACCCACAACTTACATGTATGTAACTTGTACACATTCAGCTTTATGCGCTTGGCAAAAAGAATTAAAAGGGGGTGGAAAGTGGGGAGGCATCTGAGGAAAAAAGACTTTGGCATTCCCACTCGCCTTTGAACCCAGTGTGTTTTGACTATACATGATTTTGGTTTTAGGTGTGATCCACGGAACATAACCCCCATGTAAGTTGAGGGTGTTCTGCATAAATAGGGGAGTGAATGGACCCACCATGGTGTGGTGTTGCCAGACATATGAGATACTAAGCTTAGGAGTCCTTCTGACTTGTGAACTGATTTGGGGGGATGCAGCGGGTGGCGCTGTGGTCTAAACCACAGAGCCTAGGGTTTGCCGATCAGAAGGTCGGCGGTTTGAATCCCCGCGACTGGGTGAGTTCCCGTTCCTTGGTCCCAGCTCCTGCCCACCTAGCAGTTCGAAAGCACGTCAAAGTGCAAGTAGATAAATAGGTACCGCTCTGGCGGGAAGGTAAACGGTGTTTCCGTGCGTTGCTCTGTTTTGACAGGAGCAGCTTAGTCATGCTGACCACATGACCTGGAAAAACTGTCTGTGGACAAACACCGGCTCCCTCAGCCTTTAAAGCAAGATGAGCACCACAACCCCAGAGTCGTTCGCGACTGGACTTAACTGTCAGGGGTACCTTTACCTTTACCTTTACCCCTGTGCGTAGCGCACACACAGGGCATGCACATTGCTGTGGATGCCCAAATGGTAGTTACTCCGCTGTTGTTTGTGTTAGACTAATGTCAACACCTTGATTTGGGGGCAGTAACACATAGACCACCATTGCAGATTATTCAGAATATTGGGCCTTCAAAACACTAAAAACACCTGTAGTAGAAATAAATGCAATGTTTGAAGTGGACCAGGAAGCAGCTGGATGATTGTTTTCAGGTGCCATCATCCTTTTTTGTTTTTACTCATGCCTTTGTGTTGGGCACTCTTGCTAAATCCGTGTGTGGTGTGTGCAGTCCTTTTAAACAGCATGGCTGAAAGCATAAAGGACCAAGCTGAGAGAAGGCACTGTAAATCTGCACTGAGAAATGCAGTGGGGGTCGAATACATATTCTTTGCCTTTAAAAACTTCTAACACATTTCACTCTCTGCCAAAATACCACCCTACAATCCATCTGAATCTGCTCATAAGCTGCCTCTGCATTACTCCACTTTAATATTAATCTGCACATATATGGTCTTTTAATATGAAAATGTTGTTAGAAAATGTTTAATAGATACTTTAATAAATGGTCAAGCAATTGATGACCCACTAGACTGTGTAATCTTTCCTTTTAACCAGCTGTTTGCTCTGTTATTATAGATTATGCTTGGCTTGGCTAGACTCTAGTTTCTAGGCAGGTATACTCCAAAGAACAGGTTGGGTGTGTGAGTGTGTGTGGGTTCTCAGTGCATTCTGTTCTCTTGTCAGTTTTAAAGAGAGTCTGTGAGTGCTTCGAGGCTGACAGTATTTTGCAGAGGGGATTCAAGCACATACCTGAAATTTTGGTGTGCATGATTAAAATGGATTAAAATACTATGCAACTAATCACCTTTTTTGTTTTCTTTTTAAACAAAAATAAACAACAGCAAAATTCTGCAGTTAGGGTAGTTAGAGTGCAGGGAGACCTGGCTTCAAATCCCCACCTTGTTAGGAAGCTCACTTTGATGACCTTGGGTTTTCGCTTGTCCCTTGGCCTAAGCAACCTCACAAGAGCGGTTGTGAGGATAAAATTGCAGAGGGTAGACTCTGCTCTTGATTCTCCCTCTCTGCCTTTGCTGGTTAGTTGCATTGTGTTACCTTGTGCTCTTGGGTTTTGTCATGCTTTGAAGTTTGCTTTTCTGTTTTATAAACATAAGGTGCTTTGAGGCCCTAAAAGGTGTGATATAAACAGGAGACTTTAAAATATTTATTTATTATAAATTAAATAAATAAAAGCTACTGTGAGAAAGGGCATTTTACTCTCCATCTTACAAATGGAGAAGTGAGAATTGGAGATAGTGATTTGGCAAACATGGCACACATGAAAATGGGTTCAAATCTTAGGCCTTCCAATCCATGGTCAGCCTTATTTGCAGACGCTCATCAAATTTGCCGATGACACCAAACTGGTAGGGGTAACTAATGCCGCAAAAGACAGAATCAGAATTCAAAATGACCTTAACAGATCGGAGAACCGGTGCAAGCTAACAAACTTAATTTCAATAGGCACAAATGTCAGGTTCTTCACTTAGGCAGAAAAAACAAGATGCACAAATATAGAATGGGGAACACCTGGCTTACTAGCAGTACATGTGAAAAGGATCTGGGGGGTCTTGGTGGACCACAAGCTAGCAGTTTGCTATATGCCAGACATTATTCCCCCAAATGTGGTACGCTTCACAAAGTTGAGTATCATCCTTGCAAAGGGGGCACATGTTTTTTACTACGGTATGCTGTAGTGGTTAAAATGTCCTGAGATCTGGAAAAAAATCCTTACTCAGCCATGCAGCTTTTTGGCACTGCTTTGTGAGGCTGGTCCTCTTTGCCTGCCTGGTCGCCCCCCGCCTTACCACAGGTGGTTGTGGGGTGTGTATAAAGGTAAAGGTAAAGGGACCCCTGACCATTAGGTCCAGTCGTGGCCGACTCTGGGGTTGCGGCGCTCATCTCGTTTTATTGGCCGAGGGAGCCGGCTTACAGCTTCCGGGTCATGTGGCCAGCAGGACTAAGCCGCTTCAGGTGAACCAAAGCAGCACACGGAAACGCCGTTTACCTTCCCGCCG
Organism: Podarcis vaucheri; assembly: GCF_965113315.1. Lineage (NCBI taxonomy): Eukaryota > Metazoa > Chordata > Lepidosauria > Squamata > Lacertidae > Podarcis > Podarcis vaucheri. The sequence goes on along the minus strand of NC_138758.1, from coordinate 45,234,429 downwards.
GAGCGGTACCTATTTATCTATTTGCACTTTGATGTGCTTTTGAACTGCTAGGTTGGCAGGAGCAGGGACCGAGCAACGGGAGCTCACCCTGTCGTGGGGATTCGAACTGCCGACCTTCTGATCAGCAAGCCCTAGGCTCTGTGGTTTAGACCACAGCGCCACAGCGCCATCTAAAATTGACCCATTAATTCATCGGAATAAAAGAAGCCTTATACCCAAGGAAGCAATTTTTAGTGACCATTAGGAACACTGGAATGACTAAATGACTTGCAACGAATTGCAGAGGATGACTGTTATATTTATTAATTTGCTTTATCAGTGGAGATCTGCATGTAACAAGCTGGGTCCTACTACCTAAACTGCTAAGTTGTACTGTTTTCAGTAGAAAAGTGTGGTGAAAGTTGATGCCTCTGAACATGTGCAGAGTGGCACCCTCCTATGTAGCTGCTGCCTGTTCATGGTCATTCTGGCATTACAGGACATGAGGATCTAGGGATGGGGAATCATTGTGTGTAGGATATGTGTGGCTATTAAAAAATAATCCATGGGTTAGGGGGCACAAAGGACTTGGGTGCTGGGAATGCATGCTACGCCACTGGGGGAAACAAAGTGTGGGGTGGAGTGTGGCAGTGTGTGTTTGTGTCTGTGTGCACGCGCTCTCTCTCTTCCTTCCTTCCCCTCTCTCTCCTTCTCCTACATAAAAGTCACCGTTTTGCCTCACTGTTTGCCTTTCACCCACCACTCAGCACACTCCCCAAAGAGGAGGAAGAATCTTTCTTTCTTTCTTTCTTTCTTTCTTTCTTGCTTGCTTGCTTGCTTGCTTGCTTGCTTGTGTGAATTTTGCCACATCCCTCTCCACTGCATGCACACGCTCCCCCTCCTCCCGCCCCAGGCACCAGCTAATGTTTCCTCTTTTTTGCTCTTCAAAATATGGCAGCCACAACTAAGCCTTAGAAGGAGCGCTTGAAGGAGCTCGGTATGTTTAGCTTGGAAAAGAGGAGACTGGAAGGAGATATGCTAGCCATCTTCAAATATTTTAAGGGAGCATGCTTGTTTTCTCCAGCTCTTGAGAGTTGGACTCAAGTCCATGGCTTAAAGTTACAAGAAAGGAAATTCTGACTAAACACCAGGAAGAACTTCCTGATAGTAAGACCAGTTTGGCAGTGGAATGGTCTCTCTCGGGAGGTGATGGACTCTCCTTCCTTGGAGGTTTTTAAGCAAAGGTTGGATGGCCACCTGTCAAGGATGCTTTAGCTGAGATTCCTGCATTGTGGGGGGTTGGACTAGAAGACCCTTGGCTCCCTTCCAACTCTAAGATTCTATTATTCTAAATCAACTAAATACCACTTGGCTTTCCCAACTGTGTGCCATGATTGTATAGTAGACCTGAAGAGGGCATTCTGGTCTCATAGTTGCCCTTGCCTAGTGTACTAGGAGGTATAGTGGGTAGGTGTGTGTGTGTGTGTTGATTTTAATTTAAACACCATGTTGTGGTACTCTGTTCCTTAGGCTTACTTGTTTGTATTTCAGTCTACCAAGTTAAAAGTTAAAACTTATAAACAGACAAAGATACATGCACATGCACCAGAATGTGTAGCTCAGGCACAGGCATACTCGGCCCTCCAGATGTTTTGGGACTACAACCCCCATGATCCCTAGCTAATAGGACCAGTGGTCAGGGATGTTGGGATTTGTATTACCAAAATATCTGGAGGGCCGAGTTTGCCTATGCCTGGTGTAGCTCATATTTCCCAGAGGTAAGGCTTTTAGGAAATCACCTGGTATTGTGCAACTCCGGATAAAATGTTTGAGAATTAGCATGGCAGGATGGGGAGGGGGTGGGGGATGATAAAGAAACAGAGGAGGAGAGTTCAGTACTGTACTTTGGGCCTCATCAGCTGAGGCTTTGCTGAGATTTAGGGGATGATGAAAAGATTTACTGTCAAACATGTGTCTCATTCTCATCGCAGCAGGTCTACACTGGAGAGCTTTGTGTGTGCTCAAGATTTCAACCCCTCCCCCATCCTTTGCATTCAAAGGAGATCTGAGGCCAGCAGCCTTATGTGACTTTTTCCTGATGACACACTGTTTAGATTCTCATGCTCTCTATTGTCTTCAGAGTGTACTTCTGCTTTGAAGAGCCTGAAGCTGTGAGCCTCCCCACCCTGTTCCTTATTCCCTGCGTCACCATGATATTTCAACAGAGAAAGTTACTGCAGGTGCATCAGCCTAGCCAGAACCAGTAGCTCAGGCTGCCATTGTAACACCTGCATGGGCTGGTATGCCTTCCAGTTTCTCCTATGGCACCCACAAAATGTCTAAGTAAATATTCCCTTGAAAATCCATAAGGCAGAGAACGTTCTCTCTTCCTGCTCAGTTCCCGTTTGCACTGATGCAGCCTTTCCTACATTGAACATGCCCCCTTAAACATGCCCACATTTTATTGGATGCCACACTATGCTCCTACCTGTGCTGAACAGAGAAGAGATGCAAAGAGTTTCTTACACACATTTTGCATTATGTTATGCACCTGGGATGCGACGCGGGTGGCGCTGTGGGTTAAACCACAGAGCCTAGGACTTGCCGATCAGAAGGTCAGCAGTTCGAATCCCTGTAACGGGGTGAACTCCCATTGCTCGGTCCCTGCTCCTGCCAACCTAGCAGTTCGAAAGCACGTCAAAGTGCAAGTAGATAAATAGGTACCGCTCTGGCGGGAAGGTAAATGGTGTTTCCGTGCGCTGCTCTGGTTCGCCAGAAGCAGCTTAGTCATGCTGGCCACATGACCCAGAAGCTGTATGCCGGCCCCCTCGTCCAGTAAAGCGAGATGAGTCGGCCACGACTGGACCTAATGGTCAGGGGTCCCTTTACCTTTGTTGGAAACCAGCCCCCTCGGGAAAGGCTGACTCCTCTTCCCAGGCACTGGGGCCTGTTGCCGGTGATCTGCCCCTGGCTGGTCTTCGGTCAGACCAGGGAGATCTTTAATAAGCGTCACCTCCCTCTTGAGAGATGCACACTCCCTTTCCCCTTGCATGTCAGCAGAAGAAGGAAAACAGTCTGAAAAGTAGTCTATTTCATTCTACTTTATTCCTGGACTATACACTGTACACGAGCTTGCACAAAGCATGTCTGCTCTCTCAGAAAGCTCCGAGCATCTCACTGACTCCTCCTTTGCAACAACAACAGAAAGGTCTCAAGTTACACTGAGAACACAACCCTGAGGAGAGCGAAGAACATCCTGTCTCACGCTCAGTCACATCATAAGAATCACATGATGTAAACAATGAGCTGCTAGGTCGCAGCTGCTGAGCACTCATATTACAACAACCTTTACCTATGCACCCAGGGCATGCATTTGTGACTGGTGCCTATGTCATTTTCTCCAAATGTGCCCACAGACCCCAAAATGTTGGAAACCCTTGAGCTAGAGGACCTAGAACATCATCATCATCATCATCATCAATGATGATGATGTATTTATTTATACCTAGACTTTTCTCTTGATAGACTCAAGTCAGCTCGCAGATAAATTAATAACAGCTAAAAACAAAAGGAAATACAATCATGAAAACAATTAAACAGTAATAGAATGTGTGTGTGTGTGCACACATACACACACACAAAAAGCAATGGTCAGACTTGGCAGCTTCTTGTGTTATGCATTACTTTGCCACTAAAAAGCAAAAGACTGCTGGCAGAATCCGGCAGTTGTACTGTATATATTGAGAATAATTCAATTTGATTGCCACAAAACTACGTTTAGCAAACCCTCTTGAGAGAACACAAACAGCAGTTTTATGCTGCAGAAATAATAATAATATTTTAATCTGATTTAGGTAAAAGAGAGAAAACCTGAGCTAGGGAGCTGAATGTTTGGATTTTACTCACACACATCCCAACAAAGGAAGAAAAAAAGGAAGAGTGAAACCATGTTTCAGGAGCAGCTTTGGTTCCATGCCTTCATGGGGGCTTCTAAAGATCCCATAAAGGATACTGCTCAGTTGACAGAGAGATTAAGATTTAAGGATAAATGAGTGAGGCTTAATGGGGTGGTTAGTGTTATGCAAAGCCAACTCTAGGTTTTGGAGGAAGTGCAGTCATTGAGAGGGTGGATTGGAGGCTTAGGTGGGGTTAAACCTATCACATTTCTGCCCTTTCCTTGGCAGGCATAATAAATGCATTTGAATCAGTGTAAGAGTTCTATTAAGGCTTGGATTTGCTGACCTTGGCAGGGGCTCTCTAATTACTTTGGGCTTTTCCCCTGATAGGGGAGAGCAGGGAAGGTTGTGAATGGAATAAAGGGCATGGCTTGCATCTTGGTGAATGGGAAGTGGTTATTGGGAATAAATGACATATTTTTTGTCCAGGAAATGAATCCTTCTAGCACACTGCTTGTACAGTCTCACACGCTTCTTCTGGCTTCAAGGCCTCTCTCCCCCCACCCCCACATCCTTTCCCAAAGAGAGAGAAATACAATATGACCCAGTTTAAGTCATCTGCTGAAATGGTGTACTCTGGTGATGAACTTTCCCCCCTCTTCCTGGGTGTATTTCATATACCCAGGAGCAGGTATGCTTCCCAGAGGATGGATACAACAGTGGCTGACTTTGGGGTCTCAAATCTCAACAGTGCCGTGTGACATGTCTCTTGCCTTCCATTCTACATCATAGTTGTGGCACCTTCTGTGGCACCCCCAAGGCTCTGTGCCCAGTCTGGCGAAACCAGTTGCATTCCCTTAAATCTGCCTCTGGATTCAGGGAGCGATTGTGAAGCTTCCTAGGAGGTTGCTGCCTGTTCTTCAAGGAGGGATGAACTACCTTTTTCTGGCCTGCTCTACCCATCACACATTTACCTTTTCCAGACTTGTGTTTAAAAGATTTTCCATGAAATGTTTGGGCAAGAAAGGGGCAAGGAGATGAAATGTGAGTTATCAAAGGAAAATAGGAATATATGAAAGGGGGGCATTATTTCACAAAATACTCTGCCTCACACCTTTCCATTTTGTCTTTTCACATTTACTTTTCAGCCTATAAAATCCAGTACGAACCTAGTCCTCGCTCCCTTCTTCGCTTTTTATGCTTACCCTTTCAGTGCATGGAAGGTACATTAGAAGCAGAATAAATTCAGCAAAGCACACTTATACAAATTCTTCTATTGGCAGTAATAATTATTATTATCATTGCAAAGTACACATTTCTCTGCCCACACAGCATTTCTCCAATTTCCCATTTGCTGTCTTTTAAGTCTTACGCACTTGACCAAATAATACTAGTGTAATAAAACGCTGCTTGAGCAATCTGGGTGTGTAAACAAAGGCCTTCTCCACTTCTGAGATCCCGATTTGATGACTGTCATGTGCTACCTTTGACAAATGTTCAGAAATAGCAACGAGTTTAGAATGCAGCTGCAAGCTTTATAACTAGAACATTTTTTGTGTGCATAAAACTCAGATTTCGTCTCACAGTCAGCTTTCAGGCCCAATTCCAAAATGCTGGTTCTCACCTTTTAAGCCCGTTAACTGGCCTTTCCCAGTCAGCTGCCCTGCAGATTAGGGCTGGGTGATATTTCAGTATATCGTCCAAAACTAGTTTGAAGTCCATGTCATGATATCAGTGTCATAATTTTTGACCTGGTAATATATCACAAATCATGATGTGTGCTAGTGTTGTCTGGCTTTTCATATCGTGATAGATCACCAGCTAAACATTGTGATATACGGATATATCATGATGCCTGAAATAAGGATGTAACTGTGCCTAGGTGAATAGGGTAATGTCCTGGAAACTGCTACTACTTATTTTTACTTACCTTTAACATATTGTTACAACTGTTATTTTATAGTTCAGAGCAACAGGAGCAGAAGGCATCATCAGAGAAGCAATGACTGGCTTCACAATTTTCCCCACATCACAAATTTTTGAATAGCACACACACACATCATGATTTGTGATATATCACCATGTTGAATATTATGAAATCTTTACCACAATGTTGTACTGACTATTACTACATTGCCCAGCCCTAATGTGTGTGTGTGTGCGCGCACGCATGCACACACTATGCCAAAAAAATAAATTGAAAAAATGTGGGGAAATACATGAAGCCAGCCAATGCCTCTACATAATTCCATCCATATTTCAGGCATTGTGATATATCAGTATATTCATATTGCAATATTTGGCTGCTGATATATCACGATGTTGAAAACCAGATATTGCCCAACCCTGCTCCAGATGTGTTAGATTGCAACTCCTACCACACCTCACCATTGACCTTGTAAAATTGGAGTGGTGGGAGTTGTAGTCCAAAACATCTGGTCCCCTTCTCCTTGTGCTCTCAACCTTCCCCAGCATCAGGTTCTTTCCCAGGGAGTCTTCTCTTCTCATGAGGTGGCCAAAGTATTGGAGCCTCAGCTTCAGGACCTGTCCTTCCAGTGAGCACTCAGAGCTGATTTCCTTAAGAATGGATAGATTTGATCTTCTTGCAGTCCATGGGACTCTCAAGAGTCTCCTCCGGCACCATAATTCAAAAGCATCAATTCTTCAGCTGAGGGTCTTTACTTATGTTTATTGTTAAATTAAGCCTTATCTATTGCCCTTTTGTTCCTTCCCTGGAGAAACTTCCTTGTGGATCCCAATGGATGAAGAGTTGGGATATAATACCTACCCCAATGAACGAACAAATAAATTATTGTGGTCCCTCTCTGAATTCCACCAGCATTAGAACTCATTTATTTTTGTCTGTTATACTTCTGGAGATGCCTGCCTGGTTTCTCAATCCAACATGTGTCTCAGTTTTATCATGTGGTTGGATGCCTCAGAAAGGGATGTCTGTCACAGGCCTCATTCCTCCCTCAAGCAACAGGTTTCTTGGGCGTCTCCCAGCTACAAACTCTGCATCAGAGAGGACTCCATTAATATTCTGGGAATTGCAGCAAAGATTGACTGCCTCATTAGCAGGCATCGTGTGGAACCCTGACAATAATTAACAACTCAACGGTCTTATTTGCTGGCCTATCACAGAAGTATTCAATCAAAAATGTAATTTGCTCAGCGCACCCATTTAGCATGGAGAGAATATTCCTTCAAAGTTTTAAATAGACTAATTAAGAGGGAAGAAATACAAGCAGAAAATTATTAACAGTATAGTTTTAATGGGAAATTATTGGAGCGTATTAATAATGCAATAACCATTTTTAACAGCTGTCTGTCAGTTTGTGGGCCAGGGGTAATTAAATTAGCTGCAAAGGGTTAGTCAAATTAGGTTTGGGGCTTAACGAGGATACTTCAGGCTTCATGGACTGGTGTGTGACAAAGAACAATCTGCCATTGGAGCGTGGATGGCAATTGTTTAATGGGCAAAGGCTCCTCCCTCCCTTCTGTCTTTCCCCAAATAGTTAGAAATTGGCTTTGATTGAAACTTGTAATTTATTTAGTGAACACAAACTGAACCAAGCCATAAAAAAGAATAGATAGGATTAACATCATTTTACAATTTTATCAAACACTTCACTGCCTGAGGCTACCAAAGCAGTGTACAAGATAGAAATGAAATGCAAACAACAACAAATAAGTCTAAAAACAATGAAAACAATTCATGCAGTTGCACAGTTAATGTTTCATAAATGACTGGGCCACACTTCAGAGGAAGCCTTGTTAAACAAAAACCTTTTCAGTAGGTGCCTGAAAGTAATGCATGATGCTGGGCCTACAGGCTAATTTTGTCTCGTAATTGGTTCCAGAGGTATGAAACTGCAGTACAAAAAGCCCGGTTTCTAAAACTACTGAATTGTAGATTTGAAAGGAACTGTGAGGGTCATCTAGTCCAACTGCCTACAATGCAGTAATATCAACTAAAGCATCCATGACGTATGGCCATCCAACCTCTGCTTAAAAACCTCCAGGGAAGGAGAGTTCACCACCTCTTGTGGGAGTCTGTTCCACTGTCAAACTGTTCTTACCTTCAGAAAGTTCTTCCTGTTGTTAGTTGGAATCCTCTTTCTTGTAACAAAACCATGGGTTCGGGTCCTACTCTCCGGAGCAGGGGAAAACAAGCTAGCTCCATCTTCCAAGGAACAGCCATTCAGATCAAATATCTGAATGGCTGCCGCATGGAAGATGGAGCAAGATGGCTATCATATATCCTCTCCATCCCCTCTTTTCCAGCCTAAGCATAACCAACTCCTTCAACTATTCCTCAGAAGACTTGGTTTCCAGACCCTTGATCATCTTAGTTGCCCACTTCTGCAAACATTCCAGCTTGTCAAAATGCTTCCTAAATTGGCCAGAATTGGACACAGTATTCCAGATGTGATCTAACCAAGGCAGAATAGAGCAGTACTATTACTTCCCTTGATCTGGACACTATACTTTTGTTGATGCACCTAAAAAGACCCCTAGATCCTTTCCATGTGTACTACTAGCAAGCCATCTTAGATTTGTGAATCTGATTCCTCCTGCCTGAGTTTGGAACCTGACATTTGTCCCTGTTGAATTTCATTTTGTTCATTTTGGCCCAGTTCTCCAATCTGTTGAGGTCATTTTGAATCTTGATTCTACCTTCTGTGGTATTAGCTACCCCTCCCAGTTTGGTGTCATCAGCAGATTTGATTAGTATCCCATAAATTTCTTCATCCAAGTCATTTATAAAAACATTTATAAAAACACTTCTGGGACATGCAGTAAAGTAAAGGTAAAGTGGCCCCTGACCGTTAGGTCCAGTCACAGATGACTCTGGGGTTGCGGCACTCTTCTTGTTTTATTGGCCGAGGGAGCCGGTGTACAGCTTCCAGGTCATGTGGCCAGCATGACTAAGCCGCTTCTGGGGAACCAGAGCAGCGCATGGAAACACTGTTTACCTTCCCGCTGGAGCAGTACCTATTTATCTACTTGCATTTGACGTGCTTTCGAACTGCTAGGTTGGCAGGAGAAGGGCTCAAGCAACGGGAGCTCACCCCGTCACCGGGATTCGAACCGCCGACCTTCTGATCAGCAAGTCCCAGGCTCTGTGGTTTAACCCACAGCGCCACCCGCATCCCAGGACATGCAGTACTTTCAGTAATATCCCATGTAGTTGCAAGGTTGGGATAAATGAGGTGAGGTTGTCCCAAGTTGTGGGAAGCTACTCAGGGCTCCACTCCCATCATGAAGCATGCAAACCACTATCAGTGTTGTAAAGTGTTGATCATTTCTCCTACCTGGTCAGTTATCTCTCCAGAAGGCCAACATTGTTGCCAAAATCCAGCATCGCCTGAGCTCTGTGAGTGCAGCTTTCTCCCAATTGAAGTGCAGAGTGTTTAAGGACCAGGACATTTGCAGGGAAACCAAAATGCTTGTTTTCAAAGCTATTGTACTGCCAACCTTATTGTATGTTTGTGAAACATGGGACTACTTATAAACATCATCTCCAACTCCTCAAATGATTCCATCAACGGTGTCTCCAAAATTTTTTACATATCACTTGGGAAGACAGGTGAACTAATACCAGTGTACAAAGATCACCAGTGTCAAAGCAATGATTCTTCAACATCCACTTGACTGGTTGGACTGGTCATGTTGTGCAGATGCCTGATTGTGCATGTTGTGCAGATGCCTGATTATTGTCTTCCAAAGCAACTACTCTAGTCCAAACTTAAAAATGAATGGTGGTCAGCAAAAGAAGTTTAAAGACTATCTCAAGGCAAATCTTAAAAAAATGTAGTATAGACACTGAGAACTGGGAAAAACTGGCCTGCGAGCACTTCAGTTGGAGACGCTTGAACTCAGGATGAAAGGGAGAGACGGGCTAAGAGGAAGGCACACTTGGCAAAACCTCTCCATGATTAACTCCCACAGGAAACCAATGTCCCCACTGTGGAAGGGTGTGTGGCTCCAGAATTGGCCTCTGCAGTCACTTACAGACTAACTGTTAAAACCAGTGGGGGTTTTTTCCCTAAAGAAATGTTTACTCTCATTTTGACTCAAGAAAATCACCATTTCAGTAGTTCAAATTGGGAAAAATAAATACAGTAAATGGACAAAAGTACAAAGATTCACAAAACGATTAGGGGGATGTATACTCCTGCGTCCCCCCAGGAAAAAAAAGCACTGATTAAAACCATGTTCATGGAAGGCAATATTACTCGACTACGAGTGATCACCAAATTAGAAGAAACCACTATCACTTACCCAATTTTTTTTTTTTTTTTAAATAAGAACCTAAAATTAGTGTTCATTTTGTAAATGTCTCAAAAGCAACTAATACTAATGCTGTTGCTGGTTGGGTTTTTTTAATACCAAAATCTTAGATGATTGATTATATATTGTTTTTAATGTGCAGCTCTGCATATCAGAAACTGGGGGGGGGGGCTGTTGTTTAGGAAGCATCATTTTAGAAGAGGCACCCCCTCCTTCTTCTACCCATAGGAGGAAATACCTCTTTTGAGATGGTGTTTGACACGTGCAGTTGTTATTAAGTATGTTTATAAACGGATCCAGACCCTGTGTTCATCATCTGAGGCCCTTGTTTGCATGCTTCCTCCACAAGAGGTCCAGAGGGTGGCAACATGAGAATGGACCTTTTCTGGGGTGGCTCCCCACATGTGGAATTTTCTCCCCAGGATAGCTTGCCTGGTACCTTTTTACATATGTTTAAGCACCAGTCAAAAACGTTCTTTTACACCCAGTCTTTGGGCCTTCTATGGCCTTTTAAATGTGTTTGTGGGAGGGGGGGTTATTGATTTGTTTTTGCTTATGTTTTATTATGTGTTTTGTGTTCTCATTTTGTATTTTTATATTGTTAAATGCCCTGTGATCTTTGGATGAAGAGCAGTATACCCATTTAATAAATAAAATAACTATTAAAAGTAATTTAAAACCAGTTGAAAATCCAGCCTGTAGAACAGTTACCCTTTTTTTTTTTTTTGTTAATGCTAAATGCAGAGTGTTTTAATCAAGAGTACCGTCTTTGGGCAAGTTTCACTGGGGTGGCAAACTGTGTGTCTGGTTGCCTTATTCTGAAGAGCAAAAAAGAGGGCACATTCGCCGACTTCTACATTTAACTACAGATCACTGTGATGACACTCATTTTAAATACCCCTACTGTTTGTAGGCTATAGAAGCTGTGATATGTTGCTAGTAGCAATGTTCTTAACTATATCCCTGAAACTGTTTTGCAAAATACTGGCAGTCCGAAGTTGTTCTCAACCTATTTGCATGCTACAATTTCCCACAGATACACTTGTGTTCAAAGCACTTTACAGAAAATAAACTATGTTAATCCACGCCAGGTTTTCCCCCAAAATGCTTACAGCCTTGTCGCTAAATATCTCTTTCTGCTTCACCACCACCTCCAACAGTTCATTACTTCACACGTACACATGCTAGATGCAGCTTGCTGTGAAATGGTGAGAAGCTGCAATTACTGCAATTCCTTTTTATACATAACTATCCTTTACATCTGGTCTCTCTCTCTCTCAACGTAACTTAGAACCTGGGTAACTTCCATCCCAATCCTGTGCAACTCAGTGGTCACTGAGCACAACCCATTTTACAACAACCCCTTTCTCCGTGGGAGTGTCCCAAAATCCAACTATTCTGGACAACAGCCATACAAGAAATATGTAAAATAACTAAGCAAGTAATAGACATCACCCCAGAATTGGCCCTACTAAACATCTTCCAAGACAACAATGCCCATTTACACCACAAAGAACTCATAACCCACCTACTTTCAGCAGCCAGAAACACCATAACCAGACACTGGAGAGACCTGTCAGGAGTAAGCATGGACCAATGGTACCAAATAGTATGGGAAACAGCCCTACTAGAAAAATTAACTAATAAACTGAAACTGACACGGGGACAAACAGAAGAAGATGCCTTCACCCTGGTATGGCTCCCCTTTATCACATACACAGCCCAACAAGACAGTGACAATAATCCACCAACAGCATACAAATCAATATGGCTAACCTGATCCAAAACACCCACCCACCTCACCCACACACGAAAACAAAGATCACCACAGCCAATCACAAGCAAACAATCACACCCTAGGCCAACCCCAACCTCTCTCACCACCAAAGGAACACAAGCGAACAACACAAGCAACACTGACACCAAACTCTACATACATTAAACATAATAGAAACACCGCCACCCGACCCCACCCCCATCCATCTTCCCTCTCTCCACCCCCTTTCTTTTTTCTTTTTTCTTTTCTTCTCCCCCTAATGCCTCAACAAATGAAACAGATTTGTAAAAATGTTACATGAAAAAAAACTTTTCTGTTCTGGATGGGATGGGCAGGCAAGCATGCCAAGGGACAGGGCTTGAAGGATAGCAGGGATGGAGCTTGGAGGATGCTGATGGGCAGGCGAGTGCTTGCGCCGTGTTTTTAACCCCCCCCCCGGACATAAATTTTAAGCCTGAAAAAGAGTGTATGTCTAGGAAGATCAGAACAAATGGCAACCCTAGGGTAGGTTGGCAGAAAGGAGAGGGGAAAGAATGAGATAAAAGAGGGTGCAGTATCCACTTTTGGTTGTGGCCCCTGACGCTGATCACCCACCCATTGCCAGTATGTCTCCTTATATATTACTCCTTAGGACAGGGGTTCTCAGACTTTCTACCCCAAGTGCCGCCTCCAGGGGCTGAAATTTACTGAGACCCACTAGTCACAAAATGTTAAATTTCCCCCATTTCTGCAATGCCTCTCAAAAATACCTCAACCAGACCATGTAATGTAGTAAGTCCTGACTTAAGGTGCCATTTAGCTCTTATCACAGGCTTGATGATTTTATCATTCCCTTCCTTTGAAGAAATCAAGGTGGTGTGCATAGTCCCCATGGTTAACAATTTAGCAAAGTAGATTATTATTATTATTTATTCCTGTATCGTAAGAAAATAGTGGCTTTCATAAGGCAACCCAGTGAGTGTCTTAAGGCTACAAGGAAAGCACATGGTGGGGTGAGATTTGAACAAGAGACCTCAGGGATAAATGTTTTAAGGGTGAGGGTGAATGGCCACTTCTCATGGATGCTTTGGTAGCAAGATTCCTGCATTGGCCAGGGGGTTGGACTATTAGATAACCCCTTGGCGTACCTTTCAACAAATGCACTACCGTCTGTGTAGCTTTGGCAGACTTGGGTTAGTTTTGAGGAAGGTGCAGCATGGATAGAGATGTGTAAAGGAAGGGGGGGCATCACTTGCCTTTGCTCTTATAGGAAAATTATGAGCAGTATAGATTATTTTAATGGTAGCATTGCCTCCCATCTGCAGTTCCACCATCTGTTCTTCTCCAATTATGGATGCAAAAACCCAGCATGGTTTTTCCATTTCAGCAGTAGAGAATGATATATAAGAGCTATAAAAAGGATGCATAGTCTTTGAACAATACAGCCGGCACCTGGGTGTGCATTCTTTGAACAGGGCATTTAACACCTGCACTCCTTTTCTCACACTTGAGGCTCCCATCAGCAGGAATCCCCTTTTTGAGATCAGTATGACTTTAGCACCTGCCACTCTGAATTCCTGAGGTGGTGGATGCCAGAAAAACATATTGTGCCATAAAGCTGATACTGCCACGTGAGTTGACTGAATTACTGTTGATTAAAAATATGTGTACTGTAGAAAGCATCCCAAATGCTAACAAAATTAATCTCAGGACAGTGCTTAAGATGAGAGTTGGGGAACCTCAGTTCCAGTGGAGAGGGGGTGATGTGGCCCTCCAGGTCTCCCTGTATGGCCCTTGAAACTCTACCTAGGTCATACCCTCACTGGCTCTGTTTTGCACCCTCCTTGAGTGTCTAACTTTGATCATGCTTCTTGTTTGCCTGGATGGAGAACAGAAAGGGCTGTGTGTGTGTGTGTGTGTGTGTGTGTGTGTGCATGTAGAAACTTTCACCCAGATACATTCTTTTAGGTATAATTGGTACCTAGAAGTACCTAGAAAACGGGGGGGGGGGTGTTTATACATGCTAGCATGGCTGCTCAAATTATTTATGCCCAAAGATGGAAGGAAGAAACAGTTCCGACAAAGAAAGACTGGGAATTAAAATTAATGGAATATGCAGAAATGGTGAAACTTACCAGAAGAATAAGAAATGAGATACTTTTAAAAACAGAGGAAAATCTATTGACTATACGAAGACACATTGTAAACAAATCAAAACATTAGTGGGACTGATATATAAACACGTGCAGTAAGAGACATTTAAGGGGAAGAAAAGTGAAAATTTGTAAATATTTTTGAATTGGATATGCAGTAATAAAAATATATAAATAAATTACTGTAGAAAGGAGTAGAGTGAAGTCGAGAGGAAGGTAAGTTCGAATTGTAAAGATTCTGTTTTTTAAAAATATTTGCAAAAGGTAAAAAAAAAATCAAAATCCCCAAAAAATCACACAGATACAATTTATATTAATCATCCCACCCATTAATTGCCTTTGAGACCACCCACCACTGGCACGTGGCCCTTGGAAGGTTACCCAGAAGCGAATTCAACCCTTGTGCTAAAAATGTTTCCTTGCCCCTGCTTTCGACCATGAGCTTGAACAGGTGGGTTGGAGCCAACAAGTGGATTGTGCCCTGAGCTATGATAGGCTGGGCTAGTACCACCTTTATTTTGTAAGAGATGTGAAGATATTAAGAAGGAGAGAGGGAAAGGAGGAAATAGAAAGGGGAAAGAGAAAGAGAAGAAAAATAGTGGGGAATGAAAAATGTACACTATTATTATGATCCTGATCATTATTATTTTCAAAGTGGGTCTCATGTTGCAGGTTATTAGGTTAGCCCTGCATGTCTAATCGCGTGCCCATAAGTAACATCCAACCCAGAAGCCATTTTATCTTGCTCCTCATGGCCATTTCAGCAGGATATACCCTTCTCTGCTGCTGTGAACTGAGCGCTCCCTCCACCATTGGAAACAGACCCATGTCCCAGAATTGGCACCATTTTCTCAAACGGAAATAGAGAAATTTGAGAAGTCAATACACAGAGCATACAGAATTAAGTCAGCATCTACAAAAGGGAGGAAACTTTCAGGGAAGTGTTTAATACAATTCTTCTCAAGAACAATTAGAGATAGAATTCTTCATGCTCACTTTCAAAACAATCTTAAATAGACGGTCAAAGGATTATGATATTAAAATAAATTCCAATAAGGATGCTTAACAAGAAAAAGGTTTACAGGTTTCTGGTAGATGCATTGAAGAACCAGAATATTCATTCCCAGAAGGAATATCCTTAACATATAAATCTACGAGATAAAGATGTAGAGAGCTACAAAAAGCTTGAGTTTTGGGAGAAATACAAAGAGGATCTAGAACAAGAGGAATTGAAAGATAACCAATGAGGCACAACAAAGATAAACAACAATATTAAAAATAGGCTGTAATGTAGTAAAACAATGGATTGTAAAATAATGTCATGGAATGTAAATGGACTTAATAGCAAGAATAAGAGAAATAAGATTGCACGTGTACTGACAAAACACTAACTAGACGTAATCTGCCTATGAGAGACATAATTAAAAAGACACAAAGGAAAATTTTGCTAAATAAAAGACTGGGTCAGGAATTTGTTACAGTGCATATACGTAAACCCAAAATTGGACCCAAAACAACATTTTAAAGATGAAGGGAGGGTTATTGGAGGGGAAGCAACAATAGCAGGAATTAAGACAATATTAGCAGATTTTTATGCAACAAATGAAAAAGAAAAGGGCAGAATTTGATAAAAACCCGGAGGACAAACTTAAAAAAAAAAATATTATGGGAATATTATCCTATTGGGGGACTTTAATGGAGTGGTCTCAAGTGAAATGGACAGAACCACTATATCAACAATAAGACACTGGAAGGTAAACTTCCAAAAGTGTTATTTGAGTTAACACAACGTATGGACCTACCAAATATTTGCAGGCTTAAATTCTCTCTACACTATTCAGCCAGCAAAAAAAAGCCATGAGAGATTATGTATGATCTGGACATCTAAGTTTATTACTCATTACCTTAATTTTTTTTTTTTTAAATACAGCCTAGAACTTTATTAGATCACAACCTGGTATATGCTCTTATGGCAGGTGGACAAAATTCTTTATATAGATGGAGACTGAATGACAGTCTATTAAGAAAAACTGAGATAATGCAAAAAGGCTCAGTCACTTGGGGAGTTGGGCAGCAAAAGCCCCCCCCCCCTTTTTCTATAACAGTGGACTTACAATAAAGCGAGGGAAATGATACATGATGAGATAAAAAATACCTTTAAAATGAGATTATAGGGGCAGAAATCCCCTATATATTAAACCCCCTCAAAATGTTAAAGTTGTTTATGTATGTAACATCAGCAGCTAGGATTCTATATGTGCAGAAATGAAAGGAAGCAGAAGTCCCAACTGAAGAAGAATCGATAAGTAAGATAATGGACTATGCAGAACTGGCAAAATTAAGAGTAAAATTAAGAGAATCTAATGATGAGTGTTTTATGGAAGAATGGATGCCTTTTATGGACTATGTGAAGAAATATTATAGTATGATGAACTTGCGAGCAGGATTTGAGCTATGAGCAACAGAAGTACTTAGAGTACAGTGGTACCTCTGGTTACGAACTTAATTTATTCCGGAGGTCCATTCTTAAGCTGAAACCATTCTTATCCTGAGGCGCACCAAAAGCTTATACCAAGAACAAACTTAGTTGGTCTCTGAGGTGCTACTGGACCATTTTTTTTTTAATTTTTTTACATAATAAATATAATGGGGGGGGGGAGGAAATAGGCTCATGTCCCTTGGATAAGTGAGTGCCTCTAAGCACACCAGTCTCAAGGGGAGAAAGAGTCTTGCAAGTGGTCCCACAAGCTGGCGGGAGGTGTGGGACCTTTCGTTGAGCTATCTTTGCAGCTTTCATCTGGTCGCAGACCCCTGGTACTGTACACAAACTCTCATCCTGCCTTTGGGGATCTGCAGCCATAGCCTGACCTGTGCCTGCAAGCCATGAGTAAAGCTTTCTTTCTTAGTTTCACGTAAGAACCTCTGGTGTAGCACGTGGGACTTGAGTCAGGACATTACAGTTGTGGACTAGGAAAGTTTTCTGCTGAAACGCTTGTTGGAAAAGGAAGGTCTTCAGTTGGCACTGAAAAGACAACAGAGTTGTTGCTTCCATCCATCTGCCTCAGGAGACATCAGAAGAGGGTTCCTTCAGGGGTAAAGTCAAACCGTTGAAGAGCTGTAGCTATAGAGACCAGTCCTGGGGGAAGACATGTTTTATTGCAGCTGGGGCAGATTTCGGCATCTGGTTTTGCTACTACCAGCCCACCATGGCGTTTCTGCTCTCTGCACTCTCAGAGTTTGTGCTTGCTTATTATTTAATGGAAGGGAATTCCATAAGGTAGGTGCCAGAACACTAAAGGCCTGGTTCCTGCATTTCTGTAGAATGAGCTTCCTGATAAGATGGTATCTGCAGGAGGCTCTCACCTGTATAGACAACGATTGGTTATAATATTAAAAGGAGGGGTTAGAGATGAGGGGGAGTTAACTCCCACATCTGACCTGCATTTTGTTTCCTCCACACCTTCAAGTCTTAGACCTAGCTGAGGGAGAAGTTTTGGGGGTACTGGACGCAATTTGGCAGAAACATGACGATTTGACAGTACTGTTAGATTCCTGCTCCCCACTTGATATGTCAACAAGGCAGGAACATGTTCAAACACATATGGCTGTCAAGTCTAGGATGAGTCATTGTTGCTTCCTTTATATGTGGGGTGCTGTGCCTTGAATACTAATTATAGTTGCCCCCTTGGCATTCTTCTGCTGGAGGCAGCCCTGTGAATGAAGAGCTAGAAATAAGACATACGGAACTCAGGAAAGCAGAAGGGAGAGGGGAAATTGTGTTCTGTTGGCATTTTCATTTAGAAGCCTCCTGCCCTCTCCTTTTCTACAAGTGCCTCCCTCACTTGGGGGGCGGGGGATATGTAGAGAGCTGGAGAGGAGGAAGGGGGGGAAGAAGCAAGCTAGGTGGTGCTGACGTGCAGATTCAGTTCCTTGCTTGAGTGTTTTGTTGTTTGGCTCTTGATGCTTTTCAAGAATCCTGCCTTCTAATCCACAATTGAAATCCTGTGAATAAAGGTAATAATAAAGGTGCCAGGAACTATTCAGAGTCACCATGGTCCCATGCGCTCTTAATAGGAACAAGTGGAAGCCCGATTTATTATAATAGTCATGGGGCTCCATCTAGCACTTTGCCTCCACATCTTCAAATACCTTTTAAAAAACAAATATGAAGCAGAATGCCCACCCCCGTGACTTAGGAACCTGTCAATCAAACCTTCTTTACAAGTAGGAGATAAACTGTGTTATTGAAGTGTATTGCTCAAAGTTTTGCAGTGGCTGCAGCTTGCACACCCATTATTTTATCTGTCCTTTACTGTGGCCTCCATTGTGTGTTTTGTGAAGTTTTTCCTGTGCTGTTGGTGCTTTAAGCACTACAACCAAATGCCGCAGGTGTACCTATAAAGCAGATCATATGGGAAACCTGTGGTCCTCTACATGTTACTGGACTTCCAAATCCCATCAGTGCCAGCCATTATGGCCAGTGGGGGCATGATGGGAGTTGTAGTCCAGCAACACCTGCAGTGTTGCAGGTTCCTCGTCCTTGTTTCATGGTTTCAGTTAGACCAGGGGTAGCCAATGTTGTGCCCTCCATATGGATTGGACTCCAACTCCCATCAGTCCTGCCCATTGGCACTGTTAATTGCTAAGACTCACGTAACATTATGACCTGAGAAGCCCATGAGATTGTCAGGGCAGTGCTACACCATACAGTTAAATCTCATCCAATACACAATTAAAGCACATTACTTCCCGCAAAGATTCCTGGGGACTGTAGTTCCTCCTCACAGAGCTACAATTCCCAGCACCCTTAACAAACTACTAAATACTTCTTCTTTAAATCTATGGTGTGGATATGCATCACAGGGTTTATTCATATAGAAAGACATTTCCTTCCACACAAGAATATGGGCAAAGACATTTACTCATGTCCATTCTCATATTCTTGAAAAGAACTGCTTCAGTTGCAACCTCTTTTTCTAGTTGAGTGCATTTGCATAAGCAATCTATTAGTCTAATCTTCAGTTTAAATGGAATATTGCAGCTGGTTAGTTGAAATGATACTGCAGAATTTGCAGTGGCCAAGAGAGCCCATGCATTGCATGTGGAAGATCCTAGGCTAAACCTCTGGCGTTTCCAGTTTGAGTGTCTCCACTCCCGTGGCTGAGAAAGACCTCTTTCTGAGAGCTGCTGTCAGTCAAAATAGACTAGAGGGATCAATAGTGTAACTCTTTGAAAGGTGGCACCATATGTTCATTTATGTGGGAGGATCTATAACTGAGTGATAATGCATGTACTGTGTTTTTCAAAGGTCACATATCTAATCCCTAGTTGTGTAGATAGAACTAGCTGCCTGACCCTCTAGGGAGCTGCTGCCAGTCATAAGATAGAGCTGGCTATATTCAATATTATACTAAGACAGCTGCATACATTCATAATTCTGCTCATTGCCTCCTGGACTTTGCTGCTTCCAGTGATAATAGTGAAATGCATACTCATCCCAGTGACAATTATCATCTAGATCCGGGAGTCTACATGATGCCCTCCAGATATTATTGCCCCCCAAATTCCCATCTTACCTGACATTAGTCATGCTGGCTGGGACTGATGAGAGTTGTGGTTCAACAATTCCCATTAGCCTGTGTCTTTTGGTTGAAGGATTTCAGTATTTAGCAATGCAGATTTTAGCTGTTGCTAGGAGAACCTTCCTCATTTTATACATGTGAGCATTACCTCTGGCTGCAGCACACCCAGCTTGGTCTAAAAAACCTGATGCTTTCTGTTGTTGGACCACAACTCCCATAATCCCTGGCCATTGGCCCTGCTGGTTAAGGCTGTTGGAAGTTTGAGATCAAGTTGGCCTATAGCACCCCATCCTTCCCAGAAATCTATTTCTTATCTACCATGGGGTTGTATCCAGCTATGTTCTACTCAGGATAGACCAATTGAAATTAATGGACTGAAATTAATGGACTGAAATTAATAATGTCTGTCAATTTTTATAGTTCTACCCTGAGTAGGATTACTCTTGGATACAACCCTAGATGTATTTTTTCCCCTATGAGCAGCATGGCCAGCCACAGAATTTTCTGAGTGGCCTTAGGGCAACATTGTCTCCAGATGTTATTGGACTGCAATACGCTTTAGCTCCAGCCGGCATGGCCAGTGGTCAAGGATGATGGGAAGTGTAGGCCAACAACACCCAGAGACCCATGAATAGAGAAGACTGCTGTAAACTGCTGTAAAGTGTGAAGGGATTTGTGGTACTTTAGGGTTAGCAGAGCTGGATAAATAAGAAGAATGCTGAGTGGTAGAATGAATAGTATCACATCTTCAAATATCTAGACTAAGAGCTTTCACATGGAGGATGGAGCAAATTTGTTTTCTCCTGCTCTGGAGGGTAGGACTCGAACCAATGGATTCAAATGATAAGAAAGGAGATTTTGACTATCTGTCATGGATGCTTTAGCTGAGATTCCTGCATTGCAGGGGTCTAGATGACCCTTGGGGTCTCAACTCTATGATTATACGACTAAACATGAGGAAGAACTTTCTGACAGTAAGATCTGTTTGACAATGAAATACTGTATTTTCCCGTGTATAAGACAATGCTTTTTGCACGCACAAACATTAGGCAAAAATTGGGTGTTGCCTTAATACACGGATAGTGAATGCAGAGGGGGGGGGCGTGCAATTAATGGCACCAGCAAGCAGGAGATTGGCATTGGCGATTGGGCAGGTGATTGGTGGCTGCAATTGGCTGTAGCTGCGGCAATTGGACAGGCGGTTGGCAGCTGTGGTGAGGTAGGCAGGCAATTGGCTGCGGCAAGTGGGCGGGTGGGCTGCTGGTGGCGGTGAGCGGGCAGACAATTAGCAGCTGCAGTGAGGTTGTGCGATCGGCAGTGGCAGGCAGGCAGGTGAGCGATTGGCAGAAGTGACCTCCCCCACCCCCAAAAAGCTTAATTTCTTAATTTCGGGTTTAAAAAAATAGGAGTCGTCTTATACACGGGGGTGTCTTATACATGGAAAAATATGGTAGTCTCCTTTGGGAGGTTGTGGACTTCATTGGAGGTTTTTAAGCAAAGGTTGGGTGGTCATCTGTCATGGATGCTTTAGCTGAGATTCCTGCACTGCAGGGGGCTGAACTAGATCCCTTCTAACTTTACAATTCTATTGTTCTAATATACTTTTCTATGACTACAAGTAGTGAGTACCATTTCTCCCCAGTCCTCTTAAACATCCCCCTGCTTCATTCCTACCACCCTGCCTGGAGAACCATTATAAGGACTAAGCAGTCTGATTAATTCTAGGAATCGTCTTATGATGTGACTGAATGTGAGACTGGAGCTTTATTCCCTTTAATAGGGTCTTTATTTTAAAACACAAACACTTCATTTTCTCCCTAAATTGCAGCAGCAGCAACCACACTCAGAACAAGCTGTGTTTCCAGCTGAATCCCATTGTGCTAGCAGGAGCTGTCTTTCAGCTGGGTCGATGAACATTTTCCCTGCCTTTTATATACCTGTGTAGGTTTTCCTCTGAAGTTTCCCTGTATTCACCATATAGCACATTTAGGTCTCGTTCCACAGCGCCGTTCCTGGTCTTCTTTTGTATTCCTTTGCATGCCTCTGTAAAATGGGCAAAATGTAATATGCTTGTGTGTGTTGCAACAAATGCCCTTTTTTTGTACCAAGCAGTTTCCCGCTGTTGTCTTCTCAGTGCTGACAATGGGTTGCACATTTTATTTCTCTAGTACCTTTTGAAAAGGGCTCATGTATTCCAAGAGGGCCTTTCAACATTCCCCAGCTCGTAGGTGGGAGGGAGGGACCATCCCTTGTGTGTTATTACTGGCCTGTAGTGACTTAGAATAAGCCATAAAAGTACTGGAAAAGGGCACTGGGAGAGAGGTTTTGAAACACCAACAGGACAGAACTTTACGCTGTCTGTTCCTCTTGCCAAGTTGCCTGTTGCTAACACACCAGTGGAGAGTGACTTCTGAGGCACAAGTTCTGTCTGATGTGTTTTGACAGATCTAATCAGGTGAGCATGGTGATGCCTCCTCTGTACCCACTCACCAGTGCCTACCTTTGTGAATTGCAGTTCAAACTGAATATCCTTCACAATTACCTTGTCATCTTGAAGCAGAGCCAGTGACTTCACCGAGGTTGATAAAGCAACAGAGAGGGAGAGACAGCATGCTAAGGTAGCTGCTGGAGAGCAGAATTCAGCTGTCTGGCATTGGCGCCAGCAGGCCTTGAGAGCCCAGGCACCCACATTTTATTTATTATTTTTTTTGCTGTGGGTGCCAAGCCTCCCTCCCCGCCCCCCGGGCTGCGTTAACTCTGGCGCTCCAACTGGGCTGGGGCCTCCATGTCCACCACGGGGCATCTGTTGGGGCCCACTACAGCCACAGATGTGCTTCTTTCCCCCCCTCTTTTTTTTGGGTGTGGGGTTTTTGTTTGTTTGTTCTTTATTAAAGGAAAATAAATCTGGAGGGAAATCAAAAATTACAAATAATAAAAACCAACCCAGATCATATATTATAGCAGCCATTTAAAACCGCACCATTTAATACAAATCCACTGTTCTGGGGACGAGGGGACGCTCATTACGAAACAATCCTCTTTCATCAGATTTTTCTCCCTCCCCCAAATATAAAGGTAAAGGGACCCCTGACCATTAGGTCCAGTCATGGCCGACTCTGGGGTTGTGGCGCTCATCTTGCTTTACTGGCCGATGGAGCTGGCGTACAGCTTCCGGGTCATGTGGCCAGCATGACTAAGCCGCTTATGGCGAACCAGAGCAGCACACGGAAACGCCGTTTGCCTTCCCGCCGGAGCGGTACCTATTTATCTACTTGCACTTTGAGGTGCTTTCGAACTGCTAGGTTGGCAGGAGCAGGGACCGAGCAATGGGAGCTCACCCCATCATGGGGCTTCGAACCACCGACCTTCTGATTGGCAAGTCCTAGGCTCTGTGGTTTAACCCACAGCGCCACCCGCGTCCCTCTCCCCCAAATATACACACTTCTAAATTATTGCACTACTGTTTAAAAAAGAATGAGAGAGAGAAAGAATCACAGCTCCAAAGACCTAGGTATAAAAACTTCACCCTCAAGTTTTGCCCCAGGGAAACTGAATGGGGCAGGCTGGGTGGGGGGCATCCAAAACAAGGTAGAGTTTTCAAGACATCCAGTCTTGAGAACCAGGTTTCAACAAAATGCCGTCCGTCTTGCCTTGACGGACGCAGCGGTGCCTGCTACCAAACGCTTGATCTCTAAACAAATGACCCGGATTGGGTTTTCATGTACCCAGAAGGTAGAACCAGGCGGTTTATTTTGTTATTGCGGCTTGAGGCCTGAAGATCCCTGCTCCTTTTTTGCTCTCCGTAAATCTGAGCGGGGTGGTCAGCAACCTGCGGACCCCTTCACAAGATGATTACCGGTCTGAATCACTTCATGCAACCTGAGAGAGAGGGAGAGGCAAAGCGAGAAACTCATCTGAGCCCTGAAGCTGGATAAAAGGAATGAAAACAAGGCAGAGGAGTTTTTTTCCATCTCGGCCAAATGACATTTCAAAGATCTGCCACACCGTTGGCCCACCAGATGTTCCCGAACTCCTGTTAGTCTTAGTGAGGATGGCCTGGGATGATGTGGATTGTACTTCAGCAACATTTGGAGGGTCGAACTGTCTCCACACACGATCTCACAGATGTGCTTCTGAGGTGCGTCTTGGCCACAGTGGGCCCCAACAGAAGACCTGTGGCGGACATGGAGGCCCCAGCCCAACACCACCACGGTGCTGGAATTTGAGCATGCACCATGACACAACCTCATGATGGTGTGGCATGCATGCATTCAGCACAGTCTGAGAACTAAGTCAGCACTGCTGCTATATATTGTGGTGCTGAAAAGTGTGGCAGATTTAGTGTGACAGAATCTTTGGTGGATTGCAGCCCACTTCTTTAGACGAATGAACTGCTTTCTTTGGTACACAGATTGTGTTCTCACACTAACACAGTCAAAGGGGAGTGTAGGCAGCAGATCCCAAAGGCCATCAAATACAATGGTTAAACAGAGCTGGTTTGCAAGAACAGAATGGAGCCTGTGAATTCAAAGAGTCAGGGTTTGGCTCAGTGTGTTATGTGAACCAAGCCACAGTCTTCAGCATTTCCATGCAAAGCTCAAATGCATAAAGAAAAGCAAAGTGATCACTCAGGATAGCAGTAATTGGCAATAACACACAGTCTTTGTAGCTTTGCTTTGATAATTAACAACTTGAATGGGAGAGCTCAGGTGATCAAGAAGAGCCAGTCATATTCCTGTTATTGCAATATCTCTCTGGCCAACTGCGTGCTCTCTCTCTCTCTCTCTCTCTCTCTCTGTGTGTGTGTGTGTGTGTGTGAGAGAGAGAGAGAGAGAGAGAGAGAGACTGACACTGACTGACTGACTGACTGGGCAAGGAATCAGTCAAAGCACCCATCTGCACTTATTTGCCTGCTGTGTGCTCTGCCAGCTGTGCTATCTGCCACTCTCCCTCTTCTGCCTTATCCAGACCTGTTTTATTGCCTTCCCCTCAGTGTAATGGGCTATTGGTTTTCTGCCTGTGCTGCCAGGTGCTACATCTTCCTGAAACCCATCCTGCAAGGGTTTTAGCTCTGAGCACCTGTCAGGTATCTCTTCTCCTAACCATTTTATCTGGGTGTTGTTGTTTTTTTTTAAAGTTTTATTCCTCTTTCCTCTGAAAGGCACCAAGCAACAATACCGCTGCTGTGCCAATAACTTTCTGCTGTTGCTGACTTCAGTAAAGCAAGCAAGCAGGAGACAGAATGTCATGTATTTTATTGTCCCATGACACAAAAGCAGTTGAACAAATTGTGCTGGGCAAAGAACAATTGCCATATTTGTTACTGCTGTATGTCTTACAAATTTGTTTGTGCCGGCATCATGCATGGTACTGTATGAGACGCAAAGCGACAATGGTTAATTCTGAAGGCCTTGTGGTTCACATCAGAGAGACTGGGGTGGGTATTCTGAGCCAGGCTCCTCCAGGTCCCGAATAGGAAGTGAGTGTATGTTTACAAAGAGTGGAAGATCTAGTAACTCATGATAGTTACTTAGGGAGTGGGGCGGGGGTGGGTATTGTTTTGTTATTTGTGTTTTAACTATTCATGCTTTTATCTTGTGAACTGCCCTGAGATCTTTTGACCAAAGATGGTATATAAAACTAATAAATAATATTATTATTAATAATAGATCAATTAGGGGAGGAGAACAGATGTCTGTCCCATTGTCTGGGGACCAGCCCTCTGTAAGTGGAATAAATAAAGCATACGGTATGTTTACTATTGGATTAGACATGTGTACTGAAGTTAAAATGTACATGGTACTAGAGAGAGGTGATCAGCTTAGCAAGTATAATTGCAATAATAAAACAATATTAATAGGCTCAGAGAAATGGCTTAATAATGTTCCAGTTAGGATTCTTAACTATGCATCATCCCCAAATTGCAAATGAGCTTGCTGAGTTCACAGAGGAACTTACAAAAAGAGAGCGAGAGGGAGAGCTAACAGCAGAAATGCATAGCTTGGTAAATGAGTTAATTAGTGTTCAATTACTAGACATTACTATCTATTACTAAATATTGCTGCTACCAATTAGATGTTGAATGGACCCATATTTTGCTGCAATTAATAATATAAATTTTATTAATAAATGCACAAATGTGTTTGGGTACCAAGTGAAACATGTATCTGCAAATGTCTGGGTATGAAAACATAACCAGGGTTCATAGTTGTTGTGTTTAAATGTAGAAATTTCAGTGGAAAGCTTGGTTTTTAACACATTGAACCCTTTCAGGGTTCTCAGAAGTTGTATAGGACTGTGGTGAGAGAGAATCAAACCGGAATCAACAGGGTTTGTGCTAACTCTGGTCAGAATGGAAAAACCATAGCTTATGGCATTTTCTCTGCCCCCACTTGTTGTTGCTATGCTGAATGGTTGAGGCTTGGATGGATATGGGATACAGATTTATGTGGATGCAATGAATACAGAGAAGTGCAGACAAGGGTATGCATTTAAATTATTACCCTTCTGCCCTCCCATCTGCTATCCTGGAGGGCTATCAGCACTTCAGGCCAGAGACAGTTTGGTTGGACTTGGTTTGAAGGAAAAGATGAGGTTCTTAGTGTATAGTGCAGAGAAATAATTGTGAAGTGCCAGAACTGAAAGGATGACAAATAATACCCTTAATAAAATGCACCACACTCTTATATTGAATGCAACAAATTTCTTATTCTCCCACAAGTATTCAAGAGAGACCACACTGGTACCTTGGGTTAAGTACTTACGGTAGTTTGTTCTGGAGGTCTGTACTTAACCTGAAACTTTTCTTAACCTGAAGTGCCACTTTAGCTAATGGGGCTTCCTGCTGCCGCCGCGCTGCCGGAGCACAATTTCTGTTCTCATCCTGAAGCAAAGTTCTTAACCTGAAGCACTATTTCTGGGTTAGCAGAGTCTGTAACCTGAAGCGTATGTAACCTGAAGCATATGTAACCCGAGATACCACTGTATATATTTCTTAACAGTTAAGGCTGATTCAAAAATGCATTAAGCACACATCATATTTGAACTGTGTCCACAGTTATTTTTTGTTGTTTGTCTCTTAAGTATATATATATATATATATATATATATATATGCAGGTTTTGGTGTCTTCGGGTGTCTTCCCGTGTAAGAGTCGGGGTGTCTGTGCGACGTTTCGACGAGGTCTCACTCGTCATCTTCAGGCTGGTGCTTTCGGCTTCTTGTTACTGGAACAGAGCAGAGTCTGGTGTTTGAGTTCCTATAAATACTGTTGAGGGGTGTGGTGTATAGCCTCCAACGTTCTGGGCAGAGAGGAAGTTCCTAGATTAGTGTGCCTTTTCTTCTTTTGTTCCTTAATTACTTGAGGGATATCTTGGGTGATTTCATGAGTGATATTCTGAATACCACTGGGTGGGTCATTAAGTGTAGATTAGTTGCTAAAGCTTTCGTGTCTTGACCTCTTGAGCTTGTGAAGAGTTTTTCTGAGAAGATGGCTGTGCTGCATTTAGTTGTGCTCTGGCTTGGCTTAGCTTAATCCAAAAAGAAACACCCCCCAAAAACCTAGACACAGAAGAAAACAATGGCATGGCCCTCCTTCCTTATATCAAGGGCACTACAGACAAAATCAGCAAAATCCTCCATAAACACAATATCAAAACAGCCTTCTGCACCAACCAAAAAATAGCCAATATCCTCAGAAACCCAAAAGACAAAATCCAGCTGGAAAACCAAGGGGTCTATGAAATACCCTGCAAAGTCTGCCCAGCCACGTACATTGGACAAACAAACAGACGAATAAATGCACGTATCGCAGAACACAAGAATGCCATCAAAAAAGAAGAAAAAACTTCCTCTCTTTTCCAACACATGAAAGAAACAGGACACGAAATTAATTTTGCAGATTCCAAATTGCTCTTTAACATGGAACATCACCACAAGAGAATAATCATGGAAGCCATCGAGATAGAGAAACACCCTCACAACATGAACAAGCGTGACGACACGTCCCGCCTGCCAGACATCTGGAAATTAGCCCTCCCCACAAAAACCGACACCAGAACCAGAGGCACACAGAACGCCGTCACCAATCAACCACACCAGACCCAAACCCAGACCCTCTCCACAGACATATTACAGACTCCATCCAGTAGCCAAACTATAGTGGCACCTCCGGATGCTGCACCCCCCTGCAATCCCTACACAGATCTGGCTGGCACAAGGCACAAAATCACAGCTCGCCCCTATACACGAAGCCAAGCCAGAGCACAACTAAATGCAGCACAGCCATCTTCTCAGAAAAACTCTTCACAAGCTCAAGAGGTCAAGACACGAAAGCTTTAGCAACTAATCTACACTTAATGACCCACCCAGTGGTATTCAGAATATCACTCATGAAATCACCCAAGATATCCCTCAAGTAATTAAGGAACAAAAGAAGAAAAGGCACACTAATCTAGGAACTTCCTCTCTGCCCAGAACGTTGGAGGCTATACACCACACCCCTCAACAGTATTTATAGGAACTCAAACACCAGACTCTGCTCTGTTCCAGTAACAAGAAGCCGAAAGCACCAGCCTGAAGATGACGAGTGAGACCTCGTCGAAACGTCGCCCAGACACCCCGACTCTTACACGGGAAGACACCCGAAGACACCAAAACCTGCATATATATATATATATATATATATGCGCATGCATATTAAGAGTTAGGTTTCTCCCTACCCCCCATGTATTCTAAATAGATAAGCTGCTAAAAATACTCAGATTCTCAGTCTAAATATGCCATGCGGGATATATATTGGATTTCCTGTTGCTTTGAAGTGGCACTTAGAGCTTTTCTGCATTGCAGTTTAAATGTATTTGTCTTCTTTGCAGCTGGTTTTTTTTTTGGGGGGGAGAGTAATGATTAGCTTTTTAAAGAATTCTAAACACAACAGCACTCAACAAACTATATATTGTTTCCAAGTCTTTCAGCAGTAACAAAATCTACAATGTGTTGTATTCAGTGATAGTCCTACTCAGAGCAGAACCATTGAAACTGATGGAATTAAGAAGTTCATTAATTTCAATGGCCCTGCTCTGAGTAGAACATTCTCTATCTTTAAAGTAAAGATGGGTGGATCAGGCTATTTCTGGTCTGTGCCACTTTTGCAACTGTTCACCTATAAGCCCATCCTGTGAAGTTTCTAGCTGTGGCATTAGGGACGTTTGCTGCTGAAGTGCCAACCCTGTAAAGTAATCTTGCAACCCACCATTCGGTCTCTCGGATTGTCTGGGCTTGTAAATTTGCAATAGCATTATTAGTCATGTGAGCCACTACAGATCTTGGGGAAAGGGAATACACTTCTTACACTTGCTTCACCTGCCCTTGTCTGATTTCTCTGTCTACTAGTTGCCCTCAGTTCTTGGAGCCACTGCATCAGTTAACCTCACTGACTTGATAGCAGTAGTTTATTGTCTTTAGCAAACTCCTAAGCAAGAGTTGTGAGTTTTATCACCCCACTGCAGGCTTTCTTTGAATGTGTGATCTTTTTTTAAAAAGGTGTCACCTGCTGTGAAATTGAACACACTGAGTAATTGCATCAGGCCTTTAAGACCTTTGCAGACATATACCGGTAATTTACAAAGCTCTTGTACTGTTGGAGTCTGTCATGTACATGCAAAGTCATATACTTTGTCTTAAACTTTTCACCAAATTCTTGGTTGCCAAGGAAACCAGCAAATATTGGCAGATGGAGAGAAATTCTTAGTTGCACCTGAAACCTGTCCTTGGCTTGCGGGGGTGGAAACTCTGGGAGGAAAAAAAGGCTTTCTCTGTTTGCGGCTCTGGATAGACATTGCTAGTCAAAGTAGGAAGTATAGGGCTAGATACACACAGAGTCCAACTTGGTATAAAACAACTTACAATGCCCCTGCAGTATGAGTAGCTTCCTTGATGTGCGCTGAATTGGACTTCACGTCCAGTATTGTGTTTCCTGTGTATTTTGTGATGCAGTTGTTTGGAGTAGGGAGTGTTAGGGGAGGGTAGTACCTTTGGTGGGGGACACATTGTGCTTCTTCTGGGGTAGTTTGTACACCTTTGGTCCACACCCTGCACTCAGCTCTCACCTGTGGCTCCTAGAAACTGTCAGCATGCAACAATGGCCAAACCTTAGAAAATGACTTTGACTCTGGAAGGTGCCCCATCTAGCAGAAGAGAAGAAAAGGCCAAGGAGTAAATCCTACACAGATCTGGAGTAATGTCTGGAAAATAGTTGGATTGCACCTTAGGTACCTCCTTCCAGCACCTCTTGCAGCCAAGATGGTGCCAAACGTATTCTTCTACTTTCCTTTGGACCACATCGGTGACACCGAGAGCGGGGTCTTGCTACCTGGGAAGCTCAGGACTGCCATACTCACAGCCCAGGCTTGCTGCCCAAAGAGGTAACTTCAGTGCTGCTAACATAGCAATTTGACATCACCTCTAGAGGCACACTCCATTGAGAGACTCTATTGTCTCTCAAGATAGACAGATGCCAACATGTTAGGAAACCGATTTGTTGCAGGCTTCCAAAATTGTTCCTTGTGTGACTTCTTCTCACTTTGAACTTCAGTTCTCCCCACTTTGCCCTATCAAACAAACTGCTTTGAAATCACCCATTAGTTTGAAAAGCAACATGCTGCATTTCTGGGTAACATATGAAGGTAGCAGTGGGGTGGCTTGCTTTTGAAAATAGTCAGATCCCTCTGCCTCCTCCCTTTGGAGGGAAGCACCTGGTTCCTGGACTGTCAGGGCATAAAATAGGCCCCCAACATGCACCCACCCATATCCACACCCAAATATATTGCACTTTTCTTTGAATTTGAATTGTAAGTCACCTTGAAATAAAATCCTGCCTGAAAGGGACAGGATCAATATACTAATAAAATGTGTCCACCTAAACCTGCCTTGCGCTCATGGAATGAATTCTGAAGCCATTTGGTTTCTGCTGTATGAGTTCCTCATAGACTTTGCTATCTCCTATGTAACTGGAGCTGCCTTTCCCACTTCTCTCCAGTCAGTTTTCTTTCTCCTACTGTTGACTAAGATAAGGTTGGAGATGCAGCTGATGCAGTTCAAAGCCTTTTGAACTGCTGCACATTCCCTTTGTTGACTCCTATGGCAATACCATACCTTAACTAGTCCTCCTCATCCATCTTCTCCTTCCTTCCCACCCCCAAACCCCTCTCTCCTTGTATCATAGGGTTATGGAGAGAAGTTTAGTCATTTAAGTCAGGATCACTGCCTCTAAGGCATTACATCATGTTTGTGATACCTGGCTTAGAGAGTAATGGAAACTTGGGCCTGGAAAGGGATCACTACTCTCTTTTGTGGCAGCACCACATGTAAATGCATCCCTATGTATTAAGAGGAGGGAGGGAGAAATTTGATTCAGTTCACATTTAAAAGCAAACCTACCTTATTCAAGAGTAACGCACAAAAATGCACTAGGAGGAACTACTTTGCAAAAATCTGTAAATTAGGCAAAATCCCATGCAAGTATGTATGATAAGATAATTTGCACTAAAATGCTACTGAATTTTCATGGGGACTTTTTCTTTTCTTTTCCAAAAGAAGAATGTAAACTGTTGTAGAAATGTGGAGAACTAAATTTAAGATTGGAAAGATGAGAAACTGAAATGGACGGATTCACCCATCCCTGACTAAGAGTAGACTCCCACTCCATGCTTCTAGTTCAGGCATAGGCAAAGTCCCGCCCTCCAGAGGTTTGGGACTACAATTCCCATCAACCCTAGCCAACAGGACCAGTGGTCAGGGATGATGGGAATTGTAGTCCCAAACATCTGGAGGGCAGGAGTTTGCCTATGCCTGTTCTAGTTAATATAATCTCCGGGTATAGGGTGGTATATAAATTCAATAAATAAAATAAAAATAAAGAGATGCCAGCTTCAAACTCCCACTCAGCCATGAAGCTGATACCAGACTGGAGGCAAACAAGTTGCTTTGACATAGTGTAATCTGAGGCCTTGCAGTTCTTGCATTGGTAGGTACCAATAAAAAGTGGACTCCCCTTACTTATAGGGCTACATTTTGTCTTGGAGCCTTGGATTCCTGTATCACTCAGATCTTGATCTAAGTTGGAATCTGTTGGCCCTATGGATCCTACTGCCTGAGGTGGTCACCTCACTTTGTGTCATAGCCTGCTCAGAAGGCTTACAGTGTGTCATCCCGAGTGCCTCTGTTGGCCGTTAGCAGAAAGCATGGATGGGGGCACTCATCTGGGGCTCCAACTACCTATTTGGACATACAGTTGATGGCTCTGGGATTTTGAGAGCAGCATTTCTTCTGCATGTTCCCCTTACTCAGTACCTCAACAATTTGGCTTATCTGAGCATGGGACACCTGGGGCTGTATCCAACTAAGTTTTTCTCAGACTGGACCCATTGAAATTAATGGACTTATGTCATATTCAGTTCATTAATTTCAGTGGGCCTACTCTTGAGTAGAATTAGTATTGGAGACACAACCCTTCATCTACATTAGTATAGGTATCCAAACCAGAATTGAGCCAGAATGCTTAGAAGACTTGTTTTTCTGAGGTGACTAAGATTTTAATATCTCTCATCCACCCTGCCCCTTAATAAAAAGATCAGTTTTGAAGAATTTTATCTTAATGTTTGCATGCCTCTCTACTCTTTGTGAGAGGCAACTTGTGTATGTATCTGATTTGAATAATTCTTCAATTCATGCTGTCAGGGAACTGCCACCGGAGCTAGAGGCGGAGGGAAGGCTCCAGAGGGATGCCGGAGTGGGTCCCAGTAGGGAGAGAGGCAGCCCATCTGCTGGGGAAGGAAATCAGCGTAACACCAGTGGAGAAGGGGGGCAGATGGGGGAATCGGAGAGGAGGCTCCAAGACTCCTCGCCGGAGACCAGCGGAGAGAGTATGGGTACTCCGCTGCCCACACCCTCCCTGCGCAGAAGACTTCCGCGCAGGGACAGTAGGAGGAGACTTGGCGTCAAACAGCTTTTATGCTGGAAAAGGTTCAAGAAACACCCACTGACGGATTCTGCCAGCGACTGAGACAGTCACGATGCTGGAGGCTGTTCAGTCAGAAAGGGTTTAACCAGGTAACCTCGCCAGCAGTGGCGGCAACTTACGCGCGAGCAACCCCTAAACCCATTACACATGCCATATCAGTGAACTTTTTACACACACACACACACACACATTTATACTTCCCGAATGGCACATATGTTTTTCAGGAGCTACGCAATCATAGTTGCAGTTATGCATTTGTCATCAAATGTATTTCTTTGCTTAAAATAAACAATGTACTATGTTATTTGTTTTCTGAAAAGTAAAATTAAAATTAAAACCTCCTCCCTTTAAGCCTTGAGTCCTTTACTTTTAAATGGCAGTGGGATTGTGGCAGTAGTCTAGGGGGCAATAATGGGAAGGGAGTATACATTTATTTGCTTAACATGGATTTATTTGCTTGTTGATGCTTTAACTGACATTCCTGCACTGCAGGGGGTTGAACTAGATGCTCCCTGTCAATTGTACAATTATACAATTCCATTATTCTATGATTTTTTAAGAGTTTCCTGATGCCAAACCCTCAAGATAACATGCAATCAAGTTAGATAAAAATATTCAACAAGATCAATACAGCTTTTTAAAAACAACAACAGCAAAGAATAAGAAGGGGGGAATAAATAGCAACTAAAGTCAGTAGGGGGGACAATGGTCACACCCACAGCATACATTTGAAGAACTATTGTGCCACTTTTAACAGTCATGGCCTCCCCCAAAGAATCCCGGGGGGTGATTTGCAGTGTGTGTGTGTGTTCTAACAACTCTAAGCACCCTTAGCAATCTGCAGTTCCCAGGAATATTTTGGGGAACTAAAGATATTAGAGTGCTTTTAAATGTATGCTGTGAATATGTCC
Source organism: Podarcis vaucheri (assembly GCF_965113315.1). Lineage (NCBI taxonomy): Eukaryota > Metazoa > Chordata > Lepidosauria > Squamata > Lacertidae > Podarcis > Podarcis vaucheri. Next base: position 45,200,837 of record NC_138758.1, on the reverse strand, counting down.
TCTGATTCAAAGCCACATGACAGGCATACAAAACCAAAGACGTTCTCCTGCCTGATTTCAAGTTTGTTGGAGGGACACTGTTGCAGGCACGTTTCAGATGCATGTCAGCCATAAAGGCTAGATAGTTCTATGTCATAAAGCTATATGGCCAGGCTGCCCTTGTGTGTTTTTTGTTTGCTTGCTTGCTTGTTTGAGCAGTGATTCCTCAGATTCCTGCAGATATATACTCTCCCTACCTCCTTTCTATACCCCAATTTCCTTCCCCAGCTTCTGTATTCATTGTCTCATGTCCTCCAGACTGTTAGTATTTTCCCAGAAGGGTTCCAGTCCATACTGGAACTTTAGATTTGCACATTTTAGATGGATGAATGGGCTGTACTTCCCTAGCTCAACAAATCCACATTCATTCATTCATTCATTTTAGATTAGGGGAGTGACAGTGAAATGCATTGAAAAGTGAGAGATTAACAAATGATTAACAGAAACATGTGTAAGCGCCCCACAAGTAAGTTATGATGAATGCTCATTGTCATCTAACTGCCCTGCAAACAAATCAGAACAAATGCTCAGTAAAGACTTAATATAATCTAACATCCCTGCAAGCTTTGTGCAAGCAAATCAGGGTGGATACTGAATTAAATAGGTTGACTGAAGGGGCCCTCTGTCTGCCTGTTTATTCCAGTAGTGGGCTGACTCCCCCCCCCCCTTTTTTCCTGTTTGTCTTCTGATGGATGGGTAAGTTATTGATTCATCCCCCTCATTGTGCAATTGTGTCTGTGTGACACACAAATGGATATATATTTTAATAAGTAAATTTTTGATACACCCTGTTCACTGCTTCTGCAGCAGGCACAGTATTCCAGAAAAAAAGTGAAGTGTGTGTAGAATCGCTCAAAACAAGCAGCCCTTTAGAAGATCCCTGGGGCATGGAATGTGGCAGAAAAAGGCCTGGTTTGTCTCCTTCATGCACATCAGTCTCTTCCCCATGTGCTCAGAGGCTTTGCCTGGAGAACCTGCCAGCCGTTTTCTCCAAAGCAACCTTTTGTTCTCAGCTTCCTCTGGGTATGGCAGTCAGCCCTCTCCTGTTTCATTGTCACCTGCTCTTGTCAGACCTTCATATTTAAATAATAATCCTTCTATCGTATCAAACGGTTCAATGGAAGAATCCTGCTTGATACATAACAGCCCTTTCTCTGTTTTCTTTCACTGTGGCAAAAGAAGGAGAATGCCAGCTTGTTCATCTCATTTGAAAACTTGGTTTCCCTCTCGTCGGTTCTCACTCGCTCATACTCTGACGAGGTTAATATTTAATACATCCAGCTGCTCAGTCAAGTCCACCAAGCCTTCTGCCTTAGTAGTTGCAGCACCAGTGACAGTTTTCACCTTGCTTGAAAAGGGTGACCCTACTTTACTTAGGAAAGTACTGTTTATGTATGCGACGACAGCAGCAGCAGGAATACTGTTTGCCCAGGGATGGAAAGAAGAAAGAGCCCCATCAAAAGGAGGATGGATAATGAAGATGATGGACTATGTGGAGATGGCAAGGCTGCCTAGGAAGATCAGGGACCAAGAAGATAATAAATTTCATAGAGAATGGCATAACCTTGTAGAATATATTAAAGAACACTGTAAAAATCTAAAAACGTTACCAGGATTGACATAGCAGTTGTAATTTAAAATAACAAAGGATAAAAATGAAGTACAATAATTTGGATAAATGCAACTAGATGCAGTTAAAAGGAAGATACATTTTGGAAGCCAAGAGAGGGGTGGAGGGAAGTCCGGGGTTTAATGTAAACATCTGTTTTAAAAATTGTGGGGTTTTTTTCTTTTTGAAACTTTGAAAATACTTTTTTTAAAAAGGAAAAAGAAAACGGTGACCCTTTGTCTATCCAGCTGTTGCCACCAGACTCTGCCACTCTCTCAGTGTTATTCTTAGCCTTTGAAGTGCTAGACCATCATGGACCTGGTTATCTCAAAGGCCTCCTTCTCCCATATGGACCCTTCTGTGTTTTAAGAAACTTTTGGTGACTCTGTGCCTTTATGTGAGCAAGCATGAGAGATAGGGCGATCTTAGTGGTGCCATCTGGAATACCTTCCTGGTGAAGATTTGATAGGCTCCCTCTTTGCTGTCTTTTAGACAGAAACTGAAAGCCCACACCCCTTTAAAGATAGACTTTTAAATACAGGGTTTTACAGGATTAGAGGGTCAGTCTGGGTGATCCTGGGTATTTGTTTAGAATCTAGTAGAAGAGGTTGCTGAACCAGTCAGACAAGTTTGATAATGGCATTACCTGGCCAGATAAGTACTATGATTTACATATCCAAGACACATAACTGGGCCTTTTCTTACCACACCTGGTAGAATGTCACTTCATTTTGGGATGGGGAATAAAAGGGCAAGTGTGTGTGTGTGTGTGTGTGTACAGTATGTGAGGTTTGGGGTTTTTTTGGCTGATGCTGGAAGCTTGAGATCCCTGGAACCCTAATGGGAAAGCAAGATCTGCTGGGCCATTGATGTGGTGAGCCCCTCTATCCTATACTCAGGTGGATATATGTGTAAATAAAACCATGTGTGCTAAAGACACCACAGTCTCCACTGACCTTCATTCCAAGGAAATAGAACCCTGGGTGAGCTGAGGCACTCCTGGAGTCTCTCTCCACTCAGATATTGGGGTGTATGCAACAAGATGATTTCTGAAACTGGTTTGTTTATTTGTGCTTGTTAAACTAGTGGGACTGTTCTTTCATTCAATTAAAACAGCACCAAAGCAGCACATGGAAACTAGATTAGCATGTTGAGAGGGAATTGCTAGTCTAAAACTCAATCACTCTATTTTTCTGTGTGCAGGGAATTGAGGCCCCATGTGTAGTTGTGGATTAACTTGATAGTTTATCACCTCTGAAAGAAAAGCCTCTTGTGCTCTTTGTATCTGGCAGCAATACAAAGAACAGAAAAAGAACAAAAAAAACCCCACCCTCCTCATATAAGTAGCTTTAATTTCATCCCCTTTAGTTTCACCAGTGGGCACGCTGAGCTAGTTTTAATAGCACCTTTCTCCTCCAAGGGAAGAAGCAATGCTGTCAACCTATTTCGAAACCATCAATGACCTTCTCTCCTCCTTCGGGCCAGTTCGAGACTGCTCGCGCAACAATGGTGGCTGCACCCGAAACTTCAAGTGTGTGTCAGACCGCAAAGTGGATTCGACGGGCTGTGTGGTATGTACACCTCTGAATTCCTCAGAAAGAGAAACAGCATATGCGGCTAGGGGATGGGGGAAATGATTTGGTTAATACTGGGGTTCAGATCCTACCTAGGGTTCAGCTAGATGATGGTATCCTGAGCACGCATTGTATGCTAACGTTGCTTGTCCAACTTAGGGATTAGCCAGGCAGTAGCATCCTGCACACTCATTTGGGCACTGGGTTAAAGGTTCCACTTAAGGTTCAGCTTGGTAGTAGAATCGTAATTCTCTAATTTGGCGACTGGGAGTACAAAAGTGACCTGGTAAAAACGGGGAGATGTACATCCTCAGCACAACTGCTATGGATAAAAAGGTAAAGGTACAGTTGTGACCGACTCTGGGGTTGCAGCACTCATCTCACTTTATTGGCTGAGGGAGCCGGTGTACAGCTTCTGGGTCATGTGGCCAGCATGACTAAGCCGCTTCTGGAGAACCAGAGCAGCACATGGAAATGCTGTTTACCTTCCCGCCAGAGTGGTACCTATTTATCTACTTGCACTTTGATGTGCTTTCGAACTGCTAGGTTGGCAGGAGCAGGGACTGAGCAACGGGAGCTCACCCCATCGTGGTGATTCGAACCGCCGACCTTCTGATCGGCAAGTCCTAGGCTCTGTGGTTTAACCCACAGCACAAGTATAATTAATAAAATGTTAAAGCTTCCAAAAGAAAGTGCTTATTGGTATCCTGGCTTCATCACTTTTTCGACATGATTTAGGCATCACTGTGCACAAATTCAAAGAGTTTCTTTCTCCAGGAACTTGAAAATCTCCTTCTTCCTCAAAAAGATGCCTGCATTGCAGGGATTTTTGGACTAGATAACCCTCAGAGTCCCTTCCAACTCTTCAGTGCCATTATTTTTTCTCTTCACCCGTCCCTGCAACAAGCAAAGTGTTGGAAACATCAGACTGATCTGGATTTGGTTACTGAGGATATTTATGTCACTGATAATGTACAAAGTTGCTTAAATCAAACAGCTTTATTTTTTCAGTGACTATATCTCCCATTCCCCCCCCCCCAATTTGTCTGACACTTTACCCTACAATCTGTGCCTTTCAGATATTGTCATCTGGATGGAGAGAGAGGGATGACTACTGTACTGGACCACCTTTATAAGCCAATATGCATTATGACACTAGAAGGGATTCATGGAATCCTGAGTTGGAAAAGGTCCTGAGAGTGTTCTAGTCCAGCCCCTGCAATGCAGGAATCTGGGGTTCACAGCTACAACCCTGAGATTAAGAGACTCTCGCTCTACCGACTGAGCTACCCCAGTCGGAAGGAACCGATGATAAATGGCAGCCCCACCTCCCTATTTACATTGTGTGAGGTGCTGATAGCGGGAATTGAAATCCATGTCATCGAGCAGGGATAGGAGTCCTCCCCCCCCTATCCTCCCTCAAAATAGCTGCATCTGTACTGAAAGGGGTGCAGGCTTCATGAGCCTGATGGTACCATTTGTGTGTGAAAAAGAGTTTGCAAGCAAAAACACCTACACATCCACACACACACACGAAAAAAAAGTATTAGAAAAGGTGTGTCTGTGTATTGAGGTGTGTGTTTTTCCTCCAGTTCTCTCTGTTTTCAATTGTTATCTCTGAAGAGCAAACACTTTCACAGATTTAATGCCTAGTGCACACTTCTCAGCATTTGGTAGAATGATGCAGCCTGAAGTCTACGTTTGCCATCTTTCTCTTTTCATTCCTTCAGCCCCCTTTCTTCCATTTTGAAATATTTGTTTGAGGTGGGATAGGGAAGCAAATGAGGCCAATCCTTTCAGGAGAGAAACACCCATACATTTTGCCTCTGTTGCCATGGAAAGGTCTCTCCTGCACCAGTTGTTTGGTTGTGCCTTTTTCTTCTTCTCAGTCTGTGCCCTGGCCTGTGGTGATCCCACTCCTGGTATTCAGCACTAATTGCATACATAACAATAGTAAAAAAGTTGTATTCCCTCTGGCTTCAGTGCAGTTTCTGTGCAATTGATACCATACCTCCAGACATGTTTTTCTTCCAAGCAAAATTTCTCACTTTCTCTTTGCACCCAGCCTGTCACATCATTATTTTCAAACTCACTCTATCTTTTTGTGTGTGAGAGAGCGAGAGAGCACATCTACAAGATGCTGCCTGTGATTTGGCTGAAGCTGGGAGTAACAACAAAGTGCATCTGACTGTCTGTCTCTCCTCCCACTTCCAGCATCTCTCTCTTTCTCTATAGAGCTTGGGCTGCCATCTGGTCAATGCTATACCTGTCTCACTCTTCTTTGCTAGCTTGTCATTTTTTCTTTCTTTAAAAAAATCTCTACCTCAGTGCTAGACAAAAGTTATTTAAATATGTAGATTCAATTTTATTTCAACCCTTCGGGTAGCAAGTCCCTCAGTTACACTGGAAGAAATTGGGGGGGGGGGGGTAGGGTGGGGAGGAAGCGTGGGAAATGAGTGGCTGACTAAGCAGTGGGTGGATTCCAGGCAGAAATCCTCCAAGGCAGAAATAGCCAACGTGGTGGCCTCCATATGTTGCTGGACTGTAACTCCCACCGTCAGCTGTGACTGCTAGCCATGCTGGATGGGGCTGATGGGAGTTGTAGTCCAACAACACCTGGAGGGCATCATGTTGGCTACCCCTGCAGTAAGGGGCAAAACTCTCCAACATTACTGAAGACAAATGGCTATTTTTAATAGGAAGCAAATGAGCGGAGAGGCATTTAATGTCTTGCATCTTTCAACTACATTATGAAGTGAAGCTGCATTCCTGAATTACTACCACCTATTCCTCTGCTATGTGTAGATCCAGACCCAGGCCTTGGGTTTCACAGTAAAGGTACCCCTGACCATTAAGTCCAGCTGTGGACGACTCTGGGGTTGCGCGCTCATCTCTCTCTATAGGCCAAGGGAACCGGCCTTTGTCCGCAGACAGCTTCCGGGTGACGTGGCCAGCATGACTAAGCTGCTTCTGGCGAACCAGAGCAGCTCATAGAAACACCCAGTACCTTCCTGCCGGAGTGGTACCTATTTATCTACTTGCACTTTTTGGCATGCTTTCGAACTGCTAGGTTGGCAGGAGCAGGGACCAAGCAACAGGAGCTCACCCCATCATGGGGATTCGAACCACCTACCTTCTGATTGGCAAGCCCTAGGCTCTGTGGTTTAGACCACAGCGCCACCTGTGTCCCTCTGCATATCATACATCACTCCAATTTTCCAGTTATCCATTATATCCAAAGTCTTTGTTACCTTACAAGAGTTATTTTAAACCTGCTAACGGGTTCAAATGTTTACAGTGGTCTTCCAAATATAGTATAAATTTCTCCTATTCTTTATTAAAGTTTTGGTCTTCTTGATTTCTGATTTCCCCGGTCATTGTTGCCATTTCTGCATAATCCAGCAATTTGTTCTGCCATTCCACTCTGGTAGGGACCTTGTCATCTTTCCAGCTCTGGGCTACCAGCATCCTAGCGTTTATCATTACGTACATGAATAGTCTTTTCTGCTCCTTCGGTAATTCTGCACCTATAATTCCTAACAAAAAACTTCTTCTTTTTTTGCAAACGTGATTTTAAACATTCCCCACCCCCCACCCCAGTTCATTATATATCATTTCCCAGAATTCTTTTATTACCTTACAGAGCCATCCTTCTGAAATTGGTCCTCACTGTGGTGGTCAACCTGTGGCTGGCTTTATCACTTCAGACTATAGGTGGGGTGGGGGTGGGGCTTACATATTTAAGTGATCCTTCAAACCACAATAAATTTAAAAATGTTAAATCTTTGCATGTAGAAATCCAGCATGTCATAAGGAAGGAGTCTTTAAGAGTCTTTCCCCTGACATGCTAGCTTTCTCCATGCAGGGCTGTGTTTAATATGGAGGTGCAGTCTTTCATGCGAGCCCCACCTGCAGTCTCAGGTGATATTAGCAACCCAGGCAGAGGTAGACCACTTCAGTGCAAAAAGGTCCTGAGAAGGGGAAAGTACAGAGCTGGACGTTTTAACATCCAGAAAAGGAGAAATTGCTAAACTACCGTATTTTTTGCTCTATAACACGCACCCGACCATAACACGCACGTAGTTTTTAGAGGAGGAAAATCTGTAGGCATGCCACCCGTAGGCATTTCCTCCATAACACGCACAGACATTTCCCCTTACTTTCTAGGAGGAAAAAAGTGAGTGTTATGGTGCAAAAAATACGGTAATTGCTAATTTGGAAACAGGGGGAGAACAGTTGCCAGGTTTTATAAATCAGCAAGAATGATGCTGGATAAACTCCCATAGATACACTGTGTTTTTTTATTTTATTTTTAGTGAAAAATATATGTATATCTGGCATCTGCAATATTAAATTATAACTAAGGAGAATCCCTTGTTCTGCTGAGGCCTTCATTTCTGAGCTCTGCACATTGGTTGCCTCAGGGGGACGCTTAGCGAAATGCAGGATATTGTGACTTGTGCTAAGATGCTCAAGAGACAGTTGAGTTTGAACATCTGAAGCTAAAATAATGATGGATTGGTCTTGTAAAGGGCATAAAAAACAGATAATGTGAGAGGAGGAAATAGAGGTTTTTATTAAGGAAAACATTTGTAGTGTGTTGCCTTAGGAAGAGTTGTTGCTTTTGGAAAGCAGGGGAAGTATTAATGCAGAAGCTGCTAATAGGAGCCAGAGGACAAGATTTAAAAGTTCTGCAAATATTGGCATTCCAGGGACATTGAAACAGTGAGGAATATGAGGATAAAAGTAACTATGTACAGAGGTGGTTCATGCCTGCCCTTTCATAAAAAGAGCCCTGCTGTGAATCACGTCAAACCCACCTCCCTGAAACCGGTTGTTATTCAGAGGAACAGAGCTAAAATGAGATGCAATCAAAGCCATTCCATGCTGATAGACCTATCACCCTCCATGAACTTATCTAATCTCATTTTAAAGCTTTCTCAATCAATGGCCCTCAGCACCTTGTGGCATTGTGCATCCATCTCATTTCGTAACTCCTAAGTCCCCGCATTAATGGAGATGCATCAACTTTATTTATGCCGTACATTAAACAAACAAAAAACAACAACCCTCAGTCATATCTCTCTGTTGATGTTGCTTTTTCCAAGCTATGTCCAAATGCTCCCAAGCAAGCCCCTTCCTTGGGTCAAGCTCATGGTAGGTGACCAGTTCAAGGCTGGAAGGTGAAGGAAGGAGGGACTCTGGTCACATGGCTTTCACCAAAGAGTCATAGAAACTGTAGTTGAAAGAATTACACTGCAATATATTTGATGCTGCACAAATGCCCAGGAAAACAAAAATATCTTTTCCTAGTGCCAAAGTGATGACAAGGCTGGCAAGAAGCAGGTTCCACTAAGAAGAGCATTCCATAAATGGGGAACAATAACAGAGAAAGTGCATTCTTTTGTCTCCACGTTCTAGATCTGCTTCAGAGCTGGCACATAGAGAAAAGCTTCAAATGATGGCTTTGGGATTTGGATATTAATTATAAATCCTGCCAGGCCTAGGTCATGGGAACAGCCTGCTAGATAGCCCTATGACCCACCTAGTCCAGCAGCCTGTTTTCACAGCGACCTCCCAGGCGCCCAACAGACAGAAACTGGCATTCAGTAGCATGGCTTCCTCTGATCATGGAGGCAGAGCACAGCCATGGATAGCCTTTGATATCCTCCAGGAATTTCCCTGATCCTCTTTTAAAGCCATTCCAGCTGGTAATGGCCTTGGCAGCAACCATAGTCTAATATTGATTGTTGGGCTTTGGCTGTGCTCTTTCTCTTTCTTTCTTTCTTTTGGGGTTGGGAATAGCATTATATATAAAGGATGTGTAAACTTGTGAAGAAATCCATGACCTAGAGCATGGAAAGCAGATGACCTTACTGTGGGCGTCTACTATAGACCACCAAGCCAGACTCAAGACTACAATGATGCCTTCCTAGAGCAGATTACCAAACATTGAAATAGGAGAGATACAATAGTCATGAGAGACTTCAACTTCCTTGATATCTGTTGGGACTCAATCTCAATTTCTGCCAAGAATGTAAGATCCGACAAATCCCTCTGTTGCCTTGCTGTCAATTTCATTTACTACAAAGGGATCACCTGGTCCTCACCAACAGGGAGGAACTGATTGACAAAGTGAAAGTACTCAGAAACTTGGGAGGAAGTGATCATGTCCTTTTGGGTTTCATGAAACAGAGGCAAGGGAAAGCTGAGTGTAGTCAGACACACACTCTGGGCATGATCAGAAATACTCAATGATAAGGGAGTATTTAGATGAATTCATATCTCCAGGGCCTGATGAGCTGCATCCGAGGGTACAAAAGGAGCTTGCAGATGTAATTTCAGAGCCTTTGTCTATAATCTTTGAGAATTCTTGGAGAACAGGTAAGGTCCTGCAGACTGGAGATAGGCAAATATTGCCCCCATCTTCAAAATGGGGGGGGGAATAAAGTAGTCTCAGGTAACTAGCAACTGGTGGGCTTGACATTGATAATAGGAAAGGTCCTAGAACAGATAATTCAACAGTAAGTCTGTGAACATTTAGAAAAGAATGCTGTGATTACTAAGACTCAGCATGGGTTTCTGAAAAGCAAGTCATGGAGATGGATCTCATTTCTTTTTTAGATAGAGTTATGAGCTTGGTGGATCAGGGGAATGCTGTGGATGTAGTGCATCTTGATTTCAGTTAGGCTTTGAGGAAGTCCTCCATGATATTCTGTTGAGGAAGCTGGTAAAATGTGGGTTGAACGAGGTAATTGTTAGGTGGATTTGTCACTGGTTGATGGACTGAACCCAAAGAGTACTCATAGTGGTTCCTTGTCATCCAGTGAAAAAAATGACAAGAGGGGTACCTCAAGGTTCTATCCTGGGCCCATTGTTGTTCAGCATCTTTATAAACAACTTGGGTGAAGGAATTGAGGGGATGCTCATCAGTCTCCCTCAGGAAGTTGTGGACTTTCCTTCCTTGGAAGCTTTTAAGCAGCTATTGGATGGCCATCTGTCATGGATAGTTTAGCTGAGATTCCTGTGCTGCAGCAGGTAGGACTACATGATCCTTGGCATCCCTTCCAACTCTACAATTCTATTATTCTGTTTCTGTGTTAAGCCTCAGCATGCCATCCAGTTCTGGCCCCAATCATGCAGCAAGGCTTGTTTCATCCAGGCGTGTAGCATGGGCGGGGGCGGGGTGCAGCCAGGGCGTTTTCCCCCAGCACATTTTGGGTGGGGCATTTTGGCCACTCATGGCACCCTCCCTGAGCTAGCCCTGCACAGTTTTGTCTGGGATCTTATCAGATCCCAGCCTCACAAAGCAGCTTGGGGAGAGCAGCATGAGAAGGACCATAGTTTCGCAAAAGTGAGACTGGGATCGAAGGGCACATGCCTGTTGCATTCTTCTCCTGCACCCTCTCTGAGTGTTTACTTGGCAGGGTGCGGAGGGCAAATGGAGCCAGCTGCACCAAGCCATCCCTCAAATACTCCGTGGCTGGTTTCATCTCCCACATTGTCAGCTGCCTAAACCCCCAAAGCTGGCACCCTGCTGGCTCCTGTTTTTTTTAAGGATGCTGGCAATTTGATAAGGAGGTTGTTTGATATGCAGTGAAGCTGATCCATAGTAGTAGCAGCAGCTGTTTTCCTTTGATATCAAATGGTGCTAACAAGGTACTAAAGGGGGAACTTTGCCTAGTTCCCAGCATCCCTCAGCAGGCTGTTTCCTTGCAGGTGATGGTGTTTCTCTAATGTAGCAGTAAACTAAAGTCACTTAGTGCTATATTTATTGCACTGGTGATTTATTTTTATTTTTTTGCACCAGTGGAATGTTGTTCACCAGAAAATGCACAAAACAATAACTTTGTTGTGGAATGTGTAGCACAAGTTTCTGCTTGTGCAGCTGCCACATTGGATTTCTCTTCTGTAGGAGTCATTGTGCTATTAGACAGACAGTGCTTGATCTAGGCCCATGCTTTATTCTTTTTAATTCAAGTCCACTTAACACCCCCTATTCTTATTTATTTTTCTACAAGAGGCTACTATAACTTCCGTCCCTAAAGCTTTTCTTGTTGCTGCTTCAACCCCCCCCCCTTTCTTTCTTTACTATCAGGTGTTTTTGAAGTAAGTGCCAGCAGCATCTCCCAGCACATTTATTAGCACTGCCAACAAAATGGTTTGTAATATTTAGAGGGTGTGATAGAATATTTGAAAAGGCAGCAGTTTACGCTCCACGGAAACACTCTTTTTCAAGTGTAATAATGAAGAAAGGAGCTGAGCTTAATAATAATAAAAAAGTGAAACCTTTTAGGCAATTAAGCTCACTTATTTTCCTTTCCATGTTGGGAAAGAGTGTCAGTAATGAGGCATTTCTGATCTTTTGAAAGTAGAGCCTGTATCATCAGCCTTTGTTGTTAATGAGCTTTGTATCTCCTGGAAGTAGTGGAAATAAACAGGCAATGGTTCGGATGTTTGTTTTCTGGAGCAAATGGCCCAATGTATTTCACATCTTGGACTCATTTAATCTTGCTTTCCAAGTCCTAAATACCTTCAGTTCATTTACCATGGCAATGACATCATTTGGAATAACCACCGGATTCCTGGCTATCAGATAGGAGACACAAAGCAACATTACAGGAGGGAATTTTGGACTATGGTTCCTTTGTTTTTTTCAATCTGCCAAAACCAACTGTCCCTTCACATGTTCTCCCAATCACATGAGAACCACTTTTGCTCCTGACAGAATAAGGTAAGCTGCCTACACCAAGTCAGGTTATTGGGCCTACCCCCTATACTGATTGTTGTCTGCACTGGCTGACTGCAACCCACCAGGGTTTCACAGGCATTTTAGAACAGCTCTACCTGGGCTTCTTTGGGATCGAACATAGGAATATGTGGATGATTTGACCACACAAGTGGGACCTGATTGTACGGGTTTTTCTTACAGAATCAGCACCGTCTGCCCTTCCAGCAGGCTGACAGTTTTGTGGGGAAGACCCACGCAGTCACCACTACCACTACTCTGCCTATGTAATTGGATCGTTTGAATGTTTCCCCAGTCACGTGCAAGCTGCTTGTTCAAGATGACATGTGTAGCTTTGGGAACTCTAGGATTCTCTTCCCATTTGTGACCTTGAAGAGCATCCTTCTTAATGGCTGCTCTGCTGCAAGAAAAGTGGACAAGTTAGAAATGGCAACCTCTTACTCAGCACATATGTACTTGTGTGCATTTATAGGATTTTTTTGCTGACTGTGGGGACAAAAGCACAACCATACCTCTTTTCTCCATCCTTTTCTCTTTTTTGTACTGATGGCAAGGCAATCATGAAAGATCAAGCTTAACCACCACCACTACCCCTGCTCCAATGTCTAAAAAAATAAGAATGCAGGTAAACATTCTGAGTGAGCATTCTGAGCACTCCAACTCATTTGCCTGTTGTTTCACTATTACGTGGGTACAATTCAGTTCTTTGATTAGGAGGAGGGAATACCTTCAAAGCTCTGAGAATGTGCTTGAGGTGGAATTTATATCTGTGCATTGGAGATTGATTGTGTGCCCTTGTGCCTTATCCATTCTCTGTTTCATCATTTGGGACTTTTGGGTTTTGAGAATAGGCAAGTAAGAGGTGATGTGGTAGAAGTTTTTTGGTTTTTGATTTAATTATGCATTGCATGCAGGAAGTGGATAGAGGAAAGTCCCCCCCCCCTCTCTCTCTCAACACTAGTACTCCTGGACATCCAGTGAAACTGGAAAGTACTTCTTCATGCAGTGCATGAACTTTCTCCCACAGGAAACAGTGATGGTCCCCAACTAAGGTGACTTTAAATGAGGATTAGACTAGATACATGGAGGACAAGGCTATCAATGGCTACTGCCATGTTGGCTATGTTCTGTCTCCACTGCCAAAGGCATTGTTGTTGGCATCTGTCTGTTGTCTCGAGAGACAATTGAGTGTGCCTCCGAGGAGGGGAGGGGAGTCAAACTACTGTGTTAAGCAGCACCGAAGTGACCTCTCCAGGGTGCAAGCCTGGGCAGTGTGTATGAAGGCCCTGGGCTGCCCAAGAGACAAGACCCCACCCCCCAGCCTCACTGATGTGGTCCAAAGGAAAGCTCGGCTGCAGGAGTTGCTAGAAGGAGGTGTACAAGATACTATCCCACCATCTTAGGGACTCCATTCTGGATTTGTGTAGGGTTAACTCCTTAGACTTTTCTTCTCTCAAAGATGTCCCTCAAGGCAGCCAAGGTTCAAAATCAGAGTTTCCCTTTGTCTGTGAATACTCGTTGCTGGGAAGTGCAGATAGGCAAAGTACTGTTGTGTTCAGGTTCTCCTTCCAGGCTTCTCATAGGCATCTGGGTAGCCACTGTGAGAACAGGATGCTGGACTAGATAGGCCATTGGCCTGACACAGCAGACTCTTCATGTGTTCTCCATTCTCTCTCAGTTTGCCAAGGGATTTTTACAAGTGAACATGAGTAACCTAAGAACTTAAGCAGAGCTCTGCTAGATCAGCCTCAAAAGCATTCATCTAGTTCCAGCTACATTGTCAGGGCTGGACACCGGCTGGACACTGGTCAGAACACAGGAAGCATAGTTTGTCAGTGAAGTTAACTCTGTAGTCAAGGAAATGGCATACAATTTAGAACATATAGAACAGTTGCCAGGGCTGAGGGTTTCCCCTTCCTCTAAGTCTCTGCTCCCAGATGTTGCCCAAGCAGTCTCAAACTATGTCTGGTCACCTATAGTTGCTGTTCTTCTCTCCTCATTATCATGCATGTTGTTGAAGATGTGAGGGAGGAGAGCTTGTCACAGCTGGAGAGGGAGACTCCCAGGATTCTTCAGCAGTCCATTGATACTTCCTCTCAGCTTCAGCCTTGGAGTGTGAACTGGTCCCTGCCACCAGCTCTCCTTGCTCCCTAAACTCTGTTGCCCCATCAGCATCTGACATCCCCCCCCATCTTCTCCCTCTGACCGCTCTTCTGTGTCCCACCACCAATCCCCTGACTCTAAGCCTTCCTTCTCTAGGGTTTTCCTTGGGGGTTTCGCTGCTGGTGCCTACCACCACTCCTCTTCATCCAGCCAGTTCCTGACATGCACACACCCTTCTGCATCCTCCACTGAGGAAGTCTAGAGATATTATCAGAGTTTAAGGGCACATTTTGTGCATGGCAGGGCCAGTGAGGGGAAGGTTCCAGGGTCCTAATAGGAAGGCCTGAAGGGCCACATTCAGTCCCCCACCCCTGCTATAGCATATTCCTGACAACCAAGCTGTGGTTTGCCCATGGCATCAGTTTCCTCAGTATGTATGGAGCGGTTTGACTTGGCTGTTTTTCTTATCTTTCCTAGGGATCAGTGAATGATTTGTCTTATGTGAAGCATTTGTTCAGACTCCTGCCTAGTTTTTCTTCTTCTCAGCTGTGTTATAGTCTGAATAAATAATGCACGCAAAACTTTGTTCTCCATACAACACGCCAGCCAGCCAGGAGAAAGCTCCTGCGGGGATGTATTGACTAAGGACGCATCATCCACGATTATCCAGAAAGAATTATTGGCTGAGGTGGCTATTGATTTTCTAATAATTTCTAGCCCTCCCCCAGACTCATGTCACCAGAGAGGCAGATCACAAATTGAACTGCAGCTGAATTGCTGCAGGATTGATTAAAACTCACAGTAATTATTGCCTCTCTACTGCTCAAGGCAGACTGATCAATGTGAGCTATAACTGATAGGGTTCTTCAGGCAATCTCAGGAAATAGGCATGAGTATCATTTGCTTTGCACCCGCAGAAGAGCAGGTATGTGGGAACAGTCAATGCTGGGCATTAAATGCTCCCTCAGAAAATGTAATTGATGTCAGCGCTAGAATATAATTCAACCAAGTATGCTCTCCCCCCCCTTCTTTTTCTTGGTCCAGCTTGTTCAGGATGAAGGCCAAAAAGTCACCAAGAAACTTTTTACAAGCCATGGGAATGTCTGTTGAGTAATTAAAGGTCCATTAAATACAGACTGCATATACTAACTGAGTTGCCAGTGAATTTGCAGCCCATGCATGGCCACTGGAAAATGAGGGGATAACCAGCTTGTGTCAGGGAACCCTGGTTTGCAGAAGTACAAAAGGCAGCAGTGTAGGAGGCAGGTGGGAAGGAACAGGCAAAAACAGCAGTGGTCCAGTGAGGGCTGGACATGCCAAGTAGCCACAAACACTACACTGCAGCATTTGGTTGTGGCGCCTGCTTGTGAATTGCCTAATGAAGACAAAGGAAACAAAGCCAAGATCTAGCTCCTCAGTTTAAGGAAGAGCCTAATAGTGGTAAGTTAGTGGAGGAGTGGGCACAAATAGTTCAACGTGGTGCAAGTGAAGGCTCTGTGGTGCTTCCTTGCTTTCTTGGAAGAGCTGCTGATTGGTTGTGTCACATAGGAAGGGAGCACTTGACAGTCTGTCCCAGTCTCTCCCAGCCTGTGCACAGTTATAGGATGTCTTCTGCTGACTTGTTCAACCTATTTCACAGGCCCCTGCTGTTTGGCAGAATCCCCGAAGCTTCTTGGCGCATGTGGTCCCTAGAGCTGAGATGATTAACAGCTTGCAATTAAAAGAACGAGCATTTAGAAGTACGAAATAGTTTGCAGATATTAAATTAATCATGATGATATAGGTTTATTTAACCAATAAATATATTACTGCGGGCCCTGAATTGCTGCCAGGAGTTTTCCCACCACCCAACTCTTGTGCTCTCTCTCTCTCTCTCGCTCGCTCTCTCTCTCAGAGGGGGAGATGTAGATGTCCCATGAAGGGGTCAGTGGTAGGGGAGTATAAGACAAACTGATCTGTGCAAACTCATATTTCTATTAATCAAGTCAGAAGAACAGGCTCTCTTTCCTCAGAACTGGCCCTCATCCAGTACAAATATTGTTTGTCCCATCTATCAAGCTTTTCAGGAGTTTCACAGCTCCTCATAACTACCCTTCAAGGCAAGCTAAGGTGGAACATCTAGGTCTTACCACCTTCCTGAAACAAAAGAGCCTGAAACTCAGGAAGATGGTTCTTCCCTCTTGAGGATGAGAGACTGCAAGATGCCCATAACTATTCAGTAAGCTTCATATCTGAATGCGCGCGCACACACACACACACTGCAATATGAATACAGACAGACACAGAGACATCATTTTATTTGTATGTTGCCTTTCCATAGCCAAAACCATGCTCAAGGTGTCCTACAACTTGAAAAAAAATACATAATACAAACCTTAAAAGTAGTCATAAACAATAAATGAAACATCAAAAAGGTGCAAAACCAAACTGAACAATTTCCACATAAATCATTATAAGATCTAAAACAAAGATTCAAAAAATAATAACCGCAACAAGCCCCCCCAACCCCCCTAAACAATACCCCAGCCCAATAGTTTGTTCAACAGCCTCAGCTCTTGCAGCTGGAGTCAGTCAGGGCCCCGCCCTTCTAGGCCAGGTGGAAAATGGCCAGCAAGGCAGGAAGCAGGTCTTCCAGGACTCTCAGCTAAGATGCTTTTCAATATGCATGATATTAATTCTCTCTTACACGCAGGCAGAAACTGGTGGTGTCTCAGCTCACTTGCAGAATGTAACATCATTGATAAGCCTAGTGTAGTTCATGTTTTATTCAATACATTCAGGAAAGGAAGATTAAGAAATTGTCAGAAGCAGGTGCTTTTGAAAGGCAGGGAAGCAAACTGCTGGCTTGTGTTGCATTTCTAAATTTTGGTTGCTTTATTAACTGTTCCCAATAAAATACACTCAGACCTGTTCTGTAATTTTTAAATCAATTACTCAGATTATAAATACTGTCCGTTTTCCCTTTTGTGCATAATGTCTGCTATTGCTGTTTAATATAAACAAAAAAATAAGGGCAAAAAAATAACAATACTCATTGTTTTAAAACATCTTTACAGTGGTACCTCTGGTTACAAACTTAATTCGTTCCAGAGGTCCATTCTTAACCCAAAACCATTCGTAACCTGAGGCACGCTTTTGCTAATGGGGCCTCCCGTTGCTGCTGCGCCACTGCCGCCACACAATTTTTGTTCTCATCCTGGGGCAAAGTTCTGAACCCGAGGTACTACTTCCGGGTTAGGGGAGTTTGTAACTCGAAGTGTTTGTAACCCGAATCGTTTGTAACCCGAGGTACGACTGTACTTGATAAAAAGATGTCTTTACACATATACATACACTTTCACCTTTCAGATGTCAGACTACAACTCCCATCATCATCCCTGACCACTAGCTGCACTGGCTATGACTGATGGGAGTTGGAGGCCAGCAACATCTGGAGAGCCACAGGCTCACCTCTCCTGGACTAGAGGTCACCTTGCATTCAGTAGACAACACTGGGGAAGATGGATCATAGCTAAGGTAGTGAGGGTGGCGAGCCAATGTGGTTTAGAGTGTCAGACTAGGACCTGGGAGTCCAGGGTTCAAATCCCTGTTTGGTCACGAAGCTCACTAGGTGGCCTTGGGCCAGTCACTGCCTCTGGACCCTGCCGGTCTCACAGGGTTCTGGTAAGGATAAGTTGAGGAGTGGGAAAACCACATATACCACCTTGAACAGAGAAAAAGGTGGGATGTAAATGTATCAAATAAATGTTAATTTCTTTTTTAGAAAGAAGGGTACATGCCTGGGACCTTGGAAAGTTCCTTTCAGCCCAGGGAAGCAAGTGAGGGGCAGATGGACCAATGGGCTGGAGATCCTTAGGTTTGGGGCTTCTAAAACATGGCAGCCAGTCCTTTAGCAGCAGCACCAATGGGCATCCAAAGAAGAAGCTGTCCAGGCAACAGACTAGAGATGGGATCTTCTGTGTTCCACCACCCCAAAAAAATGTTACGGGTGGGGAACCTTTTTCAGCCTGAGGGGCTACATTCCCTTCTGGGCATCCTGCCACAGGCCACAGGCCAGTGGCAGGTGAAGCCAGAGGCAAAAATGAGTGGAGCAACAAACATAATTTTAACGTTTGTATAATAGGACAGTTTTGACATGCAGTTGCACACCTCTCTCTGACCTGCATCCAAGCACTCAAGCGGTATTATCAGAGTTCAGGGACACATTCCAGCCAGGCAAAAACACGTAGGGCACCATGCAGAATCAATGCAGGGTGTTGCTTGTAGAGAGAGGGGGCGTGGCATGAGGAGAGTTCTGAGGGCCAGGTGGAAAGGCCTGGAGGGCTGCATTTGGCCCCTGGGCTCAAGGTTCCCTTCATACAGGGCAGGGGTGGCCAACTCCCAAGAGACCGCGATCTACTTACAGAGTTAAAAACTGGCAGTGATCTACCCCATTTTGGGGGGGTTCAGGACAAAGCTGTTGAGCTTCTTTGGGGGGAGCCAGTGATCTACCACAGATGTCCAGTGATCTACCGGTAGATCACGATCCACCTGTTGGACATGCCTGATATAGGGGGTTGTGGTCACAGAGAAGTATTTTTAGGAACATAGGAAACTCTTGTCAAACTGAGTCAAACCTTTGATCCATCTAGCTCAGTATCATGCACACGGACTGGCAGAGGCTTGGGGTTTCAGGCAGAAACTCTTCCCCACCTCTGCCTGAAGATGCCAGGGATTAGACCTGCAAGATGGATGCTCTGTCACTGAACTGCATCCCTTCCCAATTTGTTTTCCTTTATTTTCTTCCTTGAAAAAAGCAACACAGAAAATGTAGCAGTTTTATGACTTTTCCTTAACTTGACAGGCAGTTTATAGCCAACCATCATGCATCTCTGGACTGGCTGTTGTTTACCCCATCTTCAGGAATTCTGTAATGCATCCTTAATTTGGAACTGCTATTAGGCTACATTTATTATCTTTCTCTTTCTCTCCAGATAACTGGTCAGCTTTCTGCTTTTAACTTATTATTATTTCTCTCTCAGTTGATAGAAAATTCAAGTGGAATAGAAGCGTTGCTTAATAAGGATGTCTATGGATTGATGTTGCTGGGTAGTTGTCTGCTTTAATTATTTGGGACAGGCAGAGCTTGCTGCAAAACAGAAATTTAAAATGTGGGTCACATTTTCAGCACGAGGATAGTAGTTTAGAACCTCTAATAATAGACGAGAGACCAGGTACCCAGCTGAATTAATGTGTGTGTGTGTGTGCGTGTGTGTGTGTGTGCGTGCATGTGTACATGTGTGTGCGGGCACACACACTTGCCGACTCCTTGCTATTTTCAACAGAAATACTCTAGAGCAGGAATGGGGGATGTGTGGCCCTCCAGATCCTGTTGCAAGAGATGGAAGAATGCCTCTCTCTGCCTGAGAGAGGAGGATGCCTCATAGGCTAGATCTAGACAAATCCAAGAAGCTTTCAGTTAAACCAGGCATGGCCAAACTTGGCCCTCCAGCTGTTTTGGTACTACAACTCCCATCATCTCTAGCTAACAGGACCAGTAGTCAGGGATGATGTGAATTGTAGTCCCAAAGCAGCTGGAGGGCCACGTTTGGCCATTCCTGAACTGTTAAACGTATTGTAAATTTAAACAGTGAAATCCAGTAGGGAAAACTGGACTCCATAGCTCCATCTGCTGGCAAAGTGTTACTCGCATAAAGGTAAAGGTAAAGGTAAAGGGACCTCTGCCCATTAGGTCCAGTTGTGACCGATTCTGGGGTTGCGATGCTCATCTCGCTTTATTGGCCAAGGGAGCTGGCATACAGCTTCCAGGTCATGTGGCCAGCATGACTAAGCCGCTTCTGGCGAACCAGAGCAGCACACGGAAACGCCGTTTACCTTCCCACTGGAGTGGTACCTATTTATCTACTTGCACTTTGACGTGCTTTCAAACTGCTAGGTTGGCAGGAGCAGGGACCGAGCAACAGGAGCTCACCCCGTTGCAGGGATTTGAACGGCTGACCTTTTGATCGGCAAGTCCTAGGCTCTGTGGCTTAACCCACAGAGCCACCCGCGTCCATTTATCGCATATACAACACATATACAGTGGTACCTTGGGTTACATATGCTTCAGGTTACAGACTCCACTAACCCAGAAATAGTACCTCGGGTTAAGAACTTTGCTTCAGGAAGAGAACAGAAATTGTGCTCTGGCGGCGCGGTGGCAGCTAGAGGCCCCATTAGCTAAAGTGGTGCTTCAAGTTAAGAACAGTTTCAGGTTAAGAACCGACCTCCCTAACGAATTAAGTACTTAACCCGAGGTACCACTGTAAATAGCTTTTTCTTTAGCAATCTAGCTGAGCCCTTGGAGCAAGGATGGGAAACAAGTGGTCCTTCAGATGCTGTTGGATTCCAACTCACATCAGCCTCAGTCAGCCTGGCCAATAATCAGGGATGGTGATGGGAGTTGGGAATTCAGCAACACTGGGAGGACCACAGGTTCTCAATCCCCATCCTAAGGGATACTAACCCAGGTATAGCCCATTTCTATTGTTCTCAGCATTTTTCCATCCTCCATGAGAGCAGTCACTGCTGAGTTGCATCTTCTCCTTTCAATATGACTTTCACATTGACCCCCGACAGGAAGTCTTTCTTAAATAGGTGTGTGCAATTAATAGTAGAAACTCAGGTAGAAAATAAATATAGGAGAGAAGAGGTGTTCAAACTCATTTCTGTTACTTAGAATCCATTCCAGACAATCTGTTTATTGAGCATTCACCCTGATTTGTTTGCAGGGAGGTTAGATAGTGTTGGCATTTTAGTGAGCATTTTAACCTGATTTCTTTCTGAGGTGGTTGGACAATGTTGCATGAAGATAGTGTTATCTCACGCTTTGCAGTGCATTTTCTCATCACTGTCCTTGCTGCAAAAATGTTAGCTCTTTTGGGGGAAGTGAGCTTGTTGTACAAGGTGTAACTGTACAACCTGAATTTGCCGGTATGTGATTGAATTCTGCTGTGGAATAATGACAATCTGTAAGCATTACGTTAGAACTCATATTGGGTTCTAATGCACAGGTGAGTTACCCATTGACAACACTTTTTAATCTTAACCTCTTCCCTTCAGAGTACATCTCCTGGTACTATCAGCCCTCTTGCACAAGTGGCTGTTGTTCTTCTAGTTTGTGCAGGCTTTTAAAGCATGAGTGCTATTGATGGACGATGCTTCACACAGACCTAAGCACCAGCTGTAAAGTATTGCTGTTCCTGGAAGTGATAGCATCATTTGGGGACCTAACTTCCCTTGCCTTCTGAAGGCGTAATACAAACACCTTGTGTTATACACCTTTCCTACAATAGTAGGCATCTCAGTGGTATTAAGGTGTCCAACTTGGAGAGAGTAATGCTCCCCTCTTCCTTAACTGTATCCTTCCCTTCTCAATGCAGTGCCCTGAGGATTTGAGGCCTATGAAGGATGGCACTGGTTGCTACGACTACTCCAAGGGAATTGACTGCTCAGATGGCTTCAATGGTGGCTGTGAGCAACTGTGTCTTCAGCAGACCCTCCCTCTCCCATCAGAACCCATGTCCAGCACCATCCACATGTTCTGCGGGTGAGTCCCATGGGCAAGAGGTGTTGGTGGGTTCAACGGATGGCAGTCTCAAAGCCTTCTGTATGCTTGCTTTTTGAACATTCCTGCCTGGCTAAGCAAATGTAATATGGAAGCTCAAGCCAACTCAAAACACTGTGCATTCAGCAGACAAAGTAAGGTAGTTGGTAGATGGACACCTTATGGGAAAATGCACCACTTCTGGAAGCTGCTACTGCTGTTGTCTGATGAACTTTGGATATGTCACTTCAAAGGGAGGTCTGGAAGTGACTGTTAACATGGCCGCTATCACCACCCACAAATTCTCAGTGTCATGCTGCCTTGTTCCATCTGGAGCCTGTCACTTTTGCACACCCCAGCCCTTTTATGCATTGTTGCTGTGAAGTCATGTTGGTGGAAGAGGGGTCAGCACAGCTGTCAGAGTTGGTTTGTGTTTAAAGATGTAGCTTGTCCCCTAGCTTTGCTGTGGGCTTTGGACTTGGACACCTTGCCTTGCCTCTGAGATAAAGGATGCAAGGAGCATCCAGAGGAGGGAGTTTCTCTCAGCTTTGGGTTGGTGGATTTCAGCTGGCCACATTCCCCAGAGCAGAGGGACATGGGGTGATCACTGCATCCCTCTTTCCCTCCAGTGCCAAATTCCCCACAGATTTTGTTTCTTTGGCTTGTGGCAGCAGCTGTTACTGCCTCAATACCACTTTGACCTTCAAAGGAATGTTAGGTGTGGATTTGTGCTGTGGAGAAGCACATTCCGAAATGTAACTCCAAGGAACATCTGTCAATTCCTGACACATCCAGGTGCTCAGGCAGCCGAGATTTTGCTGTGTCCCAGCCCTTCATGGCTCCCTGGGGCTTTGAGTTCATCAACTAGCTTTTTTCGTGCATGTGTCTATTGCTTTATTTCTCGGCACAGAAAAGTAAAGAGGAATGTGCATCCTGTGGGAAGGCTGATAGCTCCAGTGATGCAGCCAGCCCATCAAGATTTTGCTTTCAAATCCAGCAATGAAAAGATTGTAGACTGTTCTGATTCCGTGTGGATTGGCATGGGAGCAGAAGAATCGGCACACTTTCAACATTCCACCGCTCTAGAACTTGTGTCCCCTTATGAAAAGAAGAATGCAGTTTGAATCAATTAACAGCTGGCAAATATTTCTTCAGTTGAGACATAATTTGGAAGTGGGGTTAGAGAAGAGAATGCCAAAATATAAGGAGAAATGATTGATTTAAGGGATGAGGCAGATTGGGCTAAGCCTTTCCTCCCCGCTATCGCTTTGGTGAGGGTTGTGCTATAACAAGTGTGGCAAACTATTTGCCCTTCAGATATTGCTGGGCTACAGCTCCCATCACCCCTGATCATTGCCATGCTGGCTGGGGCTGATGGGAGCTGGAGTTCAATAATACCTGAAGGCTGACTGGCTGCTTGCTGCTTTTCTGTTAAGGAACACATTGTGAAATAAGCACATAACACCAGAGGGTTTAGTTAGGCTCCAGAGCAGGGTTTTCCAAATGCAGTTCTTACCACCTCACAAGGAGCACCCCACAAAGAGCATTGGGGGTGCTAGTTTCCCCCCATGTTGCTGAACCGAGACTAGATAGCTCATTTGCATGAAGATCTGCTCTGTGATCAACCCCCCCACCCCACCACATGGTGGTATATGAAGGACAGGTGTACTCTTAGCAATCCCAGCAGCAGTTTCTGCAAGTTGACATTTCTTCAACAGCACTGAGGTCAGTCCCCATCCCCTTCAGAGGAATTGTTTCTTCTGCAAAAGGGCTTTTGAAATTATTCTTAGGAACACATGAGGAAAGCCTTAAATCATAGCTGGGAATTCACGTGACGTTTGTCCAAGAAATATTTATAGGCACATATCTAATATCAATTTTGTTTATTTTCCCCAAAACATAATAATGTAAAATTTGTGCGGATTGTCGTTTTCTTCATAGTAGAAGTATTTAACACCGGTGTTAACCCATTAAACACTGTCCAAAGTACTTCAGATGCATTGTCTAGTTGTAGTACTTAGAACAGCCCTCTAAAATAAATCAATACTGTATAATTTCTCATATTAAAGATGGGGCAACTGAGGCTATGAAGTGTGGCTTGCCTAAGGCCACCTTGGGATTTCATGGCAGAAACAAGATTCAAACCAGGAACTTCATGATTCATAGTTCAGTCTCTTTGCTACAGCAACTCTTACTGTCTTTGTTACTGGTATTCAGTGAATGGTTTTTATTCCTGTGATGTTTAGTTTGGTTTTCTCTGGCTAAGCCCACTTCTACATGTGAGGTTTTTCTGCCCATTCTGTAACATGCTATGTGGTGCGCTTAACTTACTCAGGGATTTTCATATGACTTTCCCTACGCAGCTGTAAAATATCTGCCTGGTCCATATTGTTAAAGCAGACTTCATGTAAGCCTATTGCACCCTCAGGAAGCTGCTACAGCTCCAGCATGCTGACAGGGGCCATCACTGATGCCTGTCAGGGCGGCAGCTTTACATTCTCCACATCCTCCCATGGTGCTCTACTCAACTCCAAATTGCCCTAGTGTTGTCCCAGGGAAAATTAAAATGGCCGCTCCCACCTCTCTGAGCATTGTCACTGCCATTTCACTTCTAAATAAGTGAACCAAAATAAGAGGGACCCACTAAAGTGCATTTTGCTGACAAACTCTCCCCACAATCTTCAAGCTGGTCCTGATTTTAGCCAAGCCTTTGGTATATACTTTCCTCTCTTTTTTAATCTCTTTCACACACAGGGTCCCTTGTGCTGTTCCTTATTTCGGTGCCTCACTTTGGTGCATCAGATTTAATATTTATGCTGCACCATTGTGCTGGACCATTTCACCTATTCCTGCCACCCCCACCCCCCAAAAAAAGAAACAATGTGATAGATTTTATCTGGAACTGACTTTTGTTGTTTGCTGTTTGTGCATATCTGATGTATCTTTTTGTGTTTGGTTCTCAGCTGTGTTGAGGAATACAGGCTGGCACCAGATGGCAAATCATGTCTTATGCTGTCAGACATCTGTGAGGGCCCCAAGTGCCTTAAGCCAGATGTGAAGTTCAATGATACCCTCTTTGGAGAGATGTTGCATGGCTATAACAACAGGACCCAGCATGTCAACCAAGGGCAGGTCTTCCAGATGACCTTCAGGTAGGCCTTGTTCGCCCTCAACCAGCTTTTGCTACAATGTGCAATGTGCTGGGTATATAAAAATGGTAAAGGACCCTTGACAGTTACGTAAGTCCAGTCGTGAACGACTCTGGGGTTGCAGCGCTCATCTCGCTTTACTGGCCGAGGGAGCCGATGTTTGTCCGCAGACAGTTTTTCCGGGTCATGCAGCCAGCATGACTAAGCTGCTTCTGGCAAAACCAGAGCAGCGCACGGAAATGCCGTTTACCTTCCCGCCGGAGCGGTACCTATTTATCTACTTGTACTTTGACGTGCTTTCGAACCGCTAGGTTGGCAGGACAGACGCATATGCATCTGGACAGGAGTGTTTGTGTGTGTGTGTGTCAAAAAGTCAAAATCTCCCAGATTCTGCAAAGTACCCTGGATTCCCTTTGCTCTGCAGTTTCTGATACAGAATCCAGTGAGTCAGAAGAAGCCAAACATGATGTCCATGAACCAGAGTGTACTGGCTTCATGGACTCTTCTTATGGAAATTCTTTTAGTGGTTTGGGTGCTTCTGGGGCTGGTTCTGAGCACTGCCCCTCTGGAATCCCCACCTTTATCTATTGAAGAAGGGGGTGACAGGTGTATACATACAGTTCCTCAGAACCTCCCCCACAATTACAACAACTAAATTGTGTTATATTTATCCATTTTTTGGCTGAATACTTTCATACACTCTCATGTTTGTGCTCAGATTCCAGATTCTGCTCCTGATATCATATGCTATAACTCCTAGTATGAGTACAGCAGTGCAGAGTTCTCATGTCTAAGCTTAGACCAAATAAATTGACCTAGGGGATGGAAGACTGCAAAGCTCTTTTATACCTTTCTAAGTTCCTTTGAGGAAGGATACATACATGTAATGTTTTCTTTTTCTTTTTTGAAGTTTAAAGTTCACATCTGATTTTAAAAAGAGGATGTTGATTGAATGGCATGCACTGAGCCCCCCCATCTTGCACCTAAAGAATGATCTGGCTTTCGTTCCACTTTCCCTCTGTTCTTTTAAATTCAAACTGGGTTTAGGGCAGCTGATTTTATTGTAGGGAAAAGCCCAGTCACCTCAGTCTAAAAGCCAGGTGCTTCCTTTTGTAGAGTCATTAAAATAGGAAGTGAGGCCTCAGGCATCTAATCTAAACCCTATCCATTAAGCAAATGAGAGTTTAATAATAATAATAATAATAATAATAATAATAATAATAATAATAATATGCTGCCCATCTAACTGGGTTGCTGCAGCCATTCCGGGCAGCTCACAACAAAATATTAAAAACTCAACAAAATATCCAACATTAAAAACTTTCCTGTTGTTATTACTCCCTTTTCTTTATGGTTGAAAGTACTCAGTTTCATTCTGGGATCTAACTGCTAAGCAGGAATCACAGGCGATAAGAGCCTGCTGCATCAACAACAGATGGCGCTTTTAGATTCCCTCCAAGTCCAATGCTGATTCAGCAACCCATACCCCACCGTCCTCCTCACTTGAGAAAGGTTGATGATGATGCAAATCTTAAGGCTATTCGTGTCATAATATGCAATGTCTTGTTCTTGTGAGGCTGCCAGGGGCGCTGCCTGGATTTCTGAATCCCACAGAGGATAATTAGGGAGAAATCCCTTCAATGTTAAATCTGTAAGACAGAAAAAGAAAACCAGTCATGGAATACTGGTGGAATATAATTAATATGAAGAATGTGAATTAATATGTGTGTGTCAGGGTGGGAGAGAATGTAGTCCATGAAAAAGGACAGATTTGCAGACAGATGTGTTGTTGTTGTTGATGATGATGATGATGATGATGATGATGATGATAACAATAATAATAATTTAAAAAATCAATATCATGGCTCTTTAGAGTAACTATATCACTCCATAGTAATAATTTTAACTATAATAAATGGGTACCTGCAGGTTCTCAAGCTAAACCGGACCAAAAAAAATTGAGGGAAGTTGTTTTGAAAATTCGAGATCAAAGACTCAAAACTGCTCAGACAATTCTAAGGAAGGAAAGATGCAGATTGTTGGAGTTCACAATATGTGAATTGTTTGATTGAGCTTGTACAGTAAGCCCCAGAACTATGCACATTTAACCTGTGTGCATTCAGCTTTACACACTTGAGATGATAGATAGATGATATAGATAGATGATGATAGATAGATAGATAGATAGATAGATGATAGATAGATAGATAGATAGATAGATGATAGATAGATAGATGATAGATTAGATAGATAGATAGATAGATAGATGATAGATAGATAGATAGATAGATAGATAGATAGATAGATAGATAGATAATAGATATAGATAGATAGCAGAAAGTGGTGGGCGTCTGGGAAAGATAACTTTGGCAATCCCACCCACCACTGAACCCAATGTGTTTTGACTATATGCAGTTTTGGCTTTAGGCACGATCCCAGGAATTTAAACACCTGCATAAGTTGCAGGTCTACTATATACACATCTGTGTAGCTTGAGTTCCATAGTTAGCTGTACATTCAATCTACTCATCAGAGGATGGTAGGATGGGGCGGTGCTTTTGACCTGACAATGAGCTGGTTGTGTTACTGCTCACTGCTGCTTACCAGGACGAAAAGGTGAAGGGGGAAAGTGATGGTGAGTTTGGCATGGTACAAGCACACCAGCCGAAGCACTGGATTGGTTCTACCAGCATGAGGTGAGCGGTGCTACCTGTGGGAATTACGGTACTTTAGTTCCCATTTACAGAGTTATGCAGGAGAGATCCCGAGTTGTTTGACCCTTTAATTAGTTCCCCTTTCCCTCCTATAAAAACTATGCAAGACATTCTCCATTTAAAGTTTAGATTTTGTTGTTGTTGTTGTTGTTTAGTAGTTAGTCTTGTCCTACTCTCCATGACCCCATGGACCAGAGCATGCCTGGCACTCTGTTTTCCACTGCCTCCCGCAGTTTCGTCAAATTCATGTTGGTAGTTTCAAGAACATTGTCCAACCATCTTGTCCACATATAACTTTTACTCAGTGTACTTGCACTTGTTAGATTGAATATACAAGACAGGTGTTATTTACATTGCTGATACATCTTACATAGGCTTGTCTCTGAGACAAATACTGTTGCAGACTGACTATCTCTGAGGCAGACAGCAGCACAACAGAAAATACCTGCTGCTCTCACACAAAAGACTCTTAATAACTGCCACTGCTGTGCCAATGGACATAACTGCCTCAGATGTAGGACAGCACAGAGTTCCATAGCCCTTGTGAGCATTAACCCTTTACCTAGCATTTTGAATGCTTTCATCCCATGTTACCGCCTCACCTCCTACTATTCTTTTTTAAAAAAATTATTTATTCAATGTTATAACAAAACATATTTTCCAAAAACATATCCTTATTTCCCCCCATTTTTCCTCCCTCCCCTCTCCCACACATAACCCCACCCCACCCCCCGACTTCCCTCAGTTCCAGTCTTTGGTTTCTCCAATAACGCTATTTTCTGCATGTTACAGAATTGTGTAGATCTTCAAACTGTTTAACTAATTATTATCAGTTAAAAAAAAAATTGTGGATGTTTATTCAAAACCTGCCAAGGAGTCCAGTTCGCTTTGTTGCATCTTCAAATACTTTGTAAAAGGTTCCCATTCATCCTTAAAGTCACAGTTATCCTTGTCCCGTAACCTATATGTCAATTTTGCCAGTTCTGCATAGTCCATCAATTTTTCTTGCCATGATTCTTTAGTTGGGGTTTCTTCAGTTTTCCATCATTGTGCTACCAGAACTCTCGTGGCCGTTGTTGCATACATGAAAATGTTTTTCAACTTTTTTGGCAGGTCTTTCCCCACAATCCCCAACAAAAAAGCCTCAGGTTTTTTTAACAAATGTTAAATGGAACATTTTCTTCAATTCATTGTATATCATTTCCCAAATTTTTTTAATTACTTTACAATCCCACCACATATGATAAAATGTTCCCTCCTTTTCCTTACACTTCCAACATATATTTGAACTAATTTTGTACATTTTCCCTAACTGCACTGGTGTTGTGTACCATCTGTACATCATCTTCATGTAATTCTCCCTCAATAGGGAACAATCTGTAAATTTTAAGTCAGTTTTCCATAATTTAACCCAATCTTCCACCTCCTACTATTCTGCAGCGACTGGTGCATTATGGTGCTTAAATTGTTGTGTTGAAGTTTTGTGTTCTTCCCTCATTGCTTTAAAATGGTTGCATTCTTTCATAAAGTTTTATTGTGTGTGCTTCAGCTGTGGGTTCAGATTTTCTGCCAACACAAGTGTCACAAAGCAGTGGCAGGGAGTTCCAGAAGAAAGGGGCAGCTCAGGAGAGAAAGGATGGGGGTAGGTAATTGTCAGGGAACTGACATCGGAGTGAGAGGCGAAGGGAAGGCTCCCAGATGATGCTGGCAAAGGACCCAGCAGCAGGGGGAGAAACAGCTCAGTAGAGGGGGAAGCCAATCAGCGCAACACCAGGGATAAAGGGGGGCAGACGGGGAATTGGAGAGAGGGCTCCAGGACTCTTCACTGGACATCAGTGAGGAGAGCCTAGGTCCTCCGCTACCCACGCCTTCCCTGCGCAGAAGACTCCCGCGCAGAGAGAGGAGGAGGAGGCTGGGTGTCAAACAACTTTTATGTTGGAAGAGGTTCAAGAAACGCCCACTGACGGATTCTGCCAGTGACTGAGGCAGCCACCATGAGAAGAGGCTGTACAGTCAGAAAGTTTTAACAAGTCAAATTAATCAAGAAAGGCACTAGTTTACGCACGAGTAACTCATACCCATTACAGTAATAAAGGAAGGAATTATTTAATGCAACCTATTCTTGTTCGGCTTTCCTGTAACCACAATGTTTAGAAATCTGAAATGCAAGCTGACATTCTTAGAAATCCAGTGCCTTTCTTTCTGGCAACTTAGAAGAGCTTTCCAATAACCTTGCGAAGGGGGTTAGCCTGAGAGCTAGTCACCTGTCCAAGGCTACCCAGTGAGTTTCGCAGCTGTGTGAGTTTAAATGTTGATTTTCCATGTCTATAAAATATTTTGTAGCAGCTCACCGCAGGTTCACAGCTCATTGATATAGACCTGTGGTCCAGACCATTTTTGACATTACATTTTTGCTGATGGGTCCTGGGGCAGAAATTGTAACGTTCTGACAGATTTCATGTGTATCTGCCATGGATACCAGTAAACCAAGAAACAGCTCTTAATACTATTTTGCTTTGCAAATGGACACCATATTTAGTATTTCTGATGCCACATTTCCCCCCAGTCCAGAGGAGTAAGCTGTGGACTTCCCTCCATTAGCCAAAAAAATAACATGTTGGTAAACAGAACAAGGAAATCCCTGGAAAAATTATTTTGCCTATCTTTGGCAACACAGCCTCTGAAATCAGCTCCAGCCAGCATGGCCGGTGGTCAGAGGTGATGGAACTTCTACTTCAGCAACAACTTGAAGAGTCACGGGCTGGATCCAGACACATCAAAGAAGTGTTTCAGTTAAACACATTGTAAACTTTGTACAGTGGTACCTCGGCTTACAGACGCTTCAGGTTACAGATGCTTCAGGTTACAGACTCCGCTAACCCAAAAGTAGTACCTCGGGTTAAGAACCTTGCCTCAGGATGAGAACAGAAATTGTGCAGTGGTGGCATGGCGGCAGCGGGAGACCTCATTAGCTAAAGTGGTACCTCAGGTTAAGTACAGTTTCAGGTTAAGAACGGACCTCCTGAACGAATTAAGTTCTTAACCCGAGGTACTACTGTATAAGAAATTGAGTTGGCAAAAATGGAACTCCACAGCACCATCTTGGTGTCACAGTGTTATAATGCATATACAGCACATAAAGGTAAAGGTAAAGGGACCCCTGACCATTAGGTCCAGTCATGACCCACTCTGGGGTTGTGGCGCTCCTCTCACTTTACTGGCCGAGGGAGCTGACGTTTGTCCGCAAACAGTTTTTCCGGGTCATGTGGCCAGCATGACTAAGCTGCTTTTGGCGAACCAGAGCAGTGCACGAAAACACTGTTTACCTTCCCGCTGGAGCGGTACCTATTTATCTACTTGCATTTTTGAGCGTGCTTTCAAACTTCTAGGTTGGCAGGAGCAGGGACCGAGCAACGGGGGCTCACCCCGTCGCGGGGATTCAAACTGCTGACCTTCTGATCGGCAAGTCCTAGGCTCTGTGGTTTAACCCACAGCGCCACCTGCGTCCCATACAGCATATATAAAGCGCTTTTTTCTTTGTCAATGTAGCTGAGTTCATCGGTTTTCTACTCCAGTTCTACAACTTCAGCAAGGGAACCCCCATACTTCTGTGTGTCCTCCTCCGAAGGAGGGCTTTCCCCTCTACATACACTCTGTGTGGAAAGATGGACACTCTCCACTGAGTTATATTTTATCTGCAGTTAAAGCCCCAACTCTGGAGACTTCTTTCTTCCCCTGCTATTTGTTTGAGCTTTGTTACTCAATTCTTGTTTTCTCTTCCCTCAGTTTCCCAATGGAAGAAGAGAAATAAATGCAGCCTTCCACCCAAGACTACATTTAAAATAAATGGCATATGGGTTATAAAGCACTCTGTGCAGGATACATAAGCTGTTTACGTATCTCCCTGTGATTGGGAGTGCTTAGCTTTTTAGGTTTTTTGTTTTTGTTTTTTTATCTTGTTTGTGCCAAAGATCCCAGTTAAGATATTCAAGAACCTCTCTGAGCATTAAGGACACCAGCTGTTTGAACAGCCCTTAATTTGATGCAAGTGAAACATAGCAGGAAGCTGCCCTAATGCCGGGGATTAAAAGCCTTTTTCAACAAAGTGGAACAGGGGGGCTGCATCTTTTAAAGGGATTTACAGCTCCTTGGATCCCTTTAGCTACATGGATGAGTCAGCCTGCTTCCTGTGCCTTAGTAGCTTCAGTTTCCATAATAAATAGAATAATCACAACCCACTGTGCAAGATGGCATGGCAGGGAAGCAACAGTCAATACTGCAGGAATCTACCCTGAGCACCTTTATCAGGTAGTACCTAGGAATACTGCTGGGTAGTTGATTCACACCAAGTCAGACCATTGGTCCATCTAACTCAGTATTCTCTACAGTGGTACCTCGGGTTACAGATGCTTCAGGTTACAGACGCTTCAGGTTACAGACTCCGCTAACCCAGAAATATTGCTTCAGGTTAAGAAGTTTGCTTCAGGATGAGAACAGAAATCAGGCTCCGGCAGTGGGAGACCCCATTAGCTAAAGTGGTAGCTCAGGTTAAGAACAGTTTCAGGTTAAGAACGGACCTCCAGAACGAATTAAGTTCTTAACCCGAGGTACCACTGTACACTATAATGATAATGATAGAATTTATATACTCCTTCATCATAACCTCTAGGTCTGGGGGGGGGGGGAGCTCCATATGTTGTTGGACCTCAGCCCTCATCAGCCCCTGCTGGAATTAGCCCATGCATGGGGATGATGGGAGTTGTAGTCCAACAACATATGGAGTCCTACCTCTGTTTAAAAAACCTTCAGTAGAGAGTCCACCACATTAGGAGGCTTTATGTTCCGCTGTCAAACAGCTCTTACTGTCAGGACGTTCTTCCTAAAGCTTAGTCAAAATCTCCTTTCTTGGTGGTTGTGTGTGTGTGTGGGGGGGATGAAGCAGCTTTTCCACAGCTCTCTCTGAAATGTATTTAATATGAAAACAACACTGGACAAAACAACTCATTTTCCAATTTCCTTTTCATGTTGTTTGCTTTTTTATTTGACAAAATTCCACCCCTGTGCTGATTAAACACAAACAATTTAAGCATGTGAGTCGAAATTCACGAAAATTCAGTTCACCTCCCCCCCCTTCTTCCAGGGAGGGGGGGTGTCTTTATATAGTAACCCTGACTCTTCAATTCCAGAATGGCAGGCTTTTGTTTCAGCAAAGTTATGTTAATGTTGTCATGCTTCATGTTGGGTCACTGAACCGATGAGGGAGGAATTGTCATAATATTGATGGGAAGTTTTGGCAAGTTAATTTTAAAGCTGTCACTTGGCATCTCCCTCACTGTTGCTTCTCAATAAAACTCCATGATGATTATGGGTCATGCATGACAGCTAGAGAGCAATATCTGCAACCAAGAGCTGAAAAGCAGTGTCGTTCCCCCCCCCCAACATCCTTTCCCCAGACCCCACCCTTCCTTATCACCTACAGTGGTACCTCAGGTTACATACGCTTCAGGTTACATACGCTTCAGGTTACGGACTCCGCTAACCCAGAAATAGTGCTTCAGGTTAAGAACTTTGCTTCAGGATGAGAACAGAAATTGTGCTCTGGTGGTGCAGTGGCAGCAGGAGGCCCCATTAGCTAAAGTGGTGCTTCAGGTTAAGAACAGTTTCAGGTTAAGAACGGACCTCCAGAACGAATTAAATACTTAACCCAATGTACCACTGTACTTTCTTTCTTCTGAATAAAAAAATTCCTTCCAGTAGCACCTTAAAGACCAACTAAGTTAGTTCTTGGTATGAGCTTTCGTGTGCATGCACACTTCTTCAGATACACTTTCTTTCTTCTGGTTTGCCACTCAGTTATGGATTATTCACATGGCTCAAACTGAACCTGCTCTTAAGAATTTGAAAATGAAACCTTGGGCTATACATCCCTACCTCACCTTATTGCCCTTTAAGAACATAAAGAAGAGCCCTGCTCAATCAGACCAAAGGCACCTCTATACATTAACAACAACAACAACAACAACAACAACAACAACAACAACAACAAGACAGTGAGGGCCACCTTTCTTTATGGAAAACCTTCCTGAGACAGAGGCTGATTTCGTAGAATCATAGAATCATAGAGTTGGAATAGACCACAAGGGCCATCGAGTCCAACCCCCTGCCAAGCAGGAAACACCATCAGAGCACTCCTGACATATGGTTGTCAAGCCTCTGCTTAAAGACCTCCAAAAAAGGAGACTCCACCACACTCCTTGGCAGCAAATTCCACTGTCGAACAGCTCTTACTGTCAGGAAGTTCTTCCTAATGTTTAGGTGGATTCTTCTTTCTTGTAGTTTGGATCCATTGCTCCGTGTCCGCTTCTCTGGAGCAGCAGAAAACAACCTTTCTCCTTCCTCTATATGACATCCTTTTATATATTTGAACATGGCTATCATATCACCCCTTAACCTCCTCTTCTCCAGGCTAAACATGCCCAGCTCCCTTTACCGTTCCTCATAAGGCATCGTTTCCAGGCCTTTGACCATTTTGGTTGCCCTCCTCTGGACACGTTCCAGTTTGTCAGTGTCCTTCTTGAACTGTGGTGCCCAGAAGTGGACACAGTACTCCAGGTGAGGTCTGACCAGAGCAGAATACAGTGGCACTATTACTTCCCTTGATCTAGATGCTATACTCCTGTTGATGAGGCCCAGAATTGCATTGGCTTTTTTAGCTGCCGCGTCACACTGTTGGCTCATGTCAAGTTTGTGGTCAACCAAGACTCCTAGATCCTTTTCACATGTACTGCTCTCAAGCCAGGTGTCCCCCATCTTGTATTTGTGCCTCTCATTTTTTTTTGCCCAAGTGCAATACTTTACATTTCTCCCTGTTAAAGTTCATCTTGTTTGTTTTGGCCCAGTTCTCTAATCTGTCAAGGTCGTTTTGAAGTGTGATCCTGTCCTCTGGGGTGTTAGCCACCCCTCCCAGTTTGGTGTCATCTGCAAATTTGATCAGGATGCCCTTGAGTCCATCATCCAAGTCGTTGATAAAGATGTTGAATAAGACCGGGCCCAAGACAGAACCCTGTGGCACCCCACTGGTCACTCTTCTCCAGGATGAAGAGGAACCATTGATGAGCACCCCTTTAGGGTGCTCATCACCATTTTAGGGATTTAGGGCATCGTGGCTGGTTGCCCTGCACAGAGCTCTGAGCCAGAGGCACTGGGCTTTGGGAAGGAGGCATGAGAGCTCTACCAGGGTCCTAGAGTATGCCCGCCTGCTGCCCAAAGCCTAGTTAGTGCTTGCCCAGCTTTGGGAAGGAGACGGAAGACCTCCTTCCCAAAACCCAGCACCTCCCTTTCCCATCTTTGGTAAGGCAGCTCTGGTGAGGAGCATCTAATTTTGGCCTCACACAGGGTGCCATATTACCAAGGCCCATCCATGCAGAGACCATATGCCAGTGATGGGCAGTGCCAGAGGCAAAATAGGATAGAGCAACTGATGTTCTTAGCTTTCTCGCGGTTCATTCTCACAGTGACTAGCAGGTTAGCCTGGATAGCTCAGCTGGTTAGGACATGGTGCTGATGATGCCAAGGTGGCAGGTTCGATCCCTGTATGGGCAGCTGCATATTCCTGCATTGCAGTGGGTTGGAATGGATGATCCTCAGGGTCCCTTCCAACCCTATGATTCTATGTCCAACTCTCTGCATTGCAGGAAACTAACCAAAACATCCATGACAGATGGCCATCCAACCTCTGCTTAAAAAAATGCAAGGAAGGAGAGTCCATAACTTCTCAAGTGAGACCATTCCTCCATCAAACAGCTCTTATTGTTAGAAAGTTCTTCCTGATGTTTAGTTGGAATCTCCTTTCTTGTAACCTGAAGCCATTGGTTCATGTCCTACCTCCAGAGCAGGAGGAAACAAGCTTTCTCTGTCTTCCTTGTGACAGCCCTTGAAATATTGGAGATGGCTTTCATATCTTCTCTCAGTCTCAGTCTCTTTTCCAAGCTAAATGGTCTCAGCCCAGTATACCTGAAGGAGCGTTTCCACCCCCATTGCTCAGCCCAGGCACTGAGGTCCCCCTCTGAGGGTCTTCTGGCTGTACCCTCACTGTGAGACGTTACAGGGAACCAGGGAGAGGGCCTTCTTGGCAGTGGCACCCTCCCTGGGGAATGCCCGCCCATCAGATTTCAAGAAGATAAAGAACTACACAACTTTACGGTTTCTGGTCACCCCCACATTTAATAGTGGGCATTCTCTGCCATTCCTCCATGAGTTGTGAAGAAGTTCAGGCAGTGGGGAGGGAGGAAATGAGGCATAAACCCTCCTGAAACTTTCCAGGGTTACTAGAAAGACTGTGGCACCCGCAGTGCCACTTGAACCCGTGTCTGCTACTTCGGAAGGCAGGACAGGAGTGACCTGGAAGCGAGCCCCTGCCAAGGAACGAGCCTCCATTTTCCAGCATGATTTGTGGAAATGTTCCTCCTTAATTCAGCTAATTGGATGAATCATGAGGCATTTCTGAAGCAGGATATGCAAACAGGCTGCGATTAATCAATTGCTGAAAGAACTGATACTTTTGAAAGTATTTGAATGATATTTTAAAGCTTTGAAAAATTCCTGCAACAGGCATGAATGGGAAAAGAGGAGCGCAGGGTGCTTTTTGTTTTCTTATGATTATTGGATATGGTTTCCTTTCCCTCTGCCCTCCCCTGCACAATGGAAAGAGGCATGTGTAGTTGGTTGTTTGTATGTTTCTTCTTGGATGAGAAGGAGGGGAATACATCTGATTTATGTTTCACAAGGAATTCAATACGGCTTTGTACGTCAACACGGCTTTATACGTCAACACTTTATCCCCCTTGATTGAGGAGTGAATGGGTGATATTTATTACCATCTCCAGATGGGGCGTTGTGAGAGACGGAATGCAGTGAAAAAATAACCTGCAGCTTAACTGCTATGGAGCCTAGGAGAGGTAGAATTTGAGAGAGACTTGTGTTACAACCGGCATAACAGGGTAGGATCCAATGGCTCAGAGAAAAGGTCTGGAAGATTTGCTCTGCATGTTTGGCTGCAGTCAAACAGATTGCTGTGTGGCTGTGTTATCATTGGAATGCTGTGCATCCTTGAATGAACACACATACAAAACAGACACTCGACCAGGGAAAGATCTACGACTGGAACAGTGAGCATGAGGATTTGAGTGGGAAAAGGAGTTCAATGAAAAAAACTACACATGCTGTTTGGATTATATATACTAACGTTTAATTGAGCTGTTTGCTGTTTGAAGGGCTGTAAAGGGGCAACTGAATGAATGCAATACTATTGGCAAATATGAAGTGATGTCATCTAAAGACTAAATGAGAATTGACACAGCAGTGTAGATACATCTTGGACATACCCTATAACGAGAGTGGGAAACCATTTTTTTTTTAATAGAAGTTGTACTAAACTGAATTAATTTGGTTTGATTTGTAATAATTTGGAAAATCAATAAAAATAATTGGCAAAAAACCCCCACCACAAATCAACTTTTAGAAGACATCTGAAGGCAGCCCTGTATCCAGAAGTTTTTAATGTTTGACATTTTACTACCTTTTTATATTTGCTGTAAGCAGACCAGAGTGCCTGGGGAAACCCAGCCAGATGGGTAGGGTATAACAACAACAACAACAACAACAACAACCAACCAACCAACCACAGGCAACATACCAAGTTCCCTCAATTTGTTCCTCATAAGGCTTGGTTTCCAAACCCTTAAACATCTTGGTTGTCCTCCTCTGCACATGTTCCAACTTGTCAATATCTTTCTTAAATTGTGATGCCGAGAACCAGGCACAGTATTCCAGCTGTGGTCTGACCTTGAGATCAGTATCCCACAATTATTATCCAGTGACTGAAATTGATTGATTGATTATATTTCTATGCCACTTTTCATTCAGATTAATCACAAAGCAGCTTACAAACAGTAAATAATAATGTAATAGAACATAACTAATCCAACATAAAGCTTATAGAATAACAAATAATTGGTAAAACAATTACAAATAATCAGTAAAGCAATAGCCATCCCTAAAACACTATTAACAAAATAACTAAAAAAATAAGCTAATCAGTACTATTACAAAAAAAGTCATATTATAGGATTCACAAAGTATTACAGCAGTCATAATCTATAAAACAATATTAACAACATTAACAAAATAGCAACCAAAAAATAATCTAAGCACCGCTGAATTCATATACACACACTCCCCACCTCCATGGCTCACAGTCTTCTACTCAAAATAAAAAAATTCCTTCCAGTAGCACCTTAGAGACCAAGTAAGTTTGTTATTGGTATGAGCTTTCATGCACACTTTTTCAGATACCTTATTTTTTGCATGCACACTTTTTCAGATACCTTCGGATATCTTCTACTCAGTTCATCAAAAGACACATCCACATAATGCCCGTGGCAGCAACTCCCTTTTGAGGGCTCCTAGGGTTGTAGGGTGGGACAAGGCAGGTGTAAAAAGCCTTTGTCTGGTGGCCAGCACTAAGTCTCTTTCCCCTCGGAGGCATCCTGTGACAGGTCCTGGAAGTTCCATATAGTCATTGCAGTTAGTAACCATTGATAGACCAAATGATATTTCCCCCCTTCTCATATGTTAGGATAGTAAGTGGGGCATCTCAGTGGGACTGTGTGTCACCAATCCCAAAAGCACTGCACAGGCTGCCAGCACGCTACTGAGCCCAAGACAAGGTGCTGCTAGCACCCAAGTACCTAAATGAATGGCTTCCTCAATATCAATGATTTTGGAACGTATCATTGGCAGGCGAGGCCTTGCTAGGGGTGATGTATCTGCCACTCTGGGATGCTTCAGGAGGAAGGGTGGGATATAGGTTGAAAATAATTAAATAAGTGCATTTATTTATAACCTGGTGGCTGCTGTTGTGCTCCTGTCCTAACTGTAATAGAAGTGAGGCTAACTCTTTAAGCATAAGCCCTAGAGAAGTACCAACCACTGTTCCATTTTTTTAAAAAAATGGTAGACATATGTCTTTCTTTGCAGTGAGCGGCATGAACTGTAAGCCCCTTTACGTAGTGCACCCCCTTAGTCCTTTCTGTGTGTCTGCAGAATTATGAGAGTCTGGCTTGTTGGCTCATGCTAAAAGGCCAGCATATGAATGAGGATACTGTGAGGATATCATGAAAAGAAAGGCTACAGCTCTGTAAGTAGGGTGAGAAAAGATTCCCATCTGAAGTTTGCAATGTAAACACACACATGTTTGTTTAAAAAACTTTGTAAAACTAATAAAAATCTTATAAAAAAAAATGAAGTTTGCAATGTAAAATCCAGTGCAGAGGAAAAGCAGCTTGAGGATCAGCAGAAGCATTACGGGGGATTGTAAGCACATGAAGGTGATGGATGGTTGATGAAGGTTCCTGTGTGAGAGGCAGGGAAGGGAAGATCTCCCAGGGTGGGAGGCTGGGAGAAGAAAGGGAAGCTCCCAGGTGAGAGCTGGGAGGGTCCACCCCCTTCTTTGATATTAATCAAAGGATTAAGATCTACCTTTGAGAGAGGACTCTACATTTTTGTTTTCTTTGTTTTTGTCTAGATTTGTTTCGTTTATCTTAATATATTACAAAAAACCATAGTAGTAGTAGTAGTAGTAGTAGTAGTAGTAGTAGTAGTAGTAATAATTTATTATTTATACCCCGTCCATCTGGCTGAGTTTCCCCAGCCACTCTGGGCGGCTTCCAATCAAATGTTAAAAACAATACAGCATTATAAAATCTTACAAGCAAAAATAGTAGAAGCATTATGGGGGGAAGCCATTGCTGAATGACAGAGCATCTCCTTTGCATGCAGAAGATCCCAAGCTCAACTCCTGGCATCCCCCAAGTAGGGCTGGGAATATGCCCCGTTTTAAACAGTGGAGAGCTGCTGCCAGTCTGTGCAGACAGTATGAAGCTAGATGAACTAATTCTCTGACTTTTTGTAAGGAAATTTCCTTCAGTTAAGGGTCAGGTGGTATTATTTAGCTTGGCAATATTTTGGCCTTTCTCTTTACCTCTTGGTTATGTATTTCCAGGAAAGGTCTTGTATCTCTGGTTTATTGACCAACCCTGTCAAACAAAAGCCTGTGATTCTGATCTCAGGATGAAGGAAGACCCTTTAGATCTTTGAGCACATTTTGAATAGCTCTTGGGGAATATTAAATGTAAAGCATGTAACAACATTAAATTAATTTCATTGATTTTCAAAAGAGGGGTCCTTTGCAGTACCTAAATGTAAAAAGAATAATTGGTCTGTTTATTATTCCTGCCCTGAA
The DNA here is from genome assembly GCF_965113315.1 of Podarcis vaucheri. NCBI lineage: Eukaryota > Metazoa > Chordata > Lepidosauria > Squamata > Lacertidae > Podarcis > Podarcis vaucheri. Next base: position 45,161,014 of record NC_138758.1, on the reverse strand, counting down.
GAGCACCGCATTTCTCAGTGCCTTGAATAGCTTGTTTACCTCTTACCCTTCAGCTTGGCATAATAGATAGATCTGCTTCCCCGGGGCTGGCTTCTATTTCATTCCCTTTTATTATGGGTTTTTGTATGTGTGCACGCGCAATTCTATTACCTGTTCAGCGCTCTAAAGCCTCGGACATATTGGTTGGAGGGTAATGATAGTTTTTGAACCCGGGCTAATACCTCCACAGCACATGCTGTGCCGAAGGATTGGACTGAGGGACGTGCTGGCTAGAGAGAAAAACTGAGCCCTTTGCCGTTTAAGCGGGGGAGCGGTACTCTCGTGGCAATTGGCTGGCTCCGTCGGTTCCCACTTGATATGCAGGCTCACGCAGGGAAATTCAAAGCAGTGTGCAAAAAAAAAAAAAAGGCTCTCCTGCCATCCGAGAACAGCATTAGTTCCTCAAGATCCATTTTGAACAAGCCGGCTCTTCTTGCCTGTGCCAACGTCTCTTTTAGATAATTTGGCCTTTGCATTTCTCTGCATGCAGATGAGCTCCCCAAGGTCAGGGGAGCCTTGTTGCAACACAAGTGGGTAAACACCTTACTTGTTTCTGCAAGGCTGCACATATCATCCGCAGCATTGGTTAAGGTGGTAAGAAGGCAATGTATTAGCTGAAGATCTTTGGGGCTGGCATCCGTTTTGACTGTGCCCTACTCTGCAAACAATATAAGGAGGGAACCTGAAAGGATCTGATATTAATTTTAAGTATGGCTCCTCCCACCTGTCCCCCTGCCAAATGCTAGGCTTTGAATAACTACAGATTGGGCAACATTACGTAGCATATTTTGTCATTGTCTGTATTCTCTTTGTCTGGTTTTGCTATTTAGATCTTCAGTGAAGGGTGTGAAATGTAAAATAATAGATGGAATAGCTGCTCTGAATAAGGCAAAACTGTGCCTTTAGTAAATTCAAGACATATTCCAGGTACTATTTTCCAAAATCTGGCTGCTTTTAATGTTCTCTGCTTTTAAAGTGCTGCTGCTGCTGTTCATATGCTGTCATATATTAAGTTATATTATTGTTAATATGTAAGCAGCCCCAAGTATATTTTAATACAGAAAGGTAGAATACCTATATGACCTTGTGGACTGGTCTGGAAACTCCAGTGGGGCAGAATGCAGTGGCTAGACTGCTGGTGGGGCGACATGTCTGCTAACATATACTCTGGCAGTTGATATGCTAGCAGGCTATGTTCAAGGCTTTTTTGTTGATACACAAAGCCCTGAACAACTTTTGTCCAGGATACCTTAGGGACTGCCTGAGTCCTACCCCCCTGCACACACAAAAATGTTACAGAGACCTGATTGATCTCAATCAGAAGTCAAGCATTTACTGCCACAGGTTCTGTTGTTATGGAACGCTTTTCCAGCAGAGATTGAGCAAGATTGATGTTTGCTCTGATTTAGAGCTAAAGAGCAGATTTTCCCTGGGAAAGAAGCAGGGCAAGGGGGAAACTGCTTGGACCTGTACTTTCTATGCATAAGACAAGCAAAAGTATGGACGAACCGTCAGGGGTGAAGTGGTTGGGTCCCAGTTGCAGCAAGGGAGCATGGAATAGGTGGCCCTTGATATGCTGATGGACTCAAATTCCCTGTTCCATTCACCCCGGCAAATGGTAACAAGAGCTGCAGCTACACAACATTTGGAGGATGACAGGTTCCCCAACACTGCCAGATTGAACCCAACAGCATTGGCAAAGAGCTTCTGTGACAGTGGAGTAAGAACACTTGGCCAATGGTCCATGTAGCCCAGCAGTTTGTTCTCACAGTGGGCAGATGCCAGATGCCTCTGGGAACCCCACAAAAAGGAGTGCAACAACATTCTCCCTACCTGTGATTCATAGCAGCTGGAATCCAGAGGCAAATGACCTCCAAGACCAGAAGTAGAACATAACTATTAGAGCTGGGGGGTTTCCCTGCCTCCAGGCCATGTAGTCCCTGCCAAAGTGTTCTTACTTCCCAAGAAAACTGGAAAGAAACAGCTTCCCATAGCTTGCTCTCCACCCACCTTTCCTGCACCATAGAACACACTGCATCTTCTCCACAGATGTTTGTAATCTGTTCAGTGAGTGAAAATAGTCATTATCTTGTTAGCTTGCTGTGGTGAAGGAAGTTCAAATTTGCATTTTCACAGATAATCACCAAGCACAAAAAGGGCCTTCTCACGCAGCCGCGTTAATTGGGCTGAATGGTTAGGGAGGAAACTCCTGCCACCAAAGCGCCAGATCACCCTTCACTCAACTTAGAAGAGATACTGGGAAGAGCCAGTTCTAAAAATAGGCAAGCCATGATGGGAGGGAAGAAGATTTGATGCTGATGGAAAGGGGTGTGGTAGTGTTGGTAGCAGGATGTGGGACGGTTCCAAAGGAAGTGGAGTACAATAACAATATTTGTATTACGGTAATATTAAATGACAGTGAAAAAGGAAGGTGAAAAAGATAACTCAGACAGATTTTTTCCCCTCTGCAGATGAGTTGTGAGTACAGTGGTACCTCAGTTTAAGAACAGCCCTGTTTACGAACTATTTGGTTTACGAACTCCGCAAAACTGGAAGTAGTGTCCCAGTTAGCGAACTTTACCTTGGTCTTAGAATGGAAGCCGAACAGTGGAAGGGCACTGGGAGTGGGAGGCCTCATTAGGGAAAGTGCGCCTCGGTTTAAGAATTATTTTGGTTTAAGAACGTACTTCCGGAACAGATTAGGTTCATAAACCAAGGTACCACTGTATTATAACAGTTTTATCCAGCTTTTTATCCAGGTACTTCTAGCATCACCTAAGCTCCAATAAGGCTGGAGTAGACCTAAACCCATTTTTTTTTTGGGGGGGGAGCTGAAAAAAAATCACATCTGGCAACCAATACACCACTTTGGTTTCAGATAGTACATGGGTAGACAAGTCTAAAAAGCCTGGGACACAAATTTTCACAGTCCTCTGGCAGCTGTGGTGGTTCATTTACCAGAAGTATGTATTAAGCATTAACTCTGGAAATGTATACTCCATTCTGATCAACCCAAGCCTCCTAGAGCACAATATACATCAGCATGACTCCCCCTCCAATATCATAGAATTGTAAAGTTGGAAGGTACCTCAAGGGTCATCTAGTCCACTCCTGCAAATCTGACCATAAAACCTTCATCTCCTCGTTATTCGATTTAACAGCATTGAACATTGTTGTGCTTATAGATCTGCTATCCTAGAGAACAAAAAAGAAGGACTCAAATGTGAGTTTCTTCTTCCAAATGGAACCTCTGACATGTCAAGCTATTTCCTGTTTAGCCATGGGAAACAAAAAGAGGCGGGGAATAGGAAATTTCTTGGTGTGGAGCTTTCCCATTGCACTGGGTATGATCTGGCAATGGGAAATTGGCAAAACCTCTCAGACTTTTACCATATTTTTCGCCCCATAGGGCACACCGGCCCATAGGATGCACCTAGTTTTTTTTTGGGGGGGGCGAATAAAGGGGAAAGAAATTATTTTTTTTTCCCAGGTGCGGGGCTGGGGCAGGGGAAGACTGAGCTTCCCCCGACCCCAGCCCCCAGAACAGGCTGCTACCCGCTAGCCGTGGGAGAGCTGCGCAAAGCCTGAAGCTTGGGGCATGCTGAGCTCAGCGCGCCCCACGCTTCTGGGTGCAGGCAAGCTCTCCGCTAGCCGTGGGAGAGCTGCGCAAAGCCCAAAGCTTGGGGCATGCTGAGCTCAGCGCGCCCCAAGCTTCTGGGTGCAGGCAAGCTCTCCGCTAGCCGTGGGAGAGCTGTGCAAAGCCCAAAGCTTGGGGCATGCTGAGCTCAGTGCGCCCCAAGCTTCTGGGTGCAGGCAAGCTCTCCGCTAGCCGTGGGAGAGCTGCGCAAAGCCCAAAGCTTGGAGCATGCTGAGCTCAGTGCGCCCCAAGCTTCTGGGTGCAGGCAAGCTCTCCGCTAGCCGTGGGAGAGCTGCGCAAAGCCCAAAGCTTGGAGCATGCTGAGCTCAGTGCGCCCCAAGCTTCTGGGTGCAGGCAAGCTCTCCGCTAGCCGTGGGAGAGCTGCGCAAAGCCCAAAGCTTGGAGCATGCTGAGCTCAGTGCGCCCCAAGCTTCTGGGTGCAGGCAAGCTCTCCGCTAGCCGTGGGAGAGCTGTGCGACTTCGTGCAGCTCTCCCACAGCTAGTGGAGAGCTTCCTGAAGCCTGAAGTGCGAGAGGGGTCGGTGCCCACTGAGCCCTCTCGCTCTCCAGGCTTCAGCGAAAGCCTGCATTCGCCCCGTAGGACGCACACACATTTCCCCTTCATTTTTGGAGGGGAAAAAGTGCGTCCTATAGGGCGAAAAATACGGTACATAATTGGCAAGACACAACATAGGTTAAAACAAAGTTTGAAAAGGACATGAGCCTTTCATCACATTGGACAGTCCTCCAGTTGGGTGTCCTCATGTGCAGGATGGTGCTATTTTAAAACCTGGCCTCGATTTTCCAATGTTAGGTGTTTTTGAAGGCAAAGAATGCCAGACAGCTGGTGCAGCAGTAGTCGTCCAGGAAAGTCTTCATGGAAGACCATGAGAGGATTAGAATGGAGGGAGTTAACATAGAAAAGAGGAACTAATTCAGGTGCTCGATGTAGCATGGAGGACGAAGGTGCATGAATGGACATCCTCCTAGTATGAACTTAGATGTAGAGTATGCTTCTATAATAAAGTGTCACTCTTCACCAGGGGTAGGGAGTCTTGGGCCTGGCCACTGAATATGGCTCTCTAGTCTTTTCTGTGTGGCCCTCACAACTGTCCTCAGGCCACTATCCTCACCAGAACTGCTTTGCGCTGTCCTCGAATGTTTTTTGCCTGGGAGGAATGTGTCCCTGTTTCATTCAGGTAAATGTTTCATTCATCACTCTGCCCACTTTTGCCTCTGACCCTGCCCACAACTGGCATGTCACCCAGAAAGGAATGTGGCCCCCAAGCTGTAGAAGGCTCCCTGGCCTTCCTCTGAATCAGCATTTTGTGTGAGACAAATGAATACCTGTCACCAGCAATACCTACTGCATTCTGTCTAGTGGCATGCGGAGCTTCTCACCAAAGCCCAGCTCTTCTGTAGTCCTAAAGTCAAGGTGGGTTGAGGAAGTCTCCAGGTTTCCCTCACTGCCTGGATAGTAAGCTTTTCAGAATCGGGCATGATTCTCTTTGTACCTCCCTGTTCTCTTCACCTTGCAGCTGATGGCTAGGCATGGAATTAGCTGACCTAGGAGGTTTTCTTGTCTCCTGAGATTTTATTATTCTAAATTTAACCTGGGATTATTGCACAGTTACTCCACATTATTAAGCAGTGTGACAGAAAATTGGTTTTACAATTATAATAATAACTTAGATATATTACACACCTTACCTTTCATCCCTAAAGGAGGTCCAAAGTGCTTCCCCCACCTGTCCCCATTGCTGATGCCTTTCCAGGGCACCCATAAAAAAAATATCCTCCAGCACCAAGATGCAATTTAAATTCCCCACAAGTACACATAAGGACACCACATTTGGGGGTATTGTCAGAAATTAAAATGGCAGTGCCAAGACCCTCTGTGAATGACCCAGTACCACCAAATGGTATTAATTTGGGATTAATTGGTAATTACCGTATTTTTTGCACCATAACACTCACTTTTTTCCTCCTAAAAAGTAAGGGGGAAAGTCTGTGCGTGTTATGGAGGGAATGCCTACGGGTGGCATGCCTACAGATTTTCCTCCTCTAAAAACTACGTACGTGTTATGGTCGGGTGCGTGTTATAGAGCGAAAAATACGGTAATTTGGCATTAAAGGGAACCTTGCCAAGGTGTCAGGGACTGGGCAGAGGAAGAATGGTGGAGATTGCCTCCCCATTCTGACCCTTCCAGGGTAGAGGAAGAGGAAGACAGTGTAGATTTACAACAGTGGTTTGCAGGAGTTCAGAGTTCAGAGACGGATGAGGGGGAAAGCTGGGAAATAATGGGAGAGGAGGAGGCAGAAGCAGAGTGACAGCTGACTGACATGCTGTCATTAGAAAGCATCCTAAACACTACATCTCCCAGAACCCAGCGAGTCTTGAAAGTAGGAAAGCAAAGAGCTCAAAGACAGAGGGCACATAGCAGCACCCATAGATGTGACGAATGAGGAAGTAGGAGAGACCGGGGGGGGGGGGGTGAGATTCATTTGGAACAGCACCTTTATCCAAGAGGCTGGGTTCTATAGCCTCTCTCTGTAACAGGACCTCCTCTATTCTAGGCTTTATTCTGGGGGTGAGGGGCTTGAACTGTGTAGCCCTTAATAAAACCCATCTCCCCTCCCCCCCAGCTCCTTCAGTTTAAGTCAAATTACTACTCTGTCCTTTTACTTAGGGGACTATCAGAAAGTAAGGGGGCAGCTGCCTTGCCCCAAGCACTGAGCTAGGGGTTCAGAATGAATGTTCCAAAGCAGAATCTGTATAAGTCCTTTGCTCCACTGAAGTTGATAGAAGCTTTGGCATGCATTGAAGTGGGAACCAAATTTCAATTTGGCATTGGTGTGATGGCCTGGGAGTCTGATTCAGAGGCTGAACCAGAGGAATCCCAGCCTGCACAGGAGTCCCCACCTCCAGGGCCGGCTGAGCCGGAGCAGGGCCTTCAATCTGAAGCGCCTGCACCTGTGCCGGATCCTCAGGAGCAGACACCAGCTGAATCCACTCTGGCTCTGGAGGTGATTGAGGACCCATTGCCTACAGGTGCGCCTCTCCCAGCCCTGTTAGGGGAAGGTGAGCCTCCCCCTGGGTCCAGTAACCCACCAGCCTCTCCTGAGCTGCAGAGCCTGGGTTCTCTCAGGAGGAGAGCTTGCCTCCAGGCCAGGAGAGGCGGGTCACCTGTGGGCCGGGACCGCCCCTGGCCTCAGAGAAGATAAAGGCCAGTCAGCCCAGTCCCAGGTTGTGGGAGCAACGACATTGGAAACCTGTTTCTGCCAGCACCCAGAACTGTTCTTCCGGAGTTCCTGACCACGCCCGGCTTCCTGCTTTGGACCCCGCTTCGCCCTTGGTGGACAGTCTCCAGACCCTCAACCCAGGACCGGACTCTAGCCACGCCTCTCAGTAACCCCCCCCCCCGGGTCCAGCACAATTGGTATTTGAAGCTGCACTGAGCACTAAATAGACACCAACCATTAGTGCACATTACAATTTCCTAATAATCCTCTGCCAAGCCATACTGTGAGGACAGCATGAAACAAGTGTCTCATGGCCATTGTGTCCATAGTATTCTGTGTCTCACTCGCAGGATCATCACCTTGTGGTGAGTGGGCTTGCACGTTCCTATAAGTGGTCCTATTTAGGATTCACTCTGCTTACCCTGAAAAGAGGGAGGGGCTAGAAAAGATGTCCTAAACATAGTCTGCTTCTCTCCCCCCCCCCCCGACTGGATCACCACTCAGTGGTTGTAAAAGACAATTGTAATTTGGAACATGGAATATACGCACTTTGTTGAATAACACAGATAATGAGCATCCCGAACGCAGGACTGTAATCATTGCCAGAGAGTTGTGATGCTTTAATATTGATATTGCAGCACTTCAAGAAACTTGAAAAGTAGGAGAGGAACAATTGAAGGAAGAAAAAGGAGGCTATACATTCTTCTGGGAAGATGTACCTGAACAAGAATGATGAATACATGGAGTAGGCTTTGCTATAAAAAAAATTGATCTTGTGAAGCTCTTGTCAGAAGTCCCTACTGGAATTAATGAGCAACATTCAACCCTTCAAATAAAACTCACCAAAAACTAGCAGGTGACTATTCTAAGTTTTTATGCACCTACCCTGGGTGCCAATGAAGACATTAAAGAAAAATATTATTCTCAGCTGGATGCCATCCTATCAGAGACACCTAAGGAGATTATCCTCCTGGGTGATTTTAACGCAAGAGTTGCATGAGATTTCAATCCGTGGCCAGAAACTATTGCGAAAGAAGGAATTGGCAACAGCAACCAGAACAGAATTTTACTTTTGACTATATGTGCAGCACACAACCTTGTTATTACCAGCACACTCTTAAAAAAAAATAAAAATCAAAAATCATGGAAGCACCCTAAGTTGAAATACTGGCACCTCTTAAATGATATAATAGTCCAAGCTAAAATTGGTGTGATGTGCTCCTTACCAGAGCCATGACAACTGCCGACGAGTGCTGGACATATCACCAATTAACACATTCCACAATGGCTATTAACATTATACCTCAACACAGGCTTCAAGGAAGGAAACCAAGGTGTAAAATGAACACTCAAGCCCTTCAAGATTCTATTAAGTGGGCTTGCTTCCAAATGACTCTTAAGGACCACCTGCTTTCGGGGTTCCCTGATAGCATCAAGGAACACTGGACCAAGCTAAAATATCCATTACCACGACCAGTGAACAAACTATTGGATACCAACCAAGAAACAGCAGGACTGGTTTGATGAGAATGATAGTGAGATAGAATGCTTTATCAACAAGAAAAGATCTGGCAAAGAAATAGAAACTGCATCACTAAGAAAAATAACCTACGCTAAGGCCGAGTTTCAAAGAAGAACCAGAGAACTAAAGAACACCTGGTGGATAAAAAAGCTCAAGGGATCCAGCACTTAGCCAACACTTACAATACATGGGACTTCTTTAAAGCCACAAAGACAATTTATGGGCCAGTATATTATGGTATAAGCCTCCCACAGATGGTACCACACTTCCATTACCCTGGAAAGAACATTACCAGCATCTCCTTAACCGCAACTCCCAGGAGCTGCCAGGGTCCTCTCGCAAATCCCACGAAAACAAATTAGAGATGAGCTTGCAGTATCTCCAGATTTGGGAGAGTTGTGTACAGCTATTAACCAAATGAAAAACAACAAAGCCAGTGAACCTGATGGGATACTTGCCAAAGTCTTCAAAGTGGTCAGAAATGAACTTACAGACAGTGGTGGAGTATGTCCACACTGCCCAGGAGCGAGTTGCTCACAGGGGCGGAACGAGCCACCCATGGCAGACACTCGGTGCGCCACCCACCCACGACTCCCAAGCCTTCCCCCAAGCTGTCAAAATGAAGGAGGAAGAGGGGAATGCTGCTGCCAAAGCAGCACAGTGAGGGCACCTGGGGCGGTCCGCCCCCACTGCCCCGCTTCCTATGCCCCTGCTTACAGAACAATTTCACAAGCACATAAAAAAAAATCTGGGAGAGAGAGGAGATCTCAGCAGACTTTAGGGTTGCCAAAATTATCAATCTTTATTAAAAAGGTGATAGAACAGATTGCAGAAACTACTGTATTGAGGCATCTCTTTATTAGCTGGGCTGGAAAAATTCTTGGAAGGATCTTAGCAAACCATCTTCTAACTATATCTGAGGATACCCTTCCTGACTCACAAAATGATTTTCAGCCTAGGGGGACAGTTGACATGATTTTCACTGCTCAACAGCTTCAAGAAAAATCCAGAGAGCAAAACTAACCCCTGTGTATGGGGTTGACCTGGCCAAGACCTTCGACACTGCAAATTGTACTGCCTTGTGGACTGTTCTTCTGAAAATTGGCTGCCCAGATAAATTTGTGAACATCCTTCAGCTCCTCCACAATAATATTGCAGCAACAATCGCAGGTAACAATGGCTCTCAAAGTGAATCATTCACAGTGGAAATAGTCGTTAAACAAGGATGTGTTATCACCCCAACTCTATTTATTATTTTCATTGCCATTATCCTACACTTTGTCAAAGGGAAACTCCCCACTGAGGTAGAAATCATATATTGAACAGATGGAAAGCTCTTCAATCTGAGCAGGCTGAAAGCAAAGAGTAAGGTACCATAACCTCCGTCATGGAGCTTCAATATGCTGATGACAACATAGTGTGTGCACACTCAGAGGATGACCTCCAAACCATCCTAAATATCTTCACAGAATCTTATGGAAAGCTCTGCCTATCGCACAACATCCAAAAAACCAAAGTGCTGCACCAACAAGCACAAAAAACCCTTTGCAGCACCACAAATCCAGCTTAATGGTGTAACATTGGAAAATGTCAATAATTTTTCCTACCTAGGCAATTATCTTTCCACAAGGGCTGACATTGATGCCAAAATTCAACATCGCCTGAGCTTTCTCCCGATTGAAGCGTGCAGTGTTTGAGGACCGGGACATTTGCAGGGAAACAAAAATATTTTTAGTTTTTAATTTTTAATAATTTTTAATTTTTATAATTTATACCCCATCCATCTGGCTGGGTTTCCCCAGCCACTCTGGGCTGCTTCCAACAGAACACTAAAAACAGAATAAAACTTCAGACATCAAAAACTTCAAACATTAAAAACTTCCCTAAAATGCTCGTTTACAAAGCTATTGTACTACCAACCTTACTGTGCACTTGTGAAACATGGACCACTTATAAACGCCATTTCCTACTCTTCCAAAGATTCCATCAGTGGTGTCTCCAAAAAAATTACATATCACCTGGGAAGGCAGGCAACCTAATGTCAGATTACTGGAAGAAGCAATGATTCTTTGACATCAACTTTGTTGGACTGGTCATGTTGTTTGGATGCCTGATTTTCGTCTTCCAAAGCAACTACTCTTCTCCCAACTCAAGTATGGAAAGTGAAATACTGGTGGACAACAAAAGAGGTTTTAAGATGCCCTCAAGGCAAACCTTTAAAAATATAGTATAAACACCAACAACTGGGAAACACTGGACTGTGAGCGCTCCAGTTGGAGAACAGCCTCTACAAAGGTGTCATGGGCTTTGAAGAAGCACAAACTGAGGACAAATGGAAGAAATGAGCTAAGAGGAAGGCACATTTGGCAAATCCTCACCATAATCAACTCCTGCCTGGTAACTTTTGTTCCCACTATGGAAGGACGTGCGGGTCCAGAATTGGCCTCCACAGTCACTTACGGACACACTGTTAAGACCATATTCATGGAAGACAATCTATGAGTGATTGCCAAATAAGAAGAAGGTATTCTGTGTGAAGAGAAAGCAGACCTGGTTCACACAACATGGTAAATCATAGTTTGGCTTACCAAGACTGCACGGGTATGCAGGCTCCTGGAGGGTTGCTCACAGCTGCTTTGCTCCTTCTCTGTCTCTTATACCCCTATATGACACTGAGCTAGGACAAGATTTGACTCACTGCATTCACCAAACTGGGATTTATGGTTAAACTCAGTGCTCACTAACCATGAGCTGTAACCTTGGTTTGTTCTGACTCAACCAGGTTGTGAATCTATATTATGAGTCTGTTTTACACCTTTTTTTGTCCTGATCTTCCATGCCTATTTATGTGGAAATCTAACTGCATTTTGGTCCTTTAGGTTGTCTCAGGAAGTGGTGGAATGTATCTCCATGATGCCTGGGGCTGGTGTGCATGTGGGGGGGGGCTCCTGCACCAGGGGTGGGGCGAGGGATGGAGGACAAACAGAGCCCACTGCACCTGCTCAGCTCCCCCCACCACCACCACTGGGGTGACACCAGCCCCAAACAGCATGGCTGTTGAACCCTTCTCGCACTGCCTTCCATGAATTGAAATCTTGCAAGGCCACTTGGGAACGACAGTGTGGGATGCAGCAACCGTGCACTCTTCAATCCAAGCCTCATATGAGGAGGGTTTAACAGCTCTGCCACTCAGGGTTGGTGTAGCCCCAGCGGCGGTGGGTGCTGGGTGGGTGAGGTGGGCTTAGTTTGTACTCCAGCCCCCTTCTTTCCCCCTCACAAGGCTGGGATCGAAGGATACCTAGCTGTTGCCTCCCCCATGCTGCCCCACCCCCAATGGCCTTGCAAGGCTGGGATCCAGGGAAGGCGGTGCAAGAAGGCACAACAACAATGGCTGTGCTGACTGGAAGCCCAGTCAGCCCACATGACATTTGTCAGGCATGAAGCTGGCACCCCCAGCATGGCCTGGTGCTCCTGTGAGCATCGATTCCCCCAACGCCAGGAGAGGAGCACTGGGCAGGGCTGTGCTGGGGGCACCTATTTTGTGCCCTCTCAAAAATCCATGCCTGGGGCCACAGCCCCTCTAGCACCTCCCACACTATGCCCCCTGGTCTCATGGATCCTTACACTCCACCAGTGTGTATTGTGTGAATGTGTTTGCTGTTTTAATCCAGTTTCAGAAATAAAAGCACAAACCAGTATCTGTTGGTTTCTATCCAACATCTCTCATTCCTTCTTTCATGGCAGGCTTCTATTTCTGGTTGTTTGTCCAAACCCAACATGAATTAAAGACTCTTCCAAATACAGGATTCTACATTTTCTGGGCTAACGTCAACCTGGATATGTAACATTTTTCTCTTTTCCTTTTTTTATTCCTTAGGTATATTTATCTACCTAATCCTGAACAAGAGCTCAGTGCAAACTTAAACATTTACTTAACTAGGGCATTTAGTTGGCCCAACTGAGGGATTTCAGCATTCTGTATATTCTCTTAAGGTACTATAGCACAGAGATGCTTGCCTTATGTCTGGGGTGGGTGAACATGTTGCCCTAGGGCCACAGTTAGCTCAGTTTCATGCAGTCCTCAGCATCATTTGGCTCTCTGGATGCTACAGGGGCAACATTTGCTCTCGGACCACCCTTTTGAGGATCCTTTCCTCCTTCACTCTGCACACACACATGCATGTGTGTTGAGAGAGAGAGAGAGAGAGAGAGAGAGCTATGCAATGATGCAAACTGCTGAACTGTTGGAAACTCATTGCATAGCAGATTTGTATTCTATTGTGTGAAAGAAAAGTTGCCAGCAAACTGCTTATGCATTCCCTTGCAAACAAGAGGCTGCTGGTGCAGAACACTTTGCCAATGCAATGAGTAATTGACTTTAACTTATTGCCACACTGGATATAACCCTCTGGCTGTGCTCGCTATCAACTGTTCCCCACCCATCTTACTTTTCCCATTGGTAAACGGCATTTCACGTAGAAATAATTCCCCCATCCCAGCTCTACATCATATCCTTCCCCTCAATTGTCCCCCCCCCTTAAATATAACATTCTCCCCCTCACACACACAGTGGAGTGTAGAGTAAGAGACCCTTTCCACCCCTTTTTATTCCTTCAGAACCAGCTGCCAGGCCATTTGGGTCCATCTCATTTCTCAGCCTCCTTGAAGCAGTTTGACACTCAGTGCATCACACAACCCAGCAGGCGCTGATAGGTGGGAGGAACTGCAGAACTGATGCAGCAGGTGGTGACTGAGAGAAGGGAAGAGTGCTCCGCCTGCCTGCCATTCACCTTCTTCTCTCCCTTGCTCCACCTGCAATACTGCCATAGAGATTGCAGCTCATACCAGATGTCTGATACCTGCAGCAGCAACAAGTGAACATCTGGAAGGTTATATGGCATTGCCACATGTCATTAAGAAACCTGTGAGCCCCATGCAGTTGATGGATATGCTGATGAAATAGAGGCTGTGTGTAAAATGAAGGCTGCAATAGAGACAATGGGCAGCTCCCTAAGAACTGGATTCTGCCTCCTGGGAAAATTGACTTGGAGAGCAACTTGTGTTTGTGTATGTGTGTACACTCTCCTTGCATAGGGTGTTTTGTCTTCTACAGTTCAGTTGGAATGCAGAAAAGTGACATCATCATGTGCTTTTAGTGTAGACAATATTTCACACATGAAAAGGGGGCATACTTGCACCATCCCTATTTTCATAACAAGGATCCTCCCCCTTATTACACCTTGCTGGAAGCTGTACTGCCTTGTATTTATTCAACTTGTAGGGACTTTGTGGAGGGGGCTGAACTCGTTCAATTCTCATCAACAAAATTCCAAGTAGGTATTCTCTAAAGGAATAAACAGGGATAAGAGACCAGAAAACCAGAGACAATTGGTGTGTATTTGATTACAAGCACGTGGACACACTGAACTTAACATGCTGTTTCAAAGGAATGTCTAGGAATTGTATCCTGATAGAGTCAAAATATAGACCATAGCTTCAAGGCAGAAAACACAGTTGGTTGTTGTTTGAGCTATACTTATTTTCTAGCACACCACTCCCCCAGTACTAAAGCTTTTGAAGATCTGGTTCCTTCAGGAATATAGTAGCTTTCCTATATAAACTTTCCTCTCCCTTTTTTAAAAAGTCACCAATTTCGATCCTTTTCCTTTAATGCTTATGGAGTGCAAATCAGCAATAGTACAGGAAGTAACCCTGCTTCCAGTATTGCGAAAGTAGTGGAATCAGTGTTCAAAACTCCCATTGTTCTAGGCACATTTTGCGACAGGAAATTTCATTAAGACGAGCAGTTTCTGAGCTCTGGACACAGTACTGTGTCTAAGATTTCAGATTAAAACTGCAAAGTGGAAGGAAAGGAGGACCTTTTTCTGCCTCCCCACTTTCAGCTATTCTCTGAAGACCCTCTTAAGAATATTAGGGGGAGGGGTGGAACTAGACCATGTGAAAAATTAACATAATATTTTAGCTGCAGTTCATTCCGTTGTTGCGCCCATAACCTAGGTTTGAGGTGTCATTTAGCTCTTAGCTTTCATATCTCAGTTTCTAACACTTACTGGAATACTGAAAAGTGTTTGATGTGTATATTAACATTTAATAAACCAGTTTAAGCTTGGTTTTTCCTGTTTCCTATGGAGTTCCAGTAGGAGCTCTATAGTTATCTCCCCACCTCAAAAGAGAACAGTGTTGCGTTCATTTTGCTGCTATTAACATGAAACTTCATACAATCAGAAATTGGGAAGTGGTGATCTTGGGCAAGGACTCCTTGTGTGGACCATATTTTTGTGGTGTTTCCACCACAGTAAGTGACAGGTTTCAAGGCTGGTGTAAAATGGACCACATTGAGACCAGACAACAGCTGCAGCATCAGGAATGATTTAGATTTCTTCACTTGGCAACTGTTGATATGCAGATTGAAGCAAAATGCAGCCAACCAAGCTGTATTTGAAGCAACTGTGTACACTATTGCTATGGGGAGGAAAACGTAAGTCACTATATATTCCCCATTGTGATATTTATGAAGAACCCAGGAAGAAATTAATTGCAAATTTGCTAGTCAGCTTGTCTCGTTTCGGATGACGTATCTAGAGTAAGCTTATCTTTACTTGCCAATCCAGTGAAGGATGTGACGTTTAGAGGTGCCAAAGTTGCAGTGCTTGCACAAAAGCCAAAGAAGGGAAATAGATTAGATTAAAGCTAATGCAATGAACTGCAAAGATCTGTGGAAACTTAACATCCGGCCCCTCATAGTACCATGACCAATTTCCTTTAGGTAATTAGCAATTGTGGCTGACATGGAGACATTAGAACTCTTGAGCCCTTTAATACAATTTCATTTAAACTATTGGTACACACTAATTGTTTTATGACTTTTGGTCCTTGGCTATTATTTCAAGATGGCCATGTTTTCTGGTGAAACAACAAAACTAAGAAAATGTTTTTTTGTTTTGTTTTTTGAGATAGAGATTCAAAGATGCATTTAGCCAGATCAGTTTCTCTGCACGTGATTAAGCAAGTGAGAACATGTCTTCTGGTCCCTTCCAACAATTCTGTGATTCTAGCTAGATGTTGAGAGCTGTTTTACTTCAAATGCCACTCAACAAGCTAATAGATAACACAGAGAGAGATTTATATACACTTCCAAACAGACTCATAGAATTATAGAGTGGGAAGGGACCCAGAGGGCCATCTAGTCCAATCTCCGGCAATGCAGGAATCTCAACAGGCCGTCCCCCATCCAATTTGAAACCATATCGGACCCTGCTTAGCTTTGCGAATGTGGTAGTAGTTTTATTGCTGCATTACAAGGAGTGGGAACCTGGGTAGCTGTGCAGCTGTTCTCTGAGACAGTCAGAAAGGAAATGGTCCCTTGCAGTTCAATTGCACCTAAAGGAGGCAACCCACTGATTTCTTCTAACAGTAGGGAGAGTGCAGCTAGCCACAAGTCAGAAAAGCAGAGTGAAAGGGGGAGCCTTCAGATCCAATCTGCAGGGTCCCAGTTTTTAGGCTTGTTCAGAGAATAAACCCATGCCTTCCACACTCTGGCCAGGTTCTAGCTGGCCTCGTCCTTGTTCCGCTCCTGGGAAAACTTCTTTATCACCAAGACCACTGAACTACCTGTGGATTTTCATCCACAAAACGCCATTTGTGTTGTGCAATTATGAAATTCTCCAGGTCCCATTCAGAGGGTCTCAAGTGACCTTGGCTTATCCCCACACGAGCCACCAAAATGTGGTAAGAATTACCGTATTTTTCGCTCTGTAGGACGCACTCAACCATAAGACGCACCTTGTTTTAGAGCGGGAGAACAAGAAAAAAAATTCTCCCCCTCTCTGCGCATTGCCCCTTCAGTGAAGTGTCAGGAGAAATGGAGCCCCTTCCATTTCTCCTCCCACTTAGCTGAAGGGGCACCTACCTTTCAAGAAAAGGAACTTGAAGCCTCCGGAGTGCAGTGGGACCTCCCGCTGTGCTCCGGAGGCTTCAGGTGGCTATCCCTGAAGCCTTCGGAGCGTAATGCGAGTTCCTGCTGCGCTCCGGAGGCTTCGTGTTGCTTTTGCTGAAGCCAGGAGAGCGAGAGGGGTCAGTGCGCACCAACCCCTCTCACTCTCCAGGCTTCAGCAAAAGCAACGCGAAGCCTCCGGAGTGTGGAGGGAGCGCTCCCTCTGCGCTTCAGAGGATTCTTGTTGCTATCGCTGAAGCCAAGGAGCCTGCATTCGCTCCATAGGATGCACACACATTTCCCCTTAATTTTTGGAGGGGAAAAGTGTGTCCTATAGAGTGAAAAATACGCTATTAAGATGTTCTATCCATGGACACTTACGCAATCCAATGAATTCTTGAATGCTGGTTGAGGATGAGGATTTTCTGACAGAGATCTGATGATCCTTCCAAGGCCCCAGTCTTATGGTTGAGTGGTGAAATGTGTTGTGCTCTCAACTTGATCCCAAGTATTGCAAATGCTCCACCTTGTTACTCCCAGGAGATGCAGACTATGGCACAGGTTGGACAATGGCTGGGGATGGTGGTGGGAGACTCATGGTGAAGATGGCCAAGCATATAATTTTGTCTCTGTTGCATTACAGTGAAGGCAATGTGTAAGGTTTACTTTGCTGCCTACAACGTATCCTCAAGTAGCAATCTGGCAGAGTTTTTCAGAGTGGTGAGAGGTTTATTAACACCTAAATGGGAGGATGGGGTGTAGCAGCCCACAGAGGCTCACTGTGGCAAATTTGCTCAACAGTTTGGAAATGAAATCACTCATCCCTGTAACAATTTAGATGCCATGGATTTGACAGTTCCTGTTGAAGGTGTTTAGTGTGGTTTCATGATACCAGTTTTTAACTCATGAAGTCAGAGGAGAAAGACAAGGTGCTTGGAAAACTTGGTCCAACCACATGCTCTCATGATCATTTACCTATTGTGAATCATTCAAGGAGGGTGCTGGCGAGATTGCTGCTGTGTATGGTAAAACATAATTTCACAAGAGGATTGTGCTTACCACCTTAATAGTGGTGGAAGTGTGTCTCCTGCTCAAAAAGCCAACCTGGGCCTAGAGGTTTATGTCAATCATCACCAAGTTGTAAATACACCTTTGTCAAGGAAAGGCAAAACTTGAAAAAAGACAGGTCGTGACTTTGGGACTGAGTTGGCTTTGGTCCCCTTTATCAGTAAAGAAACAGGGAGTGCGTAACTCTGTTCCTCTTGCTTGATCTCTCAGCAACCTTTGAGACCCTTGACCATAATATCCTCCTAGACTGGCTCAGTGAGTTGTAAATTGATGCCCTGCTTCCCAGTGGTTCCATTCCTACTTAGAAGGAGTTGTTTTGGAGAGTAGCATTGGGCAACAATTAATGCCCACCCCCCGGTGCCATGAGGTGCCTCAATATACCACCTTGTTTCCAGTGCTGTTTAAAGAAGCCGTTGTATTCAGTCATTAGGAAATTTGGGACATGGTATCAATATGCTGGTGACAGCTAGCTCTATATCACTATTATATCTGAGTCAGATGAGGCTGTGGAAGTTCAAATCTTATAAAAAACAGTCTTCACCTGCCATCAGGAGGAAGTCATCTATGGAGGGAGTTCTAAGGTCTGGGCCCTTTAAAGGGCCTCCCCCAAAGATCTCAGAACAGCTTTGTATGGGAGAATATGGACTTTCAAATAGCCTGGTCACAAGCCATATAGGGCTTACCCATCTCATGTCCAGGATGGAAATCAATCCATGGAACACAATTTGTATTTGCTAGTATTGTTGCTTTCAGTCTGCGAACAATATGGAGTTGATTAAACAACCTCCCATTTGAGTTGTGGTTCCTTTGAAGGGAAATGAATGGGGCAGAATAGCATAATGACAACATAGGTTGCATAATTAATCACCTAAAAACATAAATTTCACAGTAAACAGATACAGTGGTACCTCGAATTACAAACACCTCAGGTTACAAATGCTTCAGGTTACAAACTCCGCTAACCTGGAAGAGTTACCTCGAGTTGAGAACTTTGCCCCAGGATGAGAATGGAAATCGTGTGCCGGTGGCGCAGCTGCAGCAAAAGGCCCCATTAGCGAAAGCACACCTCCAGTTAAGAACAGTTTCATGTTAAGAACGGACCCCCAGAACGAATTAAGTTGGTAACCAGAGGTTCCACTGTAAAGTGAAAATTACAGTGGTGCCTCGCAAGACGAAAAGAATCCGTTCTGTGATTCTCTTCGTCTAGCGGTTTTTTCGTCTTGCGAAGCAAGCCCATTGACGGATTAGCGGATTAGTGCTATTAGCGCTATTAGCGGCTTTTAGCGGCTTATCTGCTGATCGGATTAGCTGATAGCTTAGAGGCTTGGAAAGGGGGGGGGGAGGAAAAAAACCCAGCAGGAACTCGCAAGACATTGTCGCCTTGTGAAGCAAGCCCATAGGAAATTCGTTTTGCGAAGCACCTCCAAAACGGAAAACTCTTTCGTCTAGCGGGTTTTCCGTCTTGCGAGGCATTCGTCTTGCGGGGCACCACTGTAACTGCAATGGAATGGAAGCAATACTGTATGCCATGTATATAGAGCTGAAGCAATGCCTTCTTACTTCCCTACTCCCAGCTCTGTATACAGCTGACCTAAAGTTGCCATACATCTTGGAAAACATGTCCTCTTTTGGGGGACCAACATTCCCATATGTGTGGATTTTTACATTTTAAAGAAAATGTCCAGGTTTTTTGGGGGGTAGGGGGGTGGGTTCAGGCTCTGGCACCTCTGGCTTGGGCTGCTCTGCATACTGCGGCTGGGAAGTGGGGAAAGAGGTGCAAGGGCACAGCGGTTCCACACATCTATGTACCTCTTTCTCCAGCTTCGGCTCGAGATATGGCAACCCTAGCTGACCATTATGGTCAACCATCAGAACTGCAGTTTGGGACATCTCCTTGAACAGTGTGGTGTTCACCTGCCCCCCATGAGGCAGTAGTGGAGAATGTGTTACCAGCCCCCGGGAAGGCGCAAAAGGGGTGGGGCACCACAGCTCAACTGTAGCACGCCCCACTGGAAGCTCCACAATTCAGGCCCAGGAGCCAGCGCCAGTGGCGTAGCGTGGGGGTGCAGGGGGGCCGGCCACACCGGGCGCAACATCTGGGGGTTAGGGTTAGGGGGCGCAAATCCACGGGTTAGGGGGCGCAAATTACTTGCCTTGCCCCGGGTGCTGACAACCCATGCTACGCCACTGGCCAGCGCACTGCCAGCCAAGGCTTGCATGGCTGCCTCTGTGTGCACTGGGCGTTGCAGCGACACATCACCATTCCTGTGGCTGCCTGCTCCCATACAGCAGCCTTGGCTGGGGAGTCAGTGGCAGCTCTGGGGCAGGAGGGAGCCAAGGACACTTCCTGGCACAGCAGCAACCCGGCAAGCACTGTGGTGCCAGCCATGGGGGCAGGCAGTGAGAGGGGGCTTCACCCCAGCAGGAAAGGGCCTGGCTGGCTGTCCACTCTTGACTTGCAGCCCATCCAGCCAACCATGCACCGCACTTTGCAGTGCCAGAAAATGGAGCCACCTTCCTCCCACCCTTAAGACTCCTATGGCCTAGTTGCACCCTTCTGAATGTTTGCCCAGGGTGACGCCCCACACACTACACCTCTGCTACCAGGCCATTGTATCCTCCTAGGTAGGAAGGACTATAGGCAGCTTCCTGTTTGGAATGGGATCTTATGTGAACTATGCCTCTCCTTGCCAGCCTTGCTCTGATGCAGTTGGGGAAGGCTGGTTCCTTTTGAGCATCAGTGTAGTATTTCTAAATCAGGATGTCTTCTGTCACATCTTTCCTGATTGTTCCTGGGGTTAGATTAACTGCCTGACAGGTGTGAACTTTTAAAAACACATTGCATTTGAGTAGGAGGTCAGCAGTGTAAAGGTTCTGCAATCTTTTATATATTTATACTAGACTGCTCAATAGAAACTCCCCCCCTCCTTTTGAACTTTAAAAAAACACCACTGCCTTTTTGGGACACAAAAATTGCTTTCCCAATTGTAGTCAAGCTTTGAACTTAATCGTCACAAACATAAGGCTCTGTGTAAGCGGCTGGAATCTCAAAGGAAGGAAGATAACCTCTGATTTACCAAGAAGTTGAGAGCAAAATAATTTAGCAGTGACTACCTCCCATAACAGTGACTTTGTAATTAAGGCATAAATCTGGAGCGGCATTGCCTTAACAGTGCATTATACATACGAACAAGGTGTTGCTGTGGGAACGATAAATTTTCCTGAATCTGTTCACGTTCCACACCGAGTCTTCCGACATTCCCTCTAGACACTTCAGGGGAAGCTAGATCTTTTTGCCTATCATGAGTTTTAAACCCATGGGAGACAGTTTAGTAGAATAAACAATTGCAGCGAGGAGGGAGGGCGGATTGAAAGACCAGGAGAGAAGGGAGGGATAAACATTAGAATGGGCATGTAGAAACTCTGCCATGGTACTCAAGCATTGCAGGAATTAATACTGTGGGTTGGGATGCTTGTATGTCAGGATGCACCTCATCCATCTCCTGGAGCAAAACCCTCACATGAATAGTCTGAAGAATAGTCAGCATAGTTTACCCATTCGTCTTTTTCTTGGCCCCCTTAGAACAGGGGTCACCAACCTTTTTGGGCCAGTTGACATTGGAATTTTGAGAAGGCATGATGGGGTGCGACACAACTCAAAACGTCAGTTGTTGAAGGGTGTATATGAAAGGCTGGTTAGGGAAGAGCAAACAGTCTTGCATGGAAGGGGTATTATACCTTTTGTACCCTGTCCATAACACAGGTTGGACCAATTCCAGCACCAGTAACTTCCCCACATGCTAAATACAGGTGGACCAAAGACATGAGAAATTTGAGGAGCCAGGGGACATCTCCTTCCTCCAAGGAGAAAGGGCAAGAGCAGGTGTTGGAAGAAATCAGAAAGACAAAGTGTTTCACCCCCCCCCCATAAGTAAGAAGGGAGGGAGGGAGGGAGGGATGAGCTAAAGCTGCTGTGGGAATGTATGCAATTGGGGAAGTAATGTTTTCTGTTTGTCCTGAATCTTCCAACACACAGTTTATTTGGATGTCCTGAGGTTCTAGTATTGTGAGAGAGGAAGAAAAACTATTGATCCGCTTTATCTATCCCATGCAAAGTTTTATATGCCTCTAGCACGTCTCTGAGCCCCATGTTGGGCAAAAGATTCTTGCATGGCAGGGGGTTGGGCTAGATGACCCTTATGGTGTCTTCCAACTCTACATTCATTCCTCTCATTCAGCTTTTATCTAAACTTAAAAAGTCCCAAATGTTGTAAACTATGCTCATGGGAGAGTTGTTCCATCCCTTTGATTGTATTGGTTGAATGAGGGGGATGAGGGTTGTGGGTGGCTTTCCTGGGAGCTGACACCACAGTTTCCAGGTGACACTTGTGCTGTTTTGCAAGCAGTGCACCTGGAGAGACTTTCAGTAGACAGCTGCCTCTTTATTTCCCCTGTCCCTGTGCCATTTGTGTGTGTGTCATTCTTCCTTGTTTCTTTTGTTTGTATGTGTGTGTGTGTGTGTGTTCTCAAATCAGATGCTATTAAGGAAGAAGGGTCCAGGTTGTGCCGTCTGGAGCATCCCTTGGCTCCGAAGCAAGTGCAGCTTTTAGTGCGCCTGTCGCCATTATGATTAGTATTCTGCTGTTAGGATGAAAAAAGGCTGCCAAGACAGAGCCCGAGGCATTCTGCCAGAGATGATTGACTGAATCATTTTCAGCACCTCGCAGTTACAGACCCGCTAAGTTTATATTACAGCGCTGATAATCCACCCACCCACTGAGTGGTTAATTTATTTTTAAAAGGGGTGCCAGAGCTTTAAGTCTGCCTGGGAGGCAGGTTTGCTAACCTGGACAAGGCTTTTACTTAATCCCAGGTGTGCTGTGGTTGCTCCTGGCGACTCATTTTTGCAGAAGGGCAGTCTGCACATGTCCATAGATCCTCTTCTCGTACTTGCTTAATGTGCTTAGAAGGTGAGAAGGTGAGCTCCACTTCACTAGAAGTGATACTTCCACTCCATTGATGTACTGGGGCTCCTAGCTCAGTGATTTGCATCTACAAGGTCCCAGGTGTAATCCCCGACATTTCCAGGCAGGGCTGAGAAAGACTTCTGCCTGAAATCCAGTCATTGTGAGCAATCCTGAGCTGGAGAGACCTGATTCAATATTGATATGACATTTACTGGCGCTTCAAGTTTCATGACTCTGAATTACAGAAGGGATTTTTTGTGTGCATTGGAGTGGGTGGGGGGGGAGTGCAATAAAATTCTAGCTGAACCAAAGATTGGACGAAAGATTGCTAACTCATAGCCCTTCCGATGTTGTGGGACTACAGTTCCCATCACTCCCTGACTGTTGGCCATTCTGGCTGGGGTAGGCAGGGTTGGAGTTCAGCAATACTGATGATCCTGATTTGGGATGAGGCAGCTTTGTATGAGAAATTCTCTTGTGCCCAGTGCCACCTTCTGCGACCGACAGCAAGCAGCTCTCTTGAGCAGAGAAAGGCCTTTTCCTGGTTGTGATCCACAGAATCAGGGACTGGGTGTGAGTGTGCAGCTGTGATTCTTGCATTGCTGTGGCTTGGACTAGAAATCCCTTTCCAATCCTACAATCCTGTTGTTCTGTTATTCTAATAGCTTGATGACAGAGCATCTGCTGTGCATGCAGAAGGTGTGAGGTTCAATCCCCAGTACCTCCAGGGAAGGCTGAGAGAAAATCCTTGTCTGAAATCCTGGAGTGCTGCAGCCAGTCGGTATTGGCAGTGCTGGGTTGGACATACCTATGGGCTGATTCAGTGTAATGTGGCTTCATTTGACTACCGAAGATGAGGCAAGGGGGCAAGATGTGGTATAAACGGGATAAACTAAGTGACAATGCACATTTCAGTGATCACAAGTCATGGGTCACTAAGAGGTTCTCTGTGTGTGTGTGTGTGTGTGTGCGCGCGCGCGTGCGTGCGTGTGTGTGTCACCACTTTCCCTAGGAAGACCTGCTGTTTACTGCTGAATCAGATTTTCTGTGGGTTGACATTCATTCAAATCCAGCAGTACAGTGGTACCTCGGGTTACCGACACTTCAGGTTACAGACTCCACTAACTGAGAAATAGTACCTTGGGTTAAGAACTTCGCTTCAAGATGAGAACGGAAATTGTGCTCCGGCGGTACGGTGGCAGCGGGAGGCCCCATTAGCTAAACTGGCTAAGAACAGTTTCAGGTTAAGAACGGACCTCCGGAATGAATTAAGTTCTTAACCTGAGGTACCACTGTATACAGCTGGTTTTCCTAGGACCTTTTAGATCTGTGTCTGAAATCCTACAAGAAATAGGTAAAATAACCAAACAGGTGTTGGAACCCCCCCCCCCAAATTGGCCCTATTGAATATTTTCCAAGCCAGTAATGCTTGCTCACTCTATAAAGAACTTAAAATCCATGTGCTCTCAGCAGCCAGAAACATCATATCTACACACTCATATCAGGAGTAAACATGGACCACTGGTACCAAATTGTATGGGAAACAGATATATTAGAAAAGCTAACCAACAGATGGAAACAGACCCGGGGACAAATACAGGAGGACTCCTTCACCTTGGTATGGCTCCCCTTTATTATATATACAGCCCAAAATGACAATAACAGGGATCCACCAACACATATGGATCAATATGGCTAACCTGGCCTAACTACTCATCCCCCTTCCAAACACGCAAGCAAATCTCACTGCAGTTAAGTGAAGGCAATCATCCACGCCCTGCCCTCCAACCTTCTCTCACTGCCAATGTAAACCAACAAATTAATAGAAAGAGAACCTGCCCAAGTGACACTGACACAAAAACCTCACACATTTACCAATTTTGAAAAAAAGGAAGAATAATATGTACGTTTACCATCCACGACTCTCTCCCCCCCACCTCTCTTCCCCTACAACCCTATACTGCTTAGAACACTGTCTTACATTGAACATAACTAAGAGACTCTGTGATCTGGAAAAAGAAAAGAAAAAGAAGAGAAACATTGCATGTTCTTTTGTAATTCAAGAAAATCTTTAATAAAAATTATAAGAAAGAAAGAAAGAAACTCTACTATTTACATGCCTCTAATTAAAAAAGCCATTGCTGACCCCATATCAAAACACATCATGCTGAAGCTAGCTGAGCTGTTTTTGAATTGCTGCAGTGCAATTTCCTCATTGTCACTTTTCGGAATGTAACCTCATTGGACAAAGGGGTGGATGTTAATATGATTAACATTTGTAGCAGTGTGAGCTGGGAGAAAAGGTAATTAAATACCATGCTTTGTGGCTTCCGCTAATCACTGTCATGGGTCATGATCTCCTCCTCCTCTCCCTCAAATTAATGTTTTTATGTTGGTGCATTATGGGATGGCAAGTGGGGGAAGCTACTGCCTTAAGCAGGGAATCAGGAACACAGGAAGCTGTCGTAGGCCAGGTGAAACTATTTTATTGATAGGTGTCTACTCAGACTGGTTGTTCTACCTGATCCTGTTAGCAGGTGATAGCAACAGTGGTCCATGTGGTTCAGTGTTGTCTGCAGTGACTGGCAGCAGGGACTGAGACTAGGATTAAAGCATATTTCCAATTTAGGATGCTTCCAGACTTTCCCTATTTCAGGTGAAATACCAGAAAATTCAGTTTGCTCAGGTGGAGTGGATTTAGTGGTCTTGCACAACATCAGTGGCGTAGCGTGGGTTGTCAGCACCCGGGGCAAGGCAAGTAATTTGCGCCCCCTAACCTGTGGATTTGCACCCCCTAACCCATGGATTTGCGCCCCCTAACCCTAACCCCCCAGATGTTGCGTTCGGTGCGGCCGCCCCCCCTGCACCCCCCACGCTACGCCACTGGTTATCCCACTTCCCACTGAATTTTCCCATCACTTTCCTTACTGCTTTTGGGTAAGCAAGTTTGTGGCAAAGAGTTTCAAATCCAGGATTTTGCAGACTTGGAAAAGGTACAAACAAGGGCAATCAAAACTATCATGTAAAAAGATAGTTTGACACAACTTGGTCTCCTTTTTCTCTTTTATTGAAGAAGAACAAGGTAATTTAATGCCATCATCGTCACAGAGTTTTCTGTGGACATGATTGAAAATGTCTAGTAAACAACATTGGTAGCTGGGTGCCGATTGGAGCCAACATGACAGTGATGGCAGAATGAGAATTGGAGTGGCTGTTTGTTCTGTGGTATTATGGCATTGGACAAAGCCTTAGTGCAACTTTTGATTTTGTTTCGTATAGTGGTTAGTGAAATGTATTGTTATGATTTGCTTTAATATCAAATAAATGTGCAATTTTATTTTGCTTTTAAGTGCAATAAAAAATTATCATGGATGTGGAGTAACTCCCCTGTAAGGAAAGATTGCAGCATTTTGGGTGTTTTAGTTTACATACCGATAAGAGGCGGCATGATAGACGTCTACAAAGGCATGCCTTGCAGGGAAAGTGGATGGATATTTCCCCCCACCTCCGTCTCTCATAACACCAGAACTCCTGGACATCAAGTGAAGCTGCCGGAAGATTCAGGACAGGTAAAAAAAGTCCTGTACTTCATGCAGTGCCCAATTGAGCTATGGAACATGTCCCACAGGAGGTAAATTAATGGAGGGCCTTCTGGTGGTTCCCTCGCTGCGAGAAGCCAAGTTACAGGGAACCAGGCAGAGGGCCTTCTCAGTAGTGGTACCCGCCCCGTGGAACGCCCTCCCACCAGATGTCAAAGAGAACAACTACCACCAAACTTTTAGAAGACATCTGAAGGCAGCCCTGTTTAGGGAAGCTTTTAATGTTTAACGGACTATTGTATTTTAATGTTTTGTTGGAAGCCGCCCAGAGTGGTTGAGGAAACCTGGCCAGATGGGCGGGGTATGAATAAATTATTATTATTATTATTATTATTATTATTATTATTATTAAGCTATCAATGACTACTAGCCACAAAGGCTATGCTCTGCATCTGGTTGGCCTCTGTGAAAACAGGACACTGGACTAGAGGGGTCTCTGGCATGATCCAGCGAACTCTTTTTACATCTTTACCAACCTTATTTGTGGAATCTGAATTAGGATCTATGCAACTGAATCCCTAGCCCCCCCCCCTCTGCAATTGGTGACACCGCCAGTCATCATCCTCTGTTTGGCTCTGTCTAGCACAGAGGTTTTCAACCTTTTTGAGTCCACAGCTCCCTTAGCCAACTACATTATTTCTGTGGCACACCTGTGGGCAGTGCTCTTTTTTCCTAAAAAAAATGTTTAGGGGTAGTCTCATTTTGACTCAAGAAAATCACCATTTTATAGTTCAAATTGGGGAAAATAAATACAGTACAGTGGTACCTTGGGTTACAGACGCTTCAGGTTACAGACTCTGCTAACCAAGAAATAGTACCTCGGGTTAAGAACTTTGCTTCAGGATGAGAACAGATATTGCGCGGCGGCAGCAGGAGGCCCCATTAGCTAAAGTGGTGCTTCAGATTAAGAACAGTTTTAGGTTAAGAACGGATCTCTGGAACGAATTAAGTACTTAACCCGAGGTACCACTGTAAATGGACAGAAGTACAAAGATTCACAAAATGTTTAAGGGTATGCGTATCCCTGCGTCCCCACAGAAAAAAAGCACTGCTTGTGGGGCTCAGGAGCCCAGTTAGATCACACCTTACCTGCAGGCTCTCACCCTTTTTCAACCCCCCCCCCCTTGTGGCTTGTTCCCTCGGCTCCCTCTCCTCTCCCCTCTCCTTGGGAGTCCTCTGGCCAGTCACTGCTGCCGCCCCTGGTCTCTGAACTGCCCCCCAACCCTGTCCCAAAGAGAGGGGCTTCCCAGAGGCACCATTCTCTTGTGGAGCTTATAACCAGCAGGGCTGCTGCAACAAACAGCTGTGCAAGCCTTTGGGAGGCAGAGACAGGAGAGGGCATCCGAGGAGGAGGGAAGGAAGGAAGGAGGGACAGAGACCAGTGTTGCCTGCAGCACCCATGACCATCATTCAAGGCACCCCAGGGTGCCATGGCACACTGGCTGAAAACCACTGGTCTAGCAGTTTGGGAATGAAATGTCTCATTCACAGTTGTTTTAAATTTCTGTTGACCTCAAGTGCTCAGCAGGGGACGCTGGTGGCGCTGTGGGTTAAACCACAGAGCCTAGGACTTGCTGATCAGCAGTTCGAATCCCCGTGATGGGGTGAGCTCCCGTTGCTCGGTCCCTGCTCCTGCCAACCTAGCAGTTCGAAAGCACATCAGAGTGCAAGTAGATAAATAGGTACCGTTCTGGCGGGAAGGTAAACGGCGTTTCTGTGCGCTGCTCTGGTTCGCCGGAAGCGGCTGAGTCATGCTGGCCACATGACCTGGAAGCTGTACACCGGCTCCCTCGGCCAATAAAGCGAGATGAGTGCCGCAACCCCAGAGTCGGTCACGACTGGACCTAATGGTCAGGGGTCCCTTTATCTTTACCTTTACAAGTGCTCAGTAAAATCTGTCACAATATTTCTACAATTTCAGTTATTTTTATTTACTTGAGGGGGAGCCTCACCCTGGTTACATAGGTGACAGTGTGAACCCTCCCACCCCGTCTGGAAGCCTGCGCTAGGAGCCTTCTTTATCCTTCACACGTGCCAGCATCGTTACTCACGGGATGGATGCAGAAAGCAGCTTCCAGGAACACCTGATCTCGGACGAGAAGATTTCAGGGCAGGTGCATTTTGGGTTGCTAGGAGACGGCGGGGGGAGCAAAGGACGCTGCCTCTAGCGCCAAAAAAAAAGCCTTGAATCCTTGGACTGGGTGACGGGGCGGAGTCGCGGCTGCAAGGAACCGACGGGGCGAGTCGGCGCTGCAGAAGGCGCCGATCCACTGGATCCGCCTTGGGGTTTTACAGGGAACCCGATCGGAAGCAAATCGTGCTGCCCAGAAGAGCAGCCGCGGGCCAGCAAGCGCTGCGAGGCCGGCAGCCGTCGGCGCGGGGAGAGGTTTTCATAGTGACCCCCATTATCACGCCACAACTTTCCCTGCCGGGGGGCGGGCGGCACAGGGGAATGACGCCCCGGCGCGGAGAAGGGAATCGGGCCGGGGCTGCTGCTGATTTCAAGGAGGCATCTGCCGTCGCAGCGTTTCCGGGCCCAGATCAGGGCTGGAGGGAACCGATCCGAGCATTGCCCCTTCTCCAAACGGCAGTGGC
This sequence comes from Podarcis vaucheri, assembly GCF_965113315.1. Classification (NCBI taxonomy): domain Eukaryota; kingdom Metazoa; phylum Chordata; class Lepidosauria; order Squamata; family Lacertidae; genus Podarcis; species Podarcis vaucheri. The sequence continues at coordinate 45,132,391 of NC_138758.1, read as the reverse complement.
TACGCCACTGCTCCCACCACAAGTCTTCAGGACAGCCATCCGAAGGCTGGCGCGGGGAGAAGGTCTCTCCCGCCTTGGAGAGGTTTCCGCTTCCTCGAGGGGGGCCGGCCAAATGCGCGCCCCCAAATGTTGCGCCCGGTGCGGCCAGCACCCCTGGCACCCCCCACGCTACGCCACTGCACAACATACCCATTCTCCACACCCCATGCCAAAAAAATGGACTTTTTGTGATAAGGAAAGTCATAGTGAAATGTACTAGAAAGTGTGGGTTGACATTTGCTTGACGTTGCTTGACCTCTGCATAGTTTAATCAGAATGAATGCTCAACATGAATGAATGCTACATTGTTTTTAACACTTGATTGGAAGCCGCCCAGAGTGGCTGGGGAAACTCAGCCAGATGGGCGGGATATAAATAATAAATTATTAAATTATTATAAACAGCCAGTGTAAACCAACCTCTCTGTAAAGAAAGAAGGATGTGTCTAATAGACAAGCTGTTTGGAAGACCAGTGATTTACGTCACCTGCCAGTGTTGGGTGTAAAGGGATGACTCACCCCCACAAGCTTTTTGCTTTCTTGAAGGGTCCTATTCCTGAGACACTACCTGGCTGAGTGTGTGAGTGTGCTCCCCCCCCAAAAAAAAAAAACCCAACACTCGGCCTTTGCCTCAGTTTCATTCAAAAGAATTGGAGCTGTGATCTGTTAAAAAAAGAATATTTTTTTGAAATTTTCCATGTTTCCAAATACAGTACAAACTACATGGTGGAGTCCAAACTTATGATTAGAACAGCACCAAAATAAGGGAAGGGGTTGTTAAAGAAAAGAAAACACAGGAAAACAAAGTAAAAACCTAATTATGCCAGGTGTATTCAAGAAACGAAGAAAGGAAGTTGCATGAATTAGCAAGCTATTACTATAGGCACACACTAAGAGGGCTGAGGCCACAAATATTTTGGCATTAAGTCATATCAGAACCACTTACGACGTGATTCCGGAGGTTTAATAGCATTGCTTTTGATACATTGTACAGGCATTGAGTGGGTATCAAGTGCTAATAAACGACTCTTTTACTATCACACCTCTATTCATTCTGCTCACACACTTTGGACAACAGAGCCCTGAGAAGTAAACAAAGAAGTGTAACGTTAGTGTCCCACTGTTTTGAGTCAAACTGCCACTAGGAGGAAGGTGACCAGATATTTGGGTATAAGATTTTGCCTAGTGACTATTTGGCAAGATACTAAGGAATTATTATTATAACTGAAATGTAACTGACATTAATTAAGATCATGGAACGCAGTGATATAAGATCGGAAATGCACCCAAACCATCATGCAGGGAGCCACTTTAACTAAAATGTATTAATTGGAAGTTGCTTGGCATTCTGATAATTGTATAATTTGGGAATTGTTATTTTTGTAATTTGGCAGTTGTTGGGGTATGTTGGAAAACTAATAATAATAATAATAATAATAATAATAATAATAATAATAAATATTTAGATAATAAAGCTAGCTCTGGAGTCAAAGGGATAATTTGCTGCAGTGTTGGCAGGATTTCTGGGAGCTATGAACTTGACTTGAGGAGACTTCCACTTTAGAATAAATATTGGGATTCCGAACTGTGATGCACTTGATGGGAGTGATGGCTTTGGATGTGGGATGGTGAGAGTCAGATTGTCACAATTTCTCAGTCTCTAGCCTATCTCAAGAGAGTGTTGCATTTTAAAGCGTGCAAGAGGGAAAACAGTACTTTAGTACCTCTGGTTAAGAACTTAATTCAATCCGGAGGTCTGTTCTTAACCTGAAAGCGTTCTTAACTTGAGGTACCACTTTAGTTAATGCGGCCTCCTGCTGCCGCCGCACCACTGGCACGCAATTTCTGTTCTCATCCTGAGGTAAAGTTCTTAACCTGGGGTATTACTTCCGAGTTAGCGGAGTTTGTAACCCAAAGTGTTTGTAACCTGAGGTGTTTGTAACCCAAGGTACCACTGTATTGCCTAATCAGTACTCATTACCAAAACAATCATGTCCAAACACTGACCTATTATAACTTTCCCAAACACACATTCTGTGTTTCCTCCTTCTCACACCTTCTTGTTCTCTTCCTCAGTAATTAGGTATATTTTCATTTCATGAGTGTAAGCCATGGGTAGGCAAACTAAGGCCTGGGGGCCAGATCTGGCCCAATCGCCTTCTAAATCTGACCCGTGGACGGTCCGGGAATCAGTGTCTTTTTACATGAGTAGAATGTGTGCTTTTATTTAAAATGCATCTCTGGGTTATTTGAGGGACATAGGAATTTGTTCATTCCCTCCCCCCCCCCCAAAAAAAAGGTCTGAGGGACAGTAACCGGCCCTGTGCTGAAAAAGTTTCCTGACCCCTGAAAAGCAGTCACACAAACCTTCCAACTCTCTGCCCATAGCAAGGAGGGCTGGCCATGAGACTTCTTTAGAATTCCAAAAACCCACACACATCCAGCAAGAAACTCTGCCTTTTCACAGTTGCTTGAGAATGGAAGTTAACAGAAGTAGTGCATTGTTCAAGGCATATGCAGCCCTCTACTGGCTGAAACCTCTAACTGCACCTCTGGTTCTACCGTGTTTCCAGCTGGAAGGACTGTGAGACATTTCTCTGTCTTCCACAATCTCTGCAAAGCCATTTAGTGCAGCAGCCTTTCACCTTTTCAGACCCAACTTTAGCCCAAACATGTGTTTTGGAAAGTCACTTCTTAATGGTTTCTTAGAATCCAGGTAGTGCTGCCACTAACCTTTGATGAATAAACAAGACTACAGGTGACTTTCATTTTATTTGGACTGATTTCATTTCTTACACGATGGCTAAAGAACACGGTTATCACCCACCTTGATCAAACACATGCATGTCTATGGAGCAGAATTCTAAAGTGAAAACCTTTTGGGTTCAACTCCTTGCCTTTTTTAAATTCATATTGTTCTGGAGAAAGGGGGAGGACTGCTTTGGGGATGCTGTTATTTTCTGTATATGTTTGTATTTGTCCACTGTGTTCCTGAAAATCAATAAATATATTTGAAAGCACCCATGCATATACATGCACAACTTAGATCTGTCCTTGAGTGAGAGATTTAGGATGATTGTGCAAGGAAAAACACATAGTTTTAAACCTGTTTCTGTGTGGGGTGAATATGTGATGCTGGATGGGAGGAGCTGCAGCTCACATAAGAACAGGGTGCCGTGACAATTTGCAGGCCCAGAATTTCAGGGAAGGGTCCACAACTCAGTGGCATTCTCTAGCTGAAGGCCCTTTGGGATCTACTGCTAATCAAAGAAGGGAATACTCAGGTAGATGGAGCAAAATGCATATGGCAGCTTTGATTATGTGTGTTGTGGGGAGGAGGAATCGCTTTCAAGGAAGGGAGGGAATATGGTGGCAGAAAGAAAATGGGTGGTCCACTGCTTGTTTTCACCCCACACCCTTTGATCCCACCACTGCTTTGGTATGCAGCCCCGCCAGCAAAGGGGGGGGTATTCCTAATCTACATACATCTTACGCACACACCTCTTTTCATTACCCCAACCCCTCAATTGCACATAAATTCTATTCAGAAATGATTTGATTTCTCTCTTTCCCCCCACACTCCACCCCCAAATTCATATGCAGATGGAGCTTTTGGGTGTTTCTATTCTTCGACTTCTTGCCCTTTTTCGAAATCTGGGTTGCGATTGACGGCAAGCCAGGAAGGCCAGCTTCTGAGCATGTATGCATGTTGAATGTGTTCAGTTCTGGGCACCACAGTTTAAGAAGGATATTGACAAGCTGCAATATTTGCAGAGGAGGGTGACCAGGGGATAAAGGGTCTGGAAACAAAGCCTTATGAGGAACGATTAAGGGAGTTGGGTTTGTTTAGCCTGGACAGGAGGAGACTGAGAGATGACATGATAGTCACATATCTCATGGGCTGTTACGTGGAAGATGGAGCAAGCTTGTTTTCTGCTTCTCCAGAGTGGATGACCCATATCTATGGATTCAGATTACAAGAAAGAAAGAACTGTTCGACGTTGGAACAGACTAGTTTTTGAACAGAGTTTGGTGGCCACGTGCCAGGGATTCTTTAGCTATGACTCCTAAATTGCAGGGGGTTGGACTAGATGACTCTTGGTATCCCTTCCAACTCTTGTGATTCTATGAATACCGAAAGGAATTAATGTGCATCTCATGCATGTTTGAATCTCTGACATCCTCTCTGAAAACTGCAGCCTGCATTGATCCCTCTTCCATTATCTAGGTTGCGATAATTTATGAGGGTCATACTTTTCAGTGGGGTGTGTTTTGTTTCATCCCCGTCACACACCGGGCCTACGAGCAGAGTGAAATGGTAGTGCAGATTTCCACTGCACCTGCCTTGACTGATGCATCTTGCATCTGTGTCCAGCATGTGCTTTGCAACAACATTCATCAGAGGCATAAATCTCCCTTGTCACTGCTACTGTCTCTCCCAGAGCTGCTGTTGCAGAGTCAGCTTTCCATGGATGTTGGAGCTGTCACTTTGTACAAAAATCTATTTGCCAAGAGTTTCAGTGTCCACAGTGCACTGTTGCCATTCTTCTCACGGGCATAGCCAGGATTTTTTTGTTGGGGGGGCAGGGCTTTTGTTGGGGGAGGGGGGCAGAACCTCAGTTTGCTATGTATTTTTATTTATTTTTGTTGATTTGGGGGGACAGCTGCCCCTCCCTGCCCGCCCTTGGCTATGCCCATGATTCTGAATGTACATGGAGTTGCCTTACTCTGAAGGTGCACATTTCATACATTCTGCTGTTTTGTTTAAAGAATAATAGAATCTGTAGCACGAAGACAGCATCTGATCAGTCTGTGGTGCTGGTGGAAGAGGGCTAAACCTTCCCTGCCTTTACCACACACACACACACACACACACACACACACACACACCATTTTCCTGAAATCACCACACCTCCCAAGCAGCAATAGCCCCATGGGACAAAACATCCAGTTATTCTGCTGTCAGGTTTTGCTTGGTCCTAGATGTTGAACTGCCTAACTTGGTAGTGCCATAGCCTTCCTGCCAATCATTCTCCAGGGTCTCACAAAGAGATTCCGCTTTCTATCTAGGATCCTTTTCAAGGGAGATGTCAGAGACTGACCCCTTCATTTATACATGTGATGAATGTTCTAGATCTCTCAGAAAGTGTTAGAGACCCTCATTCATTAGAGGGAGTGAATGGCCATCTGTCAGAGGCTCTTTAGCTATGATTCCTGCATTGCAGGGTGTTGGACTGAATGATCCTTAGGGGACTTTCCAACTCAACCGTTCTGTGGATCCTTCCCATATTCATCCATAGCAAAACTTTGCAAATGAACTGGTTTGCAAGTGCTGGTTTCGTTTAGCTGAGATAACCATTCTGGGTTCTCTTGGAGGGAAGAAGAGTGTGTATTTTTGTTGTTGCCATTTTTTCTGTCTTGAGCTCATAAGGAAGGTTTTCCCACCGCCTTGCTTTCCCTTTCTGTATAAACTGTCAGCACTGTGTCTTGTCTGGCTTACCAGATTGCAGATCAACAGGGTTATATTCAGTGTGGCACCTTTCATATCAGTTGCTGCTGCAAAGTGCCTGAAGCAAAGAATCTGAAGGGAAAGCAGGAGTGGTGGGAGAGAAGATTTGTCACACACATTCAGTGTGGGAAAGAGATTCAGGGTACTGTAGACTTCGGGTAAACTGATGGCATGAGTAGCAGATCAGACACACCAAGTATATAAGAGCCATAATGACTGAAACTAAATGCTGCTTGCATTGAAACAATTTGGGCGGGGGGAACTTTGGCTATCTGATTGCTATAGCATTGGTGGAACTGTTATGTCCTGTTGAATTCTGAACCTTGAAGAAGTAGCTACTGTTTTCTAGAACTAGTTATGAAACACCAGCTATCTTCTTCTTTTTCTTTTTTGGCGATCACTCATAGCCGAGTAAGATTGTCTTCCATAAACATGGTTTTACCAATGAGTCCGTAAGTGACTGTGGAGGCCAACTCTGGATCCACACATCCTTCCACAGTGGGGACATTGGTTTCCGGGCAGGAGTTGATCACAGTGTGGATTTGCCAAGCGTGCTTTCCTCTTAGCACATTTCTCCCTTGCGTCCTGAGTTTGAGTGTCTTCAAAGCCCACAACACCTTTGGTAAAGGCTGTTCTCCAACTGGAGCGCTCGCAGGCCAGTGTTTCCCAGTTGTCAGTGTTTATACTACATTTTTTTAGATTTGCCTTGAGACAGTCTTTAAACCTCTTTTGTTGACTACCAACACTACACTTTCCATTTTTAAGTTCAGAATAGAGTAGTTGCTTTGATAATCAGACATTGATAATGCCTTACATTCTTACCCGGAGGGTGACGATCAACTTTGCTTGGGCCGAAAAGAGACTTGAGATGTCCCAGGCTTGCAGTGCAGTGGCAGAGATGGAGTCTAGTGATGTGGTGGATGTTTTGTTCTTATAGGGGTTGTTATACCCACAGTTTTTTTCCCACTGGAACTTGCTGGAACTCAGGGAGGTGTTCATGGTGAGTTCTGGCACTTTTCCCCCCTAGAAAAATAGCACTGGGTACACCTAAAGCATTTGAAAAGAGGGCAGTGACTTTGGGTAGTGGAGGATGACAGAGGCTATGCTTGATTTAGGCTGCTTATAGCATTATATCTTAGCAAATTTAAACAATAACAATAAATGTTGGGGAAAATACACAGTAAGTCCATTCATTCATTCACTCACTCACTCACTCACTCATTGTGAATAAATAGTGATATGAATTCCTTCTCCCCACCAGCACTACTCAATATCTCTAAGCCTCCTGGATCTCATTCAGGACACTGCCTGTTAATATGCTTTAGGAAGCCCACAAGCAGGGCATAAAGGCAATAGCCCTTCTGTACTTTCTCTTTTCTATTCCACCCATACCAAACCTGCAAATCCCCAGTTCAGTGGCATTCTGCTTCCAGGTGGATATAAAGAGAGTAGAGCTGAAAGAACATATAGCAATTAAAAAAGGGCAAGACACCGACTCATGGTACAATGAAATCCAATTAAAAAAACAAACCCGCCACAGCAACAAAAACCAGGAAAAAAAGGTGTGCATATATTTTTTTAAAAAACTTCCAGATGTCTCTCTCTCTTTTTTCTTCTCCCCCTAATGCCTCAACAAATGAAATGGATTTGTAAAAATGTTACATGAAAAAAACAAACAAAAAATGAGGCACTACACTTCTGTAAAACAAGAAAATCCTTAATAAAATATTTAAAAAAAAAAAACTTCCAGATAGCAAAGTCCACAAAACTACCAGCAAAAGCTGCTGCTGCTGCTGCTTCTTCTTCTTCTTCTTCTTCTTCTTCTTCTTCTTCTTCTTCTTCTTCTTCAGAAAAGCATATATAATATAAATGTACCCCAATATGCTAAAGGCATATTGACATATCGACTCAGGGAGAAATGAGTCCAAGATGGATGGAATTTTCTAAAAGGAGAAATATTGAAGGCCCTGATGTAGACCATTCCAAAAAGAAACAAACGTGAGAGGCATCTAAGGAAACTACTGTGGCTGCATAAGGAGCTCAGAGATGAGCTGAGAGTTAAGTAGGGCATGTACAAGAAATGGAAGAAAGTGGAAATCACAAAAGAGGCATACACATGGGTAGCCAATGGTTGCAGTGATAGGGTCAGGTGGACTAAAGCTCAGTATGAGCTCAGGCTTACAAGAGAGCATAAAAATAAAAATAAATAAATGTTTCTTTGGCTATGCCCAAAGTAAGAGGAAGAACAAGCAAGTGGTAGGTACTCTGTATGGGAAAAAGAGAGAAATGCTACTGGGTGATAGAGAAAAGGTGGAACTACTCAACACCTACTTTGCCTCTGTCTTCACCCAAAAGGGAAGCACTTCCAAACCTGGTGATAACAGAATAATGGATATAAGGATGGAGCTGCAGCCCAAGATAGAAAAAGAGCTAGTAAGGGAACATCTAGCTATATTAAATGAATTCAAATCTTCAGGGCCTGATAATCTGCATCCAAGGATACTAAAGGAGCTTGCGGGTGTAATTTCAGAGCCTTGTCTATGAGCTTTGAGAATTACTGAAGAACAGGTGAGGTCCCTACATACTGGAGGTGGGCAAATGTTGTCCCCATATTTTTTAAAAAGGCAGGGGGATAAGACCCAGGTAACTACTGACCGGTGAGCTTGACATTGGAAAGGTCCTAGAACAGAAAACTGAACAGTAGGGCTGTGAACATTTAGAAATGGATGCAGTGATTACTAAGACCTAGTATGGGTTTCTCAAAAATAAGTCCTGCCAGACTAATCTCCTTTTTTATGGAGTTACATGGTGGATCAGAGAAATGCTACGAAAAATAGTTATCTTGATCTCAGTAAGGCTTTAGACAAAGTCTCCCGTGATATTCTCATGAGAAAGCTGGTGAAATGTGGGTGGAATGTGGTTAGGTGGACTTGTAGCTGGCTGGAGGACTGAACCCTAAGAGTACTCATTGATGGTTCACCGTCATCCTTGAAAGAAGTGACAAGTGGGGTGCCACAGGGTTCTGTCCTCGGCCCATTGTTGTTCAATGTCTTTATGAAGAAATTGAGGGGATGCTCATCAAATTTGCAGATGACACCAAACTGGGAGGGATGGCTAATGTTGAGGAAGGCAGAATCAGAATTCAAAATGACCTTAACAGATTGGAAATCCGGGTCCAAGCTATCAAAATGAGTTTCAATAGGGGCAAATATAAGGTTCTGCACTTAGGCAGGAAGAACCAGATGCACAAATACAAGATGGGGGACACCTGGCTTACTAGTAGTAGATGTGAAAATAATCTAGGGGTCTTGGTGGACCACATGCTCAACATGAGTCAATAGTGTGATGCAGCAGCAAAATAGCTAATGCTATTCTAGCCTGCATCAACAGAAGACTATGTTGGATATTAGTGAGTATATTTTCCAATTCACAAGGTGTCCAGCACACTCCTCACTCTGCACAGCATTGCAAGGCCTTTTGGAGACAATCACCGATGCAATAAACTCACTTCACACCCATGGTTCAGGCAGTAAAGTTTATTGCTGGTTTGCAGCTTAATGGTTCTGTACATCATTAGCCCATAAATTAGTCACTAGCATGCTGCTGGGACAGTCCGCTTCTGAAGATGGTTCTCTCCCTCCCAGCAGAGAGAGCAAAGAGAGAAAAGAACATGCTCAATTCTTTCTCTCAGTCTCTTATCCAGGCCATAAGAACTCTGCGCATGAACATTACCTCATGCTTCTGACCTTGAAGCTACCTGCTTCTAGATAGTTTACATGACATGTGCAGATAAGGAATGACTACTGGTTTCAGTTTCATATATATCAACTGTCTAGTGTCCAGATTAAGGGAAGTCATCGTCCCACTCTATTCTGCCTTGGTCAGACCACACCAAGAGTGGTACCTTGAGTGCCTGGAGTGTGCATGCATGTGTGTGTGATGTTGGCAGGCCCACAGCATGCTGATGTCATTTGCACACATCGTGTTAGTGTGCCAACGTGACATGTGCAAACCCCACAGTGTGCACATGCCACCAAGTGGAATCGGGGGTGTGTGTGTCAGCCCCTTCATTTAAAATTTGTGGGTGCCTGGAGATCCAGGGCCATGCATGGTTGCTGCCTGTGAAGCACACCTGGAATACTGTGTCCAGTTCTGGCCACCAGAATTTAGGAAGGATGTTAACAAACTGGAATGTATGTAGAGGAGGGCAGCTAAGATCAAGGGTTCAGAAGCCAATCCTTATAATTGAAGGAGCTAGATTATTTAGCCTGGAAAAGAGGAGACTGAGAGGAGATATGATAGCCATCTTCAACTATCTGAACGGCTGTCACATGGAAGATGCTGCCGCAAGGTTGTTTTCTCCTGCTCTGGAGGGTAGGACTCCAGCCCATGGCTGCAAGTTACAAGAAAGGAGATTCTGACTAAACACCAGGAAGAACTTTCTGACAGTAAGAGCTGTTCAACAGTGGAATGGACTCCCCCAAGAGGTGGTTGACTCACCTTCCTTGGAGGATTTTAAGCAGAGGTTGGGTGGCCATCTGTCATGGAGGCTTTAGCTAAGATTCCTGCATTGCAGGGGGTTGGACTAGAAGGGACTGTCTCTTGGTGTCCCTTCCAACTCTAAAATTCTATGATTCTGTGATATGTGCTTAAATATGCGTTGGAGAGCTCCCTGATGGTGGTTATGCCACATGTGAACAGAACAGGAAGAACATAGGAAGGAAGTCAGGGCTCATCCAGACTTCCTTTGGGGCTGTTTCCAGGCACAGGTCCACACTTGAACATGCCATGTCATGTCCATGTGCTTCCCACCCTCCCCGTGAGCACTTTCCCCACAGAACTCACTCTCCACTGCTGAATCGAAGCAAATGCAAATCCGCAGAAAACCTGAACTGATGTTTGTTCTGACTCAGGAATAAAGAGTGGCTTTTCACAGAGGAACTGCCAGGGCAAGAAAATAAAAAGCTCTCAGACACAGTGCTTTAAAGCACAGACCTTTGCCTAGAAAGCGTTGGGCAAAAGGTAAGTGTTGTAGCTTGTGCAGAGTTTCATATTGGCTTCTGTATGTGCATTTTAAAGAAAGAATAAAAAGGAGGAACAATACAGCAGACCCCGAGGGATCTAATTAACAGCTCCTGTTTCTTGGAGGGGAAATCCAGGTTTGAAGCTGAATGGCGGTGTCACATCTCAAAGAGGCAGCGTCTGTCTGCCTTCCAGAGTACATCTGCAGAGCGTTCTGGGACGAGGTTGGCGGCAGCCATCCTCCCAGACAGCAGCCTTGCTGAACGTTCCTTTGCTGAGTGTAAGTGGCTCCTAAAAGCCAAGGCACCAGGCTGACTGCCTCGCGGCACTCCTTGGGCAGCCCTGTTAGTTACTTGCACCTTGTGGTGGAGAGCCAATAGTAAGGGGAACTCATTATTGCATCTGCAAAACCCAAACAATGCACTCGAGCAACTTGAAAGCACAATGTTTTCAGTCTATCTCCACCACCACCAACAGACAAAGAAGGTCTGGACAAGACAGAATGCCAATAGGCAAAGACTGGATCATGTAAAATAAATGTAGCATAAGTAGGAATGGTTTTGCTACTAGGCTTGCCACCTTCTGGTTTTAGGAGATTCAAAGCATTTTATGGTGAAGCTTAAACTGGAGAGGGGTGCCTCTCATTATGAGAGAATCAGCATTCATTGTTTAAAATGCTGCTGTTGTCCGGGTGCAGTCGTAGAGGTGAGGGCAATGTACTTGTAATCTGTCCTTCACTGCAAGTTGGGACAGTATTAGCCGCTCTAGAGTGTGTTTTAAAACAAAGAACATAGCAAATGGCTCATTCTACAACAAATCACAGGGAGGCAGTTGATTACCTGAAGAGTTGTATCACTGAGGTTTCCCTCTCTCCTTGCACACACACATAAACAGACAATTTCTCTCTCTTTTACACAAGTGCACCCTTCGCTTAATGTCTCCTACCACCTAACACTGTGCTCAGATTCTCTGCCCAGAGGGCACCCAGATCATTATTTTTGAGTTTTCTGATTTCTTTCTGCAGGGAGAATAATTTCATCAAGGACTTTCCCCAGTTGGCTGATGCGTTGATGGTGATCCCGTTACCAGTTGAGGAGCAATGTCGTGGTGTGCTCTCTGAGCCACTTCCAAACCTCCAGCTGCTCACAGGTAGGAGACTTGGACATAGTTGCAACTCACCCCAGAGTTCTAGGAGGAGGGTAGTTCTTATTAATGCCCAGTTGGGAAGGAAACAGTTTAAGCTGCTTGATGGAGTGGTCACTGCCACGTGAAAAGTGCAGGAGAGGCAGAGCCAAAGGCAGCTGGTCTTTCAGCAAAGCCAAATGCATAGCGTTCCTTCTTTCCCTCTGTTGCAGCCCGATGGAATAGCTGCTACAGACTGACAGCTGTACGTGAGCCGAGGGAAACTGGTCTATTGGCAGAGCCCTGTTTCTTCCCCTCTCCCTTTGCCCTTCCCACAGATGCCACAATTTTTGTGGCTGGAAATTACGTTTTTCTGGATAATTTCCAATTCTAATGCCATGTTAAGTGATGTTTCTTCTAAAACACACACCCTGTTGGTGCCAATAAGCATGGCTCTGTCTTCATCTTGCCTGCAGCCTGTTCATCGAAGAACCCCAGCAGTGACTATTGTTATGAGGCTGTGATCTCTGTTACTCCACTCTTCATAATCCCAAAGTTTGTGACAATGAAATAAGCCTGTGGGAGCGTAAGTAGACAGCTCTCTTCTCTGGCCACCTCCTGCCTCTTGTGCTCTGACTCCAAATTATGTCTTCACAGGTGATATCCGGTATGACGAAGCCATGGGCTACCCCATGGTGCAGCACTGGAGGGTCCGAAGCAACCTGTATAAAGTAAAGCTAAGCACCATTGCCCTCTCAGCAGGTGAGAACAGCCACATTACAGTGACGATTGCAAGCTGGGAGGCAGCTGTAGTTCTTTGCCAGAGACTTCTGCTGCAACTTGCAATGGTTGCAATGGTAACTTCTCAGTGGCAGTGTTTGAAACTCCCATTGTTCTAGGAGCATTTTGCGAGAGGGTATTTCATTAGTGCGAGAGGTTTCTGAGCTCTGGGTGCAGAACTGTGCTTAAGATTTCAGGTTAAAACTACAGAGTAGAAGGAAAAGAGGACCTTTTTCCGCCTCGCCACTCTCTGAAGACTGGAGAAGAGACCCTCGTAATAATATTAGGGGGGTGGGCAGGGGAAGGACTAGACCATGTGAAAAATGAACATAATATTTTGGCTGCAGTTCATTCATTTTCACCTTTGTATTCTTGTTGTAAAAACGTGCACCTAGACATTCCATTGCTGCACCCATAGTGTAGGTTTAAGGTCCCATTTAGCTCCTATCTTTCATGTCTCAGCTTCTAACATTGCTCAGTGGTGATACATGTGTCACACGCATCCATCAACTAGCTTCCTAAAAGACTAGCAAAACACATGCCTGGCTATTGATCAGGGATGGGCATTCCAGCAGTTTCTGTACACATCTGCAAGGGAAGCAGCATTAGGGATACAGAACAGCATATTGTCTGCTTAGAGCAGGTTCACTGAAAATAATTGACAAGACTTAGGCCTGTAAGTTTCAGTGGGTCTGCTTAGGTGGCTATAACCTGAAGGAAGCTGCCTTATACTGAGTCAGACTATTTGTCAGTATTGTCTTCATTGACTGGCAATGGTTCTCCAGGATTCCAGGGTCTCCCCTGGGGATTGAACCTGGGATGTTTTTCATGCAACTCAAGAGCTTTACCTCTGAGCTAAAACCATGTCTTTAACAATGAATTAAGAGCCTAGTCCTCATGGTTCCATTGAGCTCAGTATTGTCAACCCTGACTGGTAGTGGTTCTCCAGGGCTTCAGGGGGGGGGCTCATTGCCAGCCCCACCTGGAGATGCCAAAGATTTAGCCTGGGATCTTTTGTATGCAGAGCTGATGCTCTACCACTGCAGAATACCCCTTCCCTAATAAAGGATCACAAGAAGCGGCCATATTCTGGTTCGAGCTGTTTATCCATCTAGCCCAGTAATGTCTAGTCTGGCTGATCTCAGGCACGGATGGCTCTGCCTACTAAGATTCTTTCACTTCACCATTTACTTGGTCCTTATAACTGGAAATGACAGTGATTGTCCTTGTGGTCTTCTTCCCATGGCTTTCTGCAGGCAGGGCCTATTTTCAGTAGCAGACAGTGAGATGGGGCAGTAAAGATGCTGCTGTGTAGGGGGAGGGGCAAGGTGGTATCAAAATTGGTGCTATGCAAACGCACCAACACTATAATAGCCCATGGAAGAGAGGGCTATCTGTGGCTAAGCTCTACCTCCAGAGGTGAAAGCAATAATGCTTCTGAATCCTAGTCACTGGAAACCACGGGAGGGGGGAGTTGCTGTTGCACTCAGGTCCTGCTTTTTGGTTTCCATGGGCATCTGGTTGGCCACTGTGAGAGCAGAAAGCTGGACTAGATGGGCTATTGGCCCGATCTAACAGGCTCTTCTCATGTATTGGCTCCACTGTGTGTTTGACCAGCACTGATCTCTCCGCTTGCCCTTCCCACTCTCCATACTGTCAGAAAGTCAGGCAAGTGCTGCTGTTCCACCCTTCTGTTGACTGCTGTATGTGCTCTACCACTGAGCTACAATGCCTCCCTCCAAGGCTAGGGTTATGCCATGCCTCTATCTATAGCATTCTGTATAGGTTGGCAGCCAAAGCAACAGAAACACTAGGAATGTTGCTTATCACAAACAAGAATGTGCTCATTTTTTTTTGTATTTACCACCCAATATCTGTGTAAAGCCATTAATTTCATGTTCCCATTTTTCAGATGAGATGCCTGAGGCTGAGAGTGACTTGGCTGAATTAATCAGCATGCCTATAACATATCCGAACTCAGGTTTTCCGAGTTCTCTTATTTTTAAGGACAACACTGTCTGATTCTACTTACAAAGTACGGTCATCAGGCACTCTTTGCCTAGCTGTGGCACCGAAGTATTATGGTGATGGTTCTTTAGCCCTATGCACACTCCCACCAGAAAACACGCACTATTCTGTGTTTTACACAGTGCATATTTACATTGTGCAACTCGCACACATGGGAGAGAGTAATGGCCACCATCCTGGATGGCTTTGAAAGAGGATTAGATAAATTCATGGAGGTTAGCCATGAAGGCTACGCTCTGCCTCCACAGCTGGAGGCAGTATACTTCTGGATTCCAGTTGTTGAAAACCACAGGGTGGCGATTGTGGTCAGATCCTGCATGTGGGTTTCCCACGGGCATCTGGTCAGCCACTGTGAGAACAGGATGCTTGACTGATTCAGCAGGCTCTTCTTATGTCCTTATGGTATTATCCTATTCTTTGGAATTGGTTTTGGGCCCCATTTATCTAAAAGGCAGCTCCCCAGAGAACCCGGTGGCAGGTGATAAACAAATACTCACTGATCTTGCTGTGTTGGTTGCTGAAATGGCTGCATTGAAGGTCACAGTCTTGCAAAACAGGTCCAATGGTGTAGGTTCGAAGGTGGGCGTGTGCAGAGGGGTAAAGAAGAGCAAGCTTCACCTGAGGAATCCTTATGGAAACAGCAGTGCAGGAAATAGTGAGTAAAGTTCCGCTTGCCAAGCACCAAAACTGGAATTTGTAGGAGAAACTAATAGAGAAGGAGGGCACATTGAGCAATTGGTCAATAGTGTATGTGAATGGTATTCCAGGTTCCCTTCTGTTGCATCATTTCTTAACTTAAATATATATATATATAAAATAAAATAAAATCTGTGACATCCATCCTCCTCCTCCCTCTTGGCTCTTACAGGATTTTTTAATGTCCTGAAGATCCTGAACAAGGACAGCAGCCGTGAAGAACTGCTCTACTTCATTCAGCAGTATGGCTCCCACTACATAGCAGAGGCCCTCTATGGATCCGAGTTCAGCTGCACCATCCACTTTCCCAGCAAGAAAGTCCAGCAGCAGCTCTGGTTCCAGTATCAGAAAGGTAAGATGCTCTTGGAGGCTAGCAGAAGTTTTCTCGCTTACTCCCACTTTGCTTTGCATATCACGAGTTCTGCATATTTCCTTCTTTTGCATGGATGAGAAGAGGGCTGCTTTCCAGTGCAGGAGCCTGGGGCCACCACTTTTTTTTCTTCTCCCAGATGCAAACCTCCCCCCCCCCCACTCCCACCAAGTCCATCTGCACTCCTTGCTTTCCGCCTGCAAGGCTTCCGCTTGCTGTCCTCTTTCTGAGCCCAACGTGCTGCGATCCTTGTCATCTGCTTGCCAGCCCTCTGAAAATTGCTGAGGGTGATTTGAGTAGGTTTCTATAAATGTGACATAATTGAGCTGTCTGGGAATGGTTCCGTTTTATCGCTTGCGACAATGACGGTCTTTAAGGAAGTATATTAATTCAGCAGCAGACTCATTGTGCAGTGCCATAAATAACCAGACACATCATTAAACAGGGCAATAAACTTTGGGACTTTGAAGTGATACAATTAGGTTATATTTCTAAAAGTTCAGCGATTTGCAATAGCCAGCTTGTTTGCCGCCTCCAGAAAACTACATGCCCACCTGCTTTTTGCAGCTTGCCTGCCACTTACCATTTTCAGAAAGTTGGGCCACTGCTAATCCCAGTCCCCTGCTGGTTAAATTGTATAGCTTGTTGTGAAAACAAATCTCCAGAAATAATTGATCAGGGTCCATCAGCATAAAACCCCATTGTACACGAGATAAAGATCCTCCTCAACACTCTGTTTGTTGGTGACACAGGATGGAACTGCAGTGTGCTGGAATTGGGGGGGGGGGGGTTGCTCCCTAGGGACATTTGCCTCACTCCTTATCTGCTGGTTTATAAGGCTATTAGCTATGATAGCTATCTACTGTCTGCAGTCTGGGATTGGGCTGTGCATTGCATTCAGAAGAAGAAATGGAACACTGTGAGCATAATATACTTTTAAAGTAAATTTGAAGCATATCACATACACACACACACCCCCCCCCAAGAATTCCGGGCACTGTAGTTTGTTACAGATTGATGGGAATTGCAACTCTGTGGGTGATAAACAGCAGTGCACATAGTTCTTGGGTGGGTGGGTGGGGAGTGTTTCAAATGTGCTTTAAAGTTATTGTGCATAGGCAAGTTATTGTGCATAGGCAACCTGATGCAAGACAGTGCGGGTGAATGAAATCCACAAACTGGATGCAAAACAGTTTGACGCTCCAAACCATTTCCTGGACAGTCTTTTCCCCTCCCGTGTTTCCCTATGTGTTGTGTTTTGTATAAAATGCATTCAGAACTCATCTAACCCATTTGCTTCAGTCTTAAACAATGATAAATGACAACTTCCTGGTGCTGCCTTACTAGAGAGTGTGAAAAAGTGAGTGTGTGCTCCTCCTTCCATGTCATTGATCTTACCCACTGTGTGATTTCTGGGGAGTCTTAAAAATTTTGATTATAATGATGGTATGAATGAGTAAACTAGACTGAATCCTGTAGGTTAGCAGTGCAGGTTTGTGTAGTAAATCCGGTGTAAAGTTCAGCTTGGTTGAGGGATTTGCCCTTCAGTGAATTCCACTCAGTAGCTTTCTTTAAAAAAAAAATGTAATGTCCTTTCCCACTAAGAGAAACCTTTACTTTTCTGCATTTCGCTTCTTTACTGATGACAATACAGCAGCGGTTGCCAGTGTGGCGCCCATGGGCACTTGTGTGCCCACAGAGGTGTTCCTTGGTGCCTACAGGGCTCTCCATTCCAAGTGACCTTAAGTTTCGAAGAAGAATCCAATAGGATAGCATTTGTGTGTGGTGCTCACAGTCAGTTCTCCAGTTTGCCAATGTGACCATGGGAAGCAAAAAAAGGTTGTCACCCCCTGACCAACAGATAGATTGGGTGGCGCTGTGGGTTAAACCACAGAGCCTAGGGCTTACCGATCAGAAGGTCAGCGGTTCGAATCCCCGCGACGGGGTGAGCTCCCGCTACTCCGTCCCAGCTCCTGCCAACCTAGCAGTTCAAAAGCACATCAAAGTGCAAGTAGATAAATAGGTACCACTCCGGTGGGAAGGTAAATGGCGTTTCCGTGTGCTGCTCTGGTTTGCCAGAAGCGGCTTAGTCATTCTGGCCACATGACCCGGAAGCTGTACGCCGGCTCCCTTGGCCAGTAAAGCGAGATGAGCGCCGCAACCCCAGAGTCGTCCGCGACTGGACCTAATGGTCAGGGGTCCCTTTACCTTTTATGCAAATAAGCATCTTTGCATTTTGCGTCAGGGCAGGGTGTTGTGGCATTTTTGCTTTCAATAACCCGGCTTTCAAATAATGTAGAGTTCCTTCTTGGAAAGTAGCGTAACAACTGTAGCTGAGAGGGTTTGTGAGGGTTGAAACCAGGTTATTGTTTCTTTGCTTATCATTTTTTAATGCCTTATTCTTCCACAAAAGAGCCAACCATTGTTATCTTCTCTCCACCCACCTCACCCCCAACCTCACAACAATCCTGTAAGGCTGAGTGTCACCTGGCAAAGCTTCATGGCCAAGTAAGGATTTTAAGCCATGAATCACTGCTCTAACTCCTATACCACACTGGTCCTCAGTTATATACTAGTTGATTGAAACCACAAGACCAAGACCACAAAACACCAATGAGTGATCATGTTTCTGGTATCTGCTGTTCTGTCATCTAATTCCTCTTGCATTGCTTCACCAGTGTGAGGGCAGAAGGAGAGAAACTACCTTGACCTTTTTTTAAGGAGAAAGAATTTGGAGAAATTGCAACATTTCACTGGGGACAGCCATTACACTAGCTACCGTCTGCCTCAACCATCCCATCCTAAACATATGCAGCTGTCCTGGACTGATTCATATTGTCTACTCTGAGTAGTTCTCTCCATGTTCTTCCAGAGTTTGGAGATGCTGGGGACTGAACCTGTTGCTGAGCCTATATACCTTAAGCAACACACCTAAGGAAAAGGGCAAAGAGTTCCAAGATGGAATATTAGTGGAATGGCTGTTGTCATCACAGAGACACATCTCCACCGCTCTAAAACAGGGATGGGGAACACTTAGCCTTCAAGAAGTCCTCCAGTTACCATCATCCTTGACCACTAGCCATGCACAGAGGGGCGAGGGGGGTGGCAGGGAGTTAAGAGTCCAGCACCTGAAGGGTTACAGCAGGCTTCCTCAACCTCGACCCTCCAGATGTTTTTGGCCTACAACTCCCATGATCCCTAGCTAGCAGGACCAGTGGTCAGGGATGATGGGAACTGTAGTCTCAAAACATCTGGAGGGCCAAGGTTGAGGAAGCCTGGGTTACAGGTTCTCCAACACTGTTTTAAATTCATCACACAAGATCTACCAATATTGTAAAATGCTGTAAAACAACACACTTGGCGACAAAGATATCACAGCTGAGCCATGGGACACCCCATTAGTTCACCATTTAAGCACAAAATCATGTTTATATAGGTGTGCTGAGTATATCCTCAGAAATTGACCCACCCTTGACTATGGGATTAATTTCCCTGAGATTCAATGCCCAAGCTTGAGAGCTACCACTAAAGGTGTGTGTCCCTGATCTAGGTGAAGATACACAGAGTCCTTCACTGGAAGATTCAGGGAAGAGCCATAACTCAATGGTCGAGCATCTGCTTTGTCATTGTACACAGTACTGAGCTTGATGGACCAGTGGTCTGAGTCAGTATAAGACAGATTCCTATACACCCAAAACACATAGACAAAATATGAATTCTTTGCTTCTTAATGCTTTAGAGGAGATGGTTTTTTTTTTTCTTAAATAGCCCTACCTTTACCTAAAATTTCTGCTGCAGCTGCTGCAAAAAAAGAGAGAGATTGTGTTCAGGCTGCTTCTCTTTGTGTTTAAGAAATAATAGGAGCCAATACAATAAAGGAAAAGAAACCCCTAATATCTGAGTAGCAGGGAGTCAAACTTGATGAAGTTACCCTGTGTACGCCCACAGGAATTTCTGTTTGCTGCTGTTGCAATTACTGCACCTCCTAATAGCACGAGAGAGAATGCTTCTGTTTCTTCCCTACCTACCAAGCATAATTTGTTTTTAAGACCTTGTGAAACAGACCTGCCATTAAGGGGGAGGAAGGAGGAGAGAGAGGAGATGAAGTGTTTTTAATAACACCAGCTTTTTCTCTTCTTATTATTTTTGCAGTGAACATTTAATTCAATTTCCTCTCTATTACTCAGCCTTCTAAAAACACAATGCACCCTCAAGCACACAGCCAGAAACAAAAGGCAGAGCAAAACACATTTGTGCAAGTGACAAAACAGTTACCCAGCTGTTTATTAATCCACATATGTGTATACCGATAGCGAATGTGGGTGAAAGAGTGCCTATCAGTGTTGGGAGCGAAACAGGGGCCACCCCCACACCAAACTCAAAATGGTTTCTACAACACTTAGGTGTGCCTCCCTGCATACACAGACGTGTAGACATGGTGCTGTGGGTTAAACCACAGAGCCTAGGACTTGCCGATCAGAAGGTTGGCGGTTCGAATCCCCGTGACAGGGTGAGCTCCCGTTGCTCGGTCCCTGCTCCTGCCAACCTAGCAGTTCGAAAGTACGTCAAAGTGCAAGTAGATAAATAGGTACCACTCCGGCGGGAAGGTAAACGGCGTTTCTGTGTGCTGCTCTGGTTCCCCAGAAGCAGCTTAGTCATGCTGGCCACATGACCCAGAAGCTGTATGCCGGCTCCCTCGGCCAGTAAAGCGAGATGAGCACCGCAACCCCAGAGTCGGTCACGACTGGACCTAATGGTCAGGGGTCCCTTTACCTTTAATGGGATGAGATGTGTGGAACCAAATGTAGCCCCAAGGGAGCTGACCATGCTCAGCTGTCCAGAAGGGAAGCAACACTTCATCTCAGCTGAAAGAGAAAAGTGGACCCAAGGAGCAGAGCCATTCCTGTTAGGGGCTGAGGATATGATTCAACATTTGTTTGAAATTAATGGATCTGTGGTAAGCCCTGTTTGTATTATACATTCAGATCATTATCATACTACTTTAAGTGCTCATCACTTCCCTGAGGAATTGGAAGCTTGTTAAACTGTAGTTCGCTATTCCCCTCACAGAGCTAACAGTTCTCAGAGTGGTTTAACAATATTTTCGTAAACTGCTTTGAGGATTTATTACGATTGAGTACAGTCAAACCTCAGAACTCAAACGTAATCCATTCCGAAAGACCACCTGACTTCCGAAATGTTTGAGTTCAGAGTCGCGGCTTCTGATTGGTTGCAAGAGCTTCTTGCCCTCAAGCGGAAGTTGCGTCAGACGTTCGAGTTCCGAGGAACATTTGAGAACTGGAACACTTCCGGGTTTTTGGCGTTCAGGAACTGAGACGTTCGGTAGCGGAGCCGTTCGAGTTCCGAGGTTTGAGTGTATATACATTTTATGAAAATAATCGTAATATTTCCCTCTTCCCTGGGAACTGTGGTTCTGTGAGGGGAACAGAGGTCTCGTAACAACTATCAACACCCTTGTTGTTGTTGTTTAGTCATCTTAGTCGTATTTGACTCTCCGTGACCCCATGAACCAGAGCATGCCTTGGAAACTCTCACTTTCTTCTCTAAGCTTCTCCTGGAGCCAGCGTGGTGTAGTGGTTAAGAGCGGTAGTCACGTAATCTGGGAAACCGGGTTCGTGTCTCCGCTCCTCCACATGCAGCTGCTGGGTGACCTTGGGCCAGTCACACTTCTGTGAAGTCTCTCAGCCCCACTCACCTCACAGAGTGTTTGTTGTGGGGGAGGAAGGGAAAGGAGAATGTTAGCCGCTTTGAGACTCCTGAAGGGGAGTGAAAGGCGGGATATCAAATCCAAACTCTTCTTCTTCTTCTTCTTCTTTTTAATGTCCATGGAGTTTTCTTGGCAAAATACTGGAGTAGTTTGCCAGTGCCTTCTCCACTCAACACCCTTAGCTTACCACATTTCCCAGGATTCTTTGGGGGGAAGCCAAGACTGTTTCAAGTTGTATGCTCCTGTTTTAAACATATAGCTCATGTGAATCATCACTCAGTAAGAACTCTGGCTTAGCAGCTGCTTGCAAAAGCGATTCTCTCCTCACCAAAGCAGGAAAGGCCAATTCAGAGAGTTCTGCTTTGCCAAGAGAGGCACGTGGACTGCAGCTGGGGTAGAAACGTCCTGTGTCTTCCTCCATCTGTGCTGAAAACAGGACAGCAGAGCAGATGCAAAGAGCACCCCCCCCCATACAGCGAGCATGTGGGGTGGACCTCTGTGAATCACAAATGCACAATAAACTAAAATGTGCTGTTCCTCTTCCCTCTGCCCATTTGCTGTCGGGAGAGTGGAACAGATGGTGGGCTTTGCTTAAACTGCAATGTGGCTATTTGGCTAAAGCCAAGGCAGTCAAGTGCTCTGTCAGCAGAACAGAGTGGGCTTTAAGTCCACTTAAATGAACCTATGGCTTTCCCAAATGCTCTCTGTAGTGGGATATTGACTACAAAAGATGCTCCCTGGAACAGCATATGCGGCAAGTGCTTATTTATAAAACACAATATTGCTTCTGCAAATCAGTCTGGCACAGGCTGTGTGCAACAGCCAGCTCATAAAAGCAAACATTTCAAAATTGCAAAAAATAAAAAATAAAAAAATATATTGATAGGCGGCAGTTATAAATGTAATGTTTATCGAAGGGCCGTGGGTGAAGGCAGCACAGCAATTAGACAGAAGAGACACACACATACCCCAATCCAGGTGATTATTTGCAATCTCAGTTGTTTCTACATACTGAAGCCATTCTTTGTCTCTCTGTTTGGTATAAAAGCTCACTGGCAAGGCCCACCCATTAAAGCTAAAACCCACACAGGAAGGGGCAGCCCACACCATCAGCTTTCCATTTCATTCACACAACTGGGATTGTGGGTCACTGTCGCTGTATTTGGGATATTACCATAAATACAATCCACCTTCTTTAGAAGCAATAGTTGGCTGCAATCAAATCTATCTTAAAAATAAAAATAGTACCCTTTCACTGTGCTTTAGATCATTATGTAGCATCTCATGTGCAGTCCATCATGAAAAGGTTGCTTATGTTGGAGCTAAAACAATATTCTGTTTCTCATGATGATAAAACATGGAAATATAGCAGCTTTTAAAAAAGGTAAGGTTTGGGTAAGGGTCCCAATAGCAGAGGGACAAGTTCTCCACTCACCAATACTATCATCCAGGTCTTCTTTCTCCCTAACTATGCCCTTTTAAAATGTGTGTGTGTGTGTGTGTGTGTGTGTGTTATTGGGTTGTTTTTGTTTTTATTTTTATTATGTATTTTGTGGTTTTATATTCTGGTTTTATCCTGTGAGCCACCCTGAGACCTGCAGGTATGGGGCGGTATATAAATTTAATAAATAATCATAATCGTTATTATATGAATATTATTCCCCTCTACTCTCTTCACATCACACACTTAACAAAAATCACACAACTCTGCATGTCATTAAGAGAATGAACACAAACAAACACAGTCCGCAAAATTCATTCCAAGTGCAGAGTCTGGGATCTTTAGGACAGAGTTACAGAGTCACACTAGCACAGAATAAGATCTGTGGTGTTTTTAGGTGTGTGTGGGTTGTGCCCCCTAATTATTCACACTCCTTCACTTTTTTTGGTATCCATCACCTTAACTGTAACCCTGCCTTTCCTGAACTGTCTTTGGGAAAAACTAAAAGGAGGCTTGAAGAGAGAGCAGCCTGCCAGTCCCCCTTTTCGCAAGAGTAAATTAGTAGGAAAGGTATCTATATATCCAGCTCTTGCAACTACAGTGGGAGCGTAGTGATCCTCTATGTTCTACATAATACCTGTCACATCCAAAGCATTTCAGACCAATTAACACTCCACTCTTGCTTGACACAGCCAGAGCACAAACCCATATGCAGTAGCTTGGCCTTCCCCAGCCCATGTTGAGAATGCAAGGGCCATGATAACTGGAGCTTTGGCGAGCTGTGACTTTTTTTCTCCTTCCAGCAATCCAAGCCACTACAGAACCAGCTTGAAATCATTTTCCCTGCCCCAGCATTTTTGCAAGGGCACTGCTGGAAGTGAACACCGTTAATTCTGGCAGATTAACGCTGGGCAACTGTGTCCTATTTATGCTTAACAAGCTGGTTTCCTTTCTCTCTGAGACATTTCAGTTACATCAGAGGATGTGTTTCTTGTCCTTTTTTGGGCATGCCTAGGGTGTGCTAATTCACCCAGCTGTGGTTTCATGCTTCATCTGACCCAAGCCTTATGCCCACTGGCTGATGCGCAAACCCGTCTGTTACCTTAAATAAGGCCTAGCGGCGTCGCTGGCAACATAGCATTTTGCTGTGAAAGGAATTGAGACGTGAAGACATGGCGTGCGGGGGGTGGGGGGAGATCCCCTGTAATGAAATAAAAAGCTGCCTTTCCCCCATCTTACGGACAAGTAGCTTTTCCGTATGGTGCAACTAGTGGAAACCCATCAGGCAATGCAGCGGTGTGGAATGCTGGATATTGAAGGTGCAGGGTTAAACATATCGTTTGTCAGATTTGATCTTGTTTGCTTCCAATTTCTCCTTCCCCTGGCAAAAACATCAACAAGAAACATGGCTTTCCAAGACATTTTTTTTCCCAAGCGAGAGACAACACAAAAGTCATGAATCAAAAACAAATCTCGGATCAGTTCCCATCCAGCAACGCTATCGCTGCTGTTGAAAACAAAAGGTTCATGAACATAGAATCCTAGGAGACAGTTTTAGCTTCAAGTCAAGTTTCCTGCAATTGCAGCAGTCTAACTTCAGAATGATAAATGGGCAAAAAGTCAGTCTCTCTCTTGCACACACACACACATACACATTAACACATGTTGAGCGCTAGGGCTCTGTTGGCACTGTAAGAATGGGTGAGATCCTGGTTTGGGGAGGAGGGGGGTTGATTTCAAACCAGGACTGTGGTGATGAAGTGTTTGTGATGGGTGGGCTGCACCAACACAGTTGGGAAATTAAAAGGATTCAGTAGTGGGGAAAGTACTACCAGCTACTGTGGTGAAAAGGCCAATGAAAAGAGACTATTGCTGGAGCCCTGATACGCATGCAGTGGCATAAAGTGGGGGTGGAACCTACAGGTGCAAGGCAGGACTAATAAAAATCCCAGCTCTCTTTTACCAGCATTCTCCACTTACTCAGGAGATTTACTTAGCTAACTTCTATTTTAATAATAATAAAATGCGCACACACAAACACAGAGATTGCCTATCTTTTCTTCTAAGAGCACACACAAAAAAGGTGGCCACTGCACCAGTTCAGCCAGGACTGTGGCACACTCTGCTTGAAAACTATGGCACTGAATCACAAGTCAGTCTACTAGGAACAACAAAGGAATCTCTTGTGTGGACACACATGTTACCCCCCCCCCACACACACACACCATGCCTTTTCCCTCTTAAGGTGTGGAGTACCTCCTCAGGTGGTAACTGTAGATCTTAATGCAATGATCCCAACAGTCCAAGACCAAGAGCTGTCCTTTGGGGGTGATGGCTATGCCAACAGGGCACGTGAGTCCCTCCCGGATTAAGATGTTATAGCCACCCCCTTTTGGAAAATGCAGTATTTCCTTCCGGCTGCTGTCTGCAACGATCAGGTCCCCCCGGGCGTCCACGCACATCCCTGCGATGCACCGGAAGTCCTCATTCTCCGAGAAGAAATGGCTGATCTGCCGGCCAAGATGGCCATCTGGGCCAACGGAACCAATCGAAAAGCCTCCTTCCAAGTGGTGCTCATGTTGGCGGTTTTCAAGGTTCAAGCCCAGCCCCTGGGTGAAGTAGATAGTCCCTTCGGTGTCACAAGTCACGAACTTGGGCCGCACAGCGCTACACAGGCAACTGTACTTCACAACCCCAATGCTGCGGTCTACTGTGAAGCACCAAAGCTTCCCCCCTTCCACATCCGTCACTACAAACTGCCCCGACGGGAGGGCAGTGATGCCCCACGGCTTGCTTAGCTGGCTCCTGTGGCACGCCACACAGTGCCCGTCCATCGTGTACACCTTTACAGAGTTGTCGTAGCTGTCGGTCACGCCAATCAGTCCATTGCAGTTCATGGTGACAGACAAAGGAGTCAGGTTGGGCAGATCTGCTCCGAGAAAGCTGAGCACAAAGCTGTCAATGCCACTGGGACTCCGGCGGATCTCCTTTAGGAAGCCCTTGCGGGTAAAGACTTGGATTCGGAAGTTTCCGCGATCTGCTACAAGCACCTCCCCCTGGGGCGTGACATGCAGGCTAACGGGCAGGTTGAAAGTCCCTGGAGTGCTGCCTTTAGAGCCCATCTTCTTGAGGAAGTTGCACTGCTGGATGCTGGCTGCTGCCTCTGGCATGCGTGGTTTGGTGGGTGAGGAGCAACTGGGCAGCGAGCTGACCTCTGCGTCAGCCACGTTTGCCTCCCTGAAGGAGACAGAGGCCACTGCCACCATCTCCACCTGCGATTCCTCCACATTGATGCTCCTGGGTTTTTTAACCACTTGTCCAATCTGCAGCGGCCCAACATGGCCTACCTTGAGGAGCTCAACTTCTTGCAGGGTCAGCTCTTTGGGGAGGCTGTTCATCAGTTCAGGTTCCTCTTCATCACCCTCTTCCTCTAAGAGGGCTATGTCTCCCTGTTTGATTTTGGCAAGGAAGTAGTCACACCGTGACACAATCTGCACTTCGGCGATGTTCAGCAGGTAAGCCTGCTCCTCCATGATCTGGCTGTTCACTTTCTCCACCTCAGAGAGGGAAGTGGTGAAGAACTTTCGGGATCTAGCAAGCTCCTCTTGGACTTTGCGCTCCTCTTTCCCATACTCCTGCAGGACGGCTTTGTACCTTACTTGGAGGTCTTTCGAAACTCCTTCCAAAGTTGCCTTCCTTTTCTGCAGGTCCCCCATGAGCTCTCGCAGCTGGCCAAGCCGAGCCCCAAATTCCCTCCTCCGTTCGTCGGCTGCCTCTTTGATAGCAACCACGCCATGCCCCTGCTGCACATGCTCAGCTTCTTTGCACGATTCACACAAGACCATGCCACAGCTCTTGCAGAAGTGCTTGGGGAGCCTCCGCCCACAAGCCTTGCACATGAGGATGCCAACTGTTTCGCTGAGTCCCGCTGTGTCTATGATCTTCAGCACGGTCAGGTTGTCCGTCAGCTGAGCCAAGCTGGTGATCCTCGTGACTTTGCTGCAGAAGGGACATCGTATCCCGTTGATGCTGTTGGCCAGGAGCTTCTCAGTGCACTGTTTGCAGATGGTATGCCCGCAGTGCAGCAGTTTCGGCCTTAGGTACTCTTCGGTAAAACATTCCATGCAGATGGGGCATTCCAAGACTTCACGGAGTGCGTCCACATTGAGATGAGGGGCAGCAGCCATGACTTTGCAGGTGAGGTCGAGAGTGGCTGCATTTATCTCAGACGTTTTTGATGCTGTTTGGGAAAAGAGAAGAATAAAATATTTAAGTCCTAGTGGGTGCTTAGCCCTTCCAATATTCTGAACCAGGCTGATTTAATTGCACTGCTTTTTTTTTTAAAAAAAGTGTCAGGCTTCTAGATCTCATGACATTTTTGGTGTGGAGCAGGGAGCTTCTAAGACTAAAATGGACATAGAAAGAGCTTTCACTGGCCCAAGTGAGAGATTCCTTACTTCTGCATCCCTCTACCTATGCCAAGCCATTATCTCACAATAATCCAGTGCATGCAACCTACTGCTTTCATTACACCTCTAGGCCACCATGCCCTTCAAGCTTTGAGTGGGTTGCAGTTCTCTCTCTCTCTCTCTCTCTCTCTCTCTCTCACACACACACACACACACACACAATACCCAGATTTGGGTTTGTTTCTTTGTTTTTTTTTGTCACACTAAATAAAGCCATGGGCTCAAAAGGTACAATTAAATAGGAAGTTTAACCTTCACAGCTGAACTGCCCCAAGTGGAAAGGAAAGTTCGCAAGTTGCAGCAGCTTTGGCACTGAGCAGGTCTGAATGTGGAACAGCCTTTTGAGAGGAGCACAGTATGTACCCCTGGCCTTTCAAAGGCTCTGCACATGCCAAATAAGTAAAGGGCTAGCATGGGTCAGCAAAGTTTTTGTGGCTTGGGGCGGTTCACGGTCCCGCAGACGCCGCGGTGGGCCTGAGTGCACACACGTGCAAACGCTATTTCTGGCACTCCTTCTGGTGCAGAGGAGGCGTGTGCAGCTTCCTGCAGCCAATGGGAGGCCAGGCAGCATCACAGAAGGCGGTCCCTGCTCTGTTCCCCACCGGTTTAGCGTGGCACACAGGAGCCGACTGAGCGGGCAGTGGGGGTCCATGCGCAGGTTAAATGACCCCCACAGGCCGCTTGTGGCCCATGGGCCTTAGGTTGCAGACCCCTGATCTAGCGCAACCTAGGTAGGAATGCCTCTCAAGCAGAATGTTACTCTTCAGAGCTGATGCTAAATATAATCCACCTTAATAAATCAGATCTGTTTAACATGATTTGGATTGAGAGAAGGACTGCAACTCATTGCCAGCACACCTGTTTTGCATGCAGAAGGTCACAAATTCAATCCCTGGGAGCTCCTGTTAAAAGGCTCCATTAGAACAGGTATGGGGGACCTTTGGCTCTCCAGATGTTGTGGAATTACATATCCCATCATCCCTAGGCATTGATCATGCTTTCTAGGGCTAGTAGGAGTTGAAGGTCAGCAGCACGCAGAAGGCCAAAGGCTCCCCACTCCTGAATTAGCAGGTGATGGGAAAGATCTTCCTGTGCCTGATATCCTGGAGGCCATTCACAGCAGATGCTACTAGGATACATGGAAAAATATATCTTGCAGTACAAGGCAGGTTACCATATTCCTAGCATGGTATAGAATAATGAGGCGACAAATTGACTAACAGAGAAAAGAGTATGAGATGAGAAGGACATATGGGAGAGAGAATGGAGAGCTGCAGTGTTATTTCTTCTAAGACATGGCCAAAATAATGGTCATGACCAACTTAGGTTGATTTGAGCTTTGGGGAACCTTTGGCCCTCCAGCTGTTGCTGAACTAACTCCCACCAGCCCCAGCAAATATATCCAATGGACACAGATAATGGGAGTTCTAGTCCAGCAACAACTGGGGGGGGGGGCAAAGGTTCCCCTTACCTGGTTAATTTCTGTGTGTAACTTAGTGGAGGGGTACAACCTATAACACCGATTCATATTTTTGGGGCAAAATATCTCAATTTTGGGGGTTAGTCAGGCTTGGGAGGGGAAATGTGGGGGTGGCATGAATGAACAGATTCTTTTAGGGACTAGATCACCTTCACACAGCTTCAGCAGCATGCATGTAGCTGGTGAGGGGCCAGAGCTATGTAGAGAGCGCATGATTCACACACATATTGGACTTGGATTCAATTTCCGAAATCCTTAAAAGATGTGAAATTGCAACGCTGGGAGAGATGCCTGCCTCAGTTTTTAGAGAG
Source organism: Podarcis vaucheri (assembly GCF_965113315.1). Taxonomy (NCBI): domain Eukaryota; kingdom Metazoa; phylum Chordata; class Lepidosauria; order Squamata; family Lacertidae; genus Podarcis; species Podarcis vaucheri. The sequence continues at coordinate 45,103,397 of NC_138758.1, read as the reverse complement.
CCACTCTGAAAAGCCATGGCTCTGTGGTAGAGCATCTGACTTGCATGTAAAAGGTCCAGCTTCAATCTCTAATGGCAACTGCAGGTAGTAGGGCTGTGAATGTCTCCTGTCTGAAGCCCTGGTGAGCTCCTTCCAGGCTGTGCAGGCAATACTAAGCTAGGTGGAGCAGTGGTCTGACACAGCAGAAAGTGCCTTCATAACAGGAGAGGATGACCACAGTTCAGGAGGAGAGCGTACATCTGTGCACCTCAACCACAGTTCCAGTCACCAGCCTCAGGTAAGATGGGGCAGGGGACAGGACTCCTGACTGAAACCCGGGAGAACTGCTTCCAGTTAGGAACAAACAGATAAGATGAGCCAGATAAGATGGTTTTCTGTGTTCATAAGAGGAGCATAGCTCAACACCAGAGCTCTGCTCATGGGGAGTCCCAGAATCAACCCTTAGCGTCTGCTGTCAGTAAGCAACATACAGCACTGGATTAGGTACGTGCAGGCATGCTCTGCATGCAACATATACAGGTTTTAGTTAAAAAGGTTTAGTGTGAAAGAGTGCTTGAGACCCTGTGGAGCCACTTAAAAGTGGAGTGGAAGGAAAGACCGATGATCTGGCTCATTGAAATGTAGCTTCAGAATGGGAAGGCCATCACTCAGTGGGAGTTTTCATGCTACCTGGATTAAGGTTAGAGATTGTGAAGCAATGTTGCCAGTCAGAGCATGCGGTACTGGGCTAGTGCCTTGATTCCATATAACAGAGGTTCATGTGTTTACATACATTTGTTCACCCCTGTGGAGCTGTACCATTTGTTGGGTATCAGGAATGGCAAAATAAAGATCCTCTTAGGTTACACGTCAAAGACCATGTAACACTGCTTACTGCGGAGATGAGTTTGGAAAAAATGTGAAGAACAAAGGATATGGACTAGGTGAGGGCAATATACCACTCCTGGTATTAGTCACCCAAAACAATCTTTCAAAGCAAGAAACTTCAACAAAAACCATAGATTTGATGTCTCTTAACAGGCTTTATGCTTTCATGCCTCAAGTGTTCCAATCAGTGCTGGTACAGCAGGGGTTGATCAGGTGCTTTAAAAAATGATTGCAAAAATCCTGTGCATTTCCCTGTGCAGGGTCACATTCCTAAGCAACCCCCTCCACATGGGCATTTTTTTGGGTAAAATACATGTAATTTCCCTTCTCAACTATCCTTAATGAGTCTTGTAACAGCCAGATATCTTGCACATACTGTATAGTCAATCTAATGAGACGGTATTGTTATCCAGGCTCCCAAACCACTTCCCTATTCCTTTCCTTTATATTAAACTCTGCATTCTCGGGATTCCAGCTGTGCTGTCTTCAAAGTAGTTAAGCCATTGAAAGCCATTGAAAAAGAGCCACACAAAACAGGTGGCATCATTAAGCCATTATGTGGTAGGATAGAGATGGTCTACGTCTTCCTCGTGGATTTGCAATTGGGAAAGCTTCCAGTTCTGCACAAGAATACAAACTTTCTATGCAGAAGATCTTGGGTGCAATCCCTAACATCTCCAGCTAAAAGGATCAGGGAGCAGATGACGAAAGAGGTACCAGCAGGTGGTGTAGTACTGAGCTAGGTGAACCAATTGTCTAACTTGCTATAAGGCAGTTCCTATGTTCCAAATAGGGACGCGGGTGGTGCTGTGGGTTAAACCACAGAGCCTAGGACTTGCCGATCAGAAGGTGGGTGGTTCGAATCCCCGCGACGGGGTGAGCTCCCATTGCTCGGTCCCAGCTCCTGCCAACCTAGCAGTTTGAAAGCAGGCTCAAAAATGCAAATAGATAAATAGGTACCGCTCCGGCGGGAAGGTAAACGGCGTTTCCGTGCGCTGCTCTGGTTTGCCAGAAGCGGCTTTGTCATGCTGGCCACATGACCCAGAAACTGTACGCTGGCTCCCTCGGCCAATAAAGCGAGATGAGCGCCGCAACCCCAGAGTCGCCCACGACTGGACCTAATGGTCAAGGGTCCCTTTACCTTTACCTATGTTCCAAATGCTTGGTCATTAAAGGAGGGGAGGGTGGGTGAGAGAAATCCTGCACAACCACTGGGGTTATTAGAAAACATGAAGCTAGAGATGCATGACACTGGCAACCCCTGGGTTAGACAGAAGCCTTGTTTTCATCCAAATTGGGAAGGACTAGAGCACTTTCATAAAGCAGATAGGGGACCCATGTGCCCAAATGCTTCTCCATATAAATATTTTTAGAACAAGAGCAACAAAATCCCTACCCATAGAAAGCTAGCATGTCAGGGTGAAGGGTTCTGCCTAGTCTTCTCTCCAGCATACTGATTTTCTATGTGCAGGGACTGTTTTTACTACTTTGTGTGGGTCCTCATCTGCAGCCCATAATGCTACAGCCCTACCTATCATAGCAACTTTAATACCTGAGTGGTGAAAACTCCCTAACCTGCTACCAAGCAGAATCTGATTATTAGATTTTTCCATGGATGCTGCAAGACACTGAACTTGCTGGAAATGCGCTTCCAGGAGACATTGATTGTTATCTGCACATGTACAAGACTAGCAGATGCGTGAGTTTCTTTGTGGATTCTTGGCTTGGTAAATTGCACAGAGGAGCTTCTGAAATGAGCTCCGAAAAGTGGAGAATGAGAAAGTTGGTGGCTTTTTAACAAAAGAGGGGGCTCTGGGCTTTTACAAAACAAAAAACAGTTAGCTGTTTGTGGGGGGTGGGTTGCAGTTAAACAATGAATTTGCACATCTTCTGCTTATCAGCTTTCTACAAAGTATGACTGCAAAGAGGCATAAGTGCAGGGGAATTTCTAGATAACCAGAAGGGGATGGAGGATTCCAGGCACTATTAAATAATACACTGGCCACATTCTGAGGATCTACTTCTTAGCAATAAACGGCAATCGGTTTTAATAACAAGGCAGATTTGTGACTGGTGAAACTAAGTAGTGTTACCATTTTATTGGTACTAAATTCACATCATAAATACTGTGTGTGTGTGTGTGTCCGTCCCCCTGCGTGTTCGGATGCAGTTACTGGAAATAATTCAGCAACTCAGCCAACTTGGTCTTTACCTCACTTGTGGTAGATGATCCGTAATGACATCCAAGCAGTCTTTGTCTTGTGTGTCTCGTGTCAAGGCAGTTCCCTGGATTCACAGAGGCAAAGAGAGGGGAAAGAAAATCGCAGTTAATGAGCAAGTTTCAAGCTGCCCCCACCCTGCCCTCAGAAAGTACTTTAGATACTACAAGAAACATGGTTCCAGTTACAGATGGGTAGCCGTGTTGGTCTGCCATAGTCAAAATAAAAAAATTCCTTCCTGTAGCACCTTAAAGACCAACTAAGTTAGTTCTTGGTATAAGCTTTCGTGTGCATGTAAGCTTTCGTGTGCATAAGCTTTCGTGTGTGTATCTGAAGAAGTGTGCATGCACACGAAAGCTTATACCAAGAACTAACTTAGTTGGTCTTTAAGGTGCTACAGGAAGGAATTTTTTTACAAGAAACATGGTTAGCAATAAGGAGGTATATTCCTTGTCAAAGTAGTAATAAGCCCAACACTTTCCAAGCTGTATTCAGCTCTTAACAGGAGAAATTTAAATCTAAAGACAAAAACATAAAGTCTGAAGGAGACCAGCACTATATTATTTTTACTTCCCTCTGTGCTAAGCGTGAGCTGAATCAGTTGGGTACAATTTCCTGGTAGGGCCCAATTTGAATAAAATTAGTGCTGGAGTATAATTTGCTTGTCACAATTGTTTCTCTCTCCCACCCTAAAAAAGTACATTTACTCTATTTTGTTGTTTTCCAATTAATTTCATTTGCAGATGTTTGCACTAGGGCAAAACCTAACAAGCACAGCCAACAGAGGAGATTTAAAGCTGACTGATCTGAACCAGAATTCTCAGTTGCATTGGCTCCCTCTGAGCTTGGGTTTACTGAACAATTTAGTTGTATGATGTCGAAAGCCCAGAGCGCGGTGCCAGTTCTGGGAGAGAATAGCTTAAAAGGAATGATCTGCAAGGGAAACTGTGGACAGAGGAGTGTGGGCTTAACCCATTCCATGGCTTGTGGTTCCCACCCACCCACCCCTTTCCACCAGCTGCTTGCTCTTCTGCTGAGATTCTGGACACATTTTTTGCTGTGGTTGGGGAGAGGCTTACAATGAGAGAAGAATGGTTGGGTGACGTGGTGGGAGGGGGGCAGCTGAGAGAAAGATGGAGGCAGTTTTGGGGGGAAGAGGTGGGTTGCCCACCACAAATCATGTTCCAGTCTTCCCCATAACTTTTCAATTCAGTAGCCACCTAAGCTCTTGTCCCCATGGCTCCTGCCAAATGAGCTCACACCCACAAGATCTGACCAGTCCATACCATCTTGGTATTTCTGTGCTTCCACTTTTAACAATGGCAACAGAGGCAGGGTTCGAAATTAGCCAGGCGACAGGCACATTTTGCACCTGCCTTTTGACCACTTATGATTAAGTGAAGATGCCTGGGCCCCTGACATCTCCATCTGGGAATCACTGGATCTGGACTGTTTCCACACACTAATACCCCATCCTGCAGAATACAATCAGTTGTATTTTATCTGCACAATCGGAATGAACTTCTGGAACCAAAATGCTTTTTCTGTGCAGCCTGGGAGCAGTAAAAGAGGTTGGAATAGGCCAATGACTTTTATTATTTAAGTTATCAAAGCTCTTAATCTAGTTTAAGGTTGTCATCTGAATTAGCCAGGTGTTTAACTGAGAATCATTCACAGTCAATCCATCACTTGCCCCAAAATAGCAACTAGACATTCAGTTTTGGTGACTGCAACCTTGGTTTAAGGAACCATTTGACACCTAGCTTATATATCTGAGTTTTTAACACTGAACAGAGGTTTTAGTATTCAGGTTTAAAGTGATGTATAAGAGAGTAAGTACAACACAAAAATGAAGTGTTTTGCTAGCAGTTTTATTCAGCTTCAAGTCTTATAAACACACTCTTCAGTACTCTAGGTGCACACTTGAGTGAAAGAAGTTGGCATTGTTGGGGTGCTTGGAGGGGGCAAGCATGTTAGCAGTTGCTCAGCAGAAACTCTCCTAAGTGAGGCTTCTCAGATAGGAGGAGTGTAGTTGCTTAGAAGACTGCTTAGCAAAAGTGTGACCAGGTGCGCTGCCTTGCCCCCACAATTGAGGGAGCCAGGGCTGTGCAGGTAAAGTTAGAACACCCTGCAGCATGTGTGCATAGGTGCTACTGAATTTTGAGGGGGCCCAGCCCCCTCCCTGGAATTTTTTGGGGACCCTCAGCCCCCGCCCCTGAGTGTGACCATGATACAGTGATTGAACAAGACTCCATGAATGTGGAAACAAGGCAAATTAACCAAAATTAACCACGGATACAGCTGGAGCCATATGTAAACAAGCCAAAGCGGTCTGCTAACGTGAGGATGAAATGGCACCTTAATATCAGAAGGAAGCCCTTCCAAACGTCTGTCGTTTATTCAAGGAAGTATGGCACATTAGCAGATCTGGCTCAAAGCATCCCAGTTTGGTTAATAACAAAGGGACACGAGACTCTCTCCCCACACCCTTAGTGTTTATTGCAGGCGAGTGTGTCCCCCCCCCCCAATATTAAGGGAAGTGCAAGGAGCAATGAATTCAAACTGTGGCAGATCGGATTTAGGCTGACTGTGGAGAAATATTACTTAATTTGTAAGGCCAGTTGAAAAGTCTCAGGGAAGTCTAAACTTGTAACACTCAAAACCACTTTAGCCACTTTGCTGTACTTGCAAGCAAGGCAATTAAAAGATTTGAAAGAGCAAGTTCGTTTTAACCCTCTAATAACACACTGTTGGTTTATAGTGGCCCATGTTAAAGTGATGTGGTGACATTTCTGGCTTAAGGAGGAAAAGCACCACCACAGTTATTCAGGAATGAGGGAATAAGGAGATCTGGGAGAGGCAGAATCATTTATAATCGTCAAATGCTGACACCCAGTTAGAATAGTCTTCCATCCCAAACTATCTGCTTATTCCCTCCTTTCTTAATAACCTTAGTTACACACTTTATACACACACTATACGCACTTTAAGCCCTGTAAAAACAAACAAAAACACCAGCGCAGGAGCTGAAATGAATAGCCCTCATTGTGGTTCTGCCGCCCTATAATGTACTGCATGGATGACTTCTTCTGAAATAGGGAATCCAGTACCCATTAGAGGAACTGGAAAGTGAGGTCTTATGTCTTCCTTCCATATCCAGTGCCACTTTGTATATTGACAAGGTTACCCAAGTATGGTATGGCTTTGCTGAGCGTGCCAAATGTATGGCCAATCCAAAGCATTTTATAATTTATAACTAAGGGGATAACTTTAACACAGTCACACTCTCTACTGCAGTTATTCTCCACATCTGTTCATGTAAATCTGGCTTAGGCAAACTTGGCCCTCCTGATGTTTTTGGGATTACAACTCCCATCGTCCTTAGCTAACAGAACCAGTAGTCAGGGATGATGGGAGCTATAGTTCCAAAACTTCTGGAGGGCCGAGTTTGCCTATGCCAGATGTAAATGGACTTATTCGCAGTCCTAGGTGCACTAATAATAATATGCTACTACCAATAAAGACTTTGTATTGTGCTTTCAGGTGTTCAAGCACTGTACATAATGATCCAGCTGTAGGGAAGCCACTAGGGCCCACCCTAGGGAGGAGAGGGAGACAGACATACTTTTTCAAGCCTTTGACTGAGCTGCACTTTCCAGGATATCGCTATAGGGAAGATGGCTACAGATACTGTGTTTAAAAAGTATTTTATTTCTGGTTTTCGTTTTTAAACTATTGGTGAATATTCTTATGCTCATTGAGGAGGTAACGTTGTGGAGGGAACGGAGGACATTTTTACCAAGATGTTGCTCTACATAGAATCACAAAACTGTAGTGTTGGAAGAAACCCAAGGGTCATCTAGCTCCACCCCCCTTCCAGGGCATGAATCTCAACCTACAATTCCTTGATCTTATCTGAAACCATACCAATTCAGAAAACCTAACTGCCTGCCAGTTGCTAATCTCCATTTCCTGAGCAAGGTTCTGGAGGGAGTGGTTGCAAACCAGATCTGGGTGCTTTTGGGAGAAACTGATTTCCTGGACATTTCAATCAGGGTTTAAACCCAGTTTTGGCACAGAAACTGCTTTGAGAAGCAACAAACTGAAGCTCAATCCAGATAAGACTGAGGCACTGTTAGTGGGTGGTTTTCTAGACCAGTTGGGTCTGAGATCGCCTGCTCTTGATAGGGTTACACTTCCTCTGAAGGAGCAGGTTCGTAGCTTGGGGGTCCTCCTGGATCCTTTGCTGTTGCTCGAGGCTCAGGTGGCCTCAGTGGCCCAGAGTGCCTTCCATCAGCTTCGGCTGGTGGCCCAGCTACGCCCCTATCTGGACAGGGATAGCCTAACTACTGTCATCTATGCTTTGGTAACCTCTGGGTTAGATTACTTCAATGCATTACATGTAGGGTTGCCTCTGCAGATGGTTCGGAAACTGCTACTGCAGAATTCAGCAGCCAGGTTGCTCACCGGATCAAGACAGTTTGAGCCTATTACACCAATTCTGGTCCGACTGCACTGGCTACCAATTAGTTTCCGGGCCCAATTCAAAGTGCTGGTTTTGACATATAAAGCCTTAAACAGCTCAGGACTGAAATACCTCAAGGACTGCTTCTCGTATGAACCTACCCGGACCCTGAGATCATCTTCCAAGGCCCTCCTTCATGTGCCGCCTCCTCGAGAGGTCCTGAGGGTGGCAACTCGAGAACGGGCCTTCACTGCAGTGGCTCCCCGTCTATGGAATGCTCTCCCCAGGGAAGTTTGCCTGGTGCCTTCATTATACACCTCTTGGCACCAGGCAAAACGTTTCTATTTAAGCAGGCATTTGGTTGATCCTATGCCCTTTTAAAAGGAGTTGGAGGGAGGTATTGGTTTGGGGGGGGGTTATTATGTATTTTGTGGTTTTATATTCAGATTTTACCCTCTGAACCGCTCTGAGACCTGCAGGTATAGGGCAGTGTATAAACTGAAAAAATAATAAAATAAATAATAATACCAAACTCTGCTTAGATTTGCAAATGTGCTAGCAGGTTTATTGCTGCATGTGTAAAGGGTGTTCTTTTAAAGCAGGGGTGGTGAACCTTTGACAGCTCCAGCTCCCATCATCCCTGAAAAGTTGGCCATGCTGGCTGGGACGGATGGGAGTTCAACTACATCTGAAGGGCCACAAATTCCCCCATTCTGATTTAAAAGACTGCTATGAGTTTTCTCAAGGACCAGAGGCTTTAAAAAAAAACAACCAACCACCACCACCACCAAACCAAAACCAAAACAAAGAACAGCATCTCCTCTTCTGCCTGGCACACACCTGTGATCCTATATATTTCCTTCAATTCTCTCCACAAAACCCAGCTTTTTTTTTCATCAGGCCTTTGGCACAATCTCCTAGTTCTTGCACTGCACCACAGGGGTGGGGAACATGTGCCCACCCTCCAATTGTGGTTGAACTCTGATTCCCATCAGCCCCAGCAAGCATGACCAATGGTCAGAGGTGATGAGAGGTACAGTTCTACCAACATCTGGAGACCACAGGTCCCCCACCTCTACTGACCTGTAACTCAGCCATTAAATATCCTGCCCCTGTTGCATTACATGTGGCAATTTTGAGACTGCAGTCTCCTCCTGCAGAGCAGACTGATTGTGCTATACTGTATGTATAAAAACGAATTGCTTATCTGGCTGCTGCTACAGGTGAAGGAACAAAAATAATTTAAAAAGAGGAGATGGTGACAACATTGGTAGGCTACCCTAATGTAGATTAGGAAGTTGATTGTCAGTTTTCAAAGAATCCACAAAGCAATGTGTATGTGTGTGTTTTCTACGTAGTGCTTTCTATCTTAAATTGTGTGACTTATCAAAGCAAAGATAAATTTGGGTTTGTATACCTTATGGCATGGAGAGGGAAGAATGTATTGCAATGCAGTTACACTCAGGACACTTTTTACAGGCTATCTTGGAAGTTTACTTGAGAGAAGGCAGGGAGGAAAGTGAACAGTGTGCCCTAATGAATTTTATTAATAATTATCAAAATGACACCATTGCATTTTTCCCTTCCACCCTTCTTGCAAACAGCTCTCGATTCCCCCCACGACCTTTATAATCTTCACAGTGGCCCTGTGAGGTAGATTAAGCTGAGAGACAATAAATGGCTGTCCAAATAAAACATGGCACTAAGCCAGGGAGTTAAAGTCATGCCTGTCCAGTCTTAATTCCAACATCCTGACCGCTAGGTTAGGGAACTGGAGAGGTAAAAATAATATTCGGCCCATGAGGCTTAGAGGCTTTTGTGGTGTACGAATTTTAGTCGTGTGCAGCACTGATCACATGCTGGGCATGGAGAAAGAAAAAGAGATTTTTCTATGCATGTAATCCATAGATCTCTATGAAATTTTGTGTGCACGCCATAGCTCACCATGAAACTGGGGCTTCTTTCAGGGAGCTCTTGTCAAACCCGCAGGGGGGCTGAAGATTATGCCCTTCAGCGCCTGAGAGATAAACGCTGCTTGTACCTCTGGAAGGATTTGGGGCTCCCTATGCAGGAAAGGACTGTGGGCTCCTTTCACCTGAAAGGGAACTTTGGCACAAATCTGCATGCAGAATTGCGGCTCCAGGAACTGCAGAACTTAGGTTGTGCTGCTGCTGCTGCTGCTTGCTGTCTCTCTTTTCGGCCCTCTCTCGCACATCCTTCCTACGGTGGGACTTGCTTCGGAATAGAAAGTGTGCTCCAAGCTGGACTAGAAGCCCGTTTTAAGGGGCACTGAGCAGCTGGAAATTAGGAGAACTGAAGTGTTTTAAAATAACAACCTGCTTTTGTATTGTACGGTGTGCGTGTGTGGTTTTTGAAAAAAAAAAAGACGTGTCCTTTGTTGCTTTTTCTGAAGTCGGGTCCCCCCGCCCCCGCCCCTTGTTCGGATTTCCGCATCTGTGGTGGGCCGGAAGCTGGCCTTTGGCGAGGCCTCTCTGCAGAGGGAATGATGCTCGCGTCTCTTTGCACGGCCAGATCTCTCGCTCTCTTTTTGCACAGGAAGCGAAGCGCCCGCAGCACCGTCTGCTTTAGGGATGCAGCGGAGGGGGAAGGAGGCGCGGCGGGATGGAAGAAGCAGCCTTTTCTGGGCGCAAATGAGAAGGGTGGAAGTTGCATGGGGATAACTGGTTGGGGAGGAGATGTGCTGGGGTCGCCCAGTTCCTGCCCGTTGCCCCCCTCCCTTTCCCCGGTGCGGCCACCCCTTTGCCCCCCCCCAAACAAAACAGAGCCCCTCCCTACCTGCAGCTTTCTCTCTCTCTCCTGCAGCTGCATCAAGCCTTTGTCCCCACCATCCTCTGCGCCTGCGCGAAGGGGCCTTTGCCACTCCCACTCCTCCCTCCCCCCTCCCCTTGGCACAACCCTCATTCGCTCGGCAACGTCGCCTCCTGCGAAGCTTCATGGGAGTTGAAGTCTTCAAGGGAGGTCTTCTTTCCTCCGCCTCCAGAAGGAGTTTTGGGACTGAAGAGTTCGAATCCGCGGAATACCCTAGGCGGATAATTGTTTCAGGCATTATTATTATTAATAATTATTATTATAATGTAATAATATATTATTAATAATAATAATTGTAATAATAATATAATTATAATTTATTATTAATTTTAATATTAATAAATAACAATAATAAAAATAATGGCAGCAATAATGGAGATTGAGAGTCATCCAGCTTTAATGCGACTTTAGGGCTTTAAAACCCACACACAACAACAACTTTGTTTTTCTTGGGGAGAGTAAAAAGTGTTTGCTGTACTCGGTGGTTGGTGGGGGGGGGTTAGATCAATTTTGTTTTGCAGAACTCCCCCCCCCCCAAGTTGTGTCTGAATCCCCACAAAGTCATATTGCTCACTGCATGACCTTTGACCATGGGTAGGTAAACTAAGGCCCAGGGGCCAAATCTGGCCCAATTGCCTTCTAAATCTGGCCCATGGACGGTCCTGGAATCAGCATGTTTTTACATGAGTAGAATGTGTCGCATTATTTGAAATGCATCTCTGCGTTATTTGTGGAGCATAGGAATTCGTTCTTCTTCTTTTTCAAAATATAGTCTGGCCCCCCACAAGGTCTGAGGGGCAGTGGACCAACCCCCTGCCTTGGACCAACCATAGAGTCTCAGCCTATGTTACCACACTTGGTTGTTGTGAGGGTAATATGTGGGGTGGGGTGGTGGTTGTGGAGAACCATGTACGTCACCTTGAGCTCTTTGTAGAAAAAGTAGGATAGAAATGTAATAATAAACCAAACTCTTAGAACTGTGTCCAATGTTCATCCCACTCATTGGACCCTTTGAAAGTAATGGGCATGACTAACTTGGATAGATTAATCTCAGTGTGTTGTATCAAATGTTAGTTCTACCCAGAATAGACCCATTGAGATTAATGCACAAGTCTGACTTAGGTCCATTTATGTTAATAGGTTCTGTTCTTAGTAGTGGAACTTAGTTGGGCACAACCCTTTACTTCTACGCCACTGTTTGTTACATATTCATTTGATGGATGCATTGCCTTAATCTTCCAAGTGCAGCATTTTTCCTTATGCTTCAGGTATCTATGTTTTGTCTGGTTTTTAGCATCATGTATACATTTATTCACTTAAATCTCCTTTTGACCTCCTTGTTGTTGTTTAAACCTTTTTTTGCAAAGAAATTGCTTCATATAAGAAAGTGGAGGTGAGATGATTTTGTCACTGATTTCCAGCCAGTCAGAGCTGCCATGTAGACATAGCACTCATTTCGCCTTAAGCTGAACCCAGAAAATAAGATTGCTTGTCTCGGCTAAATGCAGCGAGTGTCCTTTCACAGCACCCACCTCCTCAAATTGTCTACCTCAATTGTCTTGAGAATAGAAATGCAATAACAGAAGCGCTCTTTTTGCCTTGCTATGAGATGCCTTTTGCCACTGCAATAAGGGCTCACCAAATATTTGAGCTGGATGCTGTTTCCTCATTAAATAAGGGAGTTGCATAAGTTTAGCCTGTTTTGGACCCTGGATCTCTGCAGAGGGCTTCTGCTTTCGGACACAATTGCTTTTCTTGAGACTGCAAACAATGCCACCTCGAGATCTCTGAGAAGGAAATTATTTTTGTCTGTCTTCCTCTCCCCTCATGCACCATATACAACCCACTTCCCTTCACCAGAAGTTACAACTCTATAACTCCACTGGAGGGCAGCAGAAAATTACATAAACCAGTTTTTAAAGCACAGCATGCGCTCCCTGAAAAGTTCAAGATTTAGGCAAGGATGGTGTGTGTGTGTGTGTGTGTGTGTGTGTGATGTGTGTGTCTAGTCTCCAAGCAGTCTGAGATATTGGGGTGCCATCACATGCCCTGTGGTTACTTGGAATGAAGGTTGCTGGAGACTGGTTTCTTTGTGATAAATATGGTTTTATTTACACACACACACATATACATAGGTTGAGTGTAAGATAGAGGGTCTCAGGGCAGGAGCACCCCAACAGATCTTTCTCCCTCATTCAGTTTTCGGGGGGGGGGGGGTCGGGTCAGGTACCAAAGCCATAGCATTGGTTTCAGTACAGAACATTCCAGGCTACTTGCTCAGAACCTTTTCTGGGAAACAGGAGGTGCCCACCTAAGTTGGTACAACCAATTAATGGTGAAGAGGATTCTTTGGCTAATGTGGCTGGTGCCCTTGTAATTCCCTTCATTGGCCAACACTTAATCCCTGTCTATTCTTCCCCAGCTCTCTAATTCAGGACTTGCCATGGTGGCTCAAATGCAGATAGTTGGCAATTTAATTTCAAGACAGCTTAAAAGGTGTTGAGAGCTGGGAAGATAATCCCCTCCACACATACACACAGATCAACCATATTTTACTTTCGATTAATGAATGTTCAAACTACATCCTCATACAACTATTATTTGCAACCGTACAAACCATTTAGAACACTCACTTCATCAATGAGCTGTTTCCACCCTCTGTGCTGGATGGGGCGTGTGCTTGTTGGGTACACAGTTGAAGACTTAATTGTGAACTTAGAGGGTAAGTTATGACAGCTCTGTCATATCAGCCTATCTGGGAGAACTCTGAAATTTGCAGTATTAGAAGAAGAAATATATATTTAGAGGATAGATCCTCAACAGCAGCCCAGTGAGAACAGCATATTCTGTGGCCACATAATTCTGTGAGGCATTTGTATGGGGTGGGGGGTTAAGCCCAGAAACCTGGAGTGGGGGGGGGGATGAATGAATAGGATGAATGCTGAAAAGAGGCATGGGTGGCTAAAATTCTGAACGGGAGCACTCCACAATGCACTATTTTGTTGCAGGTACCACTTTTTTAATATATATACTCTAAAATAATTTACTTGGGACTGAACTTTAGTGTTTTACTTTTGTTCCCCCCACCCTCCATCCCACCTCTCCCTGCTCTGTTCCAAAACCAGAAACAACTGAACTAGGTAACAAGAAGGAACTGAAGTCCATGCCATTCATCACCTACCTCTCGGGCCTGTTGTCCGCCCAGATGCTGTCAGATGACCAGCTGATATCGGGTGTGGAGATCCGCTGTGAAGAAAAGGGTCGCTGCCCCTCTACTTGCCACTTATGTCGACGCCCAGGCAAAGAACAGCTGAGTCCTACACCTGTGCTCCTTGAAATCAACCATGTGGTCCCTCTGTACACGCTGATCCAGAACAATGAGACCCGGGAGGTGAGTGGAGCAAGAGATGAAACTGGGGAAGTTGGCCAATTAGGGCAAATGGGGCACTGCCCTACCAGCCTCAGTCTGCCCTTGGCCGGCATATGATAAAGGGTAGAACATTCAATTTTCACACACCAGCTGCTCAAACTATATTAAAACACCTTCCTGTTGGGGGGCAGCAACTCCTATAATTCACCTTTCATCACGTCTTTGTAAATACACTTGAAGTGCTATTGTTTCCGTGCCTTAGGCCTGTCTTGCTCACCAAGTTCCCTTTCTCTTCAGCCAGTGCAAAACATATGGTCTGGTGTCCCTCTCAGCCACTGGTGGCATATTATAATGGATGTAAAGATACCTGAGCCCTGCTTTTCCTTTAGAACACATTGCTTATACCTGTGAACCTCTCAGTGCTAGCACCGTGGGGCTTGGCAGAAAGTATGCTGGCACAGTTCGTAGCAGTGTTCTGGTATAGTAACCCTGCAGTGAATTTGACTTTGTCCATCAAAGCCATGGAACACACACTTTCAACATACTCAGCGCAGATTATTTCATCAATAAAAACGTCATCAATTTATTTTTTGCTTTCTTAGAAGAGTGCTAAACTCACTGCTTTCCTTTTTTTCTTCACACAAACAAATGAAAAAGATAGCAAGAGAGAGAAAACTTCAGCTGAGTATGAGAGGCAGAGGAGATCCTATTAGTGAGCCAGCCCAGAGAAACCCATTTCAACTTTGCTCACTAAACTCTAGCGTCTCCTAGTCACGCCTTTAAGATTCATCAGACCAGTAATAGGCCTCCTCCACTGAGAAGCCCTCTGAAAAACCTTGTTGGTTACCAACGTGTTTCTGCAGACAATGTGCCTGGCAGAGAAAACTGAGCCCGAACATCCTAGTGATTGTAGAGCAGACTGAACACAACAGCCAATCTGACTTTGGCTGTACTTTGGCTCCACTTGACTGAAGGAACAACTTGTGTAGTATTTTTTGCTGCTTTGTTGTGGAATATTTAAAAAAAGAATGATGTAAGGCCAAAGATAATAGACTTGTCTCAACCCAAAGGATTTTCAGACAATCAGTAGATCAACATGTATTTTAGTTCTATTGAGATTTTGGTGGAGCTGGCAGCATTGGAATAAGTTCAGGGCATAAAGTTTTACCTGGAGGTCTGGTGTGCCTCAACCTACCTCATTCAGTCTGCTTGGCCTAGTAGCTGCTTGACTTTGTCCAAGAGTCTCTCTGAAGCTTGTGCTGTGAATTTAGAGGAAGAAAGAGTTGAGAATTGACTGCAAATTTCTATGGTAAGAACTTAGCAGAACCAGGGCTGAAAGGTGGAGCAAGGAGACACTTGAAGGCAAAGGAGAACAGCAGCTGGTGGGCCATGTGGGCATACTAGAAGAAGTACTGCATTGATTCCAGTGGTGTGCTCACACCGTCCTGACTTCACCGCCATCCAGTCATACCCTGGCAGTGGCAGTTATGCCAGTGTCAGGAGGGTGTCTCTGCAGCCCTGCTCTACCATTCTGGCTGCTCCTGGTTGTGAGGCTGCATGACAAACAGGCAAAAAGATTGATGGTGAGCAGAGAAAGGAGATTCATGTCAACATATTTTTTTTTAATGATACCTGAGCAGCAAACACCAGGGAGTTTGCGTAGAATGGCATCTCAAAATCTTCTATAAGGTGCTCATGTTCCTCCCCTCAGAGATGGTATCTCTGTTGTGTGCTTAAATCAGAGCCAAGTTCCTTCTCCTTCAATTCTCTTTTTAGCTAGAGTTGAAGAGGAAGTGTTTGACTCTCTTCTTAACTGATAGATAGATGGCCATTTTAACTTTATTTGCTCTCTTTGATCCTCACTTGCTCTCAGTGCTGCATTGTGGCATGCAAGCACTTATTTCTTCTCTGAGCTGGCTCTTAGCGCCATAGAGACTTTAGGAAGCTGCTTCATAACAAGTTAGATTGGGCCCTTCTAACCCAACAGCATCTCCTCTGGCCCTCAACAGCTCTCTGGGGCCTTCTGCATCGTCTGCAATCTGTTTAACTGAAGGTACCAGGGATCAATCAGGGGCACTTTTCTGTGACTGAAGCACATGACCTACCACTGAGCTTTGATCCCTCGCCATATCTTTGTAAACCTTTGTAAGTCAGTAGTAGATAGGTAGCCGTGTTGGTCTGCCATAGTCAAAATAAAAAAATTCCTTCCAGTAGCACCTTAAAGACCAACTAAATTAGTTCTTGGTATGAGCTTTCGTGTGCATGCACACTTCTTCAGATACACTGAAGAAGTAGTGTATCTGAAGAAGTGTGCATGCACACGAAAGCTCATACCAAGAACTAACTTAGTTGGTCTTTAAGGTGCTACTGGAAGGAATTTTTTTATTTTGACTTTGTAAGTCAGGCTCCTTGAGTAAGGAAGTTTTGATTTCCCTTTTGGCAGTGGCCTTTTCTAGCTATGCCAGACATTTGGAAGCCTAAAACTAACAGCAATTCTTTGCATCATTCAAATCCCCACCAGCAGCCATATAGACTGCTTCTCTCTCACAACATCCCTGCTGTACAGTAAAATTGCTGTCAAGCAGAGGCCAATGGAATGTGCCCAACTGGCCACTGGAGGTCAGTGTAAGTCTAACAGGTGCAGGTGAACTTTCCTTGGTGACTTCCTTCTTGAGCTTAGCTACTTGGCTCCTCTTCTTCCTTACTTCAAAACACTGAAAGAGCTTACATGTTAATTATATGTAGATTTATTTCCTCTCCCCCACCGTTCTTCATCTCGCCTCTCCCTCCCACAAACCAGGCTGTTGTTTCTCCATCCAAAAATGATAGCCCTGTTTAAAGTAACTTATTAGCACTGTAGCCTGCACTTGATTAAGGTGCTTGGAACACACCAGCTTGCAACAGCTGTGGGTGGGATGGGCGAACTGAAGGTCTGGAAGTAATCACAGGTAGTGAAGGTATGGCCACCATTCAGGCCAAGCTGATCCACTGTCCTTTACCCCATGGCAGTGGTGTAGTGGGGGGCTGAGGGGGCTGTCACCCCAGGTGCAGTTTTTAGGGGGGCGCATCACAGCACCCTGCCCCATCATGGGCTATTGCATCCTTCTCAGCACCCTCCAGCTGGGGGGAGGGCAATTGAGAAGGACGCAACAGACTTGCCCCATGGCCCCCCTGCGAACCCAGTGCTGCTTTTGTGAGCGGTGCTGCTTACAGAGAGGCTGCTATGAGCTGTTGCGTCCTTGTCACGGCACTCTGCAGCTGGCTCTCGGGCCAGGGCGCTTGTCTGTTGTGTCCTTCTCAGCCGCCCCCCAGCTGAGGGCACTGTGAGAAGGAAGCAACAACTCAAGGCACCCTCCCTGAGAGCCCAGCACTGCTAGCAAGAGTAGCACTGGGCTTGCAGGGGCCAGGGTGCATGACTGTTCACGGCGGCCTGCAAGCCCAGCATCATTTTTGCACCGGCTCCCGCCCCCGTGACATGGCCTAGCAGGCCACTGCCCCTTCGGCCACTGCCTCCCACTGCCATGACATGACCTTGTAGCCTGCCACTGTTTCTGCTACCACCTCCCGTCGCTGGGGCAAGGCCTTGCAGGCCACCACTTCTTGTGCTTCTGCCATGAAGCCTTGCAGGTTGCTGCTGCTACTGCCACCACCTGCTGTGGCCATGGTGAGGCCTGCAAGGTTGCCAATGGTTTTGCTGCCACTGCCAGGCTGCTGCCACTTCTGCCTTCTGGCAGGCCTGCTGGCGGTCCCAGATTATTTATCTTCACTATAACTCGTCACTTTCCTTTTAATTGTCCTGAATACCACCATTTGGTAGCTAAGACAAAAAACCAAAAGTCCTGTTTGGATGCATTTTGGTTTGTCTGCTGATGAAAGTGACTGTGTGGTGATTGATAATATCGTCATTTATCAGTTTTAGACCCTTAAGTAGTAGCAGTTGCCAGGACATTACCCTGTTCACCTCTGCATAGTTCCATCCTTATTTCAGACATCACAATATATTGGTATATCACAATGTTTAGCTGGTGATATATCATGATGTTGAAAACCAGATATTGTCCAGCCCTAGCACCTATGGCAGTTTTATCAATATATGAGAACCAGAAGCACCTCATTTTAACACACACACACACACACAGAGAGAGAGAGAGAGAGAGAGAGAGAGAGACTTATAATAATAATAATCAAAATAAATAAATTAAAATTGTCCAGTGGCACCTTGGAGACCAACTAAGTTTGTTCTGGGTATAAGCTTTTGTGTGCATGTGCACTTCTTCAGATACACACTTCTTCAGATGCAACAAAAGCTTATACCCAGAACAAACTTAGCAGGTCTCTAAGGTGCCACTGGACAATTTATTTATTTATTTTGACTGCATCAGACCAACATGGTTACCTACCTGAATCTAATAATAATAATAATAATAATAATAATAATAATAATAATAATAATAATAATAATTATTATTATTATTATTATTTATTATTTGTACCCCGCCCATCTGGCTGGGTTTCCCCAGCCACTCTGGGCGGCTTCCATAGAAATCAAAAATACACTAAAATATCACAGATTAAAAACTTCCCTGAACAGGGCTGCCGTAAGATGTCTTCTGAATGTCAGGTAGTTATTTATCACTTTGACATCTGATGGGAGGGCGTTCCACAGGGCGGGCGCCATTACCAAGAAGGCCCTCTGCCTGGTTCCCTGTAGCTTTGCTTCTCACAGTGAGGCAACCGCCAGAAGGCCCTCGATGCTGGACCTCAGCGTCCGGGCAGAACGATGGGGGTGGAGACGCTCCTTCAGGTATATTGTGCTCGGAAATGTACTGAGAAACGTAATAGTAGTAGTAGTAGTAATGATCTTGCAGCCCAGACACAACTTCCAGTCCCACTTTGTCCGAGGAAGGTGCCTTGACATACATTCCATATCTCCTTAGGACAACCACTTCATCTGAACTAACTTTTATGACATCTGGAAGGAAAGATGGTTGTGCTGGCAGTGCAAATCCTGCTTAAAAGCTCCACTGGAGACTTGCTTTCCTGCAAAAACTGGAGACTTGCTTCCCTGCAACTGGGCTGGAACACTGCCCAGCTGCTGCAATGGAACATCTGAAGGAAGTGTGCAGAGGCACTTATGTTCCCTTTGCACAGAGGTGAGGAACATTTTTCCAGCCCAAGAGCCACATTCCCTTCTGGGCAGCCTTCTGAGGTCCACATGCCAGTGGCACGTGGAACTAGAGACAAAGGCGAGTGTAGCAACAAGTGTAATCCTTCCCTTTGTACAATAGACTAGTTTCTGCACAGACAATCCTGTCCTCCATCCAGGCAAGCAAGAGGCATTATCAGAGTTCAAGGGCACACATCTAGCCGTGCAAGAAGCACCTAGGGCAGGGGTCTGCAACCCGCGGCTCCGGAGCCGCATGTGGCTCTTTTACACCTTTGCCGCGGCTCCGGGGCAGATACTAGCGAGGGGAGGAGGCGCATTGTGCGCCCCAACACTCCCCACTGTGGCGGGCGCTGTACTGGCTGTGACATCGCATGGGGGCGGTGTGTGCGTTAGTCATGCACCGTCCCGACGTCACCTTCCCGCCCACTGTCAGATCGGACATTAAGGTAAACAATATATGCAGTGTTATATTTGTTTTAAATGTCGCAATGGTTTTGCGGCTCCCAGGTTTTTTTTCTTCGGAAACGGGTCCAAGTGGCTCTTTTTGTCTTAAAGGTTGCAGACCCCTGACCTAGGGTGTGAAGTGCAACTGGTGGTGGCTTGGGAAGAATTCTAAGGTCAAGTCCGAGAGGCCTGGGGACTGCATTCAGCTCCCAGCCAGAGGCTCACCAGCAGTGCTTTTCTTCTAGAAAGAAAGGTGCAAGTACTCACCATGAAGTTGTTACAGTGGGTGCCACACTTTTAACCAGTGCTTTTCTTCTAGTACAAATGGTGCCGGTACTGTGTACCCTTGCGTACACCCCTCCCAAATAAAAGCACTGGTCACCACCACCCCTTGGCTTCCTACTCCAGAAAACAGGCCTGGGGCACCTGTGGTTTCCCCAATCCCCTCCTCTTACCCTCTGGAATTAATCTGCTGCATTAATTAGGAGGGGGTCTGGTCTGTGGAGGGCGATGCTTCTCTCCCTGGCAGCACAGCTTGAAGAGAACTGTTCCCAGCCCTTGAGACAGAAGCCAGCTCCTAGAATAAACCAACCAGACACTGACTGATTAGTCCCTGCAGAAAACACCCCAGCCCTGTCCTGAGTAGGGGGACTGCAGGAGGTGGGGAGTAGAAGCAGCATGCTTGTGGTGTGTGGAACGGAGTCCAGAAGGGACAAGTCGGGTGTAGCAGACGGTGTGGCAGGTTTTTGTGCTGCAGGATGGAAGGCAAAAGCACACTTGAGTTACACCCTAGGCAAAAAAAAAAAGAGGGGGGGAGTGCCCTTATTTTGTGGGAAGAGGAGCAGGGGTTTGCCAGCAGACAATGGGTAAACATTAAGGACAGTGATCAGTGTAGTCGTAGGGCCTCTCCTGACATCATGTTTTCCTTTTCCAGAGCACTTTTGGAACAGTTCCTGTGGAGAAATGCATGCACAAAACTTTATGTGGGGATGGAAAATCCCCACATATTTCTTTCCCTTTTTCTTTTCTTTTTCCCTCTCCTCCTCCTTCTCTCCCTGCCCCCTCCAACTTTTCTTCGTGAAAGATCCATGAGCAGGAAATTGCAGGACTCCTTGTTTGCTACTTATGGATCTTACCTGGAAAATCCACTTTAATATTCCATTCTGGCATGTGGTTTTCCACATGGAGGGTGGGGACCATGTTTGGCTTGGTGAAGCTGCTATGTGGAGACTGTTGTTTCTCACCCATTAGCCATGGCTGCAGCCACCCTTCTCCTCCCTCCCTCCCACCAGTTCTTATGGAGCAATCCGAATTTAAGGAAGCCAGCATAATTCATGCCTGGGTAGATTGTGCTGGGGCTATTTACCCCCATTCCAAACTCAGTTCAGGGGCAGTTCTGCTGCCAGCTGAACTGACCCGAGCCTGGCAGAAGAAAAACAAACCTTTAAAATAGAGTCTGACGTACTTTTTTTTTGCCTTTGCAACTTCCATGGCATTGTAGGTTATGTGACTGAGCTGAATGGAGTTCGGGCTCTGGGGGGGAGGGGAGTTTTCAAGCTGTACATTTGGAGCTTCAGTAAGAGGCAGAGTGGGCTCACACATGAGGCAAGGTGAGGCAACCGGCTCAGATGACAGGATCCACAGAGGCAGCAGATCTGGCTTCCAAGGAATGCATTGCCTGGCACTGCCACCACTGCTGCAGTGGCAGCAACAATTGCAGCACACTCCTTGGAGGTTGGATCCGGTGTCTCCTCAGCAGCCCCCCATGTCACCTCTTGGCAAATAGGAGATGCTGCTGGTCTCTTCCAGTGGGAGCCAGTGTGGTGTAGTGGTTAAGAGCGGTGGACTCGTAATCTGGTGAACCGGGTTCGCGTCTCCGCTCCTCCACCTGCAGCTGCTGGGTGACCTTGGGCTAGTCACACTTCTCTGAAGTCTCTCAGCCCCACTCACCTCACAGAGTGTTTGTTGTGGGGGAGGAAGGGAAAGGAGAATGTTAGCCGCTTTGAGACTCCTTAGGGTAGTGATAAAGCGGGATATTAAATCCAAACTCCTCCTCCTCCTCCTCCTCCTCTTCTTCTTCTTCTTCTTCTTCTTCTTCTTCTTCTTCTTCTTCTTCTTCTTCTTCTTCCCACCCTTCCTCCCAATATAGATTTCTCTCCCCACCCCACCACTGCTTTATCCTAAGTGTGGCTCTTCACTCATCCCTGGGATGGGCATTTTCTGGTTTGCCTCAGGTACCAACATTTCTTGGGCCACCCTGGTGACAAACAAATGGGACAGTCACTTCTTCGGCTGCTTTTCTCCTCACTCTCCTGTTTTCAGCCAATCTCATTTTTTCTTGTCCCGCCAGGGCATGAGAGGCTGGTTGGGGCAGGCTTTTCTCAGAGACCAGAACCATTTCTTTCCCTTGCTGTTCATTACGGGAGCAGAGCGTTCTTCAGCCATAGCGTCAGAACTTATGAGATCCTGCAAACCAGGATCCCCACTACTGTTGCTCCCTGTAGTTGATTACAGTTATGTACCCCTCTTGCATTTGTCTGGGGTTCTAAACGGGATGTTATGCAAGTCGGAATGGATACTTATAACACACACACACAGACCACAATTCTGAGTTGGGCAACCACCACACCAGTAGCCCCTTGGTTTGTTTGTTTTAATCAATTTATGTTAAAAGTTTTCAACAAAAAATACAATAAAAGCCTAATTGACGTAGAGAAAAGAAAAAAGAAAGAACAAGAAAAGAAAGAAAAGAGAGAAAAAAATAGAAAGTGAAAGCAAGGCCCTCTACATTATATCTTAGCCCTTACCAGTGGTACCTCGGGTTAAGAACTTAATTCGTTCTGGAGGTCCGTTCTTAACCTGAAACTGTTCTTAATCTGAAGCACCACTTTAGCTAATGGGGCCTCCCACTGCCACCGTGCCACCAGAGCACGATTTCTGTTCTCATCCTGAAGCAAAGTTCTTAACCTGAGGTACTATTTCTGGGTTAGCGGAGTCTGTAACCTGAAGCGTCTGTAACTCGAGGTACCACTGTATTCCACACACAGAAGAGTGAACCCTCCCAGCTCCCACCTGGGAGCTTCCCCATCTTCCCTCCAGCCTCCCACCCTGGGGGATCCTTTCTACTCTGCCCCTTACATGTCCCCTTGTCTTCCATCTATCAACTTCCGGTGTCTCCTTCATTAATCCAAATTCGGGAACTTCAAAAAGCAAAGCATAAATATAGATAGAACAGAAAGAAAACAAGTATTAGATATCATAGAAAGATAAGAAGAGAAAGAAAAAGAAAATAAAGAAAAAGAAAAAAGGCTTCCAATTCTCTGTCTGCTAATTATGACAATTATCCAAAATATTCAAAGTATTCACTCCAGGATATCATCTATCTGTATTGTCCAGATATTTCTCAATCTGCTAGGTCTTGTTTTCTATATCTTCCATTCCAGACATCTCAAATTCTGCCCTTTCCACTCAAAAACTCCAAAAGTAACTCTTCAATGATTATTATCACTAAATGTCCAAAATAGTCGTTCTCTGGTCCAATATGATGAATTTCTCCCCAAAAGTTTTGACAAATCTTAAAAATGTAATAGTCCATTCTTATTTGTGTTTTGTATCTTCATTAATTCATACTCAGTTCCATATATTCCAAGCCCATTTCCTGTTGGCCATGCGTTTTCCTGATCTAAAGGGAAAAGGAAATATCCTTCCATGGTTCCATTCTTTTTCTAGACCAGTTATCAAGAGCTTAGAGGCATTTCCCCCCTGTTTTCACTTCAGTTTGTACACAAGGCCCTTTCTTTCTCAGCTCCATCTCTGCCATCTCTTCTCCATTCATCTCTTCTGGCATTACAGCAGCATCCTTTGTCTGTTTAATGCTCCAGATAGCTGTATGGATATCCACTCCAATTCATTGTCCGCTGTTACCCATTTTGTCTGCTTGTTAGCCACATCTTTTTCCACAGGTCCTGTGCATTCTCTAGTCTGATGTATCTTTGATCCAATCTCTTTTAATGTTCTACACATCTCAGCTCTTAATTCTGTCAGCTGTTCATCTAGTAGTTATTGCATGATACCAATGATTAATGAGGCATTCAGTGTTGTCTTTCCCATGTTGGTTTCCATTAATCTCCCCCTTGGCAGTCTCTGCTTCCAGGAACTTGTGCGCATTCCTTTCTCACACAGATAAGGTTCCGTTTAGTATTCACAGCTAATACAGCACATACAAGACGCAGACTTAGTGGCAGTATAAAATGAAGATTTAAAACAGACTTAACTCTTATCAGTTGTATTCTTTTAGAGTCATCAGTAATTAAGCTTTTTTTTGGTCAATTATTTTTATTAATTTTCCAATTTTAACCCAAGTATACAAATACCAATTAATTCCAAATTAATACAATTTCATCAAAGTGGTTTCCTGCATGCTGTGCTTGATGCGTCCATTATGATTTGATATTACTGTGTTTCATATTTTTATTAACTTCTAGTTATATTCCATTTAACAAATTAATCACTTAGACAACAGCTGAATTCTTAATGATTTCTATTCTGTTACTTAACCTTTCATAGAACTTCAAGTGAAGAATGCTAATTGTTTCCCCCCCCCCAGTCTGTGTGTAACAATATAATATGTACAATTGTTGGTTTCATTGCCCTTGTATGCTGCCACGTCCTTGAGCTTCTCTTGCTGCTGTTGTTTCTTTCCCAGTGTAATTCAGGGTGGAGCTATGATCTCATGGTTAGCTCCTACTTGCTCGCTTTAGCTCCATCCCATAATGCTCAGGCAGTTCCATATAAACAACAGTCCACTCCTTACCTCTGATTGGTTGAAATCTAGAAGATTTGCCATTCCCTCTTCAATCTGGGAAGGGGGAGCTGTTTCAAACATATCTGCTGATGATCTGGCAGCACTTTCCTTTTGATTTATCAGCATCCTAGGAGCCCCTGTGCCCCTTTTCATCCACAGCCACTAGAATCCTTTCATCTTTACGGTTGCATTTTAGTTTTGGCCAGTATTCTTCCTCTTAGGTTATGTCTCAACTCCTTTTAGTCTCTTTTCTTTTTCCATTGTTCGGGGGGGGTCAGCTCTAGTTTCTCACCGTGATCCATTTAAACAATAGAGCTCCTCCACCTTCATTCCCTTTAAACCACACGCAGCTTCAACTCTCTCTTTTAAATCTCAATATTACACCATCCAGCAATCAATCCTCACTTGTATATCCTTAAAACTTGCAATTGGAGAGGGTTGCCAAATCATAAATGTAGAAACTACCATAATATAAACAATAGGGCTTCCCTTTCCACCAGCCACCTCCAAAACAGAATAAAATCTTTTCTCAATCTCAAACCTCAGATTGGTGTAGCTGGATAGTCCACAGTTCTGGTAATCACATCTCCTCTGGCATGTGCCTTGCTTTATGCCAATTAAAGGTAAAGGTAAAGGTACCCCTGCCCGAACGGGCCAGTCTTGACAGACTCTGGGGTTTGTGCGCCCATCTCACATCTATTGGCCGGGGGCCAGCGCTGTCCGGAGACACTTCCGGGTCACGTGGCCAGCGTGACAAAGCTGCATCTGGCGAGCCAGCGCAGCACACCGAACGCCGTTTACCTTCCCGCTGGTAAGCGGTACCTATTTATCTACTTGCACCCGGGGGTGCTTTCGAACTGCTAGGTTGGCAGGCGCTGGGACCGAACGACGGGAGCGCACCCCGCCGCGGGGATTCGAACTGCCGACCTTTCGATCGGCAAGCCCTAGGCGCTGAGGCTTTAACCCACAGCGCCACCCGCGTCCCTTATGCCAATTAAGATCCAATAATTAGGAGAACCTCTGCTTCTGAATGGCAGTATGGGGGGCTTGTGTCACCTCTGCTTCTGAATGGCAGTATGGGGGGCTTACCCAGCACCTCCGCCTGCCCCTACGTTCCAGTAACAGAGGAGGCAGGTGGGGACTTTCGCTCCACTGCTTTTCACTGCCGTTGATCGAGAGGGACCAGTATACAGTAGGTATACATTTGGTGCACCCCCCCCCCCGAATTTGTTGCATGGGTGCACCACACCTCTTGCACCCTTGGGTAAAGACGGCCCTGTTCAATGCAACTAATGTGTCCATAATGGAGAGTCTTCATTTATTCCAATGTATTATATCCATATTTAGAGCTTTCCAAACCGTACTATAATTAAACCGATACAACTTGTTTTTTCAAATTTTGAGTAATTTGCACCGCCAGATATATAAAACTTTTCCTATTGGAATCTTCAACATTGCTGTAAACGTCTGTTGTATATGAATGGGGTGGTGTATGAAAAAGCATGACCTCTGCTTTCTTAAAAGTTTTTTGCAATCCTGAGACCCTAGAGAACTGTTCCAACTGTGTACATAGTATTTTACCTGCTGTGATAGGGTCAGAGGTACATAAAATTATATCCTCTGCAAAGAGGCCTGAATCTTGTTCATTTTTGTTTGCAACCACTGCTATATGAGTAGGTCCCAGGATGGGTTGGGCTTCTACCTGCTGGAAGACCAGAAACATTTCCTTGTTTGCAGCTGATGGCATAGGGACAGGGCTCCCAATCTGGACAGCGGGGTTCCTCTGTTCCAGTGGAATGGGGGCTAAGTTTCCATGATGGTAGAGGCCCACCCCAGTTAAAGATTTAGGCACCGGCTAAACCTTACACCTGTTAAGCTCACCTGTTTCTATAATTCGGTGAGATAGGGGTTACAACAGCAACAAAGATCATCATTCATCTAAGGAACAATTGCTATTTCAGGCTCTCACACGAGAGCAGAATCTAACCAAACTGCTTTTGGTTCTGGATCAATGTGGAACATTTATGGACATTTTTATGGACTTAAAATTATCTACTGCTTTTCCTCCCAAACTGATGTTTTGTGTTGTTGCTCCTTGGAAACTCTTGGTTCGTAAGCTGCTTTGGACAAGTGCAATGTACATTGTTCTACAAAATGCAATGTAGATGGACAGTAGTACCAAACATATATATGTGATTTTGAAGGAGCCTCAGACTTCACCGGCACATCTAGTGAAATATAAATTCAAGACTAAGTCCCACTGAAGACCATTAAATGGGCCTTAGTCATGGCTTATCTAAGCCCCATGGGGGGTACTGGGACCTTGACTAATTGGAGTGGCTTTTTAAGGGAATCTGCCTTTCTCCCTTTTCTCTTGCTGTCTATCACAGCATCCACTTGCATGTATACTACCATCTCTTAAGTTGTCCAAAGATTTCATCCATCCCCAGCTATAAATCCTTAACTTCCCAGCTGGCTTCTCTGTTTGCTTCATGGGACAATGAAGCAGAACAGGTGAACATCTAGATGGCACAATTTCCTACTTGCCATGTTGATAGGAATGCTGACACAAAAACCACAATTATCTAATCTGAGAGCACACCTTGCACTGCTTACTGAACGACGTCCGGTAAGAAGTGGGAAACGGAATAGCGATGATGCAAAGTTGTTTCTTGCTGTCTCTATGGTAACCCTGCAGAATCTGAGGAAGGGGCTACGAGAATAGTAGAATCAGAATCAGATGATGTCATCATGGAAGGTGGAAGAGCAGCCCAGGAGTGAGAAAACCTTCCTGGTTGACCATTCATCTTCACAAATGTTCCCTACTCATTTTTAAACATAGTCACCTGAATTTTCCTTTGGAGTTTGTTACTATCTTCTATGGAGACGATGTTGGAGAAAGAGAATTGCACTCTGGAGATGGCCAGCCGAGAGGAAGTTGTAGGAAGTACTCAAACCGTACAGTTCCTGCTTTTGTAACTTATCCCAACAATATCCACATAAGCTCCAATAGGCAAGAGGGGAAGACCTTAGAACACTCCAAACAGCCCTTGGAAGGCACAGCACATAGAATGATTCCTGCCACTTCCCAGTGGAGGAAGAGAGATGTGGAGGTGGCAGGTGATTCCCTACTGAGGGGAACAGAGGCAGCAGTGAGTGTGCAAGGGAGAGGTGGGAACTGCTGTTGCTGCCTCTTGCCCTGGCTTAAAGCATAAAAGTTAGAATATCCATTAGAGGCAATGCTCAAGATGAGGTCTGCTCCTCCTTTGCAAATGAAGCTTCCTTGGGAAAGGTGGCAGGGGAAGTGGTGGAAGTTAATCCCAGGGTTGGTCTGCAGTAAAGGGGTATAAGGACTGCTGGGGGAAAATAATGACTTTTTTAAAACCCCACAACAAATTCTAACAATTGTAGGTGAAATGTGCCATCATAAAATAGGCATTTAGTTCGTGGCCGGGGGAAGGGAAGCATTTTTCAAAAACAATTAAATGGCAGGATTAATAGAGGACACCAGATCAGTGATAAAAAGTAGGCAATATATTATTTGAATACAGTGGTACATCGGTCTATGAACAGCCTACTTTATGAACTTTTTGGATTACGAACACTTCAAACATGGAAATCAGTATTCCCATTTGCAAAAAAAAAAAAAAAGGAATATGAAGCATCAATGCCCCCCTGCCCCTTCTCCGCTTCTCCTAGTAGACTACAAAGGGGCACCTTGCTAGACCCAGAACTCATCCTTTTTCTTCTCTTTTTTCTTCTTCTAGATTTTTATTTATACTTTTAAAATTTATACATTTCATTAATTTTGCAAGCATTTTAAAATTTAAATGTTTGGCTTCCTTCCCCCTCTTTCTGCGGTTCCTTAAATTTATTTTTTAATATCTTCTGCATATCCAAATTCATTTAATTTGTTCATTTAATTATCTACTTTAAATATAAACTCTTATGAAACTGCAGGTTATTACAGGAATCCTGCCAATGTTTTTATCTGTTTGCAATTTATCTGCAAATATTCAATAAACCATTTCTATTCTTTTATAAAAAGTTTGTTATCTTGATTTCTTATTCTTCTGATAAGTTTCGCCATTTCTGCATATTTCATAAGTTTTTGTATCCATTCTTCCTTTTCTGGGACTTTTGCTTTCCATTTTGGGGTGAGCAGCATTCTTGCTGCTGTACAGTGGTACCTCTGGTTACATATTTAATTTGTTCCGGAGGTCCGTTCTTAACCTGAAACTGTTCTTAACCTGAAGCCCCACTTTAGCTAGTGGGGCCTCCCGCTGCTACCGCGCCACCGCCAAGAGATTTCTGTTCTTATCCTGAAGCAAAGTTCTTAACCCGAGGTAATATTTCTGGGTTAGCAGAGTCTGTAACCTGAAGCATATGTAACCTGAAGCATATGTAATCCGAGGTACCACTGTAGTAGCATACTAGTGCCTTTTCGTCCCCCAGCAGTCTGTTAGTTTTCCAGTTGCTAATTAACTGGCAGACAGAAAATCCATTTCATATTTGCTTCCAGCCTTAGCAATAGTTAAAAGAAGGTGTTGCCTACTTGGTGCCCTGATTTAAGGACTATTATGTGGTGTTTTGGTCCAGTGAATATTCCTTGCTCAAGAAGATCCTCTATTCCAGGGACGTCCATCTCCCAATAGACTGTGATCTACTCACAATGTAAAAAAAAACTGGCAGTGATCTACTCATTGTCATAAAAAACGGGCAGTGATTTTAGGAAGCCAAAGTTGTGGAGATTTGGGCTTTTTTTTCTTTTCTGCTTTTCTGTAAGGAAATTGCTGAGAGGCCAGAGATCAACCAGGATCTACCAGGAGCACCCCATGATCTACCAGTAGAGCACGATCTACCTGTTGGACATGCCTGCTCTACTCCAAAAAACTTTCTATCTCTGGCATGATGAATGTCTTCTTCTGAGCTTGTGAGGCTTATTTCTGAACTCCCTTATTTGGTAACTTAGACATTACCATGGTTGTCCTCAACCACCGTATAATTATCTCTGCTGACTGGAATGTCAGCAGTCCATTTTCCTCCCCAGAAGTTCCAAAGGCAGCCGAAGTGGTAGCTCCCCTTAACGAATAAGCTGTATGCTCCTTAGAAGCTTCCCAGAGCCCCATAAGTCTGGACAATAAACTCCTTAGGTCATCTAGAAATCAAGGAAGAAGAAATTTTCTTTCCCACAGAGGCCCAGCAAATGCCAGAAGCAAAGACTTGTGGAATTCCTAAGCTCTGTCTAAATAAAATTGTAAGCACAGACCTCCAGTTCACTTGAGCAAAAACTGAAATTGGTTTTCTGTTTGAAAAGAAGAGTGGAAGGCATTCTTCCCAACTCCTTTCCTTTTGCTTTCTGCACCCATGTCTTTGGGTGGGTGGGACGATGGTGTAATAGGGTTGGATAACATTTGAGTTTTCCCCTCCACTGACATGACATACTTGATGTTCGTTTGAATGGTTGGTGAGAGTGTGATTGTTATGCAATTCTCAGCTTACATATACGTGTCCACTGTGGCAGTTTTTTGAAACAGACATGACCATTTTGGGCTATGGGTGGATGAGTTGTTTTTAGCTCTGCCAGTTCAATCTGGAGGGCTCCCGCCAGTGGAAGGAGAGGCAAAAGACTTCAAAGGGCCCTGCCTATCTGGTCCTATGGGAGGAGTCATCCTGTCAGAACAATGTCCTCTGGTCTACTCTTCAAACAGAAATTCATGGTAAGAAACCAATTTCTGATTTTTCTACCCAAACAGTTATTACAAAAAAAGCATATATTAGATAAAAGTGTGAATTTAAGAAGAATACATTAGGGAAAATAGCATACAGAAATGCTTTACATTAGGGGAGATTGCTTGCAACAACAACAAATCGTACATTAGTCAAAACTGCATATAAAATATTTTATTAGGAGAAATGAAACTAAAATACTGATTTGTTTTCTTTGCTTTCTTTTATCTTTTAAATTGTTTATGCATTTCCCCCAGTTTTATATTTACACATCATATTTCCATCCTTATACAATATTTTACATAGACTTTCCCACCCAGCTTTCCATGGCAGTTCAGATATATCTTACTTGGCTGCATATCCAGTAATTTATCCATCCTATTCTACACCCCCTTCCATATTTTTGTTGTTGTCAACTGTTGTTCATAAAGTTTCCCCTACTTGGAAGTTAAATTTAATGCCATATATTTTTAAATACTCCCCAAATATTTCCCACTCATCCTTGTATGTTTTTCATCTTGATTTCTTATTTTAGTAGTCATGCTTGCTAGTTCTGCATATTCTGTTAATCTATACAACCATTGTTCTTTTCCTGGAGTCTCCTTTGGTCTCCAATTTCTAGCATGCACTATTGTTGCTGCTACTGTTGTATACAATAATAAATTGTGAGTCTTATTTGGTATCGCATCACTAATTATACCCAGAAGGAATGCTTCTGATTTCTTAGGGAATGTAAATTTAAATATCTTTTTCAGCCATTGTATACCATCTCCCAATAATCTCAGGCATATTTACACCACCACCACAGATGTATAAATGATCCTTCTACTTCTAAGTACTTCCAGTACAGCTTGGAACCTCTTTTGTACATTTTGACCACCAATTTGGTAGGCATCAAATACCACCTATAAAGCATCTTTTGCATGTTTTCTCTTATCAGATAACAGGCCGGAAAGTTCGTAGTTTTATTCCAAAGTTTTCCCCATGCTGAGATTTCAATGCTATGCCCAATGTCTATTGCCCATTTTGTCATTGCCTCCTTGATCAGTTCATCTTTCGTCTCCCATTCTAATAGGATTTTATATACAGTTGTACCTTAGTTGTTGAACGGAATCCATTCTAGAAGTCCGTTTGACTTCCAAAAATGTTCGACAACCAAGGCATGGCTTCCGATTGGCTGCAGGAGCTTCCTGCACTCAATCAGAAGTCAAAGAAGCCACGCCAGACGTTCGGCTTCTGAAGTACGTTCGCAAACCGGAACACTCACTTCTGGATTTGTGGCATTTAGGAGCCAAAACGTTCAAGTTGCAAGGTGTTTGGGATCCAAAGCACTACTGTATTTTGGAAATTATTATTATTATTTTTGTTGTTGTTGTTCCCCAATACCACTTTTTCAGTTTATGATCCTCCTTGTACAAATCCTCTTTCTTTGTCTTCCCTAAAGACCTCATTTAGTTGAAAGTATTGAAACCAGTCAGTTACCCAATTCTGGATTTGCTCCCAATTTTTTAGTTTTATGATGCCCTCTTTATATTCAAGAAGTTCATTATATGTTCCCCAGTCTCTTTCCATGTTTAGTTTTTTCCTGCCACTGCTTAAATGGGTGAAATCCAACAGGGAGTCTTTCTTTCTAAAATATCTTTGTCTTTCCCAGACATTGTATAGGCTCCTCCTTATAACATAGTTAAGGAATCCCTTATGTACCTTAGCTTTATCGTAATGAATATAGGCATGCAATCCATAAACTAAGTTTGCTCCCCCTAAGTCTAATATGTTTACATTCTTCAGTTCTATCCACTCCTTCATCCAACACAAAATGCTGATTCATAATATAGTTTCAAGTCTTGGAGGGCAAACCCCCTCTATTCTTCGCATCAATTAAAAATTTATATTTACTCCGTGGTTCCCCCCTCCCTCCGACATATAAAGTTTGATATATCTTCTTTCCATTGCTTAAAGCAATTATTGTTATGCTAATCCAAAATCCATATATATTATACATTTCTTCATAAAAACCCACAAGACATTATCAAATACCTTCTCTGCATCTAGGAACAGTAGTTTTGCTTGCTTTTTATTTCTCTATTCTAGGTATTCAGTTATGTTCAAGATGTTCCTAATGTTGTTTCTTATTTGTCTAGATGGCAAGAAGCCTGCTTTGTCTTTGTGGATAAATGTGTTCAATACTTCTCCCAGTCTTTTAGGCATAATAGTTGCATATACAGTGGACCCTTGGTTTTCGAACATAATCCATTCCGGAAGACTGTTCAACTTCCAAAACATTCGAAAACCGAGGAGCAATGTGCGGTTGGCAAAATCCATTGAGAAAAAAGAAAAACATGCAGCAGAAGCCGTTCGACTTCCAAGGTGCATTCGAGAATGGAAGCAATTACTTCTGGCTATTCGATGTTCGGCTTCTAAAATGTTCGGCTTCCGAGGTGCTGAAAAATTGAGGTTCCAGTGTAACTTATCATCATTATTTAATAGGGATATTGGCCTGAAGTTCTTTGGTTGCTAATTAGTTTACATAAGGCTTTAAAAAATAAATAAAAATAAATCACAAACTGCTGCAAAATGTGCAGAACTGAATTTAAGATTGCAAAAATGACTAACAGATAAAACTGAAATTAACAGATTCTACCATCCCTACACTTTGCCCAGGCCCTGTCATTATTTAGGATGAGACCTTTTTCTGCTTTCCCCCAGAATACATAGGACAGGTGGTGTCTCCCCCCATTTGCAGAGCCGTGTCATCTAGAAAGCCTGCATGTTGAATATGGAAACATATGTGCTTCCATCATCCATCACACTCACAAACACACACCCTACTCAAATGAGAAGGGGTTGTCCCTTCTTTTGCAGCTGGAAACTATCCCCTAATTACTGTGTTTTGCCAAGACCCTGAGCAGCAACAGCATGAACAGCAACAAAAAGATCCTCTGCTATGGAGACTTTGATTAATGCACACTTCTCCTCCCTGCACCTGCTGGACATGCATACAGGCAAACCCACACCCAGAGCAGCCCCTTTCCATGTGAGCATGGATTTCTCCCGCCCTCCCCCACAATCCACCTACACCCCTGCTAAAGAGAATAGAAGCACGTTTCTTCCATTCTCCACTATGGATTCTTTGTCAACCTTTGTTTCAGGGCCTCAGATCCGAAACATTTGTCCAGATCCTTCACTGAAGAAGCCTGGAAAAGATAGCACAGATAGAATAAATTTGGGGTTGATTTGTCCAATAGCTGCCAATAAGAGATGTCTAGTAGGGCTCCTACTTATTATTATTTTTTAGGACGAGAGCAGTGTAACGTCTGGTACCCAGAGGCTGCATTCCCTCCAAAAGAACAAGTGCACAAGATGTAACCATCTTTGTCCATGTAGGCCCAGGCTATCTCTTAGCC
Organism: Podarcis vaucheri; assembly: GCF_965113315.1. Taxonomy (NCBI): domain Eukaryota; kingdom Metazoa; phylum Chordata; class Lepidosauria; order Squamata; family Lacertidae; genus Podarcis; species Podarcis vaucheri. The sequence goes on along the minus strand of NC_138758.1, from coordinate 45,070,098 downwards.
ACCACACCAGTTTTAAGGTACTGTTACTTGCATGTTTTTTAGTCATTTAGTCATGTCCGACTCTTCGTGACCCCATGGACCAGAGCACGCCAGGCACTCCTGTCTTCCACTGCCTCCCGCAGTTTGGTCAAACTCATGCTGGTAGCTTCGAGAACACTGTCCATTCATCTCGTCCTCTGTCGTCCCCTTCTCCTTGTGCCCTCAATCTTTCCCAACATCAGGGTCTTTTCCAGGGAGTCTTCTCTTCTCATGAGGTGGCCAAAGTATTGGAGCCTCAGCTTCAGGATCTGTCCTTCCAGTGAGCACTCAAGTCTGATTTCCTTCAGAATGGATAGGTTTGATCTTCTTGCAGTCCATGGGACTCTCAAGAGTCTCCTTTAGCACATAATTCAAAAGCATCAATTCTTTATGGTCCAGCTCTCACTTCCATACATCACTACTGGGAAAACCATAGCTTTAACTATACGGACCTTTGTTGGCAATGTGATGTCTCTACTTTTTAAGATGCTGTCTAGGTTTGTCATTGCTTTTCTCCCAAGAAGCAGACATCTTTTAATTTCGTGACTGCTGTCACCATCTGCAGTGATCATGGAGCCCAAGAAAGTAAAATCTCTCACTGCCTCCATTTCTTCCCCTTCTATTTGCCAGGAGATGATGGGACCAGTGGCCATGATCTTAGTTTTTTTATGTTGAGCTTCAGACCGTATTTTGCTCTACAAAGCCCTAAATAACTCTGGACCAAGTTACCTAAAAAAACAGTGTTTCCTTTCACTGCAGATCCTTCAGCATAGGTGTGATACTAGCCCAATATGGAGTAGCAGTCTGCATCTCGGTTATACTGTTCTGAACCAGCTGCAAGGGAAGCTCCACATAAAGCTCATTACAATAGTCCAGACATGAGATAACCAATCCATGTGTCACTGTGGCCAAGTTGTCCCCATTCAGGGAAGTGCACAGTTGATGCACCAGCCAAAGCTTTAATTAGGTTCAGCTAGTGTGTCAGCTGCGCCTTTACCTGGACAGGGATAACTTTGCTACCAGGAGTACAACCCCATCCAGATCAGGAGGCTCCTCAATGCTCAGATCTGGGAAGCTCTTGCCCATAGTGTGTCTGTTTTAACAGGATTCAGCTTCAGCCTTTTCACCCCACCACTGCATCCAGGCACTGGCTCAGCTTATTCATGGCCTCTCCTGACAGATTTAATAGAACTGAGTATCATTAGAATACTGATGGCAGTGTGTCACAAACCTCCTGATGATTGCTTCCAACAGTTTCATATAGATAAGTGGTTCCCAAACTTTCAGGCCACCTCTACCTCGTGCAACTGATTGTGCCACAAATGTTCCCAGCAACCTGCTTATGCATAATCTTGTGCAACAACGTTCCAGTGGTGTGGAACGAGTACAGTGGTACCCTGGTTTACAACCCTAATCAGTTCCGGAGGTCCGTTTGTAAACCAAAACAGGTTGTAACCCAAGGCGCGCTTTCGCCAATGGGGCCTCCTAAAATTTTTTTGTCCGTAATCCCCCCCCCAAATGGGTTGTAATCCAAAAAAAGGTTGCAAACTAGGACACATACTTCAAGGTTTGACGTGTTTGTAATCCAAAATGTATGCAAACCAAGATGTATTCAAACCAAGGTACAACAGTATACTACTTGTACAATACTAAGTGACTTTAACTTAGCATTGGATGCAATCCATTGTTCTGCTTTTAAAAGTGTTTTCTCCCCTTCTGTTTCCTCTTGCCTTGCTTTTTAAAAAATAAATAAAGAAAAAATTCTCTATTTTGGTCCTCCTCCCAGTTTTTTTATTTCCTTCACCTGCCACCACCTTCCTTTCCAGCACTGTTCTGCGGCATCTGATCTGCCCATTGTAGCAATCTGTCCTCTTCTGGCTGAGAGATCCCAGTGACTTCAGAGTCAATCAAGGGTAATTGATAGCAGGCATTCAGGGGCTCCCAGTAGGCAATCGTGGTCACTACTGTGGAAAGAAATATGAGTCAGGTCTCGTGAATACCAGCCCAAGGCAAGGATCCAGCCGCCCCCGCCCCCGGCCAAATGTCTATTAGCAGGAGGGCTGGTGCATGACATGTGTTTTCTTCTTGGAGGGATGGAGCAGACAGCAGGATCAACCAAGGAGCTAGTCGAGGTGGAGATGAGACAAGCTGCCTCTTTGCTTCCCAGATGTTGGCTTTCTTTTGGCGCGGACGCAACTGTTAAGTAGACAGTTGTTCTGGAAGCAGACATGCAATGTGAGCTCAGGCGTAGAGTGAGGCTCACAAGGGGAGCCAGAGCCTCACAGTAACAGACACGAAAGTGTCTGCAAGCAGCAGTTCTCCTGCCGGAAGCAGGCATAAGGTCCATGTGGCTGCTTGTAACATGGTGTGGCAGGAAACAGGGTGCTTTATAATGAAATTTGTAGCTAATAAATGAGCAGTCTGGTTTGGTCAATTGGGAGCATCCATTGGCAAGCTTTCACTTCCGGTCATGGGAACACAGGAAACTGTCTTCTTCTGAGTCAGATCACTAGTCTGATCAGCCAGTATTGTCTACACTAACTGGCAGCTGCTCTTCAGGGTTTCAGCCAGCAGTCTCCCCCAGGCCTACCTGGAAATGCTGGGGACTGAACCTCAGATCTTTTGCATGAAAAGCAAATTATCTACTATTGAGCTACTGCCCTTCCCCATTCTTCAGTTGTTTCACTCAGAAAGTCAGGGGTCTTATATTTAAACTTAACTTTTCTCTCTAAAGCTGGGCCTCATTATTCTTACAGGGTACATATGCTTTTTTTTTTGCTTTTGCTTTTGTTTTGTTTAGAGCTGTGTCTTGTTTCTGAATTTTCCTTCGTCCAGATTTCCGCTTGTTCCATGCTTAGAAAGTACTGGTCTGAGCACTTTCCACTTGGCCCATGCTTTCTAGGCACAGGTCTGAGTGGTTCCCCCCCAGCTCCAGTCCTTTCCAAGGGGAAAGCCACTCTTTAGCAATAGAGTGGAACAAACAGCAATCCAGGGGAAAAGTCAGGTTGCCAGTTGCTCTGATGTGAGCACTGAAGAGCAGTTCCCCCTTAGAGTAAAGGAATGGGGCAAGAGGAAGTGTGGATAACCCCTAAGTATCTGTAGCTCTGCAAAGTCCACTGGAACCCCAGGCCTTCTGGCACATGTGAATGGAACCTCCAGATTCAGAGGCAGCATGTGACTAAATAACAGGCTGCTGGGTAGCAGCTACAACATAAGAGGGTGGTTGATTCCATGCTCAGCTCACATACAGGCTTCTCAAGGGCACCTGGTTGGGCACTCAGGGCCCAGCCACACTTCTGTTTGTCATGTGATTTCACATAATTTTAAACTATGGCTGAGAGGTGCTTTTTTTGTCTTGCCACTTTCCCCAGAAAAACCTGCTCTTTACTGCTAAACTGGAACAAACATCAGTTGGGTTTTCCATGAATTAACATTTGCTCTGATTTAGCAGTAAACAGCTGGTTTTTCTGGGGAAAGCGATGGGACAAAAGAAATACTATTGGCAGGGCTTTTTTTCAGCTGGAATTCACTGGAACTGTGTTCCAGAACTTTTTCTCTCCCCCCCCCCCCATCAACTTTTTTTTTTTAAAAAAAACCTGATTGGCTGGCTATACGCAAGTCCAATTGCAAGCAGGAAAAGGGGTGACCCAACAGGAACTGGCACTCCCTTTTCTCACCACGTGCATTTTCCTGGAACAGTTCAGGTTTGTTTTGGCCGCCAGCTAATTGCAGAGGCTCCCATTTTGCACGGTAGATCCCAGGATCCAGGAATCTCAGATCAGCTGAGTGTGGGGTGGTGAAGGGTAGGGCTAGGCTATGTCAGCTTGTGGAGCAGGGCTGCCCCACCCTGCTTCCGAACCCTGGACCCAGCAGCAGCTCCCGGCGGCCTTGGCTGGGCTCCATGAGGCAATGAGGGGCAAGCCTGTGAGAGAAATCTCTGGTGAACATTTTCCATCCTGGAATTACCGTATGTAATTAAAACATTGAAGGAGCTTGGACTTCTTCTCTCCGCACCCCTCCCCCCATCTAAGATATTTAGCAATGGAAGGAAGCCCCACCAAACCTATTTATATACTGTAGACTATTATGCAATTTGTTAATGTCAGCCTTCACAGATGCTTCTGTTTCATTATGCTTTTAAATATTACTTTATGCTGCAGTGTGTTGGGTTTCCTCAAGCAAAAAACAGGATGACTTTCTGTGCACTTGGTAGAAATTATTATAATTATTATTATTAGGGCAGATCATTTCTTTCTTTAGCAAAATTGTTGGGTAGTGCCACCATTTCCCTTTTTAACCTACCTATTTTGGGGCAGGAAAGAGAACAAGATTTAAGGTAGTTATAATGATCTGAGAAGAGAAAACACTTTTCTAGAATCCCTACCTTGAAAGAAGCATCCCAACTCCAAGCTGCAATACAGTTTCTTTCCATGACGGTTTAGAGCATGGGCTCTAAGTTATCCACGCAATGGGAGGAGGCCAGATCCAGAATTCAAATTATGAGTGGGCAGGGAGGCTGTTGTCCTACTTTTTTATTTTTATTGGTTGTTTATATATATATATTATTTTCAAATTTTATAATCACAATGATTCATAAATTCAATGCTTTTCCAAATAAGAGGAAACAAAAATATAGACTTTCCCCTGCCCCACCCCTGGATTCCATTCTTTCCCCACATAATTTCTTGCATTTCATTTTATCTCCAGATTCTTTGTTTTCCCTCTTGTTTATCTTAATTTCCAATTATTTAACTACATAAATGTTATATCAAACCTGCTAACATTTTAATAGATTTACAGTGGGGGGTTTCTTTTTAAAAAATCTATAAATTCCTTCCATTCCTGCTCAAACTTCTTCTCATCCTGATCTCTGATCTTCGCGGTTACCTTTGCCATTTCAGCATAGTCCATCATCTTAGTTATCCATTCTTCTTTTGTTGGTATCTTCTCCTGTTTCCAATTCTAGGCAAGCAACATCCTTGCAGCTGTTGTCACTTACATAAATAACCTTTTTAGGTTCCTAGGTATTCCATCCCCTGTTTATCCAAGTAAAAAGTCTTCTAGTTTTTTTAGTGAAGGTTGTCTTAAACATCTTTTTCAGTTCATTATATATCATTTCCCAGAAGTCTTTTACTTTTCTACAGGACCACCACATGTGGTAAAACGCACCTTCCTTTTCCTTACGTTTCCAACATACATTTGATGCACTTTTACACATTTTTGCTAGTTTTGTCAAACTCAAATACCATCAGTACATCCTATTCATATACCGTATTTTTGGCTCTATAAGACTCACTTTTTCCCTCCTAAAAAGTAAGGGGAAATGTTTGTGCGTCTTATGGAGCGAATGCAGGCTGCGCAGCTATCCCAGAAGCCAGAACAGCAAGAGGGATTGCTGCTTCCGCTGTGCAGCGATCCCTCTTGCTGTTCTGGCTTCTGAGATTCAGAATATTTTTTTTCTTGTTTTCCTCCTCCAAAAACTAGGTGCGTCTTGTGGTCTGGTGCGTCTTATAGAGCGAAAAATACGGTAATTTTCCTTCAGCAAACAACAAGCCGTAAATTTTAAGTTCTCTTTCCATAACTTTTCCCATTGATTTAAAGGTGTAATGTATCCCACATATTTTGCCCAGTATAGCATGACCGCCTTAACTTCCTCATCCTTTATCTCCCATTCTAACAGTAATTTATACATTTTTTGTAACAGTTTATCATTATTATCTACTTTTTCTTTCAAACCTTGAAAATTCTTTTCAAAACCCACTCCCCTATCTATCCTGAATACATCGTATTGTAGCCAATCTGTTAACAAGTCTTTTACATCATTAAATTCTTCTACTTTTAATTAGTTTTCAGCCTCCATTAATAATTCTCTCTTTTTTTAAAAAAAGATATTTATTAAAAGTTTAAGAATTACAGAAAGCAGAAAAAGGAAAAACAATAAAAAATTAACAAAACATACATTACAGTACACAAAAAACAAAAAATATAAAAACAATACAACAAAAAAGAAAAAACATTAAAACACATCCAATATTCCATATCTTTACCTTTCATTTACTTGTTTCATCGACCTCCTCACACTTCCCTTTTTGTATTCTAGTTCAATTAACTATTTCAGCAAATTCTTTCCATCTTTCTCAGTTTTTGTTCTATAATTTATCTTAACGGACTAACCTTAATTTTTTTCATTTTGGCCCATTATCAATCAGCTTTTACTTAATTCATTATTACATTTCTGCTAAAACCATATAGCTTCATTCCAACATCCTTCTAACATTCATTAATTTTGCAATGTTTTTGTAAATATACTTTAAATTTTTTCCACCAACTCTTCTCCCTGGTCTCAGATTCTGCCAGTCATTTCCACCAGTTCCATGTAGTCCATTATTAATGCTGATGGCATTAATAATTCTCGATAGGTCTCCCAATCCCCTTTCATATTTACTTTTTTAACAGATATCGCTTCTTATGGGGAGAACAACCATGGTGTTTTAGTTTCCAGTAAGGGTTTATACTTTTCCCATACTTGATGAATTGATTTCCTTACAAAGTGGTTCAGGAATCCCTTGTGTACCTTTGTTTTTCCATACCATACATATGCATGCCACCCAAATCTATTATCATGCCCTTCCAGAGCCAACACATCTGTATCCATCCCCATAGCCAGCATAGGCAGGACGCTTCATAATACAGCACAGTTTTATGTCTGGCAGGGAGAATCCGCCCCTTTCTTTGGCATCCATTAACAATTTATATTTAATTCTGGGTCGTCGTTCCCCCACCAGACAAATTTAGAAATATTTTTTTGCCATTGTTTGAAGTGACTTGCCCCTCTGATCACCGGTACTATTTGAAATAGAAAAGACATTCTTGGCAATACATTCATTTTTATCACAGAGATCCTTCCCCACATAGATAGTTTCAGCCTTCCCCATATTTCCATATCTCTCTTTATTTCACTCCACACCTTTGTATAATTATCTTTGAATATGTTTATATTTCTGGGTGTCAACCACACCCCCAAATATTTCACCTTTTTTCTACCACCAATTCTGCTGATTGTCTAAATTTATTTTTCTGTTGTTCTGTCATATTCTTTACCAATACTTTAGTTTTAGTTTTATTCAGCTTGAAACCTGCTATTTGTCCGAATTGTGAGATTTTTTCCAACACCTTTGGTATATTTTTCCAAAGGGTCCTCTACCATTATTAATGGTTGTTGGGTCAGGTTAGCCATATGCTGTTTTGTTATATTTCCAGATTGCAATAATGCTTAGCACTGGGGTATTATTGCAGTACAACTGAAAGCGGAATGATGTGTGGATGGTCCAGTATAAATCCACCAATAATGCGCTATCATTGCATCAATTTCTTCTTCTTCTTTTTAATCCTTGATATTTTATGAAGGATTTTCTTGTTTTACAGAAGAAAGTGAAATGCCTCGTATTCCCCCCCCCATGTAACATTTTTACAAATCCGTTTCATTTGTTGAGGCATTAGGGGGAGAAGAAAAAAGAAGGAAAAAAGAAAGGGGGGTGGAGAGAGGGAAGATGCACGGGGGTGGGGTCGGGTGACGGTGTTTCTATTATGTTTAATGTATGTAGAGTTTGGTGTCAGCGTTGCTTGTGTTCCTTTGGTGGTGAGAGAGGTTGGGGTTGGCCTAGGGTGTGATTGTTTGTTTGTGATTGGCTGTGGTGATCTTTCTTTTTGTGTGTGAGTGGGGTGGGTGGGTGTTTTGGATCAGGTTAGCCATATTGATTTGTATGCTGTTGGTGGATTGTTGTCATTGTCCTGTTGGGCTGTGTATGTGATAAAGGGGAGCCATACCGGGGTGAAGGCATCTTCTTCTGTGTGTCCCCGCGTCAGTTTCAGTTTATTAGTTAATTTTTCTAGTAGGGCTGTTTCCCATACTATTTGGTACCATTGGTCCATGCTTACTCCTGACAGGTCTCTCCAGTGTCTGGTTATGGTGTTTCTGGCTGCTGAGAGTAGGTGGGTTATGAGTTCTTTGTGGTGTAAATGGGCATTGTTGTCTTGGAAGATGTTTAGTAGGGCCAATTCTGGGGTGATGTCTATTACTTGCTTAGTTATTTTACATATTTCTTGTATGGCTATTGTCCAGAATAGTTGGATTTTGGGACACTCCCACCACATGTGGAGGTATGTGCCTGTGGAGGTGCACCCTCTCCAGCATTTTTGTGAGGTTCCTGGGCATATTAGCGCTAGTTTCCTTGGTGTTAGGTACCACCTGTAGGTGAGTTTCAGTGTGAGTTCTTTTCTTTTCGTTGATATGGATTTAAAGGGGGGTTTAGACCACATTCTGGTCCATTCATTGGGGTTAATCTCATAGCCTATGTCATTCTCCCATTGTTTTTTGATTGCGTCTAGGGGATTTGCGCGATTTTGGAGTAGTATTTTGTATATTGTGGATACCGTCCCTTTCCCTTTCCCTTTCCCTTTGTTGTTAGGAGGAGGTTTTCGAAGGTACTTTGTGATTGAGATGAGAGCTCATAAGCAGTCTTACCCAGTAGAGATGTTAATAGAACATAAAAGTTGGCCAGTGTTTTCTACTTCCCCACTACCCTGCTCTCTCTTCTGTTCCATTGGCCCCTATCAGTGGCAAAACCCAGCACAAGCTGCTCACCTTGAGCCTGTTTTCAACACTATGACCTCTTCTGCAGAAAAGATGAAGTCTCTACATGGGATGAACTTCAGGAGATATGGCTCCCTGGGGTTTGGCAGCTTGGGGAGCAGTGTGTGTGAACGCTAGAAAGATGAGGTCACCTGCCAGCAACCATACAGAAACATCATCATTGTTAGCTCTGTGAACCTGACCTCAGCAGATAGAAAACCTCACAATCCTTGAAAGTATCATCTGGCCCAGAAAGTCAGTTTGTTAATACTTTTCTTCCCTGGTGTTTCAAATGCTGCAGAACTCGCTTTAGATCCTCCAACCACCTAAAGAAAACTTGAGGTCCCATGCAAAGGTAACCATAAACATTGCACCTGGGAGCTGTTAAGTTCCTGGGTTGATACTTTTAGCATCCCTGTCATTGGTAAATCAGGACATTATATCATTTAACTTGGGATTTAGTACACCGGCACAGTGTGGAACAGCAACAGGGAACAGATGGCCCTCCAGATATTGTTGGGCTACAAATGTCCACCCCCGTCCCCCATGCCTGTCAAAGGGAGAAAGGTATCTACACCAACCATTTCTGCACTCATAGATAGAGGCTCTTTGTACATATCTGCTTTTCAGAACAGAAAGGAAGTTGGGTGTCTAGTCAGTCCTGACATCCAATGAAATGTGGGCATGTTTAAGGAGGAGTGTTCATTTGTGGCCTCTATACAATTTCCTGGCAGGCACATTAGTGCCTACAATTACCATATTGGTGACACCTGGCCCAATATACGTTTAGTGAATTATTTTTTACATCCTCATTTTGGTGCAGACCCCCAGTCTCCCTTGCCATTGCGAATAATTCAGCGTCCATTGAAAACAGGCCATAGGTAAAGCCAGCACGAGTATTGTTTGTTTGCAAAACACAACACTAGCAATTCCCTTGACCCAACAACAAATGATAACCACTTCTTGATGCAATTGTCATTGCAACACACAAAACAGAGGAAGCCGTTTATTTGCTTAATGGCTTGTTGTATAAAGATGCAGGATGTGGCTATCCTTTTGTCTTGTTTGTGTCAAAACTAATTAACAGAATATGCTTTGTGGTGATGGGGGGAGTGATCCATCAATTCCACCCTCTGTGGGTACACATGGGTGTGTGTGTGGAGTCAGTCATCTTACACATTTAAGAGCAAATCAGATGATGTTTTGGGTGATTCATAATACCATATATTTAATGGTATGACTCCTCTTCTAAAAACAGCCATTTCTAGCTAGCTTAGAGTCTTGCAAATCCCCCTTTGGCACTGGAGGATATAAATTAAGTATAGCAACTGACTCACAGAAGAAACAAGACTCAGGTCAGAGACATTTGTGTTTTCTTTTAAGATGCTGTTGAAGGCAAAGTCTTGCAGCTTACTAGGAAGAGGAATGGTGCTGCTTGCCCTTCTCCAAGAACCAGGAGCTGTAGAGGGCAGCTTCCCCGCAAGGAAGAATTCTACTGCAGGCTGATCTGTTACGGAGGTTTGGCTCCTAACATGAGCTAACTCAAAGAAGTTCATGAAAGGAAATTTTCCCTTTCCTTCCTTCCTTGTAGCCACCTGCGCTCCCAAAAAACTTTTGGGGGTGCAGAGGCCATTCTGAATATTGTGGGGTGAAGCAGGCAGGGGGGCTGCTGGAGGAAGAGGGCGTCACCCAAAACCAGGATTGGATCCTTAAATAAATTAACTTAAGGAAGTTTACCCCACCCCATATTGTTCTGAAGAGGCTTTTTGTGCATTGTAGAGGGCTGCTCAGGAGGGCAAGGAGCAGACAATAAATCCTTAAGTTTAATAATAATAATAATAATAATAATAATAATAATAATAATAATACCCCACCCACTGGACTGTGTTTCCCCAGCCTTTCTGGGAGGTTTCCAACAGATATAAAAATATAATTAAACACCAAACTTATCTTAAGACTCAAGTCGGAAAGTTTGGATGGTTCTATTTTCGCACCTTTCTAGAGGTAATCTTAGGGGCCAAACTGGTTTTGGTTTTCTCTGTCTGTTTGTCTCTTTTTAGCCCTGCAGTTTTGCCACCATAAGCTTCTCTTGAAATGCAACAGCATAGCTGTCAACTTACAGATTTGAAAATAAGGGACCAGCAGCCTTGAAAATAAGGGACCAGCAGCCAAAATAAGGGACCAGCAGCCTTGAAAATAAGGGACCAGCAGCCAAAATAAGGGACCTGCAGCCTCACCTGTTCCAGGCACTCCTGTCTTCCACTGCCTCTTGCAGTCTGGTCAAACTCATGCTGGTAGCTTCGAGAACACTGTCCAACCAACTTTGTGTTTTTTGTTTTTTTTAAAGATATTTATTGAAAGTTTTTAAAATATAGCAAAAAATGAAAAATAAACATACAAGATAAAAAACAATTAAAAACACACATTAATTTTCAATAACATAACTTCCGTACACTTATTTCCTCAGACCTCCTCCCACCTCCCCTCCTTGTATTCCAATTCAGTTTGTTAGTTCAGCAAATCCTTACCATTAAACTTTTACCCATTTGTGAATCTTTTTTTCATGTCTCCTAAAGCATTACAGCTGGAAACCGCTTAGTTTCTATCCAACATCCTTCTAACATTCATTAATTTTTACAATATTTCTTTATAAATAGTCTTTAAATTTCTTCCAGTCTTCTTTCACCAACTCTTCTCCCTGGTCTCGGATTCTGCCAGTCATTTCAGCCAATTCCATGTAGTCGATCACCTTCATCTGCCATTCTTCCAGAGTGGGTAGATCTTGTGTCTTCCAATACTTAGCGATGAGTATTCTTGCTGCTGTAGTAGCATACATAAAGAAAGTTCTGTCCTTCTTTGGCACCAATTGGCCGACAATGCCCAGGAGAAAGGCCTCTGGTATCTTCAGGAAGGTATATTTAAATACCTTTCTCAGTTCATTATATATCATTTCCTAGAAAGCCTTAATCTTTGGGCATGTCCACCAAAGGTGAAAGAATGTACCTTCAATTTCTTTACATTTCCAACATTTATTATCGGGCAAATGATAGATTTTTGCAAGCTTGACTGGTGTCATGTACCACCTGTATATCATTTTCATAATATTCTCTCTTAGGGCATTACATGCCGTAAACTTCATACCTGTGGTCCATAACTGTTCCCAGTCAGCAAACATAATATTATGTCCAACATCCTGTGCCCATTTAATCATGACAGATTTCACCGTTTCATCCTGAGTATTCCATTTCAACAGCAAGTTATACATTCTTGACAAGTTCTTAGTTTTAAGTTCTAACCGTTCTGTTTCTAACCAACTTTGTAACCAGAGGTTCAACTGAATAGAATCTGAATCACATGCACCACAAGGCCTATGCAGCCTCAACTTAAGATGGCTCCCCGGCCTGGCTTTGCACTGCAAGGTTTGCAGCAGCATGTGCAACAAAATGGCGTTCAGCATTCAAAAAACCCCTCAGCTTGCAGTAACTAGCCACACACAAGGCATGCAAGCTCCACCCCCCAGTCTTTATTAGACTTCTTATTGGGTGAGCAACACAGCCAAGCAACACAGTTGGAGCCTCCCTCCTCCCTGGCTGGCAGGGAGGGAGGGAGAGGAGCTACTTCCTTTGAAATTTAAGGGACATCATTTAAGGGACATTTAAGGGACATCCATCAATAAGGGACAGCAGCGGGACATGGCGCTGGAATAAGGGACTGTCCCTTCAAATAAGGGACACTTGACAGCTATGCTTCAGAGATTATTTTTTATTTTATTATTACATATTTCTTTTCCATCTTTCCTTCATGGAGCTCAAGAAGGTACTGTATGCATGGAACTCCTCCTCTCCATTTCATCCTTGCAACCTCTGAGGTATGGTATTAGGCTGAGAGACAGTGACTGGTTTCCTGGCTGAGTGAGGATTTGAAATCTTATCTCCAAAGTCCTAGTCTAAATCTTTACCACTACACTACACTGGCTATACGTGTCAAGCCTATTGGAGAGGGGTGTGGCCTGTTATTGCTATAACTAAATGAGGTGTGTGTTGATTGCAATATCAGTCAGTAAAATTACAAATCTAAGCAAGCATATATAAATAATTAAGGGAGATAGAAGTGCAGATATATAAATGTATGTGTGTAATCAACCAGAAACATCTAAAATACCTGTTGGAATATGTATGTCTCTAAACCTCACCCAGAGGGACACGGGTGGCACTGTGGTGTAAACCACCAAAGTGCAAGTAGATAAATAGGTACCACTCCGGTGGGAAGGTAAACAGCATTTCTGTGTGCTGCTCTGGTTTCACCAGTCATGCTGGCCACATGACCTGGAAAAACTGCGGACAAACACCGGCTCCCTTGGCCAGTAAAGCAAGATGAGCGCCGCAACCCCAGAATTGTCCACGACTGGACTTAACTGTCAGGGGTCTCTTTACCCTTTAAACCTCACCCAGTGCAGTACCACTTGGACCTCTGACGACAAGGAGTTCTATAAACTGGTCCTTCCCCCCTGCAAAAAAGAGCAGTAATGGTTGTATCTAATGTAATTCCTACTCAAAGTATACCCAGTGAAAACAACAGGCATCAATAATTTCATCAAGTCTACTCCATGAACAAATTAGTTGGATGGAACCTCTTTAGTATTGCCCAAATTAGGGGGCATTCTTTGCAAGGACAGGCAGTGCCATAGAGGATAAACTTACCAAAGAAACAGTCTCTCCCTTTCTAGGAAAGAGTTTCTGCAACTCCAGAGAGTGGTAGATGTGACTTCTCTTGCCTGTTAGAAGATTTAAAAGGAGCTGAAACAGCAGCAAAATATATGCTGCCTCTTGTCAGTATGATCTTGTGGTCCCTGGGAAATATCACATGGAGTTAATGTTTTACAGCATTTGAGGGTGCTTACAGAACTTACAAAACCAAAGCAAAAAAACAATGCCACAATACCATCAAAGGTATTCACCTTCCACATGTAAGACCAAATTATTGTGTATTCAGCAACATTAACCTATGCAAGTAGAGGGGCTCCAGGGTTCAGCCCTAGCCATCTCCTGCTAGAAGTATCTCATAGTAGGGGGCGAAATTTTTTTTGGCTTGAAATGCTGAAGTGTCACTGCTAGTCAGGTTTGAACTCAGGACCTCAAGGACTTCATTTCCAGGAAATACCCTCTGCTGTGCTGGATGGGCGTTATAATAGGGTTCTGTACTTCGTATAGGCTTTGTATTTGTGGGCAACCGCATGTGGAGGACATCCAGTATTATTTATTACATTGCCCACTATACACAGAACCTAGGATACACTTTCTAAATCCCATGTTTGTCCAGGAAAGCAGTCTCTCCCTGGCAGAGAGGGTTCTATGGCTGCTCAGTGATGCTAATGCCCCAGTGACTTTTTGTGCTGGTGGCAAGAAAGGTTAGGAAGAAGAATCTGGATAAAATTGCAGCAAAAGGTAAGGGAGATTCAGAGGCCTAAATAGAAAAATACTGTATGCTGTGTGGAGACCCCCGTTTTACATATGCACCTGCATTTTATGATTCTGATGGATTAGGCAGAAGTTGCTTTTTTAATATATATATTAAAAAATACCCGTGAAAATCTACGAAACCAATATATATATATATATATATATATATATATATATATATATATGCTTTCGTAGATTTTCACGGGTACAGGAATGCAGGTTTTGGTGTCTTCGGGTGTCTTCCCGTGTAAGAGTCGGGGTGTCTGTGCGACGTTTCGACGAGGTCTCACTCGTCATCTTCAGGCTGGTGCTATCGGCTTCTTGTTACTGGAACAGAGCTCTCGTCGAAACGTCGCACAGACACCCCGACTCTTACACGGGAAGACACCCGAAGACACCAAAACCTGCATATATATATATATATATATATATACCGTATTTTTTGCACCATAACACTCACTTTTTTCCTCCTAGAAAGTAGGGGGAAATGTCTGTGCGTGTTATGGAGGAAATGCCTACGGGTGGCATGCCTACGGATTTTCCTCCTCTAAAAACTACGTGCGTGTTATGGTCAGGTGCATGTTATAGAGCGAAAAATACGGTATATATCTCCTGCCCTCCCCAGCCAAAGCCTGGCTCAGAGCAGCTAACAACACTAAAATAATACAGCATTCTAAAATCAATTCATTATAAAATCAGTTCAAATCAAATTCATGGCAGCCGTTGGGCTAGATTCTGTGAGTTCTGTTTTTATATATAGTTATATAGATTTATATTTCTTTGATAGTGTTTCTTTGGTTTTGTCATAGCCTTTGGCTGGTACAATAAAGCTTATTTGCTTACTTTCCACATATGACCTGACCCAGACCCTGTGATCATCATCTGAGGCCCTTCTTCGTGTGCCTCCTGTGTGAGAGATCCAGAGGGCAGCAGCACAAGAATGGGCCTTTTCTGCAGTGGCTCCCTGTTTGTGGACTGATCTCCCCAGGGTTGGTTGCCCAGCACCTATATCTTTAAGTGCCAGGCAAAAACATTCCACTTCTTCCATGCCTTTGACACAATATATGGTCCTTTAAACTGGGGGAGGGAAGTATTATTTTTCTTTGATACTATGCTATTCATTTTTGTGTTTTTATGTTGCATAACATCCTGTGATCCTTGGAAGAAGGGTGGTATGATAATAATAATAATAATAATAATAATAATAATAATAATAATAATAATAATAATAATAAATATAATAATTTTTAATTTATACCCCTCCCTCCCCAGCCAAGACCAGGCTCAGGGTGGCTAACAACCAATAATAAAAACAAGTTGATTAAAATACAATTTAAAAGATTAAGATACAACATTAAAACATTAGGATGCAGCCTCTTCACAGGAGGAGAAAGGAAAAAGAAAGAGGGGGAGGGAATCAAACTGATTCTAAGCCAAAGGCCAGGTGGAACAACTCTGTCTTACAGGCCCTGCGGAAAGAAATCAGATCCCGCAGGGCCCTGGTCTCATGAGACAGAGCGTTCCACCAGGCCGGAGCCAGTGTTGAGAAGGCCCTGGCTCTGGTTGAGGCTAATCTAAATTCCTTAGGGCCCGGGACCTCTAGGGTGTTGCTATATATGGACCTTAAAGTCCTCTGTGGGGCATACCAGGAGAGGCGATCCCGTAGATACGGTAATGATGATAGTACTGATAATGATGTAGCTTCATAATAATAGCTTAGTGGTGTTAGCCCAAGGAGCCACATACCAAAGGCAGGCAGAGCCATAGGCAAAAGTGGATGGAACAATGGATGTGATTCTTACCTTTGTGCAGTATGCAAAAATAATGGGGTTTCGATACACTCCTACATCTCCATTTAGGCAGCAAGAAGCATCCACAAATTCTCAATTCTAGGCATATTCTTTCCTCCATGGGCCATGCTTGCTTCATACACGTTTTCTCAGCTCTGCTCCTCTATATCCATTTGGGTTTGTCAACATTCTTCCTGAACTCTGACATAATAGAGAGAGCTGAGCACGTCCTCTTGATGTGGTCTGCCTTGCATTGCATGCAAAGTGTCTGCAATTGATTCCAGATCTTGAAAACAACACTTCGCTCATAAATGGCCTTTCATGTCTCACCATTACAGTCTTGTCTCTCACTGAGTTGTGGTCCTCTCGCTCATGCAGCTATTGTATAGATGGCCTTCTAGGCCAGCAGGGTGGTGAGATCTATCTTATCCTTATGTTCTTTGTGGGATGGGAAAGATGAATAATGTTGCCCTGAAGGCTACAGCTAAGGCCAGGCATGTCCAAAGTCCATTTCGGGGGCCCACCAGTCAGTTTAATCTGGCCCCTGTGGAGTTTATTTCCTGGGGTAAAATCCTAAAAAAAAAAAAAAGCTGAACAACTTCAATCCTAAGAAAAATCCTAAGAAAAATCCTGTTTTTAAAAAATATTTTTTATTGAATGATTTTATGTTACAAAGAACAATACAACCATACTACCACTAAATATAATTGAGAAATAAAAATTACATACATTAATATTTAGTTTGTTATTTGTTATTTACCTCCCAAACATTCCATACAAAAACACACATATGTACAGACACACACACATACACACACACACAAAATGATAATAATGAAAGTAAATATTTCCTCCCCTTTTATCTTACAAAATCTTTTCTTCAACTTTGACTTCCTGTCAAGTCCCTTTGCATATATTTTATCTTACAACTGAATGTACACGAAACAGTAAACCTTTCTATATAAAATTCCCAATACATTCTGAAAACATAATAAATCCTTAATTGTTGTCCACCTCCTTTTAGTTCCTTTATCACGCGAATGCTAGCACGGAGTCAAAACTATTATTGTATTTTTGAACAAATCTTCTATAGCCATCCCATTTTTCCGCAAATTTTTGCTTTGAGTTTCTTCTGAGTTTGCTAGTCAATTGAGCCGTCTCCACCAATTCCTGTAATTTGATTTGCCAATCTGTTATTTTTGGAGCCTCGGGATCTTTCCATCATTTGGCCCAACAATTTTGTTTGGCCCTCACGGCCCTTCACTTCATCAAATCTGGTCCTCTTTGAAAAAGTTTGGACACCACTGGCTAAGGCTGAAAACTCAATTCAGTTGACTCAAGGGGAATATGGAATCCTTGATTGTTATGGGTATGTCTTTTAAGAATGACATGAGCCTGCTGAAGATGGAGGGGCCCCTCTTTGATCTTTTTTCTTCGCAATTATTCTAAGGCATCTCAATTCTTCACACCCCTGTTGCGTTTCGCTCAGCCTTACCTTGCATTCCCCACCACTTGCATTCATTAGAAATTTTGATTAAAAGCAAACAAAACCCTAGCCCCAATGAACCCTATCAGCTCAGCCAACTCTCTCTCTGTCTCTCCCTCCTCTTCTCCTGACTTAATTTGAGGTCAGTAGTCGGTTGCTGCTCCATAAACAAATGTCAGCAAATTGAATTGAAAATGGGGGGAGGGGAGAGCTCTTGTGCCTCAGTGTAACCGCGTTAAAGGCACGTAGATGAACTCGCCATAATGAGGGGAATTGAAGGATGCATCAGATGGATAACACTGTTTGTTTGAAGGTTGAGACAAGGCAGATGGTGCCTTGTGTACCTGCAGGATCTAATTAAAGCAGAGGCGCACAGTATTGGACTTACTGTAAGAAACAAATAAACCAAAAAAATTACTCTATTGGATTAGACTCTGTGGCAAGAGCACAGCCAGCAAGATTACTCCTGTGGCTCAGCATGCCATCAAGCACCATAATCAGCGCTCTTCATTATGCATCCTTACTTTATTAATTATATTGTTATACCACTTCCTCACACAAAACTTGTCTCTCAAAGCAACCCACAGGCAATGAGTAATGCAAGGCAGTGCTGAGTGTAGGCTCTATTACTTACATGAAACTAAAAAGCATGCCAGGCTACTCTCAGGACTGTTGTTGTTGTTGTTGTTGTTGTTTAGTTGTTTAGTCGTGTCTGACTCTTCGTGACCCTATGGACCAGAGCACACCAGGCACTCCTGTCTTCCACTGCCTCCCACAGTTTGGTCAAACTCATGCTGGTAGCTTTGAGAACACTGTCCAACCATCTCGTCCTCTGTCGTCCCCTTTTCCTTGTGCCCTCCATCTTTCCCAACTTCAGGGTCTTTTCCAGGGAGTCTTCTCTTCTCATGAGGTGGCCAGAGTATTGGAGCCTCAGCTTCACGATCTGTCCTTCCAGCGAGCACTCAGGGCTGATTTCCTTCAGAATGGATAGGTTTGATCTTCTTGCAGTCCATGGGACTCACGAGAGTCTCCTCCAGCACCATAATTCAAAAGCATCAATTATTTGGCGATCAGCCTTCTTTATGGTCCAGCTCTCACTTCCATACATCTCTACTAGGAAGACCATAGCTTTAACTATACAGACCTTTGTTGGCAAGGTGATGTCTCGGCTTTTTAAGATGCTTTCTAGGTTTGTCATTGCTTTCCTCCTAAGAACTATTATTATTATTATTTCTGGTCTCCCTTCCCTTTTTTAAAACTCTCAGGCCCAGAGACTTTTAAGAAAGGGAAGGGAGACCAGAAAATAATAATAATAATAATAATTATTATTATTATTATTATTATTATTATTATTATTATTATTATTATTATTTATATCCCACTCATCTGGCTGGGTTTCCCCAGCCACTCTGGGAGGCTTACAACATATGAAACACAAAACATCAAACATTTCAGCACTCACAACAGCAGCAGAAAATTGGGATGGATGAGACTGTCCATCAGAGATGTAGCTAGGAGGGGCGGGGTGCCACACGCGGTGTGTGTGTGTGTGGTGCTTACCAAGGGGCCTGCAGCGTGCCTGAATCACACGTCTCTCCTGGTATCTTCACCTCCTCAGGAGTTTGAGTGACAAAGACACTTTTCTTTTTCTTTTTTTATATAAATTTTTTATTGCGTTTCTTTCCATAGGTTCACAGATTCAGTTACAAAACAGGAAACAAGAAACAATTTTTAGAAATAAAGAAGAATAAAGAAAAAGAAAAAGTTAAATATGTTTCAAATCATCTTTCTATAGGTTACTTTCCAATGGACCTCCTCACGTCCTCCCAACATTGCGTTCTTTAAACTAACAATATCAGCAATTTATTACCTTATTTCACCGCTTACTGTACCTTTCAATTTATTATGTTACCAATTTCAAAAATTTGTAATTCCATTTTAGTATCTTTATAATAAACATAATATATTTGTTTCAAATTTGTCTCCTTTTTTTGTCCTAACTTACCTTATCATTTACCTAATCAAGTTGCAGAAGCATAACGTTTCGTAATCGTGCACAATCTTAACATTCAAACAACTTATAGTATTTTTGCAAATAGTCCTTAAATTTTTTCCAGTCCTCCTCAATTGTTTCCTCGCTCAGATCTCGAATTCTGCCAGTCATTTCTGCCAATTCCATGTAGTCCATCATCTGCGTCTGCCAGTCCTCCAGTGTGGGTAAATCTTGTATCTTCCAAGACAAAGACACTTTTCTACTTGAAGGGAGTTTTATTTTGTGAGTGGATCGCATTAAAAGAAAACAGCTGCTTCTTACCAACCAACTATGGTCTGAAGTGGTACAGCACATTCTATCCCTTTGAGACTCTGCCACCTCATTCCGCTGCCCTTTGTAGGTGGCCATAAATGCAGTTTTCAAACTCTGCAAAGCATCAGCAGGCCTTTAGAGCACTCCCAGAACACACTGGAGGCCATTTCCTGCTTTCTTCAGCTGGTCAGGTATCACCTCTCCCCCCCATCCCACTCCCTGCTTTGCCCTGTTCCACGACACCTCCTGCAGATGGCCCCTCTCACATCATCAAGTTTAGCTGAGCTTCTCACTTTAGCTGGAGATGTAATAAGAAAGGGGTGCTTGAAGGAGGCTCAAGGGAACAGAGGTTTCCACTGCCGCCTCAGCCGATGGCCTCCAGGGCTGGGGAAAGGCTTGGACAAAAGGGAGGGAGGAAAGGAGGCCATAATGCCCCCTGGACCTCCTCTAGAGAAATTGGAGAGACTACGGTACCCAGTCATGCTGGCCACATGACCCGGAAGTTGTACACTGGCTCCCTCGGCCAATAAAGCGAGATGAGTGTCGCAACCCCAGAGCCGGCCACAACTGGACCTAATGGTCAGGGGGTCACTTTTCCTTTACCTTACGGTACCCATAGATGGGTTTGTCCCTGCAAGGGCAGACACAATAAGGTGCTGGTGCAAGCTGCTTGTTGACAAGCAGGTCTCCATGTTGTCTTGCTGTATGTAGAATCCTCTTCTAGATTTGGCTAATTGGAATAGAGCTAAAAAGGCTTTTTCTTGGAAAGATACTGAAGGGATACTGCAAACAAATCATCTGTCCAAAGGATCAGGATCGTGAAGGTATTTATTTGGAATTTCAATGACTTAGAATCCTAGAGTCGGGAGGGACCCAAATGTCATCTAGTCCAAACCCCTGCAATGCAGGAATCTCAGTTAAAGCATCCATGGCAGATGGCCATCCAACCCCTGCTTCAAAACCTCCAAGGAAGGAGAGTCCACCACCTCTTGCGGGAGTCTGTTCCACTGCTGAACATCTCTTACTGTCAGAAAGTTTTTCTGAATGTTTAGTTGGAATCTCCTTTCTTACAACTTGAAGCCATTGCCTCGAGTCCTGCCCTCCAGAGCAGGAGGAAAAAAGGATGCTCCCTCCCCCATGTGACGGCCCTTAAGATATTTTTCTCCACTTTTCCAGGCCGCATCACACTGTTGACTCATGTTAAGCTTGTGGTCTACCAAGACCCCTAGATCCTTTTCACATGTCCTGCTAGTAAGCCAGGGGTCCCCCATCCTATATTTGTGCATCTTTTTTTCTTCTTCTGCCTAAGTGCAGAACCTGACATTTGTCCCTATTAAAATTCATTTTGTTAGCTTGTGCCCAGTTCTGCAATCTGTTAAGGTCATTTTGAATTCTGATTCTGTCTTCTATGATATTAGCTACCCCTCCCAGTTTGGTGTCATCTGCAAATTTGATGAGCATCACCCTCAGTTCCTTCGTCCAAGTCATTTATAAAGATGTTGAATGACAAGGGGCTCAGGACAGAACCCTGCGGCACCTCTTCTGCCTCTTTTTTCCAGGGTGACGAGGAACCCTTAATGAGTACTATTTAGGTTCAGTCAGTCAACCAGCTACAAATCCACCTAACAGTTACCTCGTTCAACCCACATTTCACCAGCTTCCTCACGATAATATCATAGGCGACTTTGTCAAAAGCCTTACTGAAATCAAGATACACTATTTTGCAGCATTTCTCTGATCCACCAAATTTGTAATTTCATCAAAAAAAGAAATCAGATTGGTCTGACATGATTTATTTTGGGGTCTTAGTAATCACAGCATCCTTTTCTAAATGTTCACCGACCGACTGTTCAGTTATCTGTTCTAGGACCTTCCCTGCTATCAATGTCAAGCTCACCAGTCGGTAGTTACCTGGGTCTTCCTTTCCCCCCTTTTTAAACAAGGGGATGACATTTGTCCGCCTCCAGTCTGTAGGGACCTCACCTGTCCACCAAGAATTCTCAAAGATCATAGACAAAGGCTCTGAAATTATATTCACAAGCTCCTTTAGTACTCTCAGATGCCGATCATCAGCCACTAGAGATTTGAATTCGTTTAACATAGCTAGATGTTCCCTTACTAGCTCTTTTCCTATCTAGGGCTGCAACTCCCTCCTTACATCATTTATTCTGTTATCACCAGGTTGGGCACTGCTTTCCTTTTAGGTGAAGATGGAGGCAAAATAGGTGTTGAATTGTTCTGCCTTTTCTCTGCCACCCAAATGCATTTATCCATCTTCCCCATGCAGAAGACCTACCACTTGCTTGTTCTTCCTCTTACTTTGGACATAACCAAAGAAACCTTTTTTATTATTTCTAACCTCTCCTGCCTCCTACTTTTCTTTCTTCTTCATATTGCCTGCATTTGGGCCTTCAATATTTCTCTTTTTAGAAACTCCCATCGTTCTTGGACTCCCTTCTCATTGAGTATTTCTGACCATGGGATAACACCCAGTAGGCTCCTTCAGTTTTTCAAAGTTGGCGTTCTTAAAGTCCAAATGTGTATCTGACTACACTCAGTTATCCCTTGCTTCTGTATTCTGAAACCCAGGAGAACATGATCACTTCCTCCAAAGCTTCCAAATACTTCCACTTCATCAGTCAGTTCCTCCCTATTGGTGAAGACCAGGTCCAAGATAGATGATCCCCTTGTTGGTTCTTCCACCTTCTGGGAAATGAAATTGTCAGTGAGGAAATGGAGGAATTTGTTAGACTTTACACTCTTGAGCAGAGC
The DNA here is from genome assembly GCF_965113315.1 of Podarcis vaucheri. Lineage (NCBI taxonomy): Eukaryota > Metazoa > Chordata > Lepidosauria > Squamata > Lacertidae > Podarcis > Podarcis vaucheri. Next base: position 45,047,636 of record NC_138758.1, on the reverse strand, counting down.
TTGAGTCCCAACAGATATCAGGGAAGTTGAAGCCCCCCATGGATGTTATTTCTCTCCTTTTTGAATGTTTAGTAATCTGCTCTAGTAAGGCATCATCAAAGCATTCAGTCTGTCTTGGCAGTCTATAGCATTCACCCACAGTAAAGTCACTGTTTCTCTCTTCTACAGTTTTCACCCATGTACTCTCAATCTGCTTTTCATACTCCAGGTCATGAATTTATTCACAAGTGTACACATCCTTTATATATAATGCTGCTGCTACTCCCTTCCTGTTTGATCCATACCTTTTGAACAGGTTATGCCTCTCAATTCCTACATTCCAGTCATGAGTCTAATCCTACCAAGTTTCAGTAATGCCTACCAGGTCATATTTCCCATCCTGTATTAAAAGCTCCAGTTCATCTTGTTTGTTTCCCATACTCTGTGCATTTGTGTAGAGACAACTGACACCATAAGTTTTCCCTACAGCTGCATCCTTCCTGTAGTTTCTTATCCTTTAGCAGGTTTCTAGAGCACCACCTCAGTTTCATGTGCATCAATGAAGCTTTTACCCCCAGTGCCAGGTGCTGTTTTGTTGTATGTATTGTTTTCTCCCTTCTCCTCAAGATCTAGTTTAAAGCTCTCCTGATTAGATTCTTAAGAATCTTGGCAAACACATTCTTGTCAACTGCTGTGATGTGCGCCTCATCCCTTGCTAGAAGTCCTACCTCAAGGAAGTTGAGACCATGATCCAAGAAGCCAAATTGTTCCTGATGACACCACCTGTGCAGCCAGTGGTTTACCTCAAGTATTTTCCTCTCTCTTCTTGGGCCTAAAGTTGCTGCACCTTCTCTTCCAGCAAGACAACTAGCTTGCAGTTGCTGCAAGTGTACTCTTGCTTGTTCTCTGGCAGAATGACAAAGATGGCACAGGTGTTACAGATCACTGCAGCAGCTCCCTCGCCCTCCATGTCTCTGGTCCTATGCACACCGAGAGACAGAGTTCTGGGCCTCCCCCTTAAACTCTCCTGCTGAACGCCCTAGTTTGGGAGGTCTGTTCACAACCTCTGCTGTTAACTGGAATTAGGGGGAGTGGGGCAGATTCTTTTATGTATTACTGGGAATTTGCCAAGGCTTTGTTTTACTACACCCTCACAAGTGAGGAAAGCGCTACTGGAAAATGGAAAATGAAATGAATAACAACAACTGTGTATTCAGGACTTATTAAAAGAAATGGAGGAGAGGAGTTCACCTGAGCTGTACTGGGGCTGGGTGACTTTGAGACTAGTCGAATTTGCAGTGTATTGTCTTAGTGAAAGATCTCAAGCCAGAATTTGAATTTATGCTTGAAAGGCTGGAATTGATGGTTGTAATCAAGGAAAAGTCATGGAGGATTGAAGTGAGTAGGCCTGAAGAAGCGGATATATTAGTATAAAGGCTCCCCTGGAATTATAAATGGCAAGATAAATTTGCCTTGAGTTTATCAACAAAGGAAAGGAGGGGGCCAAGTTTTTTATGGCTGGATTTTTCCAGGGAACATGGTAAAATCTCCTTCCTTACACAATAGGCCTGATGCAAAAGCCTTATCGCCAATGGAATGTAAATAATGGCCTTGAGATGTTGTAAGGCAATAACAAAGACTGAGACAATCTGGCTTGCATATGAAAGGATGAGTCTTCACAGATGAAAACTACCAGGGATGAGAAAATAGAATTATGCAAGTTGAAAAGAAGAATGAAAGATTTAAATTACTATAACCTCACTTGTTGTCATTTGATATAATTCCTCTATGCAGGAGTTGGTAAAGGGACAGCTGAAGGACAAGAAATTTGCTAATAAATGAATGTTAATTAGAGATAAATCTGTAAAATAAGAACAATGCAGGTTGAATGTGGTAAATGTAAGGTGAATTGGTAGCTGGCTGACTGACTGAACCCAAAGAATACTCATTAATGATTCCTTGTCATCTTCAACAGGAAGAATCAGATGCACAAATATAGCGTGGGGGACACCTGGCTTACTAGCAGTACATGTGAAAGGGATCTATGGGTCTTGGTGGGCCACAAGCTTAACATGAGTCAACAGTGTGATGCAGCAGGGGAGAAAAGTTAATGCTATTCTAGGCTGCATTAGCAGAAATATAGTGTCCAGATAGAAGGAAATAATAGTCCCACTCTATTCTGCCTTGGTCAGACCACACCTGGAATACTTTGTCCAGTTCTGGGCACTGCAATTTAAGAAGGATGTTGACAAGCTGGAATGTGTGTTGCAGAGGAGGGCAACAAAGATGATCAAGGGCCTGGAAATTGGTCTTAGGAGAAATGCTTGAAGGAGCTGGGTATTTTTAGCCTGGAAAAGAGGAGACTGAGTAGAGATATGATAGCCATCTTCAAATAACTTAAGGGCTTTCACATGAAAGCGGGAGCTCTGGAGGGTAGGACTCAAGGCAACGGCTTCAAGTTGCAAGAAAGGAGATTCCGACTAAACAATCAGAAAAACTTTCTGATAGTAAGAGGTGTTCAGCAATGGAACAGATTCCCATGAGAGGTGATGGACTCTCCTTCCTTGGAGGTTTGTAAGCAGAGGTTGGATGGCCATACATCATGGATGCTTTAGCTGAGATTCCTGCATTGCATGGAGTTGGACTTGATGACTCTTGGGCCCATTCCAATTCTAAGATTATGAATTGGAATATATCTGAGAGAGTGGGAAACCAGTCTTTGGAAAAAATGTACTAAATTAATTTTAATTTGGTTTTGATGTGTTATAAATTTGAAATTGAATTGGCAGATAAATGGGAGCTGAAAACAGGGAGCCCTCCAAGTAGGTGGGGTTCTCAAGGAGAGCAGGAATGAGTATTGCAAATTTCAAAGGAAGGAAAAGTTTTTAAAAGTCCAAGTACTGAGCTCATGTTTGGGCTTTCATCACTAGGAAGTATTGGTGTACCTGACCACCAAGTCTCCCTCCCTCCCACCCTTTAGTATCCTTCTGTCGTCTTCTCAAACTGTTCATTTTTGTATTGTGCTAAACATGTGGCAGGGGCGTGAGTATATTGGGAGGGGTGATGCAGTCCCAGAAGCATGAGGGAACTAGTTCTCATTGAGCAGATCCATCTCTATCTCTAGGCTATTGAACTTTAGATTGCTATGTATGGTGCCTTAATGTTTGGTCTTGAGGAAATAGCAGCTGTAGGAGGGAAGTGATTTCAGCCCTGGTGCTGAGAAGGGCGGAGAGATTAACACTATTTAGCATTGTTTCCCATCTGAATCACTTCTCGCTATGCTTGTTCATGGATCTCCAATAATCTTCTCTAGTTGTTCCCATATATCAGGGAGGGAGGGAGGCCTGGGTTCAAACCCCCACTCAGACATAACATTTTATCAAGAGAGCTTGGGCCAGTTCTGTGACTGCCAGCCATGCCCCTCTCCTCTCTCAAGGTAGTTCCATTCCATTCCACTCTCTACTTGCTTGCTTTCTTTTCCCCATTGACATTCAACGCTCTGTGGTGACCGAGTCCTTGATGATTGTTCCCTGGTTGGGGGGGGGGTCTAATAATGGTTTTTTGGTTGTAGTTCTGCAGAATTTGGGGTTCCCCCCAAGTATGCATGCCTTCCTGTTTCTCAGTGGCTTTGTTTTGGCTATACAGTGGTGCCTCGCAAGACGAAAAGAATCCGTTCTGTGATTCTCTTCGTCTAGCGGTTTTTTTGTCTTGCGAAGCAAGCCCATTGACGGATTAGCGCTATTAGCACTATTAGCGGCTTTTAGCGGCTTATCTGCTGGTCGGATCAGCTGATAAGCGGCTTAGAGGCTTAGAAAAGGGGGGGGAGGAAAAAAACCCAGCAGGAACTCGCAAGACATTTTCGTCTTGCGAAGCAAGCCCATAGGAAATTCGTTTTGCGAAGCACCTCCAAAACGGAAAACTCTTTCGTCTAGCGAGTTTTCCGTCTTGCGAGGCATTCGTCTTGTGGGGCACCACTGTATAGCCTTTGATACTCACTGCCTAGGTTTGCTTTTAGAGGTAAGATGCACTTGTCATTAAAAACAAAAGTACACTGTGCTGTTCACAACATTGGTAAGCCTGCTCCATTGGACTGTGGTACTTGCATTTTGCAGCACACTCCCCACTCTGTGTGTTCCATGATTTCAGGGTCTTTCTGTTCTCCCATGCAAATTGTAGCTAGGTTGAATGTGCAGCAGTACAAAATATTGTTAAATATTGTTGGTTGGTTGGTTGGATGCTATATTCTCTCTCCCTCCACCCCCCTCTCACACACACAGACACAGACACACACACCATTATATATCCCTTCCTCCGTGGAACTTTGGGGTATACATAAACAGCAGCAGCAACAACAACACCAACACAACCCTAGGAAGTAAATCAAGCTGAAAGATGGTATCTGTTTTAGTGAACTTTTGGGCCCGTATCACTTAGTTCCATGCTATTCCATACTAAGAAAAGAAGAAAAGCCCTGCTGAATTATGCAAAAGGCCCATCTAGGCAAGCACTCTGTTCTCACAGTGGCTATCTGGATTCCTATGAGAAGCGCATAAGCAGAACCTGAGTGCAACAGCCCTCTCTCCACTTGGCAACTAGTTTTGAAAAGCATACTCTTTCCAGCAGTGGCAGAACATAGCCATTGTGGCTGGTAATCATTGGTAGCCTTATCCTCCGTGAATTTGTCTAATCCTCTTTGAAAGCCATCCAGCTCTCTCACACCCATTCTGGAAATTTGCTAAATATAGGGTTTCTAAGTAAAACCTTATTTTGGTTGTGGGAGAGAGATTACGCATTAATTTGGGCTTGTTTTCTGATTTCCCTAGTCACTTTTCTGTCCATGTGCTAACTTACTTCAGCAGCAGTCTGTTTAATACTGATTACTATTTGATTACTAAAATGTCCACAGATCCAGCCCACTTTTGAACTTTCAGTTATGATCTAAACCTAACAAATGAAATCAGATTATCTCTTTAGCTTCTGTTACTTCTCTTTTCTTCCTTTTTGATCAAATGGGAACATTTCCTAAGTGTCTGGAAGGCAGAAACAGCAGATGTGTGTGACTCAGGATGCCTTGTTAAAGGCAGCTGTGTATCTGGGGAAACTGGACTCTGTTTATACCCCTTCCTTTTATAGCTGGCTTGAATAAAACATTTTTGCTATTGTCTGCAGTAGAACCCTTTGGATCCTCTCTTGATACAGTGGAAGCCAATCCATCAGGGCAAATGGTGGCACTGCTCCACCAACCTCATTCTACCCTCAGCCAGCCCCCACCCTGCCTACCTTCTTCCTTACAACCACTTTTGGGCATGACACCACCACTTGTCATCTTCCTTAATCTCAGTGTTGCCTCAGTAGGGAAGAGGAAGAGGACAAAATGGGGGAATGTGTTGGCTCTGCCTGTCAGTGGCTCTGGCTCCCCCTACTGTTGGCCTCTCTGCATTCTGTCCTACCACTCCCACCATCCTCCAGTGTCTTTAGATGTGGATTTTAAAGGTTTACAGCAGAGATGGGAACTTGTAGCCCTCCAGATGATGCTGGACTTCAGCCCCCATCAATCCCAGCCAGCATGGCCAATGTTCATTCACACCGATGGAAGTATTAGTCCAATAACATCAGGAAGGCCACAGGATTCTTATTCCTGTGAATCCATAGTGAATCCTCACTATATTTATTTGGAATAGAATCCTACCAAGTTCAATGGAAGTTGCTAGGAAGTGCCCTGGCTTGGCAATGCTGCAGTTTCTCGAAATGTATTGAGACAACAAGTTTAGTTCTGACTAAGATGGGAAGTCTTTCTCTAGAGCTGTATCACGCAGGTGGGACTTGAATATTGTGCCATACAAAAAGGAAAACCCTGAACCTAGAATATTAACTTTTCAGGGAGAAAGTCTTGAGCCCAGCCTTTTGCCTGGCACACTTATTTTCTATGCGCAGGGAATTACAATATTCTCTCACACGCTATCCTCTTACACACTATAAAGCTGAGATAGAACCCTTCTCCCTGACAAGGCAGCTTTCTACACACAAGGTTTGTTCATTTGGTTGGTTGGTTGATAGATATGGAAGAATATTCCACCATGCAGCATTCACCAACCTGATGCTCTCCAGATGTTTTGGATCACAGCTGGCTAGTGCTTATGGGAGTTGTAGTGCAAAGCATGTAGAAGGCACCAGGTTGGCAAAGACTGACATGGTGTGACCCCCTATCTTAGTCTGAAACTGTACAACCCAGACACAGGTTGCTTATTTAAAAAGATTATTGTTGAAAGTTGACATACAATAAGGACTGTTCAGAGTGTTAGGTCAGAGAGCAGATAGAGGTTTTCTCATTGAAGTGAACTGTGTTTGTGTTATGTACTGAGTTGAATAGGATCCAAACTGAAGAAGTCTGATTGGTCCTAGAACAATAGGATCCAAATTGTAGCAGTCTGATTGGTCCTAGAACAATAGGATTCAGAATGCAGCAGTCTGATTGGTCCTAGAACAATGCAGCAGTATGATTGGTCGGCAGGAGCCACCCAATCCAGCTCCAGATATAAGTGAATCCACAACCTGATTGGCTTACAGTAGAATTCCAGAATTAGCCAATCATGTGCAGCCCATTGTGTAAATAATGTATATAAAGCAGATACTTTGAGGGGACTTTCATTCATTCCTCCTCACCACTATGAGCTGAATAAAGAGCGTGAAATCATTTTGCGACTCTGAGTATATATCAGTTTGCTTGTGTTTTATGCCAGGGATCAATTTCATAAATGTGATCTCCCATCAGCAGTCTGAAATAGTCTAGTCTAGTTAGCAACTGCCACCTCATTTATATATTAACACTGGCCCCTTTTTCTGACAGTTAGTAGTGCTATGGTAAATGCCTTTATCAGTTCTGCAATTCTTGACAGTCCATTTGTTCATTATTCTTTCCTAGGCCTTCAAGGGGGCCCTCATGAGTTCATACTGGTGCTCAGGGAAAGGGGATGTAATTGAGGACTGGTGTCGGTGTGATCTAAATGCTTTTGATGAAAATGGACTCCCCAGCTGCAGCCCTCTCCTACAGCCTGTGTAAGTATCTCTTTACAGACAGACTTCTTCTTCTACACAGTCAAAGATCCCCCCCCACCCTTTGTGTGTGAATTTTTAAAACATGATTTCCAAGGAGCTACTGGAACACCCATGTTCATAAACAAGTAGGTTGATCCAAATTATTAGGATGATGTAAGCAAAATGTGGCGTAAGTCTGTGTCATAGCATGGAGAAAGCCCTGAGTTTGATTCCTGACATTTTCAGGTAGGGCTGGAGGATACTGAAGAAAAGCAAATTGATTCCCTTCTCTTGTAGTTATTGCATGTGTCACTTTAAACTACCAGGAGCACTATTTTTTATAGTAATCTAGCCAACAATTACTTGTAGCCTTTTTGTTAGCTCCACCCCTAAAAGCTGAGCCTTTCTGTTTATTATTCTCTCCCAACTTGTTGAGACAATATGTCTGCTATTTGGCTCTTTCATTTCTATTCATCGTGTAAATGGTTCCTGCATGAATAAAGCCTTTGAACTCCAGAAACTGTAAGTGATTACTTCAGTATAATTAACCCTCCTGTCTGAAACCCCAGAGAGTTGCTGCCAATCAGTCTAGGCAATACTAGGCTAGATGGACCAGTGATCTGATTCATATGGACCTCTCATACAGACAAAACCTGGTAGACAGAGGAAGTGTGGTTTCCCCCAATATAGACTTCTCTTGCCACATATTTGAAAAAAGAGAGAGAGAGAGAGAGAGAGAGAGTACAATGGTTTTATAAAGATGGTAAGAAGGTAAAACTTGATTCTGAATACTAATGAAAAATGCATTATTATATACGAAAGCAGACACGGTCCCTTGAAAATTCACCCTGTACATATGATTAAGCATATAGGAAGATAAATCACTTAATAAAATCAAGTTCAATTATTCTTCCCTAAGGTCAACACAGTGTTCCATCAGTTCCAGGAGACAGTGCTATCTTTGTTGTATAAGAATGCTTCATGCTGACAGGAGCACAGGTGGTTCATTTTGGACAGCAGGAGGGCATTATAGTTCTGTCTGGAGGGAACTAGGGACTTGGGGAATGCTGAGTCTCTGTGGTTTTGCTGGCCCTTCTGTGGGAGAGAAAGGTCTTTTTCTGGTCTGGTCCTAGGTGGTTCAGGGAAACCATAAGCCAGGCCTTTGTGGCACAGGACAGGCACTGGTCATATTCAGTACAATATAAGGCAGCTTCCTATGTATCTGCAAGCAGATGACCTGCACAGATAAGCTCCTATTGTGTTGATTTGTGCACACAGATCCTAAAAAATACTGGGGCAGGGGGAACAACTTAGTTTGATTCATATTTTAATGCAAACTTCCCTACTTGAGACTGTCCATAACAATATGTAAACAAAAATGCAACTAACCTTTGAAATTTGCACTTCTCCAAATTTTGCGATGCACTTCTGCACAAAAATGAACACTGTGAAGGTAAAATGTGTATAATAATGCATATATTTAGTGAAAATGGCACACACAAATGCATTGTATTAGGATAAGCTGCTTGCAAAAAACGCATTTGCGTACATAAATGGTTTTTTGTTTGCAGCTGTACCAAAGGAAAGAAACTGGTTTCCAACCTGCCTGTCTTTTTCTGTTTGTCCCAGGTTGCGGCTTTCCCCCAGTGTGGAACCTTCTAGCACTGTTGTCTCCTTGGAGTGGCTGGATGTCCAGCCAGCCATCGGAACGAAAGTCTCGGACTACATCCTCCACCACAAGAAGGTTGATGAGTACACAGACACTGATCTCTACACAGGTGAACAGAGAGAGAAGGGTGGCTGGGGGGGGGGCAGGGGCAGACGGACAGATGGATGGACAAGAAAGAAACCCTTGTCTCTTGCCATAGTGCAAGTTCTGGGACTTGGTTGGTTTGTTTTCAATAACAAGGACAAGAACCTTGTTGGAAGGGGTTTTTTAAATGTGTTTCCCTCCCAGAAGGTGACAAAATTTCAATTGTTGTGCTAGCTATTCTGCATTAAAGAAAAGAAAAAAAAAAGACGGGATATACTTACAGAAGAATGGTTTCATGTTGCAAAGTTATCTCCCAGAATCACAAAACTCATCTCTTTCACTTGGATTTGGATATCAGCTCATATTTTAGACCCTTCACAGGGAAGTGCCCCTCGGTCTTTAGCCTCTCAAATAAGTATCATAGTGCAATACATCAGACATCAGTGAGACATCAGCTAACAAAATACTGTATCATCATTTACATGCTGATTTTCTTCCCAAACACTCAAGATGGTTCATCGTTTCCTAATCATGTGTTTATTAACCTTCGGAGCATTCTTGGGGAGGGAGGGTATGCTTTAATTGTGTAGTGTGTATATAGCTTGAGAGACCTGATAGGAAAGGGAAAATGTATGGAGCTACAAGAGGGAAAGAAGCAAATACAGGTGACCACTCTTGGGCGTGGGAAATTACACTGGACCCTGAGGTTTATGCCAACTACTGATCAGTAACTATCACACCTTTCTTGGCCAACTTGATGGAGAGACCAGTGACAGTTCATTTGCAGGCACTCTTAGCTGAAAGTGAATTAACCCTGGTTGGCCTGATAGATTACCTTATTCAGGAGAGGAACAAGGGGCATGCAGTTCTTGTTTCTCTGTACCATCTGAATTCGGAGAGACTATGAATGTCATAAACCAGTAAATGGGTGCAGTCATTGATTAAGGCTAATAAACTGCAACTGAACTGACAGAGACCCTATGCATAGGCTGGTGCATGATTTCCTACTATCTCCATCTGAGATAACCAGGTGGAAACAATCTGTCTATCCATCCATTCTATCTCGGCCAAAGTATACGTAAGAACAGTACCAAAACTGAATGCCATTGCTTTACCCAGTGAGCATAGAAGGGCACCCAAGGTTTTTCCAGGCAGTCTCTCATTTATGTCACAGTATCCATTTCCTGAGACACGCATCCTCCACACCCCACATTCGTCAAAAGCAAATCACTTCCAAAATAGAGTGCTAGAACTCCAGTAGATTTTAAGAAATTCTCTCTTTTTGCCGGTTACTAGCATGGTTAGGTTTCTGGGCCTCCTCTAAAGAGCCATGTAAATCAAAGTGCCTCTGAACATGAGCAGAGCACTTCATGTAATCCCAGCTCGCTCCGACACAGTGCCTTGAATAGATTGGTCACAGCTTTTCATCAAGTTCCAAAATACTCCGTTCTGCTCATCAGCTAAGCATGCATGTTACCTAAGATGGCAAAGAACACAAAGTCCTGCATGATGTGTCCTTGGATCTTTGGGGGTTGTTTGAAGATAAGAATGAGTTGTAAGCGATTAATCATTCCTTAATTGTCCTTACTTCCCCCTGTCCGGGATTTTTCCTTCTGAAACATCCATTCATAGATGAAGGGCTGGATGGGTCATTATCTAACCCAATATGGCAGTTCTGCTGTTTGCAAATACTTTGGCATCTTTGGGCTCATGTAGCTTTTGCAGCTTAGTCCCATCCCCTCTCCCATCTCCAGGGGAAATTCAGTACTGTACGTGCCACAAAACCAGTCTCTGGCATGTTTAGAGAACAGACCTAGCTCTGGAGGGGATATTTATGAGGTGCTAGTGGACAGATTGAGGATGGGTTTCTTTGTTTGTTTGTTTGTTTGTTTGTGATGGTGGTGGGGTCTACAACCTTTATGTGCAGTTTGACAGGTTCTACCAAAGGAGCCTAGAGGGTACCACAGCCCACGATGTCGGTCTCACTGTCACAGAACCTTGTGAACCCTTGAACACTTAGGATTGTTTCCAGAATCATATAACATTCAAACATTCCTCTTACCACTGTCAAACAGGTTTAATTTTCAGCTAGATCTTCTTCTCAGATGGGAATGGGGCCAGGGCAACTTCCAGGACATGCTATATATGGCAATTCCCCCTGAAACTTATATGCAGAAAAACTCCCCTTCCCTCCATCATCAAAGTTTCCAAGACTAGGTGAGGAGCTAGTATTGAACCATTAGGGACAACCTTTCCCAACCTGGTCTCTCCAGATGTTATTGAGCTACTGGCTGTGCTGGCTAGGGCTGATGAGAGTCATAGGCTACTAACCCTGATGACTGTGTTCTGCCTCTCCTGTTGGAAGCAGTATGCTTTTTAATACCAGAATCCGCAGTAGAGGAGGGCACTGTTGCACTCAGGTCCTGCTTACATGCTTCCCATAGCCACCTGGTTGGCCACTGGGAGAAGAGGACATTGTAGTGGATGGGCCAGTGGCTAGATCCAGCAGGCTGTTCTTTCATTCTCATGTAATCCAACAACATTTTGAGGGCAGCAGAGTGTGGAAAGCTAATTTGGGATGATATATGTGTGGTCACCCTGTAGAGCTGGAGGAGAGAAATCCATAGGCATAAGGGCTGGAGGATAAGACAGGGGAAGGTCAATATACAAATTAAAGATATAGACCAGAAATGGGGAACCTGGTGCTCTCCAGATGGAGTCCAATGTACATTCTCACCATCCCTCATTCTCAGGGGCAGCACCAGTAGAATGATGAACTTAACATGAGTCAGCCTTATGATGCAGGAGCAAAGAAAAGCTAATGCAATTGTAGGCTGCATCAATAGAATTAGATCAGAGGTTTTCAACCTTTTTGAGTCCATGGCTCTTTCTGTGGCACCCCTGTGGGGCTCAGGAGCCCAGTTATGTCACCCTCTGCCTGCAGAACTGGCAGCCTCTCACCCTTTCCCAAACACCCTCCCTTGTGGAGTGTTCCCTCAACCTCCTCTCCTCTCCCCTCTGCTTGGGAGTCCTCTAGGCAGCAGCTGCTGCTGTCCCTGGTCTCTGAGCTGCCCCCCCTCCATGCCCCAGAGAGGTGCCTCCTCACACTGCCCCACAAGGGCCTGGGAAGAGGATGTTCCCAGCCTTAGTGGCCCAACAGACACTGGCCAAAATTTAACGTGAGGCCAGCACTTGCCTTGGGAGGCAGCAGTGGCAGCAGCGGGCACTGCCAGGCATGCATGGTGGAAAGGCTTCCCTTCAGAACCGGGCATTCAGCTCCCAGGCAGGCCGTGCATGCAGCAAGCACAAGAAAGGCCAGCACAGTGCCTGCCTGCCAAGCCTCCAATTTCTCTATCCATTCCCAACAGCAAGGTCTGGTGGACTGGCTGGCTGGCTGGGTTCTCTTGCCTGCCTGCTTGTTTGCTTGCTTACTACAAGGCTACCTCAGCTCCAGGCAACCAGCACCCCCTGGCCACCCCCAGAGGCACCATTCACCTGCAGAGCTTGTAGCCAGGGCTGCTGCAACAAACAGCCATGCAAGCCTTTTGGAAGCAGAGACGTGAAAGGGCATCAGAGGCAGGAGGGAAGGAAAGAGGGACAGAAGCCAGTGTTGCCCGTGACACCCCTGACCATACTTCAAGGCACACCATGGCACACTGGTTGAAAACCACTGGTCTAGATTAAGGGTACCCGGAGGTAAATCCTGATACAGTGGTGCCTCGCAAGACGAAATTAATTCGTTCCGCGAGTTTTTTCGTCTGGCGAATTTTTCGTCTTGCGAAGCACGGTGTCGGAAAAGCTTCAAAAATCACAAAAACCTCAAAAAAGGCTACCACGCCGCGTTCTATGAGTTGCTCCTCGAAGTCGAGTCGCAACTGTATTAACGGTGTTAAGAAAAAGGAAACAAACTTGCAAGACGTTTTCGTCTTGCGAAGCAAGCCCATAGGGAAATTCGTCTTGCGAAGCAGCTCAAAAACCGCAAAACCCTTTCGTCTAGCGAGTTTTTCGTCTTGCGAGGCATTTGTCTTGCAGGGCACCACTGTAGTGCACACAGTCTCAACACTCAAGAGTAGTCAAAGAGTCCACATGGTCAAATACTGGTCCAGGTCCAATACAACAAGCAAGGTCTGAAGTCAATCCACAAGGTCAGGTTCATGCCTCATCAGCTAGGGCCAGTCCTGAAGTCACAGTCCAGTGGAGTTCCCAAAGCAGCCAAGCTATAGTTCATCAGTGGAGAAAGTTGAGCAGACCCAGAGTATCTGCCTTTCTTCCCTTTTATCCTTCCCCATTTTGATTGATGCACCGGAGTTTGATCCAGCTGAGCAGCTTTGCCTCTCCACTTCATTAAGCAAGTGATTCTTACCTGCCCTGACCAGCTGAGAGACCACAAACCTCCTCACAGACCTAATGCACCCCATGATCGCCACCTGGTCAACTAGTGAGCTGGGCTGTGTCCCCTTGCCTGTCAGTATCCTGGAGTGCATTTCCTGCTGTTCCCAATGCCTTAGAGTTCTGGTGATGTGTTTCCTCTGATTCTGATAACTGAACTGTTGGTTGCCCCTGCAACATCATCTGATGTCCCTCCTAAGACCCCGACCTCCCCTTCTTCATCTTCAGCTTGTCCTAGTGTCTACCAATTGTGGCTACACTGCTCGCCAGGATTCCCTTCCCCTTCCTCTGTGTTCTGACAGCTCATGACTGGAAGTAATAGTACCGCTATATCCTGCCTTGGTCAGACCCCACCTGGAGTACTGTTTCCAGTTCTAGGCACCGCATTTTAAGGAGGATATTGACAAATGAACATGTGCAGAAGAGACCACCAGGATGATAAGGGGTCTGGAAACCAAGCCTTATGAGAAGTGCTTGAGGGAGGTGGGTATGTTTAGTCCGGAGAAGAGAAGCCTGAGAGGTGATATGATAGCCGTTTTCAAATATCTCAAAGGCTGTCCCATGGAAGATGGAGCAAGCTTGTTTTCTCTTGCTCTGGAGAGTAGGACCCAACCCAATTGATTCAAACTACAAGAAAGGAGATTCCGACCAAATGTTAGGTACAATTTTCCACCTCAGGAGGTGGTGGACTCTCCATTGCTGAAGGCTTTTAAACAGAGGTCAGATGGCCATCTGGCAATGATTCTTTAGCTGTGATTAGATGACCTTTGGGCACCCCTTCCAAATCTATAATTTTATGATGCTTTCAATGGCCAGTTGTGGGGAGCGGGACTCTGCCCACAGCAGCTGAAAACAGCCCTGCTTGCATCCAAATCTATTGAGTGATAGTTGTGGAAATGTGTCCTGAACAACAGTGCAACAATATGCTGCACAGACGAATGGTGCTCTTTGCTTGCGATGGAAAGCCTGCCTCTGTGTGTGAATATATTGCAGGCCACAGAACAACCCAGCCCATTATGTCACAGTAGAAACAGGCTCCACAACTGAAAGAAAGGGAGTGTGTTTTTTTTACAGGGTGAGGTACAAACTGAATGGCTTACAAGCATCTGGAATTAATATTAGGCTTGGAAAAAAATGTTTTTTGTCACACCAGTGCTCCTCTGGTAGAAGGGTGAGACCCTCTAAAGGAGGGGGGAGGGGCTGGAGAACAGTGATAATTCTGTACCCCTGTGCTATATTTCACAGACTTTAATAAAAAAATGTGGGGGAAATGGATGAGGTTTGTAATGATTAAGATATGCCATGTCTGCCATACGCATCTAAGACAATGAGTAGTTTTCTCTAAAGCAGTCAACAGTTCTGGGACTGCACCACGTCAGGCTGTAGAAAACTAGCATGCTGAACTAGGCCCGTTCTCCCTGACATCTATACTTCATTCCCACTGAAGGTGTAAATTAATATCTCAGCTGGGTTGCACCAAGTGGAGACTCATCTTCCAGGTCTTCCACCAGACAAACCAAGTTCATAGTTCTACATTTGGGAAGGAGAAACTAAATGCGTAGGTATAGGATGGAGAAAAGTACACGTGAAAAGGATATTAAGATTGTGGTTTTATCACATTCCGAAAATGTGTCAGCAGTGGTAATGTGTAGGAGTAATAGTTGGCATTCACATAATACCAAGCCACAGTTTATTAAATTATGGTTTGTGAAGCTATGGCTTGGTGTTATGCGTGACCCCTGTCCAGCAGCTTAACAGTGGTTAAACCAACCAAGCTAGTTTATTCTAACCACCCCATTCCTTCTTGAGAGTGTTGTGTCCCACTCCCCATCACACAAGCCTCCCACTGGGATAAGTGTAGTTGTTTCCACTTGTTTCCAGTGCACCTTCCCAATCTCTTGGATATTTGTGTCCTGGAAAGAGTTGGGGGAGGGAACAAGAGAGGCAGCAGGGAGGGAGGAGTATTTTGGCCAAGGTTGAAACTATATGCCTAAATAATCCATTGAATCATGTTTTCCACAAGGCGGTTCTAGTTCATCTGACCAGTAAATTCTTTTTTTGGCTGCAGCAGGTTCTGGGCATTGCTGCTGGTTCCCCATCACTCAGGAGGTTATTTTAGGTAGGGGCCTTGCAGTGGGTGGGGTGTTTGTGTGTGTGTGTGCATGCTGCTTTGTGCTAGGGTTGTTCTGGAAAGTCTGTTCTGGTGATATGAGCCTTGGAGAGAGGAGAGCCTGGCACGTTTGATGTGTGGGTGCCAGAGAGGTTGTGGCCAGTGTTAGCCATACAATATGTTAGCAGACATATTGAAAGTAATGGGCATGACTATTTAGGTCCATTAATATCAGTGCGTCTACTCAGAGTAGGACTAACACTGGCCATATCCCATTGGGTGGCATGTGTGTACACATGTGTGCTGTTATATATCTCAAGAAAATAAATGGTGCAAGAATGAGAAGAACAAAATAAGTTATCTGATATATTTCATCAGGGGGAACAAACATAGTACTCTCCAGATATTGATGGACTACAACTCTGACAACTCTTTGGTTACTAGCAGTGTTGACTGGAGCTGATGGGAGTCATAGTCCCACAACATATGGAGGGGCACCATGTTGGCTAGTCCTGCATCACATGGGACTTGGGCTATCTCCAGTGGTGGAGGGCAGAACATTTTCCATTCATTTATTGCTCTGTCCATTAGTAACATGAATTTATGCCAGTTGCAAATAAATATTAGGTTAGTTTGGAAGTTTTCAAAGTTTTTTTGGTTTCTCCTCCTCCTCCTCCTCCTCCTCCTCCTCCTCCTTCTTTCGCAATCACTTGTAACCGAGTAAGATGGTCTTCCATGAACACAGTCTTAACACTGAGTCCGTGAGTGACTGTGGATGCCAATTCTGGATCCACACGTCCTTCTACAGTAGGGACATAGGTTTCCGGGTGGGAGTTGATCATGGTGAGGGTTTGCCAAGTGTGCCTTCCTCTTAGCATGTTTCTTTTGTCCTGAGTTCAAGCATCTTCAAAGCCCATGACACCTTTGGTAAAGGCTGTTCTCCAATTGGAACGCTCGCAGTCCAGTGTTTCCCAGTTATCGGTGTTTATATTACTTTTTTATATATATTTGCCTTGAGAGAGTCTTTAAACCTCTTTTGTTGACCACCAGCATTATGCTTACCATTCTTAAGTTGGGAATAGAATACTTGCTTTGGAAGATGATAATCAGGCATCCGAACAACATGACCAGTCCAACGAAGTGGATGTTGAAGAATCATTGCTTTGACACTGGTGATCTTTGCTTCTTCCAGTACACTGACATTAGTTCGCCTGTCTTCCCAAGTGATATATAAGATTTTTCAGAGACACCGTTGATGGAATCTTTCAAGGATTCCAATGCACAGTATTCACAGTAAGGCTCTGTTCCGATGGCATGAGTAGTCACGATGACCGGTAGATTCTTATCTGCTTCAGCCTTCATCAACCATCACAGCCATTGTAACACTTTAGGAAAAAAAATCTTCTAATGTACCTATTTTTGCAAAGTATTATTTCCCCTAATATTTATATTTTTGAATGTTTTTAGTCATTTTTTTGGAATGTCTGTATTTTGGAGTGTCCTCCCCAAAATGAATACAGTGGTACCTCAGGTTAAGTACTTAATTCGTTGCGGAGGTCCGTTCTTAACCTGAAACTGTTCTTAAGCTGAAGCACCACTTTAGCTAATGGGGCCTCCCACAGCTGCCACACCGCCACAGCACAATTTCTGTTCTCATCCTGAAGGAAAGTTCTTAACCCGAGGTACTATTTCTGGGTTAGCAGAGTCTGTAACCTGAAGCGTATGTAACCTGAAGCATATGTAACACAAAGTACCACTGTATATGCATCGTTGTGCTGACTTTACCTAACTACGTGCATGTTTTTGCACATTACTTGGCTGGAGCACTACATTACAACATTGCGAAAACCGTAAATTTTGAAGGATGGCTAAGTTTCAGTTTGCATGCTGTTTCAGAATATGTGAATTAGCTAGAATTGCTGTTAAATGTGAACTGAATTACCCACCATACCTGGACTTTGACCATGCAGACGGGAACTGATGAGAGTTGGGGTTCCAATAACATGTGGACTGTCCTTTAATGTGACAGTCAAATGTGCCCATGTACAAGAAACAGCTTGCAAGGACAGGTGTAGAGGAAGCTTTAGGGGCGTGGAACCTGTTTCAGTCTGTGCATTGTTTCAGAACATATATATGAGGCATATTCACTTTTTAATTCAATCTGAATTGAATTTCATCCCCACATGTAGTGTGGATAGATATAAGTAATAAGGAGATACCCTTGAAGTGCCCAGAATCTCTTGTGCTCAAGTGGAATTTGCTTTTCCTGGGATTCATCCTCTACAGGCACATTGGTGAGCCAAGCTTCTAGAGACCAACAACCCCAGGCATGCCTTTCTGCTTCTGTCCAGTTGTTTTAGCCAGATGCATCCAGAATAAGGGCTCATACTTACCTCTGTTTGTCCTGTGATTTCAAATCACAGGTCTGAGAGGTTGGAATATTTCCCCCCATTTTTTTTGGGGGGGGGGCTTCTGCTACTTCTCCTGGGAAAACCCACTGTTTTACTACTGATTACTACTGAATCAGAACAAACATCAATTTGGTTTTCTGTGGATTGATGTCCGTTCTGATTGAACAGTAAACAGTGGGTTTTCCTGGGAAAAGCTGCGGGTCAAAAGAAAAACCTCTTGGACCTGTGCTTAGAAATCGCGGGACAAATGGAATTGTGGATGAGCCCTAAGTCAGAGGGCTGTGGAAGCCTAACACTACAGTTTGAAAATGCAGAGAGCCGTCTTTCCCATAGGGCTTAGTGGTGCATCGCGCCAGGGCACTGGCCTCTCAGGGGCGCCTCAGCAAGTGGGGGAGCTGTGCAGCTTTGCCAGTGGCCTCCCTTATCCCTGCGCCCTGCCAACCATAAGGCTGGCGGGTGTGCAGCTTCCCCCCCAAGCCTCTGTGGGGATTGCTCTCCTCCCAAGGAGGCTTAGGAGGGAAGCTGCGCTCTCCTCCCGCAGAGGCTTGGGAGGGGTGCAACTTCGCTCCCAAGCCTCTGCAGGGATTGCTCTCCCACAGTGCCCCCCCCCGATGGCTGACAGTGCGCAGCTACGGCCACCCCAACACCATCCATGGTAATTTGGGGGCACTGGGCAGATATTTGCACTCCAGCACTGCATCTACTAAAGACGGCCCTGAACACACACACACACATCCTCCTTTGACACACAAGCTTTCAAGCACCAGATAGGTACTTTGAGTACCTTTCTTCCCTTTTGCTGTCATCAGCAGAAAAAGCCTAACAATCACCTGTTTTAATTTTGGCAGAGCATTATTTGTGTTCCTTAACAGAGGTGGCAAGATTCTTTCCCTTCTCTCCCCTCCCTGCCACTTTCTGCTGCTTGTTTTACAAATGATCCACTTTATCAAGGAGCCTTTAAAGTGGCAACTTCATCAATCACCCATAATTTGCCTCTGCCATTGCGTATACGTGCATAATGGGAATCCTACATTTATTAGGATTAATTTATTCTGTAGTTCTTGTTTTTGTTGTTTCTCCCTTGGGCTGTGAGTGATTTTGTTTGTTTGTTTGTTTGTTTTCCTTTTCTTGGTTTGAACACATCGTTCTACGCAGCACAATTTCCTGCTTTCTTTCTAAGACCCAGCACACTTTTGGTACATGATGAAACTTTTCCAAAATAAAACGAATGTTTTATCTTTGATCACGGGTCTTTGGATAAAAGTGACTTGTTCCAGTAAGAATGCCAATGAACTTCATTTTAATTAGTATTCCTTGTGTCCAAATTGGGGACAGGTGATTGATGATTACTACACTTGTCCCAAACTGTGACTGAGACAAAGGTTGTAAGCCAGTTAAATCCTTTTTTATTTCACAAGAAACAGCCTGCTGGATCAGGACAGTGGTCCATCTAGGCCAGCACCCTGTTCTCACAATGGCCAACGAGATGCCTGTGAGAAGCCTGCAAGCAGGATCTGAGTACAACAGTGTCTCTGCGTGTCACATTCTATTTTTTTTAAAAAAAATATTTATTGAATTTTCACAAATTATAAAAACACACATATCACACTATACAAACATACACACACAAAAACAAACAAACATGTATAATTTCAAATCTTTTTTTTCCTTGAACCTTATTTCCCCGACTTCCCCATACCTCCCCTTTCTGCATTCCAATTTCCAAATTTATTTCAGCAAATCCTCCCCTTAATTTTATCCAATTGTTTCCTTTCCTTTCCTTTTACTTAATCTTTTTCAGCTGTAATCCCTTACTTTCTTAACCACAACATTTTAACACTCATTAATTTTACAATATTTCTTAAGATAAATTTTAAATTTCTTCCGATCTTCTTCCGCCGTCTCTTTTCCCTGATCTCGGATTCTGCCAGTCATTTCAGCCAGTCCCATGTAGTCCATCACCTTCATCTGCCATTCTTCCAGAGTGGGTAGATCTTGTGTCTTCCAATACTTTGCGATGAGTATTCTTGCTGCTGTTGTAGCATACATAAAAAAGTTCTATCTTTCTTTGACACCAATTGGCCGACTATGCCCAAGAGAAAGGCCTCTGGTTTCTTAGTAAAGGTACATTTAAGTACCTTTTTCATTTCATTATATATCATTTCCCAGAAAGCCTTAATCTTCGGGCACGTCCACCAAAGGTGAAAAAAAGTACCTTCAGTTTCTTTACATTTCCAACATTTGTTATCAGGCAAGTGGTAAATTTTTGCAAGCTTGACTGGGGTCATGTACCACCTGTAAATCATTTTCATAATATTCTCTCTTAAGGCCTGTGTGTCACATTCTAGTGGTGGACGGAGCCAGAGGCAAAAGTGCATCGAACAATGAATATGACACTTACCTTGCTCTACTTATGTTTGTTTTTGCACACAATTGTGCAACCCACTCTATCCTCCATCCAGGCAAACAAGAGGCATTCTCGGAGTTCAAAAACACATTCCAGCCATGCAAAAATACTCAGGGATGGAATGCTGCAGGCCTGGTAACTAGTGGGGATAGGGAATGTGGCTTGTGGAGAGACTCAATGACCAAATACAACAGTCTGGAGGACCACATTTGTCTCCACCCGGACCTGAGGTCCTCCAGTCCAACCTTTGAGGCTCCACAATTTTCAGAATCCAGATCACATCCAAAGTCTTGATCCTTAAGCTGCTAAGCTTAAACTTTTCCCTCCCCCCCAAAAAAGTTTCCCTGTTCAGACTTCACTTGCCTCTCTCCCTTTTGTGTATTTCTGAGCCTCAATGAATACAGTGGTACCTCGGGTTACATACGCTTCAGGTTACATATGCTTCAGGTTACAGACTGCGCTAACCCAGAAATAATACTTCGGGTTAAGAACTTTGCTTCAGGATGGGAACAGAAATTGTGTGGCGGCGGTGCGGTAACAGCAGGAGGTCCCATTAGCTAAAGTGGTGCTTCAGGTTAAGAACAGTTTCAGGTGAAGAACGGACCTCTGGAACGAATTTAGTACTTAACCCGGGGTACCACTGTATATTGCTTGTCCCAAGCTTATCAAAATCACCAATGCTCTGGCTTCCTAACCACTGCTTAGGTGATAACAGAATAAATGATGTAAGGAGGGAGCTGCAGCCCTAGTTGGGAAAAGAGGTAGTTAGCTCAGGGGTCAGCAAACTTTTTCTGCAGGGGGTGGTCCACTGTCCCTCAGACCTTGTGGAGGGCCGGACTATCTATCTATCTATCTATCTATCTATCTATCTATCTATCTATCTATTATCTATCTATTCCTATGCACACTAAGGGGGGGGCAAGTAGTCGTACTCCCCACCCCACCCCAGGCCCAGCCGCCTTCTTGGTTTGCCGCCTGCCTCATTTGCCAAAGGGCTAGCAGTGTCGGCATGAAACAGGCTTCCTCCCCGCTGAGAGAAAGAAGGTGCTCTGCTTATCTCCCCACCACCGCTGCTGCTACTGCTGCTATAGGCAGGTAGGCAGAGCGAGCTTGTCCACTCTGCTCTCTGGCCCACAGGAACACTAGGGCGGTGGCGGCAGGAGGAAGAGGCTGAGCAGCAGTGGCTCTGCCAATCAAACCAGGCGCAGTGTTTGATTTGCAGACCTGCCACCGCTCGGCCTCTTCCTCCTGTTGCCATCGCTGGGAGTCCTGTCTTCACGTCGGGTTCCACTTTGTGGCACGGGCCAGTTTTACAAGCCTGGAGGGCTGTATCCGGCCCCTAAGCCTTAGTTTGCCGACCCCTGATATAGCTACTTTAAATGAATTCAAATTCCCAGGGCCCGATTAGTGGAATCCAAGGGTACTAAAAATGGGCCTGGGAAATCACACAACTGCTAAGGAGACAGACAGTAAAAACACCTCAAAATGAAAAGACCACAGCAAGGATGCAGCTGGAAAAGTAAGAGGTAGAAGCACTTGCTGCAGGGATGTAGCTGGAATGAAGGTGTAATCACACATGAAATGTTGACAGGTTTGCATGGTTGAGGTTCAAGAGAAAGCAGTGTTCCCGTGGGCCAGTAGCCTTTTAGCCTATGTGAGCATGAAAGTCCAGTTTAAGGATTACTTGGAAGAGTGGCCCTTCCCTCTTGTAGCTGAAAGAATTGGCTAAAGGTATCAGGTAGGGCTCAGCAAGACCAGGATCTGGTCAGCTCTGACACTTGGCCGACAGAGGGTGCTCCTGTACTGTCCAGAGCGACGAAGAACAAAAGTAAAATGAAAAGGGCAGCAGCAGAGGTTGCCAGCTGACCTTTTTTCAATCAGATCATATATTTCCAGAGAAGCCAAGGTGCCAGCAGTGTGGAGCAGTCACAGCTTCCCAGGAGTTGCTGAGGGAAGGCAAGGAAGTACATTATTGGGGAGGCAGGCAGCATGGTCTTGCAGTCTAATCAACATTTTCTCAGCAAGTGCAAGAGAGCAAAATGGGAGTGTGCCATCTCCCATTATGGAAACTTTTAAGAATTCTCTTTTTGTGGCTTAATACCCAGCAGTAGCTGAATGAGTGATCAAGTGACTGAGGCATCCTTTCTAACTGGCTGTTTATGCACACCCGGGGCTGCAGTTTTTCTGGAAGAGATATAGCTTTCTGTACAAAATAACCCACAGGTATAGCATGTGGTGCTTCGATGCCTGCACATTCAGCAGCAAGGCAACTCCCTGTGGCCCCCAAAAACCTTCTTCGCTGCCCTTGTCTCTTAAAGCAAGGGTGACACCTGGACTGTCCTTGGTGATTGTTCGTTTAGGTGGAATTTATTTAATGCCCAGTGGAATTTCAGCATGTCTTGGTGTTGAGGAACTGTGTGCAACTGAATGAAAGGAGATGAATCCACAATCCAGGGTGCTAGATTGGTATCCTGTTAAGGTTGGTGTCCTGTAGCTACTCCTGCTTTCATTCATCATTTTGTTCTATAAGCCACTAGAGGAAGTGTTTAGAAATACAGCAGTTTTACAGATCCACTTCATACTTTGTCCCTTCTCAAAAGCAAGCCCATGTGGGGTTGTCTTGGATGGATCATATACCTTATACAGTGGTGCCCCGCAAGACGAATGCCTCGCAAGACGAAAAACCCGCTAGACGAAAGGGTTTTCCGTTTTTCGATGCACTTCGCAGGACGAATTTCCCTATGGGCTTGCTTCGCAAGACGAAAATGTCTTGCGAGTCTTGAGATTTTTTCGATTCCCCCCCTTTTTCTAAGCCGCTAAGCCGCTAATAGCCTTTTAGCCGCTAAGCCGCTAAGCTTTTAATAGCCACTAAACCGCTAATAGCACTAATCCGCTAAGCCGCTAATAGGGTTGCTTCGCAAGACGAAAAAACCGCTAGACGAAGAGACTCACGGAACGGATTAATTTCGTCTTGCGAGGCACCACTGTACCATGTGTCCATTGAGCCCAGTATCTTGCAAATTTTTTTACAGTGGGCGGGTGCATGGCAGAGGCAAGGCTGGCCCAATACATTTGGGCACCTGAAGCGAACCACAAAATCAGGGAAGAAGGGGTGAGTAAAGATCTACCACAGGAACAAAGTGGGGATAAATATCTATATCAGGAATAAGGGTGGGAGGAAACCAACAGTGCCTCCTATTCGCCAAAGAGGCAGCTGTAGAGGCAGCATTTAGAGGCTGTGGGACTGCCAATAAGATGGCAGATCTGGCCTCTAAGGAAAGTGCCCCAGCAGGCAATGCATTCCTTGAAGGCTGAATCTGCTGCTCATGTGCCCTTACCAGGCCTCATGGATGAACCAGCCCTGGGCAGAGGTGATATTGAGGCTGAGGACTTCCTGAGTCATAGCTCAATCTCCTAGACCAGGCATAGGCAAACTCGCCCCTCCAGATGTTTTGAGACTACAATTCCCATCACCCCTGACCACTGGTCCTGTTAGCTAGGGATGATGGGAGTTGTAGTCCCAAAAACATCTGGAGGGCCGAGTTTGCCTATGCCTGTCCTGGACACTACACCTATGTCAGTTATCATATATAGTTAGTAGCAGTATCACATACCCTCCAATATTTCTCCAATGGTGATGATGATCACCATCACCACCATGTTATTATTTATATGCCACCCATCTGACTAGGTTGCCCCAGCCACTCTGGGCGGCTTCCAACATATATAAAAACATAATAAAACATTTAATGTTTAAAACTTTCCTATACAGGGCTGCCTTCAGATGTCTCCTAAAAGTTGTATAGTTCCTTATTTCCTTTGCCTAGGTGCCGCATAACTCTATACCCTCCAAGATTCTCTGACGAAAATAGGAACTTCCTAAGGAAAAGTGGGACATCCTGGGATCAAATCAGATACAGGGATGGCTTCTGTAAATCTGAGACTGTCCCTGGAAAATAGGGACACTTGGAGGGTCTGGTAGCAGCAGTAGTAAAGAGCAACAGCAACAACAATAGCAGCTAATGGCAGCAGTATCTTTTACCTGCCCTTCATTGGAAGGTTCAGGACAGGTTATAGCATATGAAAACACATGCAGCCAGAACACCCTCCAAAAATGTGCTTATTGATTGGGATCTGGAATGGCTCACTGCTTCACATGCACAGGTCATGTCCTCCCAATATAGCCCCCCTCAATATAGCCCTGGTTTTTCCTGCCCAGTTTGTGAGGGTCCTATCCAGGGGTTGGTGTTATCAGATTCTGCCAAGACTGATTGATGCCCCAGCAGGAAAGCCCCAAGGCTGCCCTTAAGCCTGCTGATCCTTCTTGCTATGGCTGCCCGTTCATCGGGCCTCTCCAAGTGGGTAAAGCAGTGACAGCAAGCGGTAGGAGTCACAACCTCTGCTATCTGCCTCTTGCCTTTTGTACTGATGGGACAAGGCAAGTAAGTGAGTGGTGGGGTTACCCTGGGAAGTCCACCACTCCATGGCATGTTGGGTTCATCCAACTAAATTCTACTCAGAATAGATCCATTGAAACCAATGGACCAAAATCACAGTTATGTCTGCAACAAACCATTATTCAAAGGTCCCTGAATAATAATAATAATAATAATAATAATAATAATAATAATAATAATAATAATAATAATAATAATTTATTATTTATACCCCGCCCATCTGGCTGAATTTCCCCAGCCACTCTGGGCGGCTCCCCATCAAGTGTTAAAAACAGTACAGCATTAAATATTAAAAACTTCCCTGAACAGGGCTTACTTCAGATGTCTTTTAAAGATAGGATAGCTGCTTATTTCCTTCACATCTGAAGGGAGGGTGTTCCACAGGGTGGGCGCCACTACCGAGAAGGCCCTCTGTCTGGTTCCCTGTAACCTCACTTCTCGCAATGAGGGAACCGCCAGAAGGCCCTCAGCGCTGGATCTCAGTGTCCGGGCAGAACGATTGGGGTGGAGACACTCCTTCAGGTATACAGGACCAAGGCTGTTTAGGACTTTAAAGGTCAGCACCAACACTTTGAATTGTGCTCGGAAACATACTGGGAGCCAATGCAGATCTCTCAGGACCAGTGTTATGTGGTCCCGACTTGACATCCTAGAATAATTGAGTTGGAAGGGACCCTAAGAGTCATCTGTCCCAAGCCCCTGCAATGCAGGAACCACAGCTAAAAAAAGTGTACTAAACATACCCAACTCCCTCAACTGTTCCTCATAAGACTTGATTTCCAGATTCTCTATCATCTAGTGTGCCAATATCCTTAAGCTGGTGCCCAGAAGTGGACAAAGGCAGAATAGAGTGGTACTGCCATTTCCTTGGATATGAATAATAATACTTCTATAGCTATAATTCTTTCCTCAGCTGTCTAAATCCTACTCCCACTTCCCCTCCTCCCATGGGATATTCTTTTGTTTCTCTCCCCTTCCCACAACCCCTAATATGCTGGACACCTCAGTCCTGATACTCCCATTAATGTAAGGACCAGAGCTCAGTGGTAGAGCACTCTCTTTGCATGCAGAAGTCCCAAGTTCAATTCCTGACATCTTCAAGTAGAATTAGGAGAGACTTCTCATCTGAAAGCCCTGGAGAGCCACTGCTAGTTAGGGCTCATCCACACTTAACATTTGACATGTGCTTTCTAGGAACAAATCTGTGCTTTAAAGCTCCGTGTTTAAGCACTTTAATAAAATATTATTATCGCCCCAGTGCCTTCTCTGAGACAACCTGCTCAAGCAGTAATCTGTGGAAAGCTCAAATTGTCATTTGTTCCAATTCAGTGTTAAACAGCAGGTTTTCACAGGGTAAGTGCCAGGGTAAAAAAAGGGGAGGGGGCTCAGACATGGCGCTTTAAAATCATGGACCTGCTCCTAGAAACAGAGTACAAAAGAAAGTCTGGATGAGCTCTCAGTATCATCAAAAGCATCTCTTCCATTACAATTCCTGCTTCTAATTCACACAAACTGGGATGGATGGCACATTGCTGCAACAAAAAATGGAGAGTCAGGCATATTTTTCACTCACACATGCAAGTTCACGCTGCCTTAGGGGCAACCGTAAGGATTTTTTCCACTACAGGAACATTGTGGTGGTGGTTAATGTATTTATACCCTCCCTTTCCCCCTGATGGGATGTGAGGCAGGTTGCAGATAAAAACAATTGATAAAAACATAGAAAATGCAATAATTAAAAAACACAACTAAAAATTAATAAAATTATACACATATATAAAATCTGTTTAAAACATAGAAATAACAACAACAACAATCTATTTCTTATACTCCACCCATATGGCTGGGTTGCCTCAGCCACTCTGGGTGGCTTCCAACAAAAATGCAGGAAAAATAACATCATCCTCAGACATTAAAAGCTTCCTGAAGGAGGGCTGCCTTCAGATGTCTACATTAAAAATAGCAGGGCACCAGTCCTTTCATTAAAAGCAGTCTGCTTTCAAAAACCTGTTGGAGCAAGAAGGTATTCACCTGCCAGCAGGATAACTAGGAGGGAGCCTTCCTGGCTTCTCCAGGGAAGGCATTTCAAAGTCTGGGAGCAGCCACTGAGAAGGCTCTCTCCTGAGTCCTCAGCAAGTATGCCTGTGAGGGTGGTGGGACTGAGAGCAGAGCCTCCCTGGAAGATCTCAAAACCCAGGCAAGCTTGTATGGTCTTTCAGATAGCTTGGACCATGTAGGACTTTATAGCACTTTGAATTGCACCTGTAAACAGGCAGGTAACTGGTGGAGCTGTTCTAACAAGGGATATTAATTCCCCCCCCCAATTCATTATAAATCATTTCCCAATATACTTTTACCTTTTTACATGTCCACCACATGTGAAAAAGGGTTCTTTACACTTCTTTACACTTCCAACACATAACCCTATAACCAGCTCCAGTCAACAATCTGGCTGCAGCTCTTTGAGCCTGTTGAAATTTCTGAGCCCTTTTCAATGGCAGCCCCACGTAGACTGTGCTACAGTAATCCAAATGGGATGTAACTTAAGGCGTATGTGACTGTGGCCTAATCAGAACATGTGAGGAACACGTTTCCTAACTTCCCTCTTCCCTTCCCCAATTTAGCTGCTCAATGCAAGAGCACCAGAGGTCCCTGCTGCTATCCATTAACACTCTCCCTGTTTCTAGGCACAAGGCAGATTCTTGCTAAAATGAGTAGTTGTAAGGTGTTGTTGATACGTCCTAAATCCTGCTGGGGTGGTGGGAGAGTCCATCCGCCCCTTGGTAGCTGCCTCTCTGCCAGACATGAGATAGTATGATTGTAAATACTTGAAGTTTGAAAGCCTCAACTGGCAAAGCGGGTGGTGCTATTGTTAAGCACATTCATTTATACCAGTGCCCCACCAGAATAAACAAGTTGACAAAGAGCTGATTCGTGCTGGACATGGCATTCATGTTTGTCATGTTCCCTGCCGTTTCATTGTGTGTGTTCTCTTCATGCAGCATGTAAAATGCTAAGGGGTTCTGTGTGTCTCCAGAGCACATTATAGAACCTCACTAGGGAGCTGTGATTGACACACACACACACACACACACACACACACACGTGTTCATTGGTGTCAAGGTCCCAAGTACAAGGTAAAGGTAAAGGGACCCCTGACCATTAGGTCCAGTCGTGGCCGACTCTGGGGTTGCAGTGCTCATCTCGCTTTACTGGCCAAGGGAGCCAGCATACAGCTTCCGGGTCATGTGGCCAGCATGACTAAGCTGCTTCTGGTGAACCAGAGCAGCGCACAGAAACACCGTTTACCTTCCCGCCGGAGCGGTACCTATTTATCTACTTGCACTTGACGTGCTTTTGAACTACTAGGTTGGCAGGAGCAGGGACTGAGCAACGGGAGCTCACCCCATAGCGGGGGTTCAAACCGTGATCTTCTGATCGGCAAGCCCTAGGCTCTGTGGTTTAACCCACAGCACCACCAGCGTCCCAAGTACAACTTGGATGTAAATAGCTGGGTACCATGTTTGCAAACAGGAGCCATGAAATTATGAAAGGAACCAACTTGTTGGTGGTCCTATAGCTTCTCTCACACCTAAAGGTAAACTCAAAGCCAAATTTCAGCTTCTGATTTACTATGAATGAACTTGCTAAGTAGCCCATTCAACTTAATGGACTGTGCAAACATTTAGTAACTCTTCCTGTACCTACTGGACTTAGGCAAATAGATATAGCTATTCCTGGGCAAATAGTTTCAGGAAATAAATGAGGCTGAGAATTCTAGCTCCCTGATAATAGTTACCAAATTATTCTTGTTGGGTTTTTTTAAAGTATAAAATATTAAAATGAAGTTGGAGGACAATAATGCAGTAATACAGCTCAGAAGTCAGAATTCAAAATGTAGCAAAAATATAGGCCAATCATTGATAATATCCACACATCTGAATGGTATTCTACTAATACTTGAGCTGCAATCTTTTATTCA
Organism: Podarcis vaucheri; assembly: GCF_965113315.1. Lineage (NCBI taxonomy): Eukaryota > Metazoa > Chordata > Lepidosauria > Squamata > Lacertidae > Podarcis > Podarcis vaucheri. Next base: position 45,019,113 of record NC_138758.1, on the reverse strand, counting down.
CTTAACTGGGAGTAAGGTCTGCTGAGTTCAGGGAGCTTTCTTCTAAGTCAGGCTTCCTCAACCTCAGCGCTCCAGATGTTTTTGGCCTACAACTCCCATGATCCCTAGCTAGTAGGACCAGTGGTCAGGGAAGAGGGGAACTGTAGTCTCAAAACATTTGGAGGGCTGAGGTTCAGGAAGCCTGTTCTAAGTCCTGCAACTAAATTAAAAAAAGTTATTATTTCCCCTGTATTGCTGGGCAGAGGGAAGTGAAGAGAGAAAGGCTTTGCTTAAGACCCCTTGGATCCTATCCAACATCCTACCACCAGCATCCTATCCACCAGCCCTGTTTGGAAAGGGCACCATCCTTTATGAAGACAGAATATTTGCTGAGAGCTTCAGCAGAATGAAAAACTTTTGCCGTTTCTTCTGTGTCATGGTTCCACCCTCCCCCTTTAATTATTCCTAATTCAGGGGAGTTGGGTTTAAGGTGAGTAAAAGGTGGCAGATGAGCTCACTTTGGTTGCAACTTACCTAGGAGGAGTAAGCCCTGTTGTGCTTCATGGGACTTGTTCATTTCAACCTGACTGACTTGGACGCTTGTATACAGTGGTACCTCGGGTTAAGTACTTAATTCGTTCCAGAGGTCCGTTCTTAACCTGAAACTGTTCTTACCCTGAAGCACCACTTTAGCTAATGGGGCCCCCAGCTGCCGCCGTGCTGCCAGAGCACGGTTTCTGTTCTTATCCTGAAGCAAAGTTCTTAACCCGAGGTACTATTTCTGGGTTAGCAGAGTCTGTAACCTGAAGCGTATGTTACCTGAGGTACCACTGGATTTGCTTTTGCTATTGCCCCCCAGAAGAATCTGAGGAACACAGCTGTGCCATTGATAGAGGAGGCCCATTCTGTGTCTCTTTGTATAAAAGGTAAAGGACCCCTGACAGTTAAGTCCAGTCACGAACGACTCTGGGGTTGTGGCGTTCATCTCGCTTTACTGGCCAAGGGAGCTGATGTTTGTCCGCAGACAGCTTTTCCGGGTCATGTGGCCAGCATGACTAAGCCGCTTCTGGCAAAGCCAGAGCAGTGCACGGAAATGTCGTTTACCTTCCCACCAGAGTGGTACCTATTTATCTACTTGCACTTTGACGTGCTTTCAAACTGCTAGGTGGGCAGGAGCTGGGACCGAGCAATGGGAGGTCACCCCATTGCGGGGATTCAAACTGCTGACCTAGTGATCAGCAAGCCTTAGTGGCTCAGTGGTTTAGACACCTGTGTCCCTGTCTCTTTGTATAGTTCATCCCATTCAGCGCCCCCTCTCCTGCTTCAGCAGGCTGGCCCACCCATGAGCAAAGGTGAGGTGAGCTCAGGTGGCAGGATCCACAGGGGCACCAGATACACCCCATAAGTAATGTGCTACAGTGACAGCAACAACTGCAACATGCTTCATTTGGACCCGGGGCAACCTTCTCCTCAGCAGCCCCCCAGTGCTGCCTCTACAGTGGCCTCTGGGTGAATAGGAAGCACTGATAATCTCCCCCCTCCCTTAGGGAAGAAATGGCAGAAGCTGCCAAGTGGGGTCTCCTGGGCTCTGTCCAGTATGATTCCCTCACCTCCACTGCGGCCTTTGATTACTGCTTGATTACTGCTTCAAAGGTCTGGTAAGGTTAATTTTATCCCCCCCCCCCATTTCCTGATAGAAATTTTCGCCCACACTTTATTCCTTGATGGGGTGTGTGTGCCATTTTGTGTTTCACCTCAGGTGCCCAAATGTCTTCCGCTGACCCTGCTCTTTAGTGTGGATTGTGCCTTGCCACCAAAATGTTTCACAACCCAACCATGTTGGCCTTGTACTTAGGTCCTCTGTCTTACATCTTTCGGAGCAGGTGGGTATGGAATATAGTGGCGTTCTAGCTTCCCATCTGCTGGTCAGGAACAGCTGAGCCAGCAGTGCAAGCAGAGGTGTTAAAATTTGCTGATGGGCTAAAAGCAGGGTGGGATTACTATCTGCCAGAAACAGGTAGGAGGCATCGTGACTCATTGAGGGGTGGGGGGTGGCAGCAGCCAAGGAAAGTGTGGGAGGGTTGCCTCTTGGGGTATTCCAAAGCAGAGCATCTCACACACTGACTGTTTTGCTAGATTGGACTGGCTTGGGTGTCTCTGTCTGGCAATCCCTTTGTGCCCCCTTAATATGAATTTATATGAAATGCACACTATCCGTCCTCTCCTCTTCCTCCCTACACTTGGCCCTTCCATCAGCATTTTTTGATACATACAAATCTCATCTGCAACCACAGGCAAAGTTGTTGTTGTTTTTTTTTAAAAAATAATTTTTATTAAGTTTTCAATTTTACATCTAAAAATAAACATTTTTCAAACTTTAAAATATCCAATGACTTCTCTTCTTCTCCTTCCATCATTCATTTTACATATCAAGCATTCCTGCATATTTTACTAAACCATACAGATCAGTTTTCCACTTTTACATCCATCGAAAATTATTTAATCTGTTGAATTTACCTTAGTGCTGCCAGCGTTTTCAGCTGTATACAGTTGTTTTCCATATATTCAATAAATGTTTTCCACTCTTCTTTAAATATATGTTCTTCTTGCTCTCTTATTCTATGTGTTTAATCTACAAGTTCTACATATTCTGTCAACTTAAGTTCCCAATTCTCTTTAGTTGGGACCTCACTCATTTTCCATTTTGAGGCTAACAAAACACGGGCCACAGTTGTTGCATACATAAATAACCCTTTATGATGCTGAGGAATTTCTGTCTGGGTTATTCCCAACAAAAAGGACTCTGGTTTTTGGGGGAAAGCAGTTTTAAATATTTTTTTCAATTCATTATAAATCATTTCCTAATATACTTTTACCTTTTTACATGTCCACCACATGTGAAAAAGGGTTCTTAACACTTCTTTACACTTCCAACACATATCTGATTCTGTTTTATAAATCTTAGCCAATTTACTCAGAGTTAGGTACCATCTATGAATCATTTTAAAATAATTATCTTTCAGTGAATAACATGCAGTAAATTTCAGGTCACTTTTCCAAAGTTTCTCCCAGAGGTTAAGATCTATATTCTGTCCTTTATCTATTGCCCTGTGTGTCATTGAAGCTTTAACTAGCTCGTCTTTTGTTTCCCATTCTAATAAAAAAAATTATACATTTTGGACAAAAGTTTATCCTTATTCTGTAAGAGTTCTTTTTCAAATTGTGAGCTTGGTCCAAAAATCCATTCTTTCTATCTAGTTTAAACATGTCATATATCTGGTGATATTGCAACCAGTCCGGAGCTTGGCTCCCTATGTTTTCCATTAATTTCAGTAAAATCCAGCAGTCTCCTGTAGGTCACCCATTGTCTATCCATATTAACTCTCTTAATTGTAATTGCTTCAATGGGAGATAGCCATAAAGGTGTTTTTCTTTCCTGCAGATTTTTATATTTCTCCCAGACTCTACACAGATTCTTTCTAAGAATGTGTTCATTAAACTCTTATAGATTTTAAGCTTCTCATACCAAAGACGCATGCCAACCAAATTTTAAATCGTGACCTTCTAAATCTAAAATGTCTACATTGTCCAATATAATCCATTCTTTTAACCAACATAAACAAGCTGCCTCATAGAAACAATTGCAGATTTGGCAGGGCAAAGCCTCTTTCTTTTGTATCTATAATAATTTTATGTTTAATTCTTGTCTTCTCCCCTTGCCACATGAATTTAGAGATATATTTTTTCCTTTCTTTGAAGCAGCTTAACTTATTTAGGGAAGAGTTAATGTTTTATGTCTTATCACTTATTATTATTATTATTATTATTATTATTAATATTCTGTTGGAAGAATATTATTTATACTATGGGGTATAAATCGTTGTTGTTGTTGTTGTTGTTGTTACCCCACCGTATAAATAATATTCTTCCAACAGAATATGTTGTTACTATTGTTATTATTATTATTATTATTATTATTAATTATTATTATTATTTACAATCCAGATTGATTGGAATAAAAATAACATCCTGGGGAGTATATTCATTTTGATGGCTGAAATTCTACTAAACATGGAGAGTTTCCTTCCCCATATCTCCAAGTCTTTCTTAACCTCTTTCCACAATTTAGTATAATTATTTTCAAATAGGTTAAGATTTCTTAATGTCTGGGTTGAGTTAAATCTGTCATTCTGAGACACTTTTGTGTAAAAAAAAGTGACAAATAAATGTTGGGTTGTATCCAACACTGGTCATATTCATAGGATACCCATTGAAGTTAATAAACATTGCTGTCTTTGGTCCATAAATACCAATAAGTGTACTCTCAGAAGAAATTTGTTGGATACGAAACAACAACAACAACAACAACAACAACAGACCTTAATTTGAAAGCCATAGTATAGTCACAGCAAGCCTTTTCAACCTGAGGTTCTGTGATTGACATTTGTAGCCAGCATGGTCATGGAAATCATACCACTGCTGTTTTCACATGGACATTGAGATCTGAAATTGTAAGACTCCAGTGCTCTTTCTGCTCACTCCTGCAAGTGTGATAACAAAAACTCATGTCCCTTTAAGCTGTAGTTGCTATGAGGAACTTTAAATCACTGAGATAGCCCTGTTAACATTTACCTTGATTCTGCTGTCAGACAAACCATAACATGCTCATCAGGAGCCTCCAGGCTTAGAGCCTGTGAACTTCTGGATCTGAGTACTAGTAGTGGAAGAGGATTTTGTATGGCCTATATTTTCAATAGAAGTTACCTAATTTACGTCTCCCGTTCTAACAATACACAGGTGAGAATGTAATTATCTTTCGGATGATTTTTTATGTAATTATCTTCCATGATTTTGTTGTTGTTGTACAAATCTCTGCTTCAAAACAAACAAACAAATACCACCCACTACAAAATAAATTGCATTTTAGGATAGAATATGTTTAGAAATGTGTACGCGGAGATTTAAATATTCAAGTACACATTTTGTGATAAACAATTTAAATGCAAAACTTTTGAATGGAAATCACAATTTATTACACTGGGGCAGAACACATGTGAAATTGGCATGTGCTGGAAAGAGGCTGATTCATCCACCCATGCTGTGCACTATGCCCTCCCCCTGGGTGTGTTTAGGCGCAAACACGATACAATAATGGACTTGGGCTTTCCAGTTTTGATGGCACCCTATTTGGCATTTAGCACACACATCCGCCTCTCACCTTCCAGTCTACCTCACTGCTGCAATGCCCCTTGTGACGCCCTCTTGGCTTGGTGCCTAATGCAGGCAAACCAGTTACGCTCTCCTAAATCTGCCTCTGAACTATACAGGTTGCAGAGTCCCTTGATTCCAGTGTCTCTCTCTTCCTCCAACCTGGATATTGCCTCCTCTTGACCAAAAGGACTTATAAAGTCTTGCTGTTCATCCTGTGATTTGCCTGGGAAACAGTCATGACACGTTCCTCATAATTTTTAATTCTCAGTTCTTAGTCTTCACTTGGCAGTGACTTAGGGCCCAGGTCTGAGAATGCTGTTTGGTGGTTTGGTTGGGTGAGTAGGTGGGTGCACTATATCTCCTGCCTTTGAAAACCTCTGCTTATGTCAGTAGTGTTGAGGAATATGAATGTTGCGGAGAATGCTAATTTGGAAAACACAGTTTGTGCAAATAAGACCTGGTAGTGATCCAACTTTGCTTAGCACTGCTGGGACTTTCTCTCTTCTAAATGGTGAGCCCATGTCCAGGAAAGGGGATGTTGAGAGAAAGACACAGATCTGGCAGGGTGGAGTCATTTCTTGTTTTTGCTACCAGTGCCAAAAGTGCTCAGTCTGCATGCTAATGGGCCCAGGGCTTATTAGCTGGAGAGCGCACAGAGATTTTTGACAGTGGGGAAATGAAATTTGCATACATTCTTAAGTTAACAAGCGAAACAATCTGGCGTCTGCATCTCTTTCTCTGTGGCCCCACTCCCACCCCAAAACACCATCCTCAGGAGGCAACCCTTTAGACAAGGAGAGTTGCCAGCATGCACTGAGCCAAAGGCCAGGAGCACATCACCAAGCATTTTGCTCCAGCCAAATTTAGAGCATACCAGATTGTGTTCTGTGTTTGGAACTGGGTGGGGCCCCCACCACTCTGGAATCCAGACTCTGGATGAACCTGAAAGAAAGCTCAGAATCCTACCACCACCCATTTCCAAACTTTTTGGCAAAACCAGGATCAGATCGCAATCCAGACCTCCACGGTTACAAATGCAGCCTAGCTCTATGTTCTTATGTAACTTTGCTTTGGGAATCCATGAATTACATCCCCATATTTTCATAGGAGCAAAGTCCTAGTGAGGGACTTAAATGGGAAACTGTTTCCCTTGTATCCCTCAACTAATAAGCTCATGATCAGAAGCTTTTTCTTTCTTTCTTTTTGATATTTTCTGTGTCTGTCCACCCATTCTTCCACCATATAGACACACATCAGTGCAGAAATAGGACCTTCAATAATGCTTTAAATAGGACAGAAATACAAATGAAATTTAAACAAATAAGAAGAGGGGGTGGGATCCAAGTTTTGATTTGCCTGGAAATCCTTACATTTGGTAGGTTGTGACAGTGTCATAGATATAAATAAAAATATGTAGGACTGCAATGTTTAAATGATTCAACCCAACCTTGTAAACAATCCCACAAAGCCTGCAAAACACACGTACACCACCCTTACTAGCCTGCTTAGAGTTTCCATGCTGGCTGTGGAGGAGGTGATGTATGGAACTCAGCAGGCTAGTAAAAGAGAAAAGAAAAACCTTTCTACTAAGTAGATTAAAATGAGAGGCAATTCACTCCTCCCATCTTCTACACCCCTACAATATTCCATGCTGGTTTCAGAAGAAGGGCCTTTTCTTCCTCTGTGACCTAGCACAGGAACCGATCAGGCTGGTGAATGGTCTGAAGGACAGTCAGGGTGGTTGTTTCAGCACCACAGAGAGTTCCAAGTAGGCAACTTAGGACTCATCCACACTTCTGCCTGCCCCACTGCTTTCCCCCAGGGACTCCAAGATGAACTGAGGCCTTTGAAGCCTTTGCCTCCAGCCTATCTCTGCTGAGCTCTGCCCTCTTTTGATTGAATAGTCTGTCTGAAAGGACCAGCCCTCTGTCTTGAAGACAGACACTTTACTTTGCCTGGTGAACTCCCTTGTGCTATTGGATTGGTGAGGTCATGTGGAAGGCATTCTGGTTCCATGTTGGCTGGTGCCCACTGATACACAACATTTGGTGGAGCCAGAACCAGTATCAGGCAGAGCCAACTGATTCTAGTTCTGCCGCCATGCTCCTCCCTGCTGAGTTCTACAAAGGGAACACTGAGTCTAAGGAAAAGGAAGGTGACAGGGAGTCCCCTGGACTGATTGTAAGCAATGAGGCAGACAGGTGGGGACTGGGTGAGGGCAGGCTGAGGTTGGTGGGTCAGTGCCCTATTCAGCCTCCTTAAAAAGAATATTCTCTTTTTTATATAAAAATTTTATTGGTTTTACAAAAGTTTTTATAACAAACAAACATAAAAGAAAAACAGACAAACAAACAAATATAATTTCAAAATGTCCTTTCATAAACTTCTTTCCTCGGACTTCCCCATACCTCCCCTTTCTGCATCCTCATGTCCAAATTTTATAGCAACTTATAAATGTTTTTTCCCATCCTAATTCATCATAGTCCTTTCTTAATCTAATCTTATATTACTGCAACCCTTTCTCTCTGTAAAATCTCGACATTCTAAACTTCATCAAGTTTATAATAGTTCTTAAGATAAATCTTAAATTTCTTCCAGTCTTCTTCCGCAGTCTCCTTTCCCTGGTCACGAATTCTGCTCGTCATTTCCGCCAATGTCATATAGTCAATCACTTTCATCTGCCATTCTTCCAAGGTGGGTAAATCTTGTGTCTTCCAATACTTTGCGATCAGTATTCTTGCTGCTGTTGTTGCATACATGAAAAAAGTTCTATCCTTTTTTGGCACCAATTGGCCGACAATGCCCAAGAGAAAGGCCTCTGGTTTCTTAAGGAAGGTATATTTAAATACCTTTTTCATTTCATTATATATCATCTGCCAGAAAACCTTAATCTTCGGGCATGTCCACCAAAGATGATAAAAAGTACCTTCAGTTTCCTTACATTTCCAACATTTGTTATCAGGCAAATGGTAAATTTTTGCTAGCTTAACTGGGGTCATGTACCACCTATAGACCATTTTCATCACATTTTCCTTTAAAGCACTACATGCCGTAAATTTAATACCAGTGTTCCACAACCTTTCCCAGTCAGCAGACATAATATTATGACCAATGTCCTGTGCCCACTTAATCATAACTGATTTAACTGTTTCGTCTTGTGTATTCCATTTCAACAGCAAGTTATACATTCTTGACAAATTCTTAGTATTGGGTTCTAACAATTCTGTCTCAAGTTTTGATTTTTCCACCTGGAAGCCAATTTTCCTGTCTTGTTTGTAAACCTCCATTATTTGATATGTTTTAACAAGCCACATTCCAGAGGTGTCTCCCAGTGCTTGAGTTGCACCATCTGGACTTTCTCAGATTTTAATAAAAGAACACGGAATGACAGTATTCTGATAATGCAGTATTTTTTCCCAAATGTGGTCTCTATCTGAGATTTTCAGAACAATTTATGCTTATTGCAGACCAAACTCCTTATTGTTCTTATCCACAGTTCATTTAGTAGTTACTGCTTTTATAATTACTGTATAATACCAGGGTATGGTGTAGAGGCACGTGAGGCTTCTACCTCACTAAAGCTAAGGGGTTCTGGGTCTGGTCAGTGCCTGGATGTGACTGCCTGGGGATTTCCCTTGGGTTCCATGATGGGGTATAAAAAGCCAGGATATAAACAGAACGGTTAAGCACACACCTACCCTCCACTCATTTTCCACCATAAAGGCCCACCTCCAAAAACAAAACAAACAACAGTTTGTAGGGCCTTCATTCACATCACGGCTGCATAAGAAATGAAGATGGTCCGTGGAGCCAAAAAGGAGTAGCACAGACCTCATCTGGTGATGAGTTCCCTTCCTCTCTCAGTCTGCATCCCTGCCCCCCGGGTTCCTACCTGCCTTTCTGTGTCTCCTTCTCAATAACTTTTAAGCCCAACTCCCCAGCATCCACATCCAAGACAGCAACACCAGCCCCCCTGCCAAAGGCAGGCTTAGAGACACACACACAGACAGAGCTTCTTTAAGCCAAGCCGAGTCTTACTGGAATAATTCCTGGCCGTGTCTTGAGAAAACAAATATAGCACGTTGGTTTTCTTTGGCTGCTTTGAAAATGAGGTGGGGCTGGGGGCTTGAGGAGGAGGGAGGATCACTCAAGGACACGCATTTGCTGTTCGGATCTGGAAGAGTAGCAGGCAACAGAACCAGAGCCTGGCTGCAGGAGTGTTGATGCATCAAGGATGATTCTAGCAGCACATTAAGGAAACAGACTTGAGGATGGCTTGCAATGTGTTGTAGTGCCCACTGAATATAGTGCAGCTTGGTTGCATGGGGTTATATTCCCTTCCCTGGCATTCTCCCTGAAGTAGAGAGAGGAGCTGCAATGATGGAAAGCATGCTTTTCATGCAAAAGGCCCCTAGTCTCCAATTCAGTTTATGGTTCCTTCAGACAACAGCTCAAGGACTGCCTCTCCCCATATGAACCGACATGGGACACTGCAATCACCATCCAAGGGCATTCTTCATGTTCACCCTGCACAAGAGGCTTGGAGGGCACAAGAACTGACCTTTTCAGCAGTGGCTGTTTTCTCCCCAGGAAAAAAAAAACAACAACTTTCCTCTATAGCACTTGATCTTAGCCAAAAGGAAGAGAAACTTTATAACCAGGTCTTTGGCCTTTAACTGTCTGTGGCCTTTTAGAAGTGGAGGACACATTTTTAATGCCCCGTCATGGCTTAGTTTAATGTATCTATGTGGGGTTTTTGGGTTGCTTGGTTGTAAGTCGCTGTAGGCTTCCTTGGACAAAATAAAGCAATTAACACAACAACAACTTATTCATTCAGCATCCATTCTAATTTGCTTGCACAAAGTTTACGCATAGACTAGACATGTGCCCAGTCTTCATTGAGAATTAGTTTTGATTTTGTAAGGGGTGGTTATATGATAAAAAGCATTGATCCTGATTTGCTGGGGGGGGGGTGTTATATATACCTTCCCATTAATCATTTGTTCATTTATTCCTCCCACACTTCAGTGGATTTCTGCACCACTTTCCTCACTGAATAAATCCTGTTATTTGTTTTAAGTGAATTTGTTGCACCAGGGTGACAGAACACTTATAATACACTTTAATGCTCCATCAAATCTAATGCACACCTAAATTTTCAAAACCTTGAAACCAAAAAAGCATTTGCTGCTGAATGTAAAGGTGCCCAAAAGTGCATTACATTTGAGTAAATACAGTATAAGGTATGCACTTGAACACTTCCTGCAAAATAGTGATGATCCGGAGACACCTTCAAATGGTTGCTGGGTTGCAGGGATGTAAGAGACCCCTGTCTGAGCCCTTTGACATCTCTGGCATCTCCTATTAAAAGGATCAGGTAGCAGCTTGAAGGGAAAGGACTCTTGTCTGAGACCCAGGAGAGATGGTGCCAGAGTAAACAGTTCAGGATAGATGGACAAATAATCTGACTTGCTATTAGGCGACTTCTTAAGTGCCTCCAGGGTTGAGCAACTTCTGTTTTTGGCTCTGGGGATTTGCTAAACAGCAGGTGTATACATGCCCATGTGTATTTCCCCTGGCTCTTTTTTCTTTACTCACTGATAAATGTCTCAGCTTTGACACTTGAACTTAAAAGAGCAGCTTCGACTCAGCTGGGCATGGTTAGTTTTTTCTTACCATCTAGTGTAGGGGTTAATATTGTACCCATATTAAACCATGGTGGAAGTGCACAGCTAAGGGTTTACATTTACCTTTTGTTCTGCTCACAGGTCTGTGCTTTAAAGCACTGTGTTAGAGCTTTGCCTGTGAAAACCCGCTCTTTAAAGCTGAAGTGCAGCAAATAGCAATTTCGGTTTGGCGAGGGTTGCCATTTTCTCCAATTCAGCTTTAAAGAGTTGGGGGGGGTAAGTGTGGATAAATTCTAAGCGACTGAGCTGAGAACTAACAGGTTGGCAGTTCATCTCTTGCCTCTGCTATGGCAGTGCCTTTAAAGGAAACCTCTCCCTCTCTCTCCTTCTCCCTCTGCAATAACAACAACCTACAATGCAGGTTTATTTAAATAATTAACATGCCTCACGTCTGCTTGGACTCAATGGGACATACTTCTGAATAGAAATGTATAGTATTGCACTGTACTGATTGGCTGTCATATATATATTTTTAAGGCACCCTCCCCTCCATCGTCCTTTTAAAACCATGCAAACCACTCTTTAAACCCCAAAGATAACCTAGCATACAGACAAAAGCCATATGAAGGTCCCAAAATGCTCCATCAGCAAAACACAGAAAGTCTGAAGGAGGACAGGGGAACATGCAGCCCTTGAGAAGTCATAACTCTCATCATTCCTAACTGCTGGCCATGCTGGCTGGGCCTGTTGGGAGCTGGGAGTTCAGCAGCATTAAAAGCATTCGGCTGATTAACATTTTGTGGCCTTTTAAATGCGTCTGTGGGAGAGGGGATATTATTGGTTTCTTTGGTTTTGCTTATGTATTTTCTGTTTGCATTTTGTATTTTTGTATTGTGAACTACTCTGTGATCTTCAGTTGAAGGGCGGTATAAAAAATAAATAAAATAAAATAATAAAATATACAGTGGTGCCTCGCAAGACGAAAATAATTCGTTCCGCGAGTCTTTTCATCTTGCGATGTTTTTCGTCTTGCGAAGCACGGTCCGTCGCAACTGCGCCTCTTCAAGCGGCTTTAAGAAAAAAGCGCAAGACGTTTTCGTCTTGCGAAGCAAGCCCATAGGGGAATTCGTCTTGCAAAGCAGCTCAAAAACGGAAAACCTTTTCGTCTAGCGAGTTTTTCGTCTTGCGAGGCATTCGTCTTGCGGGGCACCACTGTAAAATGCTGCAGGTTCCCCAGCCCTAGTTTAAGGCCTTGAAGCATCTTATGCATCAAACTTCCCTATATCTGCAGTTTTGGGAAATGATACATAATGAATTGAAAAAGATGTTTAAATTGATAATTCCTTTAAAACCACACAAAAGAACCCTACAGCCCTTTTGCCAGGAATAATGGGGATGCAAGTCCCGAAAGAGCTGACTAGTTTATGTAAGTACGTGACAACAGCAGCTAGATCTTTATATAAATGCATAATGGGAAGAGGCAGGGTTACCAACAAAGGAGGAATGGCTTATGAAACTGATGGAGTTATGCTGAAATGGCGAAATTAACTGCCAAATTAAGAGGACATAATGACAAAGTGTTTAAGGAGGAACGGAGACCATTAAAGGATTGTCTATCAAAGTATCGCACATACATGAAGTCACAGGCCAGATTTGAAACAGAAGCAGTGGATTACTGAAAGAACCAATGATAGTAAAGTTTAGATAATAAAATCATGTGTCGTAAAATAGATTATAAAATGAAGTAAAAAACAAACATCAGGAAAGGAGGGGTATAATTCTGACCATTCATTGAAAGCTGAAATTTTCAGCAGAGAACATTATTCTAAACTATATACTACAGTGGACTCTTGGGTTGCGAATGTGATCCGTGCGGGATGCACGTTCGCGACCTGCAGCATTCGCAACCCACAGCGGTGCATCTGTGCACACGCGGGTTGCGATTTGGTGCTTCTGTGCATGCGCAAAGCGCAATTTAGCGCTTCTGTGCATGCACGACCGCCAAAACCCGGAAGTAACCCTTTCCGGTACTTCCAGGTTTCGGCGGGTGCATAACCTGAAAAAACGCAAACTGAAGCGTCTGTAACCCGAGGTATGACTGTATATGATGGTTAACAATGGGATAACAAAAATGTATTCTACATGTTCTAATGGTAGCCAAGCCATATTGATGAACTGGAAGAGAAAAGCTATAATCCCCTTTAATAAATGGATTGACAATATGATAACACTTGCAACTTTTGAACGGACTACTTACAGACGTAGCCTTGGATAGATATGACAATAAGGATAATAATATGAAATTTATAAAATAATGTATGGGTTAGGGTAGTTTTCATATATATTCATATGCTGTTTTTCTCTCTCCACATTTTGGTGCCTTTTATTTTTATTTTCTTCTTTTCTTTTTTTGTATCACTTTATTTTTTTCATCATTGAAAAATTTTCAATAAAATATTACCATAATACCAAGGAAAGGAAGGGTAGGAAGTCAAGAATGAACTTTCTGTTTTTAAATAATGTATATGATGATAAATATTTTGGAATATTTTTGGAGTGTGTGTGTGTGTGTGTGTGTGTGTGTTTGTGTTTGTGTGTGTTAGATCCAGAACAGGATTATCTCAGTAAATGAGAATGTGGCTCCTGAGGCACTGACCAACACATTCAGTTGTGCTCTCAGACAAATAGTCCGCTAGCACACCTGGGGATGTGCTACTCTTCTAAAAGTAGCACAAGGTGTGATACTCTTCTGTGTGATAACTCTTCTAAGAGATGTTCCGCAGCTTCTGGAGAATAATGCAGTCCTGGGCAGTGGGCATTACAGTAATTGATCCACTGTTGTTCTCAATAAATGACTCACCTCTCAAAGCAAAGTTAGCATACTACACGCCTCCCCCCCCCCCCAGTTGCAGCAATAAGTATATTAATTGCAAACTGTTTTCTTCTGCTGAAGGTTTCCTGTTTTGCTTGGTCTGTTTATTAGATTATTGTAATGGTTTTATTGTAATGTATTATATTGTTTTGATGCTATACTTTTGGCCTTTTTGTAATTCAATTATGAAATGTTTTTGTAGTGAGTGACTAATAAGATGATGCTGATGATAGTAGTAGTAGTAGTAGTAGTAGTAGTATAGCTCAGTGCAAGTGGAGCTACTTTGCATGCAGAAACTCTCAGGTGCAATCCCTGATATCTCCAGGCAAGTCTTGAATATACCCTTTCATGAGACGCTGAAGAGCCATTGCCAGTTGGTCTTGAATCATAGAAATGTAGAGTTGGAAGGGACCCAAAGAGTTACCTGGTTCATCCCCCCCCCCTTAGTAGTCCAAGTACTACTAAGCACAGAACTACTAAGTGAGATGGATCCTCATATAAGGCAGCTTAGTAGAAAGTTCTTCACAGAACTCCACCCTCTACTCCCCAAGAATGGATGATCTAGGAAGGAGTTTATTTTGTAAAATCACCAGAACCCTCATTCAGCTTCTGTTGCTCTCCCAGTTGCTGGTAGGCATTATTCCCCCCCCCCACACACACACACACATACAAGTGCAAAGCTCCTAAGTGAAGGTGGGAAACATAATCCCCTGAGCTTTGACTTCATGATGATTTCACATCATTACACAACACCCATCATGAAAGCCAAATCAGAGTGAGAGCAGTGGTTCTTTGCGTTCGCTCTCACTTGTATCCAACTTAAGTTTTACTTGGGGTGCACCTGCTGAAATTAATGAGTGTGAACTAGTTATGTCCATTAATTTCACTGGGTCTACTCAGAGTAGTACTAGAATAGAACACAACCCCCCCAAAAAAAACCTGATTGGGGGAAGGGAGTAATGTACCTCCCAGTATCGTTATCACCACTACTGTAACGTAATCACCACCCTTTGCCTGATTTGTGCCACCACTCAAAAGATCATATAAGCCCTTCCAGATTTTGCATTCTGCAAACATGGCAGCTGAGCACTTCAGTTTAGCACTAGGGGATGATCATCTGGTGCCAGTTGAGTTTTCTGTCTAGCATAGTTGGGATTCAGAAAGGAAAACATTTGGGAGTTGGGGAATAAATAGTGAGTGAGGGAATTCACTGTGTGTGTGTGTGTGTGTGTGTGTGTGTGTGTGTAACGATCGTGAATTAAATCCAAGGTGGCTTAGCTCTTTCTTCTTGTGGAGTAAAGTGTGTGTCTTTTGCCCTCTGAGTGCTGAGGTTTTCCATTGGTTTGGCTCTGCATGAAGATTTTTCCTGTTGCTACTGTGTTCTCCCAAGGCAAAGGACTGGAATCCTGCCTGCTCTGAGGTGCTCTGTCTTCTCTTTCATCTTTGCAAAGAGAGTCACTGAAGCAGACACTGCCATGGCCTCTGGGACTCTCCCACTCCACCCCCACCCTCAGACCTCCTGCCATGGGTCGACCCCAGCTTGCTTGGAAGGCCCCACTTGACTGCAAGCCAGCAAGACCCTCTTGGCAGCTCAGCCTCTGACTCAGAAACAGCCCCACCCGGAGCACCTTCCTTAAATCATGTATATTGCACACAGCCTGAATGTTCATTGGAAGCCCATGGCGATGGCAGGAAAGGATTTACCACATCCAAATTCACTTGACAGAAAAACAAAATTCCAGCATAATTTTAACCAGCTGTTATAGGGAAAGGGAGAGAGAAAACAGTGTGGGGAGCAAGAGAAGCGGGTTCAGGAGAGGAGGAGGAGGAGGAGAGAGGAGAGGTTGTCACCACTGAATGTACTTGCTGCAAGAGGAAAAGGCCATGGTGGTGCAACTTCCTAGCTATCGCTCTGCAGGGTACCTTGGGGTTGCCAATACAGATGACTGTAATTATCACCAGCAACCAGAGATGGTCACACATTTGCATGTGAAAATCTGGAGGTCACATCCAGTAACCTTTTCCCTCCTGCAAAGCCACTCTTCTCCCACACAAAACACCCCTTCATTTTAATCACCAGAGGGGGAAAATTGAGACTTTTGTGCAGAGGCATTATAATACATTTTTTTTATTTTGTGGGCCATGGTAGATATATTTATTTATAGCATTTATATCCTACCTTCGTATCCAAGGAACTCAAGGTGGTGTACATGGTTCTCCCCCTCCTCATTTAATCCCTACAACAGCCCTATGAGGTAGGTTAGGCTGAGAGGTAGTGACTGGCCCAAGGCCACCCAGTGAGCTTCATGGTTGAGTGAGGACTTGAACCCTGATGTCTCATGTCCTAGTCCAACACTCTAACCACTACATCACACTGTCACCCTGACATTGTTTTGCTGATACCAAAAAACTCATGTCTGTAAAGGAGTAGTTAGAAGTCATAGAGATGTTAGGATCTGGCTGTGTGTCCATTTCATGGTACAAAGGAAATCCTATTTTTCCTGAGCTGGGTATATGCATGTCATCCAGTGCACAATGCTATCCAAATATTCTGGTCATATTTGAAGGCCCTCTGCCATGTCCCTCTCTCCCAATTTAGACAGTTATTGATAGGTGCTAGGTAACACCACATGAGCAGCCGGTGATGTTTTTAGGGGCGGTTTTTTTGGGGGGGGGATAGAGAAAGCCTCCTGCCAACCTAGCAGTTCGAAAGCATGCCCAAAGTGCAAGTAGATTAATAGGTACAGCTCCGGCAGGAAGGTAAACAGCATTTCCGTGCGCTGCTCTGGTGTCAGTGTTCCGTTGCACCAGAAGCACCTTAGTCATGCTGGCCACATTATCCGGAAAAACTGACTGTGGACAAACGCCAGCTCCCTTGGCCTGTAAAGGAACATGAGCGCCACAACCCCAGAGTCATCTGCGACTGGACTTAACTGTCAGGGGTCCTTTACCTTTACCTAGAGAAAGTGAGCATGAAGCCCTGCAGATAATGTTGGACTACAACTCCCATTAGCCTAAGCCAACATGGCCTGTGCTCAGGGATAATGAGAGATCAAGTCAAATAGCATATGGAGTGCACCATGTTGTCTACCTCCACTCTCAGCTATGCTGGCTGTAAGTCCTGGGTTGCTGTTTTTGAATCATTTCCTCTGTATTTCCTAATGTATTAGTAACATTAACAGCAGCAACAATGGAACCAGTTGCTTAGAAGGGGGTAGTCCCTCCCTCACTGAAGGAGCAGCTCTCGCTTTGGAGATCCCAACAACAGCAGAGAGCAGGGCTAATACCCTGTGTGAGCTTTGTTTTGGTTCTCGCTAACCACCATATTCTGCGGGGAGGAATCTCTCCTCTCCCCTTTGATTTGAGGTTGGTTGGTTTTCCTTCTTCTGAAAGACATAGTTTTTCTGCTTATTAGGGTCAGCTGGAGCTTATGCAGGATTCTTAATGAGGCATATATGACCGCTTTGGCCACTTAGATCTTTTTTTGCATTACCTGATCTGAGATAGCCTGGCTCTACTTATTAAATGGGTTCCATTTAGTCCCTTACAACTGCCAGGAGCAATGCCTCAATGCCTTCCACAAGCTCTACATCAGGAAGATTTGGGGCATCACATGGCAGGACAGAGGCTCAAACAAAGGTGTGCTGTCCTATGCCTACACTCCCAGCATGTTTGCATTCCTGTCTGAGCAACATCTACGCTGGCTTAATCATGACCATAGAATGAAAGCTGTCAGGGTCACCAAGCTCCAGGGGGAGCTGCCTTAAGGAACCAGGCCCATTGGCAAACCATCTCTGTGCTACAAAGATGTCTGCAAATGTGGCATGAAGACTGGCAACATCAACCCCACTATTTGAGAATCCCTTGCAGACAACCACAGTGCCTAGAGATAGGCAGCCAGGTTGTGCATCCATAGCAGTGACCAGAGGAAGAATGACTGCTGGGAGGACCTGGAAGTTACCCTGGGGAGGTAACTTCAGTGCTGCTTACAGCAATTTGACATTGTCTCCAGACATGCACTCCATTGTCTCTCGTGACAGACAGATGCCAACAACCAACAACATACCAGACTGCAGAAAGAAAGAAAGAAACAACCAACCTGTCATGAATACTTTGCCTCTGGCTACCTTTTAATGTATGTGAATTTTTCTTCAGTGAAGTATCCTGCCACACTTTATTACAGTAATAATGTAAATTATCAAAATCTGAAATTCCCCCCAAAATATTGCCTATTGTGGCTCCAGCAGCCATGAGAAGACAGGCAGAGAGTTTACTGTTTTGGATACTTGTATCAAGATGAACCACGCTATGCCTCTTCTCCCAAGCACTCAAGGACATGGCCTAGATTGTTGCTGTTCTGGTCAGATGACATCATTGGGCAACTGAGACCCTTCCATGTCCCCAGTCTTTTGGATCACTTCACTAATCAATAAATTCTTGCTGGATTCATGGACTTCTTAAAACTATCTAAGAAGCATTCTGAGTGGGAACACTTACATGGGACAGGCAGATAATAGAGACTAGCATTACAGGGCACCTAGGAAGGTCCACACACCCCTATCAGGAGGGGCTGCATTGCCAGTCCTGGAGGCCCAAGATTATCGCATTGCCGTCCTCTGACTCACAGGACTCTCATTACAGAAGCCCCAGTACAAACAGAGTCTCTTCTACTTTGCCAGTGAAGGTAGAGCTTGTCGTTGTGGCTGAACTGCTGCTCCTATAAGGGGCTCACCCTGAAGCAACATCATAGTGGTACTATCCTATATTATTCAGCGTTAGCCAAACCCCCCCAAAATGAGATTGCTCCCTCTCCTTTGCCAACTGGGATGATTACTGTCCTCTTTGTCCTGTAAAGTAGAGAGTATGAAGGTTTGACTGTTTCACACCCCATCAACGTTTGAAGCCAGAAGAACTATTGTCAAGGCAGAAAAGAGGAATTCCATACCTACAACACTGCCCCCCCTTGCTGTTAATATGCACGCTCAAGAAAACCAAAGCACGAATAATAAATCAGTACCCTCTTGTGGGCCTCAGTAACTTTACCAAGCAACTCTCCATGCTTTTCCAAGCTGCTTGATGATAGATGATTCTGTACTGCCCGTTGTTACTCTGAACTCCCTCTAAAAGCATGGAAATAGGTGGCATGGCTCTTACTACAGGTTCAGGGTGTTGCATGGCTTCTTCTCTTCCTCCTCCTCTTCACCCCCCCTCCGCAATACAGAATAGCAGTGGTTCTCAAACTTTTTGCTCTGTGCCGCACTTTCAGAATAAAACCTTGCTCACACCACACTAATGGAAAACAAAAATGAAACAATTTCTAGTAGTGATTTATAACATAGGACCCATCTACTTTATAATATGGCCATGGGACATCCAGAAAGTATGAAGGAATGCAGCTACACAAGAACATGACTCATTCCACACACACACACACATATGCAATACGATAAAAAAACAAATCTGAATAAAAATAATACAAACAAAAAATACAGTCAAATCCCAGTTCTCGAACGGCTCCGTTTTCAAATGTTTCAGCTCCCAAATGCTGAAAACCCAGAAGTAAATGCTCTGGTTTTTAAACTTTTTTTGGAACCCGAATGTTCAACGCGGCTTCCGCTTGAGTGCCAGAAGCTCTTGCAACCAATCGGAAGCCATCCCTCGGTTGTTGAACATTTTGAAAGTCAGATGGTCTTCTGGAACAGATTACGTTTGACAACCGAGGTTTAACTGTAGCAAGAAAGAGGATAAAAGAAGAAGAAAATAGAAAGCCCTCTAGCAGAGGTGGATCTTAATCCTGCTCTCACACTCAAGGGTTTGGACCCCCCCCCACCTCTTACCAGTGGCGGAGGAAGCCTCTCTGGCATCCGGGGCAGGGGGCACCCACGTGGCACCTGTACAGACTGCGCCCATGCGGACCCATATGGACTGTGCATGTGTGGCGCCCGTGCGGACTGCATGCATGGCAGCCTGTATGGATGCCGTACAGCTGGGGGGCAGCGGGTCATCTTGTCAACCCCCCCAGGGTGGCACGCGGGGGACGCCACCTCCCCGCCCCTCTTTTGCATGCCTCTGCCTTTCACCTGGGAGCTTCTCTCTCTTCTCCCAGCCTCCCACCCTGGGAGATCTTCCCTTCCCTGCCTCTCACCCAGGGACCTTCATTAATTATCCATCACCTTCATGTGCATACCCTCATTAACCCAGAATGAAGGACATCAAAAAACAAAACATAGGCAAGAGTAAAGTGAGCAGAAGAAGAATGAAAAAGAGGAAACACAGGAAATAAAGATCATAACAAAATGAGAAAGAGAAGAGAAATAAATAAAGAGGAGTCCTGATTCTCTGTCTCTCAATTATGTATATAACGATTATTCAAAATATTCCAAGTGGTCATTCTAGAATGGTATCCAGCTATATTCCAGAGTAATATCCAGTTTTTCCTCAATTAGCTAGGCACTGTTTTCCCAGTCTTCAACCCCAAACATCTCAAGTTTATTCCTTTTCCTTTCCACACAAAATGTCCAAAGTTCAATTGTTATTATTGCTAAATGTCAATAATACTTTTCATCCAGTCCAGTATAATGACTTTTTCTCCAAGAAATACCAACATCCATCATCATCATCATCATCAGTAGTTGTTTACTTGTTGTATATTCATTAATTCATACCCAGTTCTGTATATTCTGATCCCATTTCCTGTTGGCCATGATTTCCCGTTCTAATTTAGAAAAATAAAAGGTTCCTTCCATTACCACTTCTTCCATTCTTTTTTCCAGAAGAATCACCAGAGGCTCGGTGGGTTTTTCCTCTGAATTCACTCCAACTTGTACATAGGGCTTTCTCTCTCAACTCTATCTCTGCCATTTTAAGATGCTTCTTAATGTCTCTATCAATGTTTTTATTCCACTTCTCCAGCATCACAACTCAATTGTTTTTCTGTTTCATTCCTATAGACACCTGTGTGGAGATCCTCTCCATTTCATTATATGCTGCCTTCTCACTTTACCATTCCATTCTCATATTCAGGTAGATCTTGATCAGTATTTTTTCCCAAAGAAGCTGTGTATTCATTGGTTTGATCTGATGATGATGATGATTCTATTTATTAGATTTGTATACCACTCCTATACCCCATGTCTCAGAGCCGTTCACAGGATAAAACCACAATATAAAAACACAAAATATACAATAAAGATTAAAAACAAGTAGAAGCCATTTTTGTGCACCATTTTATGCATCAGAGCTCTTTCAATTGCTCTTCCAATAATTGACACATGATACCAACAGTCAGCGGGGGTGTTCAGCAGTATCTTGCCATATTGGATTATGATAGTCTCCCCCTTAACAGCCTGTTAAGATCCAAAATATAATATTGATTGTCCTTGAATATTCCCATCACACTTGCCAACTTCTCATGCCACACCAGTGTAGCGCACCACAACCTTTGAGAACCACTGTAGTAGCAGGTAGTTTAAGGCAGAATTCCATTAGTTGTTTTGCTGTTGTTTTTGAAGCAATGTGCCCTGCTAGTGACTCAACCTTTGAAAACATGCTGATGATGGGGCATACCACAAAAATGATACTTCCTTGTATCTGTGCCAAAATACCATGGTTGTGGCTATCCAGAAATTCCTAGACTGATCAAACTGATACTTTGCCTTTGATCTCCCACATATACCTGGCTTGACTCCTGTGAACTGTGTAGTGTGGGGGACGGAAGGGGGAAGAGGGAGAAGGAGATACCCACCACTCCCAAACTGTAATGACTTCCATCTGGGACTGAACTTTGTGATGGTTTTCCTTTATTGACGTATTTTATCACCATCCCCTCCTATCTCACTTAAGAGGGGAAGGCATTGACAGCACCCAAAGGAACTTCCTATCCCAAATGTTTTCCCTCGGAAGTTTGTGGCCTCTCCTTCATTGGAGGTTTTTAAACACAGGTTGGATGGCCTTCTGTCAGGGATTGTTTTGTGTGATTCCTGCTTGGAGTCAGTGACCCTCAGGGTCCCTTCCAACTCTACAGTTCCATGATTCCATCCACTTTCTACCATCTCCAGTACTCTTCCCTTTCCTCACCACTTGGATCCATTTGTGCCAGAGCCCTCACAAAACTCTCTTATACATGGGCAAGGGAAGTTCATATGACTGGAGTATTGGCTTCCAGGAGAACTTTTGTCTCTTAGACCAGCTCTGCACTTCCTCCCTAAGCTGGTTCAATGCTTATATTGATCAATTTTATTATGGGTGATACCCTGCTCTGAGGATGACTGAAGTTGGATACTTTAATCAGGTATGAGGAATCCCCAGGCTACCATTCGTCCAAGCCAAAACACTTCTGTGCACCACCCTTGAGTGTTTTTTGGCAGGTTAGAATGTGTCTTTGCACGCTGATAATGCCTCTTGGTTGCTTGGGTGGAAGATAAAGATGACTGAGAGTGAAGAAACTAGCCTACTGTACAAAAATAAAACTCACATTCATTACTCCACCCACATTTGCTTTGGCCCCACCCACCACTGGCATATGGCCCCCAGGAGGTTGCCCAGAAGTGAATGCAGACCTTGGGCTGCAAAGGGTTCTTGACCCCTGATATATATTTCTTTAACCCACTTTTTCAGACCAAAAACTACCCTCTCCCTAAAGTGCCTCATACTAGTAAAAAAATCCAACACAGTGCTGGTGGCATGGACTACTGTACACGAATATGAATGAGATGCAGCTCCTGCCTTCAACCTTATAAACTAAAAGGCAGTGTTCACACACATGGGAAGTGATGCGAAGGGGGCAGTAGAGAAGGGTGTTAAATTTGACCATCTTGGAATTATGAGTATGTCCTTTCTCTGCTGTTGGAAGCAGTATGCCTCTGATTAGCTGTTGCTGGGAATTGCTAGTGAGGAGAGCGCTGTTTCAATCAGGTCCTGGTTGCAGCCTTCACTCAGGCATCCAGCTGGGTACTGCGAGAAAAAGATGCTGACCTTTGGACTCATCCAGCCACAGAGTTCTTCTTACATTCTTAGAGAGATGGTCTGGATGCTGTTATCCATGCCCCAATAATGTCCATCCCAGATTATTGTAATGCTGGGGTCTCCAGTGTATCATCAGATACCTACAGAGATATCCCAAGACTGCAATTAGGGCCTCCTTTCACCAGAATATAAGCCATAATGGTTAGGAGAGTCTCTTAACTCTCCCAAGCACTACCCACACTAGCAGTGGCTGCTAGCTACAATTCCTATATTCTGCCCCCAACGTCATTATGCCTCCACATGCCACTTGCTGGGAATCACAAGTGTGAAGAGTGCAGTTGTACTCAGGTTCCTTTTGTCCCTTCCCATGGACTGCTGCCTTCAAGATGGTAGACCAGATGGGCCTTTAGCCTGATCCAGCATGACTCTTTTTTACATTCTTAAAGAATGCTAGTGAGTTGTAAATGATGCAACTACCCAGTGGCTTCTTCCTCTGGCTTGGTGGCACAGGCCACAGTGCCTTTCCTGTTTACTTCTTCTGGAAACAGAGTTGTGTTGTTGTAGTTTTGGCAGTTAAGGTGGAAGCCTTCCTCTTGGATTGCCAGAGGAGTCACACAGGATGTTCAGAGGACCCGGCGATTAAATACAGCCTTACACATATGTTTTAATCAGGTAGCCTGATCTTTTCAAATTGTGTTAATCTGAATAAAATAAAATAAGATTTTTAATTTTTTAAAAAGTACCTTGTACTCACCAACCATTTTGGTGTCTTTGCACTCTTAGACCACATCACTGTACAATGCAGCAGATTTACTTAGTTCTGCTTTCCACGGTGGGGAGCCTCAGGCCTGAGGGCTGAAAGAGACTGGTCCTTCCCCTGCAGACATGCCTTCTCCCCAGACCACACCCCTTCACTGTAGGCCACACCCCTCAGCCCTCTCATGCTTTGCTCCCTACTTGGGTGTTTTTGCCTGGCTGGAATGTGTCCTTGAACTGTGATAATGCATCTTGCTTATCTGGCTGGGGAGAGGAAGGAGGATGTAGGAACCATGGATTTTTGTGTGATATTGTGAGACTGAAATGTTGTCCTCTGCACAATGGTAAGAATCACCTCCATTGTTCTAATTCTGTCTGAACCTAGGCTCACAAAGTAGCGCAGAGGGTGCACTCACACGCCAGAACCCAGCGGAGGAAAGGGGAAATGATGTTGCCACTGCCTCTCTTCCTCTCCGCTGCTTCCGTCCCCAGGTCAGGCCTGACCTAGGAGTGGGGCTGCAGGTAGCTGGTGGTGTTGGGCTATTGCACAAGGAAGCTGTCTCAGCAGCTCCCTCACACGATGGAACCAGGCCCTGAAGGCCTGGCCCAGGCATGGCTTCCCTCCCTGGGTTCTGGCGTGTGAGTGCACCCTCTGCGCTACTTTGTGAGCCTAGGTTCAGACAGTACGCTCTGGGTGCTTTTCCTTCTATTTCCAAAAGTAAAAGGGATGAATACTTAACTTTGTTGAAAAGCTGAAAGTTAAAGGAAGGGGTCTAGGATCTCTCTGGGAGGTGAGGACCTCCCACAGCCCCTCCACCTCCTAGTTGTGGCCCTCAGTTGGAAGCAGCTTGGTGTGCAGTGGTGGTTTCTTTAAAACATTGTTTCTGCAATGCTTTCTGCATTGGCTTCTCTGGCAGGGACACTCTGACATCTGGCAGAGATTCCCTGCGCGCCTTGCACAAATTCCAAATATGTGTTCTAGGGCATGTACTCAGTTCATGCAGGGTGCTGGTCAAACCCATAATTTATTCTTATCCTGCCCTTCCTCCATGGTGCTCAGAACAGTACGGTACATTGGTTTCTCTCTCCCTCCCTCCTGTTCCACTTCTCTCTCTTTCCCTCCTGCACCACCCCTTTGTCCTCACAACTTCCCTGTGAGGTCGGCTAGACTGGGAGATAGGGATGAGTGAATCTGTAGGTTCTGATTTTGCTCTGGAGTCCCCGTCCCCCCCAGTCTTGAGTTCAGTTCTCCACGTTTCCACATCAGTTTTGACAACCTCTTTTTTTAAGTTCTCATGAAAATCCATCAGTGACATTTTCCTAATATACACATTTCTGTGCAAGCACTTTTCACTAATATGATTTGTTTGTGTATGTTCTTTGCACTAATGCATGCATTTTTATGAGTATATATATCTGACTGTGAAGAATGGCAGGATTTCAATTCATATGTTTCTTTGGAAAAGTGTGAATTTGGTAGATTCACCTTTCTCTGCAAACTGAACAGAATCCCTGCTGGGCAATGGTGACTAACTTCAGGGTCACCCTTGGAGTGTTTTGGTTGAGCAGGGATTTAAAACCCATTCTCCCTGATAAATGTCTGTCCACTTCCCCATCCTGGCTTTCTTAGTTATCACTGTAATCCTCATGTGAACATAGAGTAAACCCTAGGAAGCACCCACACTTGCCCATAGCCTCGCAATGCAGAGGAAGATCAGAATACTGGGCAAATATTCATATGCCTCTGGGGAAACCCACAGGGCTTGAGTTACGAAGCAGCTACCAACAGACAGAACCATGCTGCCTCCCAGCAACATAGATTGCAAATGACAATAGAAGGGAAGGACATTAATTCTACTGCAGGCTGAGAAGAAGATACCCCACTGAAGTGAGACTTTTAAGATTTATTTTATGATGCTGCCTTACCTCAAATGTATTCACAGTGTTTTTTTTCACTTGGGCATTGTCTAAAATGCCAGTCCTGACAGCTGACCTAAGTTTTCATGTGCCTGCTCAGCCTGCTGCCCATGTTCACACAGCAGATAGCTTCTCCCTGTCCCGCTTTCATGCTGAGAGCCTCCCGCTCCACCTCTGGCCATGCATTCCATTGTTGTTCAGCAGTAATGCAAGGTGGTTGTGGTGGGAGTGAGAGAGATGGGAGCATTTTGATTACTCTTATGGACTTGATTTATGGGGACCATTTTAAATCACAAACCATCTGTGCACCTCTTCCCGGTCCAAAATGGATAAAAGACCAAGCCATCAATCTGAGCACAGCCACCCGCCACCCGCCCTGCAACACATGCACGCACATACAAAGCCAGATCTCCCTTCCTCTCTCCTTCCCTTCTTATTAGCAGCTCAGTTTCCCGAGCCTAACTGTCTTTTTGCCCGAGCCTAACTGTCTTTTTGCCCGAGCCTAACTGTCTTTTTGCCCGAGCCTAACTGTCTTTTCCCAAGGGTAGGGTGACTTGCATGCATTTTTATTATTTCCTTATGGAAGCCAAAAAAGCAGATAGGGGAAAATGAATACCAATCTTTATTGCTCTTTGGCAAGATTATCTCTTATCTTCCTTTCCTGTGAGGGTGCCTTGGAGAGGAGAGAGAAAGGGGGCATGCTGCCATAAAGATCCCAAATGACCTCGGCCGCATCTCAATCTCTAATTCACCCTTTTTGTGTGGTAGAATAGTGATAGCCCTTCTCATGAGCCTAAATTGGGGCACAACATGGGTAAAGGAGGTAATCATCTATGCAGAGCCTAAGGGGTGTGCAGTCAAAGCTCCTTGACGGAGCATATGCTTTGCACGGAGAAGATCCCAGGTTCAGTCCCTGGCATCTCTAGCTGAGAAAGGCTCAGGTACCATAGGGGAAGGAAAGTGCAGGCTGGGGCCAAATACATCCCTCAAGAATTCTCTGCCTGGCCATTGAGACTCCCCACACCACGCCGCCTCCCAAGCCATACGCTCTCTCCATGGGCCATGCTACTCACTGACCTCCCTTGCACCTTTCTTGGTTGTTATTGGCAGGATTGCATCCTTGGACTATGATAACACCTCTTGGTCGCCTGGGTGGAAGATAAAGGAAGGTGTGTGGTAGAAACTAACCTACTGTGCAAAGATTATTTGAAGTTTATTCATAAGCAAATGAAATTGCAGGCAGGATTTGAAATTTGAGCAACGGGAAGAAATGATAATTTATGGAACAGAGGAATGTGTATTAGGTGAAATGCGCAATATTATGCAGTATACAAAAGGGGTGGGTATAAAAACAGCATAGATGAGGAAGTGGGAAAAAATATAAGATAAATGTATAACTAATTTGAAGTTGAAAATTAATTGGCTAAAGTTATAAAAAATTAATGAAAATTGTAATTAAAAAGATAAAGTCTGCATCTATTATGCCACCCAATTTTGCTCTTGGTCCGCTGCCACCAGCATGTGACCCCCTGAAAGCTTGGCCAGTAGGGAATAAGGACCTCAGGTTGGAAAAAGGTAGTAGGTGATGGGGAAGTCATTCTGCAATCTAGTTCAGCAAACATGATAATCTTTTAAACATGAGTTTCTAATAGTGAAACACTATGGAGTTGTGTGCGCAAAAGGTTGTTAGTGCTGTAAGTGCTCTTCCAGGACACTCAGTTCCATGACAGTTTTACACATTCCCCTCTAAACTCTTAGCATGTTAAGAGCATGCTCAATCCTCTGTGAGGTCATCGAGGGGAGGATTCTGACTCCTCTGCACCAAAGAACACTTTTTATTTCTAAAGGATTTTGGAGGGGGCGGGCAGTAACATTTGCAAATCTAGAGATTTCCACAAGTCTGTTGATAGCTTCTGACTTTAGATGGGTGTGCTGTTTTAGCTATGGAAGGATTGACACTCACCCTGAATATCACTCACAAGAGGAATGGTACAGCTATAAACATATGTACACAGACAATTATTTTAGCTTTCCCCCATTAAATTGCAGGTGCCCCATGAGAATTATCTTGTGCCCTCTTTTTTATTATTTGAATTCCTGGTTTGGTTTATGAAGATGCCTTTTCCTCATGGTTTGGATCATGAGTAGGCAAACTAAGGCCCGGGGGCCGGATCCAGCCCAATCTCCTTCTAAATCCGGCCCGCGGATGGTCCGGGAATGAGCATGTTTTTACATGAGTAGAAAGTGTCCTTTTATTTAAAATGCATCTTTGGGTTATTTGTGGGGCCTGCCTGGTGTTTTTACATGAGTAGAATGTGTGCTTTTATTTAAAATGCATCTCTGGGTTATTTGTAGGGCATAGGAATTCGTTCTTCTTTTTTCAAAATATAGTCTGGCCCCCCACAAGCTCTGAGGGACAGTGGACCGGCCCCCTGCTGAACAAGTTTGCTGACCCCTGGTTTGTATTAAAGGCTTTTAAAGTAACCAGATAAGGAATTTATTTTTGTGCACTCATTGCCTATAAATAAACTGCTTCTTCCTAGTCCTTGAATTCCATCATACCCCAGTAGATTCCATAACTTAGCTGCCAGTCTGGATAGTTTCTGACAGGAACAATTAAAGTATTATCTTTGAAGACTTTCAGATTTCAAAGGGATATAATTTGGAAACAAGGGCATCCTAGCCTAGTCCAAACCTCCTTTGAAGATATATTTTCTCTCTTTCTAAGAACTCCAGTCACATGGACTGTATTCATATCAACCAGCTCCCCCATTTTGAATGTTTCACCCTGGATTATCAAAAGCTGCCCTGGCTTCTGTCTCCAACCCCAGCTGCCCCACTTTGGTTCCTTCCACAGCCCCCGCCTCAATGGCCTCCTCCATGGCCTCTTCTGCTGCCGCCACCATACTTCCAGAAGCCCGCACTTCCTGAGATGGTGGAGATGGAGAGTGCAGTGGTAGCCATGGCAGGGCTGCCAGAAGTATATTGTGGTGAAAAGTGAGTGGGCAGTCATGGGTACGCCAACAAACAGGTGTGGGTCAGTCAGGTGGCAGTGGCAGGATGGTGCCGGGGGGTGGGGGTGGGGAGTAGAGTCCTGATTTGTCCTCCTGAGAGGGTATGCTATATATATACTGCACTGTCCATAATCCCTATTTAGCAGGAAAAGTTATTTTTAAAAAATACTTTCAAATTTAACAGAAGAAAAAACAGAGAAAGAGACAAAAAAGTTGAAAGAGAAAACAGTGTCAGCTCATATTAAGGGTACAGTAACCATTAGTACGATTAATATTGCACGGTTTGAAGCGTCTGGATGCATAAAAACTGGCTCCTTCTGAAATGAAATATTGCCGAGACCCATTAGATTGTTTAAAACTTTACTTGCAGAACGTTCTTCAAAAGAGAACAGAAACATCAAATGATACATCCAAACAGTTCCATAAGACATATGACAGTTCAAGGGACAGACTCAGAACTTTACAAAAAAATGAAATAATTCCAACAGACCTAGAAACAGAGGTCTGTTTCTTCCCACATACTGAGGCTGTGTGCTTCAAGAGAGCTTCATTTACATCCTTACTGAGAACAAAGACCGAAGGCAACTTCCTTTCAAAATGGTGATTTGCAATGTGATACCTTTGTTACATGTTCAATGCTAAACATTCAGTATTGGAGCAGAGGACATTCAACAGTAGTGGAATTTCCCTGCATTGAACTTTTTTGGTAATATGCATTTTGCCATTTTCCATTTTAGTGTAAATTAAACAATTATACTTAACAAGTACATCCATCTTAAACATGTAACTTGATATACACGATCCAGGTGCCGAAATAGGTGTCTACATAAGACTGACGTATATAGGGAAAATGTTCAAATGTAGAAAAGGCAGTAAAGGTCCTCAGACCATTTCATAATGCATGAGGGCTGTTTATCCTTCCAGGCTCAAAGTACAAGTCTCTTAGCAACAGGGATGATGATGATGATGATGATGATGATTTATTTGTACCCTGCCCATCTGGCTGAGTTTCCCCAGCCACTCTGGGCAGCTTCCAACAAAGATTAAAAATACATTAAAAATGTCACACATTAAAAACTTCCCTGAAGAGGGCTGCCTTCATATGTCTTCTAAATGTCAGGTAGTTGTTTATCTCTTTGACATCTGATGGGAGGGCATTTCACAGGGCGGGTGCCACTACCAAGAAGGCCCTCTGCCTGGTTCCCTGTAGCTTTGCTTCTCGCAGGGAGGGAACTGCCAGAAGGCCCTCGGAGCTGGACCTTAGCGTCTGGGTAGAACGATGGAGGTGGAGACGCTCCTTCAGGTATACAGGACCGAGGCCGTTTAGGGATTTAAAGGTCAGCACCAACACTTTGAATTGTGCTCGGAAACGTACTGGGAGCCAATGTAGGTCTTTCAAGACCGGTGTTATGTGGTCTTGGTGGCCGCCCCCAGTCACCACTCTAGCTGCCGCATTCTGGATTCTGGATGGGGGAGAAATCTGATTCAGTTTGTATATAAAAGTGAACCTCTCAAATTCACACTTTCTGCAACAATATGAGTACTGAAACACACACATCCTTGGAAATTCATTTACTCAAATTGTGCAAATTTTTACTCAAATTTGTAATCAAATTTGTGCAATTTGTACTCAAATTGTCCTTGAACAAAACCATGCTTACAGAAGTGCATGTTTTAAGTGTTCATAACGATGAATGTGTTTGGGAAAATATTCTGAAATTAATCTTATTCAATGACATTGCTTGCAAAAATGTGCCCATCAGTCAAAATGGTAATCAAACTGTGATTATTAGGAGAAATTCTCACTAAAATGTCAGAGAATTTTTTGAAAATTTAAGAAATCATTGCACGGATGTGCAAGCATGGAAATCTAAATGTAAAATAAGAAACTGGGGGAACCAGGTCGTTCCATCCCTTCTTAACAACCTGGCAGGGAAGATATCTTGATTGTTAAGTTTTGTTTTGTTTTTTAATCTGTCCCTGTTGGAGGGATACTTGTTAAATTTTTGTTGGTGTAACTTGTTAAGAGTTTTCAGGGTTCAGCTTCTTCACCACAAAATCCCACACCAAATTTCAGGGAGTGGGGTGAGAGTAAAAATTGTGGGCCCACAACTGACTGCTGCCGTCTTAAGAGGAGCCCTAATGGCTGCTTTCCCCATCTGCAGAATTCAGGTGGGGGCGTGTGAAGTGTGTGTGTTTGTCCCACTTTCCTGTCCCCAATTGTTGGTAGACTGGTATGGGGGACAGGAGTTCTGTGGCTTCATCTGTGATTCTCCACCTTACCCCACCACTGCACAGAGCGAACAATTTGATAGGACACAGGCACAACCTCCTTCATTTCTCATCGAAAAAGAATTCAGAGGAGCCTAACTATGTTGTCAATTGACCTGAGGATGTTCTTGAAAATATAATTTTGGCCTAGATCTGGATTTGGTGCACACCTGGCTCCTATGTTCAGTGCCCCAATGTGAACTCTTTTTAGGTAAAATTGAACCTTTGGAGCATGCAGCATGTTAGCAATGTGTGGGGTTGGGTGCTTCTACCAGACAGTTGGGACGTTTGTTCATTGGTTCCTGCACTCTATTAATGAAGCAGACTCTTTCTTTCTTACAAAGGGATCTGAGAGGAAAACTACGCCTCCTGGCCTAAATCACACCTCAGCCAGGCCTCCAAAGCCTTGTTTTGTTTAAGCATATGTTGAAACAATCAGTTACAGCTATACACAGGTAGAGTCATAGCTTCGTTGTTGGTTGGTATGTCTGTGTATATACATGTGTGTGTGTGTGTGTACACACACACATACACACACAATGTAAAACCATAAACTGTATGGTTTAGGTATAAATTAGAACCTTATAAAATGTGCTTTCTCATTTCTGTGTAACTCAGAGCAGGGATTAAACAATAGGAAAAACTCACCAGAAAATTTTCCAAGGTAGAAATCTTTTTTGCAACTTTTCATTGTGCATTTGAGAGGGTGAAGCATTTTTCCCATTTTCCTCTCCATTTAAATATTTTCCCCATGTCTTTAAATAAATCAATATAGGGTGCTCTGCGGGTGGGGGGCCAGTCAGGAATGAGAAGACAGGAAACCGGAATTTAATAGGCAAAGAAAGGAACGAAATGAAGGGGGGCAAAGTTTCTACACCCCCCCCAGCTTTCAGACCACCATGCATAAGGCACAGAGAGGAGAAATTTCCCTGTGTCTGTGGCATTCGGGAAGGCATCCCTAGAGCTCTCAACATTACTAGATGAGGCCCTGCTTTTCTCATCTCTTTGAAGGCCAGTTTTATGGAAAAAACAGAAATCTTTTTTTACTCCAAGGCAGGCAAAGCGACAAGGTTGGATAAAGCAGTGAAAGTGAGGAGCGAAATGCAGCCTGTGTGAGTTACAGAAGACCAGGAGTTGAAGGAGAAGGGCTGGGAGGCACATGAGACTGCTCTTCCACTCCTCTGTTAGGCAACACTTAAGCAGTACAGTCATACCTCGGGTTACAGCCGCTTCAGGTTGAGTTTTTCGGGTTGTGGACCACTGAAACTCGGAAGTACCGGAACTGGTTCCTTCTGGGTTTTGGCGGTTGTGCATGTGCAGAAGTGCCAAATCGCAACCCGCACATGCGCAGACACGGGTTGCGAACACTGCGGGTTGCGAATGTGCATCCCGCACAGATCATGTTCGCAACCTGAGTGTCCACCGTATTGCTCAAATGACCACCAGAGGAAGGAGCAGTTAAATGGTCTGAGTGTCAGACAAGGATTGGGAATACCCAGGTTCAATTCATAAGGGAATAAAACAGGTGGGAGCCTGTGGCCCTCCAGATGTTGCTGGTGTGCAACTCCTACCACCCTTGACTGGCTGGGGCTGATGGGAATTGGAGCCAAACAGCATATTGGATGGCCATCTGTCATAGAGGCTTTTGTTGAATCATAGAATATTAGAATTGGAAGGGAGCCAAGGGCCACGTAGTCCAACCCCCTGCAATGCAGGAATCTCAACTATTGATCCAGAGAGTACAAGTCATTGCCTCCATTTTATTTTACAAAAATCTAATGATCCAGTGATTTTTCAAAAATATACATAACCCCTGCATGTTCCACTGTAATATATGCCTTCTTATTACTTCTAAGTAAATATCTAGAGCTGAATCTTTGGGGCCACCAGGAGGCTGGAGGGTGTGCGGGAAAGGGGCTGTTGCTGCTGCGCTACCACACTAATCAGCTGTTACACAGGGAGGCTGAGCAGCATAAACAAAGCCCCACTGCGCCGCCAGTCTCTTCAGGGCTTCCTCCACTCTCATGGACATGCTCTTTGGGCTCCGGGGAGGGTCTCCTTGTGGGCTATGAGGACTCCCCCGTTCTCTTTCACCAGTTCCTGGTGTGATTCTGTTTATTTATTTCCTGGTGCCAAGTGTATACAGAGTCTCGTGTGAGTAGAAAGGGCATAAGTGGATGGTTGCCTGTATAAAATGCATCTGCTCTCTCTGGCTCATACATTTTCAGAAGTGGAAAGGAAGACCAGGAAATAACCCTGACAAGAAGGCTTGCCCCACTTCCCAGTCACACTGATTGGGCCCTGATCACAGCCAAGAGCCCATTCTTGCTAACCCAAGTAGCACTTTGGCTTATCTATCAAATTGCCATTTCCAGTCGCCACCCCAGAAGCTCCACACTCCCTTAGAACTGTCTCTGCCTTGCTTGCAAAAATCAGCATTTTAAGGGACATACTGTAAAAGTATGATTGCTTTACGGTTTCCATGAATGTCTTGGGAGAAACGGGGCATTTGACGGGTATGCTGTTAGCCACATCCCCGTGACCCCATATGTCTAAATAGCTGATCATCCTGAATTGTCCAAAATCCAACCCACCCAAAAAACCTTGCATGGAAAAATGAGACCAAAGAAAGTGGCATATTTCTTTGGGCTAGCAAGGTGATAATTGGATTTTAAAAAATTGTCCACACCTGTTGAAGATTAATTACGCTGTCAGTTTTCTCTCTAGGAAATGGCTCCTATTTTCCTAGAGAAAAAGATTATGTTGCTTTAATTGTTTTGTTTTCTTTATTAATGACCAGTGTAAAGTTTTGTAAATATTAAAGACTCTGAGAAACAGAACCAAATGATGTTTATTCCTATAACAGGAATTTCACTAAGAGATAGTTGGAATGCTTCTGCTGAAAAGAAGTAAAATATGCAGGAAAACTTTTCCGTAAAGAACTCAGCTGCAGAAAGAAATGAAAACACAAGAGTAGATGCTCACACACCAACAGTATAACTTTGCCGTCTATATTAATTTTATTTATAAAATTCATACCCTGTTTTTTCTTTTATTGCCACACCTGCAATTTAACTGGTTTGTTGGCAAATTCAAAGTGTTTATGTCACATTTTTTTTTTTTTCTATTCAATTTCTTGATTCAGACTTCCAGATCAGTTGTGATCACGTTCAGGTCATGAGTTTGTCCAGTAAGCTTGACAGGATGACTCAATCATAGAAAAGGGTGAAAGGGGGAGTGAAGGCAACACAATACCCCTAAATTTCTTGATTTACCAACATTGAATATTGTGCTTGTAGCATCTAAAGGCAGCCCTGTTTAGGGAAGTTTTTAATGTTTGAAGTTTTATTCTGTTTTTAATGTTCTGTTGAAAGCCACCCAGAGTGGCTGGGGAAATCCAGCCAGATGGGCGGGGTAGAAATAAATTATTATTATTATTATTATTATTATTATTATTATTATTATTATTATTATTCATTTGTTTTATGGATTCTTTCCCTGGCTTTTTGATCAATTCTTTCTCATTTTAAATCAAGTCTTCCAGAAGTTCTAGGTTAAAAAAATAATAATCTTTTGATATCTCAAGGGTTGTCACATCGAAGAGGGAACAATATTGTTTTTTTCCTGCCCTGGAGGGTAGGATTCAAACCAGAGGCTTCAAATTACAAGAATGGAAATTCAGATTAAACATCAGGGAGGAAAACTTTCTGGCTATAAGATCTGTTTGACAGAGGAACAGTCTCCTTCAGGAGGCTGTGGACTCTTCTTCCTTGGAGGTTTTTGAGCAGAGGTTGGATGGTCATCTGCCTTGGATGCTTTAGCTGAGAATCCTGCTGTGGTGTTTGCCCGTTCCTTTGAAAATGTCTGTACAGGGGAAGAGAAAGAGTTAATAGGTAGACCAATAGAAAAGCCAGAGGGCTTAGCCCAAGGTTTAGTTAGTTCGTTAGTTAGTTAGTTAGTTGGTTGGGAAAAGGCAGTTGGGAAAGCATTTGGCAGAGAGATGGAAATAGAGAGACAGTTAGTGCAGTTGGTTCTTGTGTGAGGGGAGGTAGAAGAGTTAGAGGCAGAATAAAATAAGACTAAGAGGGTAAAGGGTAACAGCGTTTCGAATGCATTTAAAGTTTATTTGTGTTTGCAATAAACCACAATCTTCATTATTAACTTAAGAACCTGGCTGAGACTAAGTGATTTACCAGGGAAGACCTGGTTGGTGGCAGCGGATTAGTGGTGTACGGGTCAATAGCCCGTGAGACGACTGGGGGCTCCGTACGAACACCATACCTGCATTGCAGGGGTTTGGACTAGATGACTCTTGGGTCCCTTTCAACTCTACTATTCATATGAAGCTACCCACTGTGACCCTAAAGTTTTGGTCCTGGTCAGTGACCGCCAGTCCATTCCCACAAATGTGTATGTAGTGTGGCTAAAATTGACAGGAAGTGGGGAAGAGCTCTGGAGCTCCTTGAGGATAGGTGGGGCAAAATGCAATAATTTAACAACAGCAGAGTCTGAATTTCCTCCTTGCAGGTTATTGTAGAATCATAGAAGTGTAGAGTTGGAGAAGCACCAAAGGGTTCATCTAGTCCCAACCCCTGCAGTGATTCCTGCATTGGAAGGGGTTGGACTAGATGGCCCTTTGCATACCCCCTTCCAACTCTATTATCTCCCCTTTTTTGATGGCTACAAAAACATAACATCATACATTTAAAGCACATGGCTTTCCCCAAAGACTCCTGGAAATTGTATCTTGTTTAAGATGCTGGGAACTGTAGCTTTGTGAAGGGGTAAGCTACAATTCCCAAGATTCTTTTTAGTGGGAGGGGATGTGCTTTAAATGTATGGTGTGTACACAGCCTTTGTGTACACGTTCTATAAATTCACAGCGGGCATCTCATTGCAGACTTGTCATCCAGAGCTGCAGCCTGGGAACTGATTTTTTGCAAGGTTCAAGGCAAGGTGGGCTAGTTTGAGCAAGCCACCAACCCCAGAATCCCCCCTCTCCAGTCTTAACACCTTGAGGTGGAAAACTGGGAGAAGGGAAGGGTGCATTGAACACACACCACATGTGACGTATTTTTATGGATCTCCTAAGGCCAGGTGTTTCCTGAGCAAAGAAAGAACCAAACTGGGCAGGAGCAAAATGGAAACAATTCTTACTCACCTTCCTTTCCACTGCCTCCCTGCTTTGCACCTCACAAAGGGCTGTCATTTGGGAGAGGGGGCTGAAGTCCTAAGTGCCCCTCCCCCTTCCACCCTCCCAGTCCCCACCATTTATGCCTATTTGTGCCTCTTGACAATTCTGCTGTGTTTTCCTTTCCTTGAAGTAGGGGGAATTGAGAGCCTCCCCTCCTCCCCAATGCAGGTATGTGCCTGTTCTCCATTACAGCTCCATTGGGGCTGAAATATGACCATGCCTGTGTCAGACCTACCAATATATTTATTTATCCATATAGGCTTTTCTCCTTAAGTTCATTATGTCCAGAGGTTTTCAAGCTTTTTGAGTCCACGACTTCCTTGACTGACTATATTCTTTCTGCGGCACCCCTGTGGGGCTCAGGAGCCCAGTTATGTCACCCCTTGCCTGCAGAGCTGGCAGCCTCTCACCCTTTTTCGAACACCCTCCCTTGTGGAGTGTTCCCTCAACCTCCTCTCCTCTCCCCTCTCCTTGGGAGTCCTCTGGGCAGCTGCTGCTGCTGCCCCTGGTCTCTGAGCTGCCCCCTCCCACCCTAAAGAGAGGTGCCTCCTCACACTGCCCCACAAGGGCCTGGGGAGAGGATGCCCCAGCCTTAGTGACCCAACAGAGACTGGCCGAAGGTGAATGTGAGGCCTGCACCTTACCTTGGGAGGCAGCAGTAGTATCAGTGGGCACTGCCGGGTCTGCATGGTGGAAAGGCTCCCCTTCAGCACTGGCCACTCAGCTTCCAAGTGGGCCTTGCACACAGCAAGCACAAAAAAGGCCAGCACAGTGCCTGCCTGCCTGTCCGGCCTCCCACTTGTCTGTCCATTCCTAACAGCAAGGGCTGGTGAACTGGCTTGCTGGGCTCCCTCACCCACTTGCTTGCTTATGTCGGCTGCCTCAGCTCCTGGCAACCAGCACCCCCTGGCCAGCCCCAGAGGCACCACTCGCCTGCAGAGCTTGCAGCCAGGGCTGCTGCAACAAACAGCTGCACAAGTTTTGGGGAGGCAGAGATAGGAGAGGGCATCAGAGGAGGATGCAAGGAAAGAAAGAAGGGCAGAGGCCAGTGTTGCTTATGGCACCCCGACTATCCTTCAAGGCACCCCAGGGAGCCATGGCACACTGTTTGAAAACCACTGTGTTAGGCAAAGGATGGCTTGCTATTACTGTAGTAGTAGTAGTAGTAGTAGTTGCGGTCATCATGTTAATCTCACTGCTGCTTCTAAATTTCAAAATGAAGCAAAAAGCTAAATAAAATACCGTATGGGAAAAAATAAGAAGAGGGAATTTCCCCCCAACCACCCTACTTCATTGGCAGAACTTAAGCTATGTATACACTCCTATTTGCTAGAGCAACTCCCACCACTGGTCCTTGAATTGGCCTACACACAAAGTTAGCCACAATCAACAAACTATGTCTATCCTGCTGTTTCTCATGAAAAAAACTGTGTTTTCATACCCTCTGACATTTCTCTGACGAAAATAGGGACGTCCCATTCCAGAATGATAATTTTACTATTTATACCCCACACATCTTACTGGGTTGCCCCAAAAGCTGCCCAGAGTGGCTGGGGCAATCCAGTAAGATGTGTGGGATATAAATAGTAAAATTATCACTCTGGAATGGGGCGTCCCTATTTTCATCGGGAAAATGTTGGGAGGGTATGCAAGCTATCCTACACTTCGGCCAAGATCAGTATTTAGGCCCAGTATCAGCTCTCGGCATCCTTGGGCATCTTCCAGGGCTCCAGAGGTGCTGGGAGACAGTGGCGTAGCGTGGGGGGTGCAGGGGGGGCCCGGCCGCACCGGGCGCAACATCTGGGGGTTAGGGTTAGGGGGCGCAAATCCATGGGTTAGGGGGCGCAAATCCACGGGTTAGGGGGCGCAAATCCATGGGTTAGGGGGCACAAATCCACGGGTTAGGGGGCGCAAATTACTTGCCTTGCCCCGGGTGCTGACAACCCACGCTACGCCACTGCTGGGAGATCAGCCCTCTACCACCTTTGCCTAGCAGCAGCAAGCAAACTTAAATTTACCAGAATGCCCTGAAGCAATGCCATCCATCATGGCAGTTATCACCAGGGAATTTCCATGGCTAAGATCCCACCAAGAAAATCTTTGCCAAGAGCCCACTCAAAACTGGAGCCAGTATCAATTTTCTAGACCACAGATGGAAAACCTGTGACCCCCCAGATGTTGTCAGGACTCCACCTCCCATAAGCCTCAGTCGGCAAGGCCAGGGTTGATAGGAGTTGGAGTCCAGGAACATCTAGAGGACCACAGGCTCCCGCCACACAGGTCTAGAGAAATAAAGAGAGCCAGTGTGGTGTAGTGGTTAAGAGCGGTAGTCTTGTAATCTGGGGAACTGGGTTCGCGTCCCCGCTCCTCCACATGCAGCTGCTGGGTGACCTTGGGCCAGTCACACTTCTGTGAAGTCTCTCAGCCCCACTCACCTCACAGAGTGTTTGTTGTGGGGGAGGAAGGGAAAGGAGAATGTTATCCGCTTTGAGACTCTTTAAAGGGAGTGAAAGGCGGGATATCAAATCCAAACTCTTCTTCTTCTTCTTCTTAAAGGCAGCACATGTGTAGAGTGTATGGGTTGCTCGTGCATAAGTTGCCGCCTCTCCAGGCTTTGTTGCCTTGCTAAACCTTTCATTCTAGACAGCCCTTCACTTCGTGGCTGCCTCAGTCACTAGCAGAATCCGTCAGTGGGTGTTTCCTAAATCTTTTCCAACATAAAAGTTGTTTGACACCCAGTCTCCTCCTACTCTCTCTGCGCGGAAGTCTTCTGCGCTGGGTGGGCGTGGGTAGCGGAGGACCCGTGCTCTCCCCGCTGGTGTCCGGCGAGGAGTCCTGGAGCCCTCTCGCCGATTCCCCCATCAGCCCCTCTATATCCCTGGTGTTGCACTGATTTGCTTCCCCATCTGCGGAGCTGCCTCTCTCCCTGCTGGGCCCTTCTCCAGCATCATTTGAGAGCCTTCCCTCCGCCTCTAGCTCCGATGTCAGTTCCCTGACAACATGCAACAATAGTGTTCAGCCTCAGTGCCCTACACCAGGCATCACTTCAGGCCAATCACTTCTGCCACTCCCAAATTTTGGTCTAGACTTGCTTCTTGAAACTGCTGGAGCAAACAGTGGTGTGATGGAAACAGCATAGCAATGGTGCCATTTGGGGACTTGCAAGAGGCATTAAGATGACTAACTTTGCCTTTTGGTTTCTTTAGGGAAAGAATAAATGTTCTGTTTCTCCTCTGGCAGGAGAAATTTGTTACCCGCATGTGGCTTTTTATGAAAATAATGTTTGCATGTCCATGTTTTGTTTTGTTATTGCCACTGCCACCACCTGTAAAATCAGCTCCTGGCTTTATGGATTGCTGGTTTGTCACACCAATAGGCTGGTTTGCGTGTTTTATACCAAAGACTTCAGCATTTCTTATGCACTTTTGAGTCTTTGATCAGGTTGAGAAGAAAGTAAAGAAAGGAGGATAGGCACAAGAGCCATTCTGCTGTTCGCTGTCAGAGCCAAAGCCTGACTCACAATAGATGTTCAGAGCTAAGGAATGAGTTTCTTGTTACTCCAGGATGCCCAAAATGCTGACTGTTCTCTCCCTCGACATGCAGTCCTACTGTGCCACTAACATGTCCAGCTCTGGAAGCTGCCAATTTATATATGAAGCCGAAAGAACACAGGGCGTGATCCAGAAGTACTCCTGCATACACAAAAGTTATTTTTGACCATTTGCAAAGCCATGCAAAGGGGGGGGAGGGGACTGGCTTGACAGTTGCTTTATGTAAAATCCACTTTTCAACACTTATTTATGCAAACATGTGCCCCTCAACTGCTTTTTACATTGTCTCAGGGCCAAGCTGAACCTTACTGATCTTCCATATTACATCTCCACTGAGTATTCATTCCAAATTATTTTTCAGGAAGCACATAACATTGAAAGGAGCACTCTTTTTGCACTGTATTCCACTATTGTTCCCAAAAGTGGCTTTTACATTGTGTTAAAGTTAGAATATAATGCAGAACTTAACATTTAAGGAAAAGCCATGAAAATGGAATAAACTATCATGTGAATGCAGCCTAAATCAGCACGGGTGGGATACAGTACTCCAGGGTTTCTGGCAGGAAGTCTTTCCCAGCCTTGCCTGAGCAACTTAAGACAACACATGTGCAAAGTGCACACACTACCACTCAGCTCAAGCAAGTCATTTCCATAAATTCCAATCTGCAATGTATGGAAAAGTCCCTTGTATTGTCAGTCCTGAATCTGCTGCTCAGGGGTTCAGTTGAGTGACCTCAGGTTCCAGAGTCACAGGAGATGGGGGAGAAAAACAAACCCAACAACAACCAACTCCTCACCACTTCCTCCACCACATGCATATGTTTTCTCTGTCAAGTAAATAAATGAATGTTTCTCAGGTGTTTCTTTTCTTTGGCCTGCAGGAGAGTCCTTGAGCTTTGCTGATGATTTGCTCTCTGGTCTTGGAGCCGCCTGTGTGGCTGCTGGAAGGAGCCATGGAGATATCCCTGACACAAGCCTCTACTCCGTCATTTTCAAGTGTCTGGAGCCTGATGGATTGTACAAGTAAGGAAGGAGATGCGGTGGAGTCGTGGGGCATGGGGAAAAGATCATCCAGTGTCTTGTGCACATTACTTCTCGCATTTCAAAGTCTGTATGGATTGGAGACTGCCCAACCCAACCTCAGTCTGTCCTTAGGCAGTCACCATCTGTCTGTTTCTTATTGATAACTAGTTCAAGGGGTGGTGCTTCCTCTCAGCTTCCTACTCCTTGTCCCAGCTTTGTAGAAGGGAGAAAGATGTGAACAAAAGCAAAATTAATTGCCTCTACCTCTAATGGACTCTGGCTCTGCCTGCCATTGCTCAGGCTCCACTTACTGTTGGCCTCCCTGCCTTCCGCCCTACCAGTCCCAATGGGCACCAACAACCACTTTCTGTATGGCACTAGCAACAAAGGGCTGAAGAGAGGCAACTGTCCTATTGTTTGCTTCTTAAATTAGAAATGAGCCACTTTCCCCCTCAAAATAAATTGAAAAGTGGTTTACAATAAAATAGACTTAACACTAAAACTATCAATGCAATTGTTCCCTTAGGTTCTTAATCCAATCACAGTCAAGTCAGCTCCTTGGCACTCCAGAGAGCTGCAGACTGTGAAATGGCCAATGGTGGAGGAAAGCTTGTGATGATTGCAACTGAAGATGTTTAGAAAGCCAGTATAGGACTTACTATGTGACAATGGTGCTGGCAAAGGAAGCTTACTTCTCTGTCATCATTGCATCTGCAGGATGCCAGCCATCGTAAAACTTTTCTGTAGTGAAGAGCCATTGGGTTAGGAGTTAGATACAAGGCTGGCCCAAGACCTTTTGGCACCTGAGGAGAACCACAAATTGGCGCTCTCATCTCCCTGCCAGGGAAGAAGGGATGAGTGAAAATCTAAAACAGGAAAATGGGAAGGGGGGAATAGAGATCTACCTCGGGATCTGCTGTCTTATGTATCCTGCCACCTGAGGCAGTTGCCACACCTCGCCTCATGGGTGGTTAGCCCTGGTTAGATAATAAAAAGAGCCCTCAAAGAGCCAGGGTGACCAGTTTGCATTGCATTATGCAAATAAAATCACTCATATCCTTTCTAAATTTAATGCCACAGATTGGGCAGATTCAAAGATGGATATAGGAAACCATCTGGTTGTGATGATTTGGATACTTTCTTAATGTATCCTCCAAGCAGCTTGCTCGTGGTATGGCATGGAAACAGCCCTGGTCATAGATGATTTACACCAGTAAATGAATGTGGGGTATGTGACCCTGTTGTTTCGAATGGAGCTCTTAGTGACCTTTGATACCATTGATTGTGGCATCCTTCTGGGCTGTCTTATTAGTTTGGATCAGGGAAACACCACTTTTTGTTGGCTGTGGTCTCTCCTGAGAGAATGGACCCAGTATGTGGTGCTGGGGGGACTTCTGTTCCACCTCAAATCACTCCTGTCCTTCAACCAAAATGGCTAAAATGCACCTGCCAAGTTTGCAGCCTGCAACCTGGGGATGTATTTCAGCTCAGTAGTGCCTTGGGTGCTAAGGTCAAAAGCTTTGTCAGTTTGGAGAATCCTCTTACTAAAATGGGTTACCTCCCCTGTTGGAGTCTGTGTGTCTTTGAATGCTTGGAACCCCAAGTGGGGAAAATGCTGTGGTGCTCAGGTCCTACTTTCAGGCTCTCAAGAAGCATCTGTGTGGCCACTGTGAGAACAGGATGCTGGACTAGATGGGTCAATGGTCTGATCTAGCATGGCACTTCTGAGGTTTGGAAAACAAGTCCAGGAATCTAGGTGTCCAGAGATATGGCCCCCTGCATTAGCCTTCTGCTGCGACTATCATTTTTCTTACAACTTGCTTGGTAAAATATTGGGGGCGGGGGTTGATGGACGAGAAGAGTGCTTTAATTTGCCTGAGATTTAAGACATGAAGTACAGAATGAAACATTAGACTGGAAAGATGTTTGGAACGGGTGGGGGACAACCCTGGAAAACAATAGGAGAATATCAGAGCAGCCTCGGATAATTAAAACCCATTGTTGGAATGAATAATTCTCCCCCCTGCTTGGAACCGCAAAGGCAATTAAACCTGCGAACTGGCAAATCTACCACCACTGGCAAACTTTTCAGGCTTTGTTAATACTTTCCTTCTGCACCTCTAGCCAACTCCACAACCATTGGCTCCCACCAGCACCACTCTCAGGCCTCCCCTACAAACTCTATTACATATGTTGACATGATCTTTAAAAAGGAAATGGCTTTATTACACTTTGGTTTACGAGGCACGGCAGCTCTAACGTGTGCTTGCCATTTAATAATTTTTAATGTTTCCTTTTTAAAAAGGCGTGTGTGTGTGCGCGCGCACGCACACACACACATAACCCTTCTGATTGTATATATTAAGAATCAGGCTGTTCTGAAAAGGTGCCCAGCATGAATGTGGAAAACACAGCACAACCTGGCAGTGATTTGCTTCTAGTAAATTGTTCAGTCGCTATCAGTTGCTGCATACCCTCCAACATTTCTCCGATGAAAATAGTGACATTCCATTCCATAATGATAATTTTACTACAGGGGTCAGCAAACTTTTTCAGCAGGGGACCTGTCCCTCAGACCTTGTGGGGGGCCAAACTATATTTTTGGGGTTTTTTGGGGGGGTATGAATGAATTCCTATGCCCCACAAATAACCCAGAGATGCATTTTAAATAAAGGGACACATTCTGCTCATGTAAAAACATGCTGATTCCCGGACCACCCCCGGGCCGGATTTAGAAGGCGATTGGGCCGGATACAGCCCATAGGCCTTAGTTTGCCTACCCATGTTTTACTACTTATACATCTTACTGAGTTGCCCCAGTCACTCTGGGCAGCTTCCAACATATCTAAAAACATAATTAAACATTAAGCATTAAAAAAAACCACACCCCTTCCCTATACAGTGGTATCTTGGGTTACATATGCTTCAGGTTACATACGCTTCAGATTACAGACTCCGCTAACCCAGAAATAGTGCTTCAGGTTAAGAACTTTGCTTCAGAATGAGAACAGAAATCGTGCTCCGGCGCCACGGCAGCAGCAGGAGGCCCCATTAGCTAAAGTGGTGCTTCAGGTTAAGAACAGTTTCAGGTAAAGTATGGACCTCCAGAACGAATTAAGTACTTAACCCAAGGTACCACTGTATAGGATTGCCATCGGACACCTCGGGAGTCAAATAACTCCGTACCCTCCAACATTTCTCCAATGAAAATAGGGACATCCTAAGAAAAAGCAGGACATTCCAGGATCAAATCAGAAACCAGGATGGCTTCTCTAAATCAGGGGTGTCCCTGGGAAATGGGGGCACTTGGAGGGTCTGTTGCTGACTCCTCAGTTGCCAGTGGTACAAGAAAAGGAGGGGGAGAAGGAAGAGGTGGGGTTGTGTTCTTCCTCCTCCCAAATACATTGAAAGGAAGAAGCACAGCGTAGGCTTGCCCTTTATGATACACGTGGCATGAGAATTAATTCCCCCTGTTGGACGTATTTATTTGTTAACTCTATCCATATATACCACTCAGCAACAATGTTCTCAGGGCGGATAACAACAACATTTTTAAATTCCATAAACAGAATACAGAAGGGAGATAGAAACAATTTCAACCTGAGGCCCACATTCCCTTCTGGGTGCCACTTGTCAGTGGTGAGGCAAAAGTGAGCAGAAATGTGGGTGGAGCAACAAATGGAAATGTTACGTGTTTGTGTGTGTGTTCCAATCTGTTATAGATATCTAGTTTTCTATAAATCTTATTAGTCTGCATGGTGCATTATCTGTCAGAATAATACCAACTATACTAGGGTAAATTGTGCCACTGGAGCTTATCCCGGTTCCAAACTCTGTTCAGACTGAGCTGGCCCAAGCCTGGCAGATGGAAAATAGAATCATAGAATCATAGAATCATAGAGTTGGAAGAGACCACAAGGGCCATCGAGTCCAACCCCCTGCCAAGCAGGAAACACCATCAGAGCACTCCTGACATATGGTTGTCAAGCCTCTGCTTAAAGACCTCCAAAGTAGGAGACTCCACCACACTCCTTGGCAGCAAATTCCACTGTCGAACAGCTCTCACTGTCAGGAAGTTCTTCCTAATGTTTAGGTGGAATCTTCTTTCTTGTAGTCTGGATCCATTGCTCCGTGTCCGCTTCTCCGGAGCAGCAGAAAACAACCTTTCTCCCTCCTCCATGTGACATCCTTTTATATATTTGAACATGGCTATCATATCACCCCTTAACCTCCTCTTCTCCAGGCTAAACATGCCCAGCTCCCTTAGCCGTTCCTCATAAGGCATCGTTTCCAGGCCTTTGACCATTTTGGTTGCCCTCCTCTGGACACGTTCCAGTTTGTCAGTGTCCTTCTTGAATTGTGGTGCCCAGAACTGGACACAGTACTCCAGGTGTGGTCTGACCAGAGCAGAATACAGTGGCACTATTACTTCCCTTGATCTAGATGCTATACTCCTATTGATGCAGCCCAGAATTGCATTGGCTTTTTTAGCTGCCGCGTCA
The DNA here is from genome assembly GCF_965113315.1 of Podarcis vaucheri. Classification (NCBI taxonomy): domain Eukaryota; kingdom Metazoa; phylum Chordata; class Lepidosauria; order Squamata; family Lacertidae; genus Podarcis; species Podarcis vaucheri. Next base: position 44,974,232 of record NC_138758.1, on the reverse strand, counting down.
CACTGTTGGCTCATGTCAACAGTTTTGCTTACCATATCCTTTTTGCCAGTGTAACTTTCACTGGGTTGCTAAGTCACGTGACAGAGCTGAACGGAATTTGGAATGGAATGGAATTTGGAATAGGGGCCTGCCTCCCTTGCCCCATCCTGCCCCCACTACACCCCTGGAACTTTTCAGCTATGACTCTTGGGGACCTGCTTACTTGCAGGCCTATTCCACCTGGGTGGAGGGCATAGGAGGGTGGGGCCAGACTGATTGCCGCAACTTCATGTATGGCTGATGCATTGATAGACAATCCATCAATGGTCTCCATTCCTCCTTAAACACTTTGTCATTATTCAGGTAGGTAGCCAAGTTGGTCTGACGTAGTCGAAATATATAAAAATATATAAAAACTGTCCAGTGGCAACTAAGTTTGTTCTGGGTATAAGCTTTTGTGTGTATCTGAAGAAGTGTGTATCTGAAGAAGTGTGCATGCACACGAAAGCTTATACCCAAAACAAACTTAGTTGGTCTCCAAGGTGCTACTGGACATTATATATATATATATATATATATATATATATATATATATATATATATGCAGGTTTTGGTGTCTTCGGGTGTCTTCCCGTGTAAGAGTCGGGGTGTCTGGGCGACGTTTCGACGAGGTCTCACTCGTCATCTTCAGGCTGGTGCTTTCGGCTTCTTGTTACTGGAACAGAGCAGAATCTGGTGTTTGAGTTCCTATAAATACTGTTGAGGGGTGTGGTGTATAGCCTCCAACGTTCTGGGCAGGGAGGAAGTTCCTAGATTAGTGTGCCTTTTCTTCTTTTGTTCCTTAATTACTTGAGGGATATCTTGAGTGATTTCATGAGTGATATTCTGAATACCACTGGGTGGGTCATTAAGTGTAGATTAGTTGCTAAAGCTTTCGTGTCTTGACCTCTTGAGCTTGTGAAGAGTTTTTCTGAGAAGATGGCTGTGCTGCATTTAGTTGTGCTCTGGCTTGGCTTCGTGTATAGGGGCGAGCTGTGATTTTGTGCCTTGTGCCCGCCAGATATGTGTAGGGATTGCAGGGGGGTGCAGCATCCGGAGGTGCCACTATAGTTTGGCTACTGGATGGAGTCTGTAATATGTCTGTGGAGAGGGTCTGGGTTTGGGTCTGGTGTGGTTGATTGGTGACGGCGTTCTGTGTGCCTCTGGTTCTGGTGTCGGTTTTTGTGGGGAGGGCTAATTTCCAGATGTCTGGCAGGCGGGACGTGTCGTCACGCTTGTTCATATTGTGAGGGTGTTTCTCTATCTCGATGGCTTCCATGATTATTCTCTTGTGGTGATGTTCCATGTTAAAGAGCAATTTGGAATCTGCAAAATTAATTTCGTGTCCTGTTTCTTTCATGTGTTGGAAAAGAGAGGAAGTTTTTTCTTCTTTTTTGACGGCATTCTTGTGTTCTGCGATACGTGCATTTATTCGTCTGTTTGTTTGTCCAATGTACGTGGCTGGGCAGACTTTGCAGGGTATTTCATAGACCCCTTGGTTTTCCAGCTGGATTTTGTCTTTTGGGTTTCTGAGGATATTGGCTATTTTTAGGTTGGTGCAGAAGGCTGTTTTGATATTGTGTTTATGGAGGATTTTGCTAATTTTGTCTGTAGTGCCCTTGATATAAGGAAGGAGGGCCATGCCATTGTTTTCTTCTGTGTCTTGGTTTTTGGGGGGTGTTTCTTTTTGGATTAGCTTCGTAACCTTGTTTTTCTGGTATCCATTGGCGGTTAACACATTTGAGAGATTCTGTAACTCAGTTGTTAAGTGGTCTTTGTCAGCCAGGCGTTTGGTTCTGGAGATGAGAGTCTTGGCTACGGAGTTTATTTGTGCAGGGTGGTGGTGTGATTGTGCATGTAAGTAGCGGTTGGTGTGTGTTTTTTTCCGGTAGATAGTGTGTCCTAGGGAGCCATCAGGTTTTTTGTAGATTAGGACGTCAAGAAAGGGGAGTTGGTTGTTGTCTTCTATTTCCATAGTGAATTGTATTTTGGGGTGTAGGCTGTTGAGATGTGTGAGGAAGCTATCTAGTTTTTCTTTCCCGTGTGGCCAAATTACAACTAATCTACACTTAATGACCCACCCAGTGGTATTCAGAATATCACTCATGAAATCACTCAAGATATCCCTCAAGTAATTAAGGAACAAAAGAAGAAAAGGCACACTAATCTAGGAACTTCCTCCCTGCCCAGAACGTTGGAGGCTATACACCACACCCCTCAACAGTATTTATAGGAACTCAAACACCAGATTCTGCTCTGTTCCAGTAACAAGAAGCCGAAAGCACCAGCCTGAAGATGACGAGTGAGACCTCGTCGAAACGTCGCCCAGACACCCCGACTCTTACACGGGAAGACACCCGAAGACACCAAAACCTGCATTCCTGTACCCGTGAAAATCTACGAAAGCATATATATATATATATATATATATATATATATATATATATATATATAGACTTTGTCATTATGTCCTCTTAATTTGGCAATTAATTTCGCCATTTCAGCATGAGTCCATCAGTTTCATAAGCCATTTCCGCTTCGTTGATAATCCTTCCTCATTCCACCTCTGTGCATATAAAGCTCTAGCTGCTGTTGTTGGGTACATAAATAAATAGTCAGCTTTTTTGGACTTCTGTCCCCATTATTCCTAGCAAAAAGGATCCTTTCTGATTCATTATATATCATTTCCCCAAATCCCTTCACCTTTTCACAGGAACACCACATTGTTGAACTTCTTCATCAACACAGAGTGTGTGCAGCCAATGGGTCTCAAAATATGTTAGACAACCAATTATCTCCTGGGCACCTTCGAAGGTGTCCTAAGAACATAGTAAGAGCCCTGCTGGATCAGCCTAGTGGCCCCTCATAGTTCTGCATCCTGTTATCACAGTGGCCAACCAGATGCCTCTGGGAAACTCACAAATAAGACCTGAGTGCAAAAGCCCTCTGCCCACTTGTGACTCCCAGCAACTGATATTTAGAGGCAGGCCACCTCTGACAGTGGAGATAGAAGATAGCCATAGCGGCTAGTAGCCACTGGCAGAGGAAGAGGAGTGCGGGAGGAGCGTACCGCCCTTGGCAGCGCAATCCCGGTAGGGTGCCATTGCAGCTGCCACCTCGCCTGCGCTGGGACCCCACCCCTGCAGGCAGCGTGCCCCGCCCCCAAAATGTGTGTCACACCCCTGCGGGCAGTGTGCCACACCCCCAGGACACGCGCCAGCCCCGCCCCCACCTGTTCTCTGCCACTGCTAGTAGCCACTGATAGCCATACCCTTCTCTTTCATTCCTGTATGTGCTCTTTTTTCTTCCTCTGACGGCAGTCCTCCCTTCGTGGAGGATGCTGAAAAGCTAAATGTGTCCAAAGGGAATGATTTCATGCCAAATGTTCTTGTTATCACTGGCAACATCAAATCATAAGCAAAACACTTCAGAGTAACCTTAGTGTTACCATGAGCCAAATGGCCAAGAAGCCGGTGTGGAGGCAGCCGTAAAAGGAATATCTTTAAAACCATTTGGCATGTTCTCTGCTGTGCTCTGTGATGACAACAACTGGTATAAAAGAATGTCAGTTTCCTAGTTCAGGAAGGCTGGAGCTTGGAGCTGGGGTGAGAGATGTCGCTTCAGTAATGAGGCAACCCAGACTGAGAGCTAGTTCAGGAACTCCACCTTTCATGGCTTTGGGTCAGCCCCTGATCCAAGCAGATGTTCCCATGCACACCCCCTTCCTCCCAAACAGCCTCACAGGCAACTAGCTGGGCACTTGGGCTGCTGCTCACTGTTTCCTCTGCTTCTGTAGCCTTGGGGGAGATGAGGGGAGGGATCTGAGAGCCAGCCATGAACTCAGGCAGCTTTTGCGGAGGTGTCCAGCCCTGGTGTTGGGATGTTTGGATCTGATGGCTTCTCAAGGTCATTGGCAACATGGAGATCTGCTGAAGGGTTCTGCTCTCCTTCTTCCTCTAAGGAGGAAACCTTGGGTTCAAGGACAGGGTTCAACACTGACATAGATATGGATATTTAAATACCTGAAGCTGCATTATAGTTTCAGGGCATTCAGTTCATCCTTTGTAGTATTATCTACACCAGACTACAATTCCCATCATCCCATCATCCTGAACCTCTGGCTGTGCTGTCTGTGATTTGAATTGGTGCCTAGCACCATCTGGGAGCTTGAGGAAATGCCAAGATTTGCAGGGTGAATCTAAGAGTGTTTGGGAGGCAGCTTCAAAACAGCCAAATGTGGACTAATCATCCTCAGTGACCACAAAATGCCAACTAATGGTTGGGGGAGGGTGGGATGGAGAACTGAATGAGAATGTGAATTGAATGTGGTATCCTGGAAGATATTGCTGCAGCTGCACTTGTCTATTTAAATGTGCTTAACACACACACACACACACACAGAGAGAGAGAGAGAGAGAGAGAGAGAGAGAGAGAGATTTGTTCTTTTTTTACCCTCAGATTTGACCCATTTAAATTAATGCACATGGCTAACTTAGGTCACTTAATTTCAGTGGGTCTACCTTAAGTAAAACCTAGTTGGCTATAACCCAGATACCTTTTTGGTTCTCACTGGTTGATAGGTATGCTGCCTTTGAGTGCACTGATTTATTTGTCCTGCCTGCAGAATAGTGGAATACATGAGATATCTGGAGGCAATAGTGAGAGGGGGTGAGGGAGCAGGAATTGAGGAAAAGGAGCATGCTGGCATCAGGATCAAACAGATGTGTGCAGTCCTAAAAATGAGTAGCCTTCTCAAGACATCCTGAAGGCCTCTCCACTCCCAGAGGTGCTTTGATGTTAGTTCTGTTGCAGCAAAACCCACAGCACCCAATAAAGCTTATAGCTGATGCTGCCTTCACCTCTCAAAAGTGTCACCCTCCCCAAAAGCATTGATGTATGACAGTTCCAGTGGCTGTCCAAAATCTGTCCAAAATACAGCCCATAAACATTCACACACATACAGAGAGAGAGAGAGATTCATATCAAACACAGTTGAAAAGGAAGCATAGGTTCCTCCAGTTTCCCAACACTTCAAGAGTGACAACAGCCTAAGCTGTGGAACGTGAGGCCAGCGCTGTGCTCTGAACCTCTGCAAACATCTCAGAAACAGAGGCTCAAGAGGTGTGTTTTTGTTTTGGCCTCTGTCTCATTTCCTCCCTATTCCCAAATGACTTCCCCATTGCTTATTTGCTTCCACCACTTGCTATCACCAGTAAGGGAAAGAGAAAGGCATACTCTACCTCTCACCAGAGCCCTTCCCTTTCCCAGCAGTTCCTCAGGAGACTTTCGTTTTGCATCCACCTCTCAGGCATGCTGGACCATATTGTCCTGTGCCCCAAACCCAGCCCCAATTTGAATAATATGATCTAAAGTCAGAAGGGGGTTGCTTCAGAAACCTATGTGGATTCCATCAATATTATCTAACCTGCGGTCCATTTGCATCATCCTGCTTTGACTTACCTCAAGTAATTAGTCTGCACAACTGACTGACTCTTTCCCTCTTCCCTTCCCTTCCCCAAGCCTATTTCCTTCCTCAGATCAAAGCTGGGCTTGAGGTTTCTGAAAACAAACAAACAAACAAACAAACAGAGGCTGATTGATTTCTCTGCTTTTTAAGACTCTATCATTTTAAAGAAATAAACAAAAACATTATTCTCTTCCCCTTCCCCATGCTTTCACTCTCTCTTATGAAAAAGCAGTTTGGCAAAAATATGTTCCCTTTCATATTGGAGCTGTCTTACCTGTAGATTAGGGCTTGTAGAACCTGTGTCCCTCAATATGACTACATATTCCAGCATCCCTGAACATTGGTTGGCTGGGGTTCATGGGAGTTGTAGCCCAGTAACATAATGGAGAGAAACAGGTTCCTCCAGAGCTGCTGCATCAATTACTACTAGCCACATAGGCTGTGTTCCACCTGCACTGTCAGAGGCAGCATGTGTCAAGTACCAGCTAGGGAAGGGGAAATCACACAGATAAAATGTGTAAATGGAATGGAAGTCTAACAGTGCAATCCTATGCATACCCATTAATGACCTTAATTGTCCCATGCACCATTCTCCCCCACTCTTCAGATGGTTTAATTTTACTTGCTTCAAAAAGTGGCAAGCCAGACCTGCAGAATTTGAGCTTATTCTGCTCAATGAGGACCTGGACCCTCCCTCCCTCCTCTATTTTCAATTGCAGTTTCTTTGGAAGTGGGGGAACCTCTGAGAGGGGGTGAGCTGTAGAAGGGATGCTGCTTTGCCTGCAGAAGGTCTGATGTTCAATCCATGACATCTCCAGGTTGGACTCCTGTGAAACCCTGGAGAGCTGTTGCCAGTCAGCATAGATATTACTGAACTAGATGCACCCAGCAATCTGACTCAGCTTCCTATGTAACTGAAAGGTGTCAAGCCTGCCAGCAGTATGCAGTAGTAAATTTATAATAGTAGTAGTAGTAGTAGTAAAGTATTTGCACTTGGAGAGGCCCATAAACTGGGTCCCAGCATGCCAGTTTTGGGGCCTCCTTTAATGGAAGCAGTGGTCATTGTGTTGGGCAGCAGAGGCTTCTAAAGACCTCTGTTCTGCTTAGCCCATTCTTTGAGAGATGTCTGTGAACAAGCTAGCTAGGCTGTTGTCTACCTGGGATGAGAAATGGAGGCTTTTCCTTCAGAAAAGGCTCAGAAAGGTCGGCTCCTTCTGGCTAAATCCTCGGACCACCTGCTCTGCATTCAGAAAACTTCAATCCTTGCCACCTCTGGCTGAAAGAATTTGGTAACAGGAATTGTGGGGGGAATCATTGCCAGAAAGCACTCCCTGCTAAGCAATATGGGGGTGGGGTGGGCTAAAAGGGATTAGAAGAACAGATGGTACCCCAGTTCCTGCTCTCTCTTCCGATTGCTTGCCATATTACCCCAGTGCTCCACACTCCTTTTCCAAATCAATTTCAGTATTTTGGAGTTGGAACCAAAAAAATATCAGGGTATTTAGCATGGTAGGTTGAAGGGTGTATAAGCCAAGGAAGCTCAGTAATGTCTACACTGACTGGCCAGCAGCTCTCCAGGATTTCAGACAAGGAAGTCTTTCTCAGCCCTACCTGGAGATGTTGGGACCTTCCTCAGACAGATGCTGTGCCCATGAGCCCCAGCCCACCATGTGCATAAGCAAGCTGCCCTATACCAGGAGAGGCTGTTCCTATCCACTCACTTCCTTCTGAACAATGCACTTCTATGAGTTGTCAGCCTATTGAACCTACTTCAGTGTTCCTAGAACTGGAGCCATAAACTGGATGCTGAGAGAATGGAGTTGGGATTTTTTTTTGCAGGAGAGGGAGACATCATGCCCCACTCCATCTCTTTCTGAAACCCACTCCTCTCCTTCCAACAATACAGGCGGAAGAGAAGTGTCAGTTGCCACAGAGTTCCTGCTTCAAGACTACATTAGCTGTAGGTTAGATTAAATCCCAGCATTTTGCTTTATTTACATTCCTGCACGACCTTCCTAATTTCTGGTGCTTCTGCCAAGTGCTGGCCTACATGTTACTGGAAATAATGCAGAAGCTATCTCATGGGAGACCTCAGTCCTTCAACCTCCTGCTGCACATTTCTCTGTGCTGGGCCAGATTGGCTACTTCACTGTGGAGCTGACCTGCCCCACTGTGCAAGCATGTCTAAGAGGCACTGCTGGGGGAAGGTGTGATCATACGGTCATGCATCATTACCTCCAGGAGACAATATCTTGGAAGCCTTCACTGCCTCAGCCAGTGCCGTTTTGCTCCTTTGCAGGCAGCAGAGAAAGGAAGGTTGTGTTGTTTGGATGGCAGTGGCTAGGAGATCTCAAAAAGGAAATGCACCATGTTGTACTCTAACAGGCTTAAGTTGCAGAGCATTTGGAGCATCTGTTAGATAGTAAGAACAGTTTGCCCATGGAAACAGTTCCTGGAGGCAGTCCGGCTCTCTCACTTTGCTGATGTTCTCTAGGCAGAGATTAGCAGCCATTGGTTGGCAATGATGTCCCTCTGGAATCCTTTCATTGAGCAAAATGCTGGACTGCATGGCCTTTCATGACCCCTTTGAGCTCTGAGATTTTGTGCACATTGGCAAACACTAGAAAATTCTTGATGAGGCAGGTGGGTGTGGTTTGGGAGGGGGAAATAGCTTTGTGGGCCAAACAGGAACCCATGTTGGGCCTAATTACACCAGCAAGCTGGAGGTTTTCACTATACACAACCATCAAGTTGGGTCAGATAAAGAGAACAAACCAAGAGCCCCAAAAGACTCTCTTTGCTCAGTCCCCTCATGCAGGAAACTTTCTACCACCCTGTTCTATGGACCAGGACTGAATCCTGGAGATCCGTAACTTTGTAGTATGTATGGTGCGTCAGAACTTTCAAGATTGTCCCCTTGCCATTCATTGCTGTCATAGGCTCCCAAGCTAAGTTCATTGGCAGTCAGGGCAACCATTGATCTTAATTGCTGCTGTAACCCAATCCTGATCACACCTAGCCCTTTCAGAACTCTCAGTCGCCACCATCCTTCCAGTCTCTGCTTTGTACCACCAAGTTTTCCTGGCTGGCTGGAACGTGACCTTGAACTCCGGCTTGTCTGAATGAAGATGTGTATGTGTGAGCATGAAAGCTGACCTACAGTACAAATGTATGTGTGTTGCTCTGCCCATTTCGGCCTCAAGCCCTGCCCACCACTGGACCTTGAAAGGTTGCCCAGAATGTCGCCCTCAGACAGAAAGAGGCTTCCCATCACCTGATGTATTTTTAATAGTAGGGCCATTCCTGAATGTCTCTTGTAGCCCTGTCTCCAATTCTTAGAGTAGGAAAAGAAGCTGAACTTTTAAAGTTCCCTTTCTTCTTCCTGCTCCCCACAACACACTTGGACTTGGACTTTTCCTTACAACATCACAAATGAAATAACATTCTTTGCATTTTTGTTACGAAGCTTGTAGAATTCTCCACCCAGCCCCCAGCCATGTCCAAAGTGTGGCTGTGTGTGTTGCCTTGGTCTGATGCAGGAGGACAGGGAAAGCAAGTGAGATATGATTTTGGCTTTGAACTAAAGTGGGGAGGACAAATTAGCTGAGACATTTAGATATATTCCAGCCAAGGAGAAGAGAAAATTGCTGATTGCCTTCCCTTTCTGCGAAATGTTAGCAGTTCTGTCTGTTGATAGTTTAATAACCCTTCATTAGTCATTAACCCTCCATCAGAGGTAGAACAACTCACTGGTTTTATCTCAATTCCTTTTTTCCCCTATGCCTCCTCCATGTCCAGCAAGCTAATGTAATTAAACAAAACATTTCCTTAATCTTATATCTATCCAAGAGAGTGGAGGGAGGGAGATATCTAATTCAGAGGCAGCAAAAGCTGTTGGTGATTTCACTTTCTGCATAACCCATAAGTGTTCATTCCATAGCATCCTCCTTAGTGAAGGAGTATTTATTGATGTTTGGCAACCTTATTCCCATTCCTGCTAAGGCTAAAGTGGCAGGATTCCCTCCCCCTGCCCCATGGAGTAGAGTTGATGTCATTAGAATTTTTCATTTTTCCAGCATTTAGTTCTTCCTGTTGTAAGGAAAAGCAAATGGTGAAAAATGTACCCATGGATTCGGCTGTGCTGGCCAGCATATCAAAGAAAGGCACAACATTGTTTTTCTGCTCAAAGTTGTGAACTCTGTAGCGCAAACCCACAAGAGGGCAGTGTCATAGAAGCTGTGAGAACAAGGCTAAGTCCCCTCCTCCTTTGTAAAATATGAATACACAGCTGCTTTACACTATCAGATCACTGGCACATTTAGTTTAGTGCTAAATGAACCTGGCATCTTCTGCATGCAAAGCTATGTGCTCTACTATTGAGCTGGAATGGGCAACACCAGCAACTTCAGTTTTTCATTTTTCCAGTCTTGAGTTCAGTTCTCCATATTTCCACATCAATTGCATTTTTCTTATAAAAAAGATCTCAGGAAAATTCATCAGCAGTTTAGTGTGAATTTCTCAAAATATATACATTTCTGTATGCAATTTTGCTTAATATACAACTTTTCTTGTGCAAAGCAATTTCCTCTAATGTAATGCACTTTGGTATGTTATTTTCCCTAATACAATTTATTAAATTTATGCCCCAGCCTTCCTCCTAAAAGGAGCCTAGCACAGCAAGCAACAAGTGTTAAAACAATAAAACATGTTAAGACCAATCTCAGTACAAATGCAGACTGGGAAAGTTCTCAATTTAGGTGGCTTGTTGGAAGAGGAAGGTGATCAGTAATATATGCATTTATAAGCGCACTTCAACTGAATCTGTGTGCATTTCTTGGCTGAATGAAGTTCTTCAGTCAAAGTGAGCCAAATTTTGAAGAATGGGTGGATTTTGGTTTGTGTATTGCTTCAAAAGCGTGTTTGGTAGGTTTGCCTTTCTCCCCCATATCTACCACAGAGCCATCCTTAAAGGTAAAGGTAAAGGACCCCTGACAGTTATGTCCAGTCGTGGATGACTCTGGGGTTGAGGCACTCATCTCGCTTTATAGGCCGAGGGAGCTGGCATTTGTCCACAGACAGTTTTTTCTGGGTCATGTGGCCAGCATGACTAAGCCGCTTCTGGCAAAACCAGAGCAGCGCATGGAAATGCCGTTTACCTTCCTGCTGGAGCAATACCTATTTATCTACTTGCACTTTTGAGCATGCTTTCGAACTGCTAGGTTGGCAGGAGCTGGGACCGAGCAACGGGAGCTCACCCCGTCGCAGGGATTCGAGCTGCCAACCTTCCCATCGGCAAGCCCTAGGCTCAGTGGTTTAGACCACAACACCAATTTATGTACATTCCCTCTTCTGCCCATGCCCCACCTCCTTAGAAGATGCAGGGGGAGGGGGAACAACAATGTTTGCCTTCAGGCTCCTCTAGGTGACCTGTTTATTGACCACACGTCCTGATTTGCTTGCACAAAGCTTATACGGAGCTTAGATGACATCCAGTCCTCACAGAGTCTTTGTTTCCGCTTAGTTTGAAGGGAGGTTATATGACCATGAGCAGTCATCCTGGTGGTTATGCACCTTCCAATTAAGCATCGGTTCATCCCAACTTTTCAGTGCATACCCCCTCTCTTTCCTAACTTCTTTGTTGTTGTTAAAGTGAATTTGTTTTGCTAATTCTCTTCAGTTGTGCAAACCTACATTTCTGTCATGTGTTTGAATCCCTCCAGCAAAATACTGTCAACCTGGGAACAAACCTTCATCAGTTTCAGAATGCAAAATCCTCCTGGATTACTCTGGCCATTGTTATTGATACATTCTTGTTGTTCTTCTTCTTGTTGTTGAAGTGTGTCGTTTTGTGATGCAGAAAACACAGAACAAAGAAGCACACACTTATTTTTCTAAGCTGGCCTTGAATGAACACTTTTATAGATCCCTTTCCCTGAGCAAAGGAGAGCCTGCAAGCCTAGGCTCTGAGGTGGTCCAAAGCAGTGCTCCCAGGACAAGGTTACAGCTTGAGCTCACTTGACCCAAGAATCAGTTATCTATATCACTGACACCTGCAGTATGCATTCTGTTTGCCCTGCAGGGTTTTGTTTTTTGCAGCAACTTAAAAATAAACACAGAAGGGTGCTGTTGCTTACTTCCCCCCAGCCTGCTTTTTTCCCCCTTTTCCCTTTTCTAAATGAAAAAAGACCTCCATTTTCCATCTAATCTCCCATTTACGCAAAACATTACGCCTTTGCGGCCCCTTCGTTCCCACTCGCTGCCAAGTCCAGCTGCTCCCGCCGCTTATCAAGCTTTGATAGCAACCCTTGGACCCATCCCAGCTGCACAAGGCATTCTTACAACTCAAGGTTTTTGAGACCCAATGTTTCCACCACAGTTATCGTGGGGGTGATGCTGCCGTGCCAGCGGCCCCACCACAGGGCTGATAGGAAAGCGGATGGTGGGCATCACATCTCAACAACAACCCCTTCCAGGGGGAATTTGGCTCAATCTCCTGAGACCACCTAATGGGTTTTCTCCCACGACTGAGCAATATGAGAACAGATGTTTCCTATGTCTACGGCTATCAGAGGGGTGGTTAACAGGATGGGCCAAGGTTTAGATTGGCATCCCATGCTCAGCTGTATGTTTCTCGCTGAAATGCAGACAGAATCGAAAAACGGTTTCACATGGGGTTCATTTGGGAAGACACATAACAAGCAAGAATATGCAGGGAAAGGGCATAATTACAACCCCATTTGAACAATATGGTACAATAATCTTTATTGTCATTGTCCCATACAGAACAATGAAATTGAAAAAAAAAATCTACTTAAGACATTCAAAACCAACAAGCCTGCTATCCCAGCTATCCCAACCTGGTTAGCCCCCTAAGAACTCTGATACCCCATTTTTAAAATACAATACACTCCCATAGAGACTCCTTACACTGTGTTTAAAACCAAAATCACATTTGGATAGAAACTGTTTCTCAGGCGGCTAGTCCTAGTCTTTATAACCCTGTACCTTCTTCCAGAAGGCAGAAGCTGAAAGAGATCATTTCTGGGGTGTGCACTATCCTGCTCTTCCATTGAGTCCTTACTTGGGAAGATGGTATTCAAAACAGCATTCATGGTTGTGGAACAAATAATTAGGGATAATTAAGGGAGCATCCAGGATCAGTTGAAGTACTGATTTTTATTCTTTCTGCCTCTTGCAACTGTTTGGATTGCTATGAAACAAAATTATTTAATGTCTAGATTTTTGAGCTGCATTGGGTATTGAACTGGCAGCCTCAAGGGTAGCAAGAGTAGGAGGTTCAGCCTTGTGTGCCATTACCCAGCTCTGGGCAATGTGGGGGTGAGGTGGGAATGGCAGCCATATCAGCCAAGAAAGCAATAGGCCAGAAGGAGTCGAGTGATGCTTCCTGACCCATATAAATAATCCACTTGGCCACTGTAAGAATAGAATCCTGGACTAGAAAGGCTTCTTCTAATGGACTTCATTTGTTTTTCTGCCCACAAATAGGGGTGGAGAATTCCAAGAAGCCATTCACACACCATTCTGCCTTGCCATTGCACAAAGACAGAATCTGACACCAACCTCTCCCTTATCCACAGCGGCCTCTGAATTATACTGTCACACCCTTTCAGATAGTAAATTCAGCTTCATGTTGATTCGGCTGAACCAAGCTACCTGTATTGTTCCTGTAAGAAGCAATCAATTCATTTCCCATCCTCAAAACTCAAGCTTCAGTTAAAAGAACTCTTCCTCCAGCCTTACTGGAAAAAGACTTGTTCACATTTTCTGTGGGAAGCATCAGTGGCCATTAGTCAGGTTCACCCAGGTTTACTTTATTCAGCTGAGGACAGTCCCCAAAGCCTTAATTGCCCAGGAACTTGAAGCAAATCTCAGTTAAGACCCAGAGCACTCCATGATTGGCCAAGTGCCACTGAGCACTTCCACAGTAACATCTGTTCCCTCCCCTCAGAGACAGGATGTTTGGCTGCTTGGACAGCTGGGCTGGACCCAAAAGGACGTTCTTCTGCATTCAGCCTGGCACTGCCCAGCTGGAGGCATCGGTTCACTGCACAGCCAGGGGTGGTTTGGGGTTGCTGGGTGCTCTTCCGGAAGCTTCCAAGATTTCGCATTCCTTTCTCCATCCGACCATGTCACTTTGTTCTTTGGTTTTGCAATCAGTTAAGCTCTCATATTTTGTGGTGCTGCCACAAGAGGATGTTTTCTTGGTCAGAGGCGGCACATACTTCTGCCGGGATCATATCCCCCTGTGGGTTTCCCTTTTCTGTCTGTCTGGTTTCTGAGACTGCATTAAAAAAATCAAAATCAAACTATTTGTATAAATAGGAAGCCTCCCATGTCAGGAGGTTGGGGGAAAGAATTCCTCAAAAAAGAGACATTAGCATCCATACATAATAGTGTGCTTTTGTTGTTCAACCCATGAAATCTGCAATGACAGAGGCAATCCAAGTATTCACATTCTTTGCCTATTCGATTTGAAACTAGGTCTTGGCTGAGTTTTCAGCAGTTCAACCGTTTAGCCCGAATTTGGTGATAGAGTTGTAGGGTTAAGAGGGAGCAAAATCACTTCCTCCCTTTTGCCATTTTGAGGGTGAGGCAAAAATCACAGGAGCTTCTTGCAGTACTCATCAGCTGACAGCTGTCATTTTGTCTTTCCCAGAATGCCCCATTCCAATAAACATTATGGGGAAAAGAAAATGGCACCCACCAGCCAATTAGAACTGTAAAGAGCTCTGGTGACCTTTCCCACCACCACCACCACCACCCCCAAATCACTGACATATTGCCCTTCTCCCAGTTTTATACCCTACAACCAGAAATATTGTTAGTGTGATCAGTCCACTGCAGCCTAAACAGTTGTGCTGTCTTCACACAAGTTTGTCTGGACCACAGGGCAATGGTTTGAGGTGATCTGGAACCGAAGGGAAGTCAGACCCCAAAGATAAAGAATAGATAGAGCAGTGAAAGGGATACAGTAACATGCCAGAACTGAAGATGACCTAGTAGCACAAAGCGGGGTACCACCAGTTGACATGTTTAGTGATCATTCACTTTGATTTGCTTGCACAAAGCTTACATGGAGATAATATGATGTCCCCTCTTTATTGTGTGCTCATTCTTATTTGTTTTCGCAGACACTATACATCTTCCAGTTAATGAGCCATATATCCAGCATTTAGTGCAGTGCCCTGTTACTTTCGTGACTGTAAACAAAAAAACCAAAAACCAGTTGTTTTTAAAGTAGATTTGTTGTGACAGAACTCTTTATTATGCTTTTAATTGTGCAAACTTGCATTTCCGGCATGTGATAGAATCCCTCCTGCAAAATAACTCAAAGTCTGCTCGAATGACCAGGAAGCCCTCTAATATTCTTGTTCAGGAGGACCTAATGGCCAGCCTGTGTGGGCTCACTCCATATCCTAAAGGTAACTAAATTACTGAGACAGATGCAGAAATGTGCAGTTTGCTGATTCACCATATGGGGCAGCTGTACACAAACCCAAAGTCTCCCAGTTTGAGCCCCAGCAACTCTTAACTATCTTCTTAAATTTATTTATCTAATGTATGAATTGCTTCCTATGAAACATCTTGAAAGGATTAACTGTGAATATATATTTGTGATGTACCTCTAGGGGCTGTACCCCTCTACCTCACTACTACTGCCACCACATGAATCCCCTAGAGTTTCCCCTTCCCACACCATGCTGCTACTAAGCTCCCTTTGCACCTTCCCAGCCCCATTTCTGAAGCCATTTCTTTCTTCTATTCTTCAGCCCCATTTTACACCCCTGTTTTCACCTTTACCTCAGTTTATTTATTTATTTTCATTGCATGCATATCCCACAGTTTACTAAGAATGGCTGTGTTTTGGTTTTCATGTTTTGGAAAGTGTGAACTGAATCTAATTTCTCCACCATGCCTAGAAGGGTACACACAAAGAAGCTGTTATACACCTGTCACTAGAGCAAAGTTGGAGAAGCTTGAAACAATTCTCTTCTCTTCCCCCTTCCCTTTCTGGGTGATGCCCTTTGCTAACAAGTCATTGACAAAGACCAGGAGCTATCAGATACCTATCACCAGTCCCCCTGGTGTATAGGCATGGATCTGCCACCCTCCTTTTGAATCCAAGGCTCATAAGGGTTTCATTCAAACATTGATTCCATCACCTCCCACTTGGGTTAATACCACAGACAACCTTTTTCAGACGCCAATAAGGTATATCTGTTCTTCTTGTGAAATGCTTTGCACCTGCAGAACACTGTTGTACAAAAGAATGTATAGGCAGGTTCCTAGTGGTGCAAATGATTGTGTGATCTGTTGCACAACAGGTTTCCACTAGTGCAACTGTTGCATTGTATTCCTTATGAAACATTTAAAGAGCCCTTGCCCTTGTGGACAGAGAATGCTGCATACAGTCCTAGTTATACTTGTTCGCAACTTATTCCTTTTTAAAAACAAGAATTAACTAAATCCATGAACAATTAAAACAGAAGTTTAAAAACCAGATTGTTTTGACACCAAGCTCATCTTCCTTTTCATAATTGTGGTCTGATTTTGATGGCTACAGTGAAGAATGTGGCTTTGTTTTCTGTATAATCTTGGGGGTTGGAGCTTGCCTCCACTATTAAAACATAGAATTCATCTTAATCTGTCATGTGTAGAGAAAATACTGGGTAGATAAATTGGCATCTTCTGTCCCTGTAAACGTTACAGTATAGAGGAAGGAGGACCGACATCTCAACTGAGCCACTTGCACAAAGACAGATTATCAAGGAGCAAGGCAAGCCTGGCAGACTGACCTTCTAGATCTGCTGATGGCAAAGCACAAAGCAAAACCACCTCCCAATTGAAAATGCTTTTCTGTATCTAAGAATCTTAAATTCCCCACCCCTAAATGACTAGTGTCACATGAATGAGAGGAACAGCAGTCTCAGTGACATTGGTTGGGGTTAGGTTCTTGCTTCCAGGCAGCCATTTACAGGTAAACACATTGTAGACTGTGGCAAGATGAGGATGGCTAAGGTTGTATTAAACAGAACCAAGCTTCAAATCCTCTAGCTCAACACCACCACTACGCTGCGCAATCTCTGATGCTCAGTTGGCCCATTAATCCATCTGGCTAAACACCACTACTCAAGTTGGCCCTCCAGGACCTTGGGCAGATTTTTTCCCTATCAACAGCTATCTGAAAGCTTTAACTGAAGAACATGGGAACTGAACACGGAAACTCCCCCTTGCATGCAAAACAAGACCTACCACTGAGCTATAATCTACCTTATCCAATATTGCAGATGCTCTTCAAGGTCTCCGGAAAAGTCTTCCCTCTCTCACACAGATAAAACCACACACGCCTAAGATATTTTTATCCAAGGACGCTGGAAAATGAACCTTTTGTTCATGTACTCTACCGCTGAGCTATGGTCCCTCTAAAATTGCCCAGTCTTTAAAATATTTGGGTAGGCCCCGCTTCTGTTGAGCTGCCTTTGTACACTGGAGCCCTCTTGCAGACCTTTGGAGGGGAGCTGATGAATTTATTTTGGTGTACGCCTGGAATCTGAACCCCATAGAGATTCCCTAGCTTTGCATGGCATCAGCCCCCTGAAACTGCCATCTGTGACTTGTGTGTGTGAATCATTCATGTGCTCTGATATAGGATCCCTACCTTTCCTGACCACTGGAGTCAAGGTTATTTACCGGGTATTGTATCTGATCAGCCAGCAATGTGGTTCAGATTATATGGAGAGCTCTCACTAGGGTCAGGACAATGACAGTGATGAGGGAGCGTCTCCTCATACACACAGCCAAACTCTTCTCTCCCCCCCCCCCAAGTAGATTTTAATGCAAAGAAAGGGATGGGAGTGTTTACTGATAGCTGGGGAAAACTCCATCACTTGAGCAGAAATGAATGGGAAGGCAGTGTTAGGAAGAGCGATATACATAATGAAAATATATTGTGTAGAACAGAAGATGCTATATAAAGCACAGGGGCTATATGCACAGAAACTCTTTGCCTGGGAGTTATTGTCCGTAAGCTGTTGCAAAGCAGGATGGAAGGGTGTAATAATGAGATGCATCTTAAGTCACCTATAGCACACATATCCCTGCTATCAGAAATGGTAAAATCTAGGGGAAAGCTTCTGATTTTAGCAGGGGCGGGGACAGAATTGACTGAAGTTGCCCTGTGTGTGTGTGTGTGTGTGTGTGTGTGTGTGTGTGTGTGTAGTCTTCTTCCTGAGTTTACAAGGAAAGTTTTGGGGTTCAATTTAGAGGACAGACTCTCTCTCAGTGTACAATGGTTTGTTTTGGATTAGATAGTGATAGCACTCAGCATGGATATGAAACTGCATAGGATGGTACCTCTCCCTAATCCACATGTATGAGAATAGGAGCATTCTCTCCGCTCACCTAATTTGCCTTCCCTTTCCCAATGTTGCTAAGTGGCTGTAATGTTTAAATACAGCTGACATGCCTAAAATCCAAAGTGCGTAGACTCACAGAACATGTTGTTAGCTGCCAGGTTTTCTCCATGTGAAAGATGAATGTAAACGTTAAGCCCCCTCCCCCTCACACACATCAACATCCAAGGATGTTGGTGGCCAGATGGGCACACCACATGTGTGGACTGGATTGGAGAGATGATACAGTACACCATTCAGTTTAGCCACTGATTTTTGAAGTTTTCAGAGCATATTGCATACAGTGTCCCATCTCAGAAGTCCTTAAAACGACTCTGCAAAGTTTCATCACCCACATAATACGGGTAGCAGACTGTGGGTGCCTCCAGCCCACAGAAGAATTCAAACAGAAATTGGAACTTTAGGTTTCTACAATGTAAGTAGACTGAAGTGCTGTGTTGCCCTAGCACAACAAATCCACTTAAAAAAGAAGACTTTTTGAGGGGTTGGAATGTAACTGGGAAATACATTGGACAGTGGGGTGAACAAATGATTAACAGAAAGATGAGCAAACACCCCACAAACAAATCAGGATGAATACAGGATCAATGCTCATTGTCATGTAACCTCCATGCAAACAATCAGAACGGATGCTGAAGGAAGATCAGACATAGTTTGACCACCACTTAAACTTTGTGCAAGCAAATCAGATTGCATGCTGAATAAACAGACCATCTGGAAGAGCCCTGAAGCTGAATGATAGCGGCTTGGCCACCTCATCCAGTTTTGTGTTGGAAGTAAGACTTTAATCCATCTCAAAGCTCCAGTACCTAGCCACTACTATAAGCAGCTCCCTGATATTATGTAAAATCTCCATCAACAGATGCCTTTTTAATTGCATCTCCCTAAAAGACATCATATCCAGGGAGCCTCCCTTGACTTGCTGTATCCCACCCGTTACATGAAGGCAGGACTAAACCTCCCTAATAAAGAAAGGCAGGCTCCAGGTGGGAATGTATGTTCTTGAACCTGGCTAGGAGAATCATTGGTAGATCACATCCTTTGCTTGAAGAAGGTCCTAGGAACCATGCCTCGCAATTTCAGTTTTTAGAAAGGGTCAGATGGCAGGTGCCAGGAAAGCCCTCTGCCTGAGACCCAGAGAACTACTGCCATTCAGAGTAGACAATATGGGCTGATTAAAGGATGGGGAACCTTGGGTTTCTAGAGGTTACATGTCTCTCAACTCCCATCAACCCTGGCTAGCATGGCCAGTGACCAGGGATGATGGGAGTTGTAGTACAATGGGCCACAGATGTCCCTGGTCAAGTTGGACAAATATTCTGTAGCAGCTGTTCTCTACCATTGAAGGTCTGCTAGATTTGGCCATCTCTGTGATGCATCTTGCCTGATTATCATTCCATGATGTAAAAACGGGGGGGGGGGGAGAGACATCTGTTCCACTTCAAAGAGGGGCGCATATTTTTTTGCTCACCAGAAATGTATAAACCCCATTGAGCCTGAAGCAGCAAGTGCCCTTTTCCAAATCTACGCTGAACTTCAAGCGCATCCCGACATGCACACAGTGATTATTGATTTGACCTTAATTCAGCTTCGAAGTTTGTTTGTTTGTTTTCCTCTCCCTGACGGCCCAGCTTCTCCTTTCTTAGCTCATAGCATTCATGTGGATTCCTTGCCAGCTATTACTAGCACAATGTACTTTCCCTCATTGCAAAGAGACCCAGAGAAGGGGAGTTTACTGTTAAAGGGAAATGCTGTTCTAAGCCAACATAGTAGACTTGCCTACAACCAGTCACAATGACTGCCTCATCCTCTGTGGGCATTTCTCTTGAACAAACTCTGTTCCAAAGCCCATTCCCCTTTCTAGAACCACTTATTGGCCACCCCTGTCCACCACTTCATTCTCTCCCCCCTGTCCATTGTGTTTGTTTATTCCAAACTCTGCTGTACCCTATCCTAAAAACTCAGGGCAGGTCATGACATATTTGGTGAGTAAACATGGTAAAGCTTGAAAGGATTTAGTTGGATCACAAAATTAGATGAGATGTAATGGTTTGTCTAATGCAGTGTTCTTCAAACTTTAGTAAATGTTGTTTAATTATTTTTTTATTCTCCCCTTCCTCTAAGCCAGTGGTCCCCGGTTTTTCAAAAGCCAAACCACAGACCCCTACTTTTGAAAAAGTTGATAACTCTATGGTAGTTACCTCTACAAAGCAATTTTTTGAACAAAATGTGGGATAGCTCATAATAAGCAAAGGATTTTAGATATACTAAAAAAACACAACAGTCTAGGGCTGATTGATATCTGGTTTTCAACATGTGATGTATCAGCAGATAAATATTGCAATATTCTGATATATATCATGATGTCTCAAATTGTAGATCAGGCGTGAGGATGAGGAAAGAAGCAGCTGTAGAGATAAAATGGGTGGGGGGAGGAGAGGAAGGGGAGTCACTCCACCACATGGTTTCAGGGGGAAGGGATGGGGATGGGGGACTATCAAGCTGCTACCAGCGGGGCAACCAGTGGTGGCAGCCAGTGAAAATGCACATCCACTGTGACTGCTTTCCTACTAACTGAGAAAAG
Organism: Podarcis vaucheri; assembly: GCF_965113315.1. Taxonomy (NCBI): domain Eukaryota; kingdom Metazoa; phylum Chordata; class Lepidosauria; order Squamata; family Lacertidae; genus Podarcis; species Podarcis vaucheri. The sequence goes on along the minus strand of NC_138758.1, from coordinate 44,953,729 downwards.
CTGCTCACCTCAGTGCCAGGGGAAGGTAGTGCCACGATGTCTTGAAGTGAGGGCAATCAGCTGCCCTGTTCTCTCTCAGCGTGAGGGAAGGCAGCTCAGATCAGCAGTGTTATCAGCTGACATCATCGTGCGATATCAGCAGTGCCTTGAAATTGGCTGGCCTGCTCCCCCTTGCACAAAGAGCGATATTTTCCTGCGTACTGCCAGGCCAAAATTGTTATTTCAAAACAAATTTTGGCCAATATATTGAAAAATCACACTGTGCTAAAACAGACCATAAATTTTGTGATATTACCATGCAAAAAATGACAAAAAAAATAGTTGGGGGGAACAAGGGATTGGGCCGTGGACCCCCTGTGTGTTTTCTGTGGACCCCTAGGGGTCCCCAGACCTCTAATTGGGAACCACTGCTCTAAGCAGTTCAGGGGAGCCCCCTTCCCCATTATTGTTGGATCACAACAACCTTGTAGCTTGGGTTGAGTTAAGATATAGTAAGTTGTTCAAGATGTTGATGATTATGAATTCAAATCTAGGTCTCCCTGATCTAAGTCCCACACTCTATCCACTACTCAAGGTATGAGGAACATGTGGCCTTCAGGATGCTGCTGGACTACCACTCCCCATCATCCCTGACCACTGGCCATGTTGCCTAGGGCTGATGAGAAGTGGAGTCCAACCATATCTGGAGGGACACTGGTTCTGTATCCCTGTGCTGCACCACACTAGCTCAAGTAAGCAACTAATGGAACCCCTTACTAAAGGATGTTGGGATATGTTCTAGAATGCATGCTCAGTTCACATTTGCCTCTGAGAACTAACACCGGAGTCGGATCATGTGTGCTTTTCCTGTCCAGTGAACAGGTGTTTGCAAACTATGCATTGTTTCAAAACAACAACAATCATCATCATCATCTGTGAATGGAGATGTCTCCTGGCAAAATTGGGAAGTGATGCAACTCTCTCTCTCTCTCTCTCTCTCTCGCTCTCGCTCTCTTTTTTAATAAAATATTTATTAAGATTTTCAAAATATTACAAAATAGAAAATAAAAAAGAAGAAAATACAAAAGAGAAAAAAGTGGTTAAAAACCAATCTTTCCATTACTTATTTTTCATTAGCTTGTTTCCCGGACCTCCTCACGCCTCCCTTTTTTGTATTCCAGTTCGGTTTGTTGGTTCAGCAAATCCTTACCCTCTTTGTTTATCCTAGTCTTTAATCTTAAAATATTGTAACATTAAATTTTAACCTATTAGTAATCCATTTTTCAAGTGATGCAACTCTCAACCCACTTTTAATTCTCAAAGGGTGCTCTGCACCACACCCAACACTGTTGCAGCTGTGCATTGCAGAAAAAGAATGTGCAGTAGTGGTGAGCAAGCTGCCTTTCAAGAAAGCTGGTCCACCACTGCTAATCTTTTATATATATATTTTTAAATGATATTTATTGAAAATTTTTGAAATTACAAAGAAAAAATAAAGCAGAAAAAGAAAATAGAAAAAACAAACCACCTCAAACAATACAAATTCAAAAAACAAAAATACACCGCAAACAAACAAAAATAAATCCATCTTTCTCAAATCCTCAACTCTCATTACCTTCTTTCTTTGACCTCCTCCTCCTCCTCCCTTTTTTGTATCCTGGTTAATAATTATGCAGCAAATCCTTTCCATATTTCATAATATTCTGTCATTACATTACCTTAATCTATTTTCATCTTATCTTATAGAAAACCTTAAAAGCTTTAAACTTAAATCTTATTTTTACCGACTTCTCACAACCATAATATTCTTACCTAATTCTTTAAACATTTTTTCTAGAGCCAAGTAATTTCGTTCCAACATTTTTCTAACATTCATCAATTTTATAAAACAATACTGATAATAAAAAGAGAAATAAAAACAATCCAATCTTCATCCAGTGTCCCTTCCTCCTGGTCCCGGGTTTTGTCAGTCCTTTTTATCCCATCGATCTAGTGCATTAACCTGGCAACCTTATATCCGAGGCCCTTAAATCTCTTCCATGTCCCTTCCGCAGCTCTTCTTCATATTCTCCTTTCACTCGTGGGAACTCCAGCTTGGTGATGTTTTTGACCCTTTTCAGCAAACCAGCCCCTTTTTCATAGTCCAGACACAACTCCATGTGGTATTTAAGAAGATGTTTCAGAATCCCTCCGAAATTGAGAGCCCCCACAGCTCCAAACATCTCACAGCCCAACCACTGCTAATCTTTTAATTGAGGAACCCCAATAAGTTTCTAAGGTGTGGCAAATTCTTGTGGTCTCTGTGCAGGTGTGCATATGGGGAAACCTGTATCTGGACAGACCATCTTCTGAACGTTATAACACTCTCAGGGTCACATAAGCAAGGTCAGAGCCAAGAGGGGATGTGGCACCCACTGACTCTTTCTGCTGCTCCTTTTCCAGGTTACATTTACATGTTTTGCTCTGCCATATTGACATGTGGTTCCTGGGAGGAGAGGCGGCTCCAGGGGAGTGTGACTGGTACGATCCCTCCAGGCACAGAGCTTCTGGAGCGCCAGAGCAGGTTCCACCACTATTATTCCAATGGAAGGTGAGAGGGAGGAGCACTGGATTTTGGTGTCACACAGGGGGCCACTGAAATCTGAGACGCCAAGGTCCAACACTTCTGGGAAGTTGCGCAGAAATGAATGTGGTCTCCTGGATGAAAACAAAGTTCATTGTCCTTGATCTAGAGAAATGTTCTGCTGCACTTTTTGGATATTGCTGTGTCGTAGCCTGATAGGATTCCAAGGAACCACACTTTGAAAAGCAATGATCTAATTCATCCTCCTGTCCTAAAGCATGCTTGCATTGATATCTGAGGACTTATGTGCCCGCTTACACATTCTGGGGTATCGAATGACTCATTTGCGTGTTCAAGTCACACATCAATTGTTGTAGTCAGTTGACATAAGATATCCCAATCGGAAAATTAAAACAGCAGGATCTCTTTTGATTTCTCTTTCTTCAAAATTGATGATCACTGAATGATTACCCATTCAGGGGTTCTGGAATGTCCCCAGATTCATGGCTTTTATAGACAAGTGTTTGCTATCCCAGGTTAACAATCCGGAGATAATTACCCATTCACCCTGTAAGCAGACTGCGAAGCAGCCCACACAGAGCCTGTCCAACTTTTTCTGTAAAATGTCCAAGAAAAGAGATTCCACAACCCCCTAAGGTAACTTGCTATGAGTAACTTTTAAGAGCTAGAATATGTATAGTGCTTTATTTCCCCCCCTCCCCCAAATGCATAACCTATGTCTGTTTTCCACTTCTAAAAAGTAGGTTTTCTTCTGCCTTTTCAGGACCAAGCAAGACGTTAGATGCATGTACCATTTTGTTTGGCCTCTCAGTCAGTCTTGCACTCTGAAAAGTCCTGGTGATTTTATGCACAAGCTCCCTCACATTAACATTGCTTTTTAGCACTAAGGAACCCCTGAAGAAAATTAATTCTTCAATGCAATTCCCTGCCTATTTATTTGTTCCCTTAAACTAAGAGTGGAAACATTTTTTTTTCAGTCCAAAAGCCACATTCCTTTCTGGGTATACTTCTGAGAGCCACATGGCAGGTGGGGGGCAGAATATAAATGTTGCCTTTGTACAGTAGGCTAGTTTACAAACACAGACACTCACTTCTCTGTCCTCCATCCAGGAAAGCAAAAGGCACCACCAGAGTTCAAGGGCATACTCTTGCCATGCAAAAACACTCCAGGTGCAAAATAGATTGCACATATAAGAGAAGTTGTCTATTGCCCAAGCACAGTTTGCAGCTGTTCTCTCCCCACGCTGCAGCAGTACCACCATTTTTCACCAAACAGGCTTGTTTCCAAGCCGATCCCAGTTGACAAGGGATGTTGGCAGCAGCCTGGTGATTTGAGATTGATATACAGCCAATCACAGTTTGACTGCACATCAGTGGACTCAGCCAGTGGCGAAGCTGCATGCTCCAGTACTGGAGGTGGAGAGCAGGCAGAGGCGTGACTGGAGCGCATCCCAGGGCGTGGCATACCGCCCATGGGGGCGTGCATCCCAGGGGTGTGGTGCACCGCCCTTGGGGGCATGGTACTGCCTGCGGGGTCGTGCACCTGACACGGTGGGGGGGTGTGTGCAGCGCATGTCTGGGAGGGCGGCTGTGATGGTACCCCACTCCTTGATGGTGCTGTGGGCAGTGTGCTCCCCCCGCCCCTCCCTTCCTCCACCAGTGGACTCAGCTACATTAGTAAAGAAAAAGCACTTTGTGTGTGTTATAACACTGTGACACCAGATGGTGCTGTGGAGTCCTATTTTTCATCAACGGGATTTCCATTTATGAAGTTTACAACACATTTAACTGATTCCTTTTTTCTTTTATTTTATTTTTTGGGATGTGTCTAGATGATCCAGCCAGTGTCATATAAGGGACAGGGAGCAATTTCTATCACTCTGAAGCAGCACTATAAAGCCCATCAGATTTAGGGGTTATCCACACTTCCACTTGTTCTGTGCCTAGGAAGCATGGTTCTGACCAGATTTCCACTTGTCCCATGCTTTTTATGCATGGGTCTGAGCAGTTTCCTGTTTGCCTCGCCACTTTCCTTTGAGGCAAACGTCAGTCCACAGGACACCCAATTGACATTAGCTTTGATTCAGGAGTAAATATTAGGTTTTCCTGGGGGAGAGTGGTGGGACAAGTGGAAGTTTGGATGAGCATTTACATAACCAGGCCACGATGTTGCACTATAAGGTGGGCCCATCTGGGGAGGGTCTTCAAAGGCAATGCTTCCTGTAGGGCCTCCCCTACTGCATCATCTCCTTGGTAACTTCAAGAGGAGGATATTGATTTTCTTTCTCCTTTGCTCATTGTGATGAACCTTCTCTCCTCGCACCACCTCCAGCTGTCAGATTGATGCCAATCCCTGGAGACCCTCTCACTTAAGGGGTCTTGAGCTTTTAAACAGCTTTCAGATGTGTCTTCAGGCACTTCCAGCACTAGAACTATAAAAAGCTGATAGGCTGTAACCTTTGACTAATGGATTCAGTGTTAACATTGAACTTTTATTCAGGGCACCTTTGGCCTGAGGGCTAGCTGAAGCAGCATTTGCAAAATGCTCATCAAATGCTTTGGCTGAAAGAGATGGTGAATCCTAGAAGACATGGAACTGCTTCTGGCATGTTCTAGTAGCCTCTGGAGTAGCAGTATAGAACATCTGAATGTGGTGATTCCTCCTTGATTGGAACACAGCAAACTGTGATGTTGAGGTTGTATCACTAGGATATAACTCTATGCATCATTGTGGGGTCTTGCCAGTTCCAGATGCTATCAGCCTTGAAATAGCTCATAATTGTCATGTAGATAATTGTACCCCTGCAAATCTGAGCACTGTTATCTCCGCCATATATAATTTTGTCAAGTTATGGGCCTGCTGAGGGCATCAGAAAGCCATCTGCAAAGCCCTAAAGCCAATATCTGTAGCCGCCCATAGCTTCCTGTTGAGCATAGCAACTACAGGATATTGCCCCCAATTACTCTGGGGCAGAATCTGTGGCCTTCCAAATGTCTTTGGACTCACAATCCCTGACCATTGGTCATACTGACTGGGGTTAATGGGAGCTGTAAGTCCAGGACCACAGATTCCCCAACCTTCCTTTGGCAATTTCTTCTCAAGTTCTAGCAGTGCTTTTTTCCCTTTTTTAAAAAAATGTTTAGGGGGTACTCTCATTTTCCTACTCATATTGAAAGGCTTCCCCTCAATGAGGCCAAACTTACATTCACAAAATGTTTAGGGGTATGCGTACCCCTGCAAAGCCCAGGAAAAAAGCACTGGGCAAGCTCTCTCTCCAACCTCTTTCCATTGCTGATTTGCTGTTTTTGTGGTGGTTATAGCCACAGGGATATCCTGTTCTCCCCTCATAGAATTTACCCCCATCCTCAACGACAAGCCACCACAACCGAATGAGTATGCAAAGTAGATCTGTTTATGAGCTTCCTTTTATTGTGGCATTGTCAATATGCTTCACCCATTGACATTCCAAAATCCAAGAAAAAGGCTCCATTTATTTTATTGGCACAGTGAGAAGGTTTTATGTGTTGATTTACTGATCCCTGATTATGCTGAATCACAGAGTTGCCATCAAGCAGAGGAAATGCATTCTTGTGGCTTTGATTTATATTTGTATAAATATATACTTTAAATTGAGCAGCCTCTGAGTAGACATTCTTGCACAGATATCTGAGGAGCTTACAGTGGTGAGGGCACACTACTTTGACATTCCGGAGGAAAGCTGCATTGCTTGGTTTTTCTGAGACATTGCACAGTTCACACACACACACACACAACCTTATTTTGTGAAGCTCTGAAGTAGCACTGAACCCAAATGGTGCCCAAATGTTGTAGTCTCTTTGTCAGTTGGAGAATTGGGGTGGGTGGGAGATTTCTTAGATTTTTTTGTGGGTGTGAAATTTCCCATCGATTTCAGGGGCAGCTTGCTGTTGGTAGGATTCTTCCTTCTTTTCCCCCTGCTAGCTCTATAGGCCTGGGGTGGGGGACCCCAGGTCCAGGACCTAGCTGATGTGAGTGCTCTGGTCCTTGGGACTGGTAGGGCAGAAGACAAGCAGCACAAACAGTAGGTAGAGCCAGAACCACTCGTTTTGATTTTGCGCCCATTCTCCTTCTCCCTGTGGAGTTCTTTGCATGGGAGAACACAGAGAAGATGGAGCCAGAAGCTAACAGACAACCCCCTCCCCCCCGTCCACACACACACTGGTTGTAAGTACAGCCCCAGCCAACATGGCCAATGTCCAGGAATGATGGGAGGTGTTATCCAACAACATATTTCCACTGGCAGTAGCTATCCAACATCTCCAAGTGTTTGAACCAGGTACCTTCCACATACGGAATTGTGCTCTGTTGCTGAGCTTTTGCCTTTCTCATTAGGATCACAGTTTGTGACAGGTAAAGCAAAGGCAACAGATCTGTGGTGCCTCCTCAGGGCATATGCTCCTATGTGGAATTCACTCCCATGAAGAAGTAGTGATGGACACGATCTTGGATGACTTTCAGAGAAGGTTAGACAAATTCAGGCTGTCCATGGCAACTATCCAAGATTGTAATGTTATTCTTCCAATGGATCCCACCACTGTTGGAGGTCGTGTACCAGTTCTGGGAATAGCAAGTATGTGGGGGGGTATCCTACTAATGGCTTCCAATGGGCATCTGGACGGCCACAGTGAGAACAATATGCTGGACTGGATGGACCACTGGCCTGATCCGGCAGAGCTCTTATTTTTCATACACAAACATGCACACCAGCTTCTCCATGCAGTTGTCCCTGAAGAGCCTGGATAGTCTCCACTCCGAACATACTTTAGATCCTGTGTGTCCTCAGACCCTTTTTCACAGCCCAATGGGCATATTTTACATATCAGGTGCCTGGCTGCATTATCCCTTTCTCGGTATGTGATTTCTCTCTCTCTCAGTGCCTCTCCCTTTCATCTCATCACCACACATATATACCTCCCTATAGCATTCCCCCCCCCTCAACATTGCAAAATTCAGATTGACAGTTTAAAAGTGCTATGCCTGGCTAGCCATCATATTTAAAGAACTGGAACGATTCCCCCAGCAGAGCAGAGCAGCTGTCCTCCTCAGCTTTCTGTGGCCAACCATGTGTTCTGCCTACATGTAGTTGATTGTGACCATCAGGTTGGCTTGAATAGGGATTCCAATCTCTCAGATTTCTGACATCCCCAAAAGGGAGAGGGACCAACCAAATTCTGACTAAAATTCCCATGAACTCTACTCCTTCCTTTGTGTCCCATGCTGGTTGTCCAACATTTCTCCCTGCTTACATTGTGTGTGAAAAGTTAGCAGTGAGTAACCATGGTTAATAAAAAGTGTAGACCAAAGGTGGAGAACTGGAGGCCTGTGGGTCAAAGGAAGCCCTCCTTCTTTGTTTAGCCCTCCAAACTCTCCCCAGCCCACACCCTTCACTGGCTCTGCTTTGCACCCTCTGTGAGTGCTTTTTCTTGCCTGGAATGTTTTCCCAAACTCTGATGATGCCTATTGCTTGCCTGAATGGAGGACAGAGAGGGGTGTGTGAGTGTGTGTAGAAACCAGCCCACTGCACAAAGGTAAAGTTAAGTTTAATCGCTGTGCCCACTTTTGCTTCTGGCTCCACCCACCCCAGCACATGGCCCCTGGAAGGGAATGCAGCATTCTACTCCACCCCTGGTGTAGTCAGTTCCCACTGTGGGTGTCTGGAAGGGAATAAGCTGCACAGGTTGTGTCCCCGCTGAGATGCTCAGAATGGAGTGTTGCTTTTGTCACAAGTAAAGGAACTTTGAGGGGTCAACTTGCCATTAAGTAACCATCCAAATTTCAGAAAGAGCAGCTCCCGCTCCTCTTCAAGGGCACAACTGTCTGCCTTCCATCAGCAGGTTCCCTGACACTGGGCAACTTGGACCATCTGCACTTTGTCAAAGCCAGCCCAGAATCCTTGCTTTGTTTGTTTGCTTACTTGCTTGTTTTGCACTACTTAGCTAAGAATGGAGAAAGGGGGGAAGTGATTGCAGATAAGAAAGGAGGAGAGGGAGAAATCAAAAGCTTATTCAGAGATTTACTTGGACTGCTTCTGATGAGGAGATCTTCGGTTTCTACAGTGCAAACATCTCCAGATGCCACATGGAGCCATGTGTTAGACTTCTTTTTCCAGTAGGGCACAATGGTGTGCTTAGAACCACGTGCACCTTGCAGAAGGATGTGTGTGCTCTCCTGCAGTACTTCAAACACTCTGAATTTGGGAGCATGTCTTCGGCATTATTTATTTATTTATTATTTCCATAGATGAATCACTTCCTATGAACCACCACTGGTGGATCAACCTTCATGCATTAACCCAAAAGTAATTTTTTACATGTCAGGTGTGGAAAAAAGCACCTCTACAACACTATTTCCTTTGTGTCTTTAGTGTACATTGGAAACACCGTGTTTGGTGGCAGTGTACTACCACAAGACTTACAGGGCAATTCAGAACTGGTGGGGTATGGCGAAGCATGGCCATTGCCACACTTGTTGATGTAGGCTGTGATGGAAGGCAGGGGGTGGTCCAGTTGTTCTACCAGGTGCTGCAGTTGGGCCACAATTGAACCCTGAGCTCTCAAACATTTGCAGTGGGTTTGACTGTGTACCCTGAGGCAGTTCAGTCCATTCCTGCCCCTGGACCAGGGATTGGGTGGGGGTGGAAGTTCATAGATCCCACCTGCGGACTTTTTGCTGGCCTGAATATTCAGTGGGCAGAACTGACCTCCCTACTGGCAGAATGATACTAGCTTTACTCTGTAGGTTGAGGGACACTTTCACCAAATCCAATACAGACCAACATGAAGGGTTGTTGACTTACAGCCTAAGCCATCTCTGTGAACCTCCCTTGAGCCTTCTTGAGTACTGGTGAGCCATCCATACCACTGGCAAGAGTGATCTGTGTCCCCATGTGAGCAGTCTACCAGGAAGAGAAAGGGGTGGGGTGGTAGGAAGAGTGAGATGAAAAGTGATTAGCTCTGCCCACTTAATTGGTGGGGCCTCAGGCAGAGAGAGATTAATCCCAAGGGAATGTGGTTCTTGGCAGAAGAAAGGTTATCTGTTCCTGCTTTAGTCTGACAACATCTTGCACCAGAATGTATGGAGGTTACCATAATTTCAGCCATTCCAGCATATTATGTTAACTTTACTTTTCATGGTTGAGGTCTTATAGTTTTCTTCTCTTCCAGGTTCACCCTCTATGCAGTGGATACCCGAGGAAGACACTCCGAGCTGAGCACAGTCACTCTGAGAACGGCTTGCCCATTGGTGGATGACAGCAAGGCAGAGGGTAAAAGAGGGCTTCCCATGAAGTTCTAACTGGCCACTGTGAAGATAGTGTGATGGATTAGATAGGCCTTTGGCCTGATCCAGTACTGTTTTCTTAATGCTCTTATATTTAGTATGTGCACAGCAGTTTAAGAAGGATATTAACAAGCTGTAATGTATACAGAGAAGGGCAGCTAAGATGATCAAGGGTTTGGAAACCGAGTCTTACGAGGAACAGTTTAGCCTTGTTTCATGTTTAGCCTTGAAAAGAGGAGACTGGGGAGATAAGATAGCCGTGTTCAAATATCTGAAGGCTTCCAGTTACAAGAAAAGAGATTCTGATTAAACATTATAAATAACTTTCTGATAGTAAGAACTATTTGGCAGCGTAACTGACTCCTTCAGAAGGTGGTGAATTCTTCTTCCTTGGAGAGTCTTTTAAGCAGAGGCCGAGTGACCATTTGTCAGGGATTCTTTAGCTGTGATTTGGCATTACAGGGATTTGGACTATGAAACTCATGGGGTCCCTTCGAACTCTACAATTCTATTATTCAGTTAATATGGTAGATCCCTCCTCTGGAATTCTTGCTTGAGTGGACATCACCTTGTCTTTTCCCAACCCAGAGCTGCAGTCTTTGATCCCCCAACAGTAGAACAGTAGATTAGACCCCCCAACTAATCTGCAGTAGCAACTTTGGCCAGATTAGTGTCCCTCCCTTTCGCACGTGTTGTATCCAACATCTGCCGACCAGTAATTGGGCACAAGGCATATGCAGTTCATTAGCATTGAAACTTGTGAGGGGGTTACCTGAGAACTGCATCCAACACTACATTTCCCCGTTTGAATTATATGTATGTGTTTGTGTGTGCATGTACACGTACATGTGTAGGGGTGCTGGCAGCATGGACAGGTCAGATGAAAATACAAGGCCAATATACCCTGGACACCTGCTTTATAATCCTCACACCTCCTCCTTTCAGTTCAAAGAGGTGTGTCTTGTCCCTCCATGTGCTTGAAAATGCAAGTGAGGAACTAATATTAGACGGAGCCTTCAGATGCCTGCTGTAAATCAGAAACTTGCTTTGTTAGGATGGATGTGCACACACATAATGTCTTAACTACTGCTAAGTCAAAATGCCTCTCCCTTGCCTAGACCTTCTCCACCATATTCCCAGGGTGCAAAGTGGTGGGGATGGGGATTTTGATGACTGAGGGTGGGTGTTGAAAACAGTGACAAAGTGCTTGCCCAACGTTTCAGTGGTGTTACACGTGCTGCCTACCAGTATGGTGGGCACCATTTCTCTACTGCTTCCTTCCTACCTAGAATGCACCAAAGCGAGAGCAGAAAGTAGCTCCCTATGTTTCTAAGAGATGACCTGGTCTCCACTGCTGGATTCCCATTCTGCCATGGCCATAGCTTAGTGGTAGGTAGGGTTGCTGCTCCATATACAGGAGGTCCCTGGGTACATTACTAGGTAGGGCTGGGAAAGACTTCTGTCTGAAACTCTGGATCTGTGTAGATCAAAGGTGGACAACCTCTGACCTTCTGGCCAGTGCTTTTTTCTAGGGGGTACTCAAGTACTAGCAACTTTTTAGTTAAAAGTGTGGCACCTAATATCAAAAATTCATGGTAAGTACCAGCACCTTTTTTTCTTTTTTAAAAAAGCAAAAGCACTGCTTCCAGCACTGCTGGAGTTCGGCTCCCATAATCCATTACTATTGGTCATGCTGGGGCCACAAGCTCTTTATCCCACTGGCAACTGATGTAGACAATCCTAAACTAGATAGATCAGTGATTTGACTAGGTTTGAGGGAACTTCCTTTATAGAGGAAGGTGGTGGAGGAGGTGAATATTGGACATAATTTCATGAAAACTTTTCCAGCTACAACCCATTCACCCTCTATGCCTCCAGGTCCAAGCCAAAAATGTATCTAAAAGTAATTTTTGTTCCATTCCATTTGGGCCAAGATCTGCTTCCTTTGTGCTTAGATGATGATTGCCCCTTCCCACCCCTCTCCTACTTCCTTTCCAGAGGTAGCAGACAAGATCTACAACTTGTACAATGGCTACACCAGTGGGAAAGAGCAGCAGACAGCCTACAACACTCTGATGGAGGTCTCCACTTCCATGCTTTTCCGCATCCAGCATCACTATAACTCCCACTACGAGAAATTTGGGGACTTTGTCTGGCGCAGTGAGGATGAGCTTGGACCCAGGTAGTTATTTCCAGCAAGCTTACATTTGTGACCCCTTCCTGAAATCCGGGAGCACAGTGTCGAACCAGCCCTGTACTGCCAAATTTTTTATGTTGCCTTAAAAGTTTTGGTTGCTCAGGGAGATGCTTTGGCCTGCAGCCTTGGTGGCGTGTCACACATGTCTGGCATCCACAGAGCTGAATGTGCATGCCCCTCCATTCTGGCCTCAAACACCTCCTGACACTGTCCAAAAAAGCACTTGCCTCCTGCTTAGGAAAAATCCAATTTTCTTTTCTCCTTTCCCAAAGATCCCTGGCCATCTACAAAGCCTCCAAAAGAGGAGAAGGGCAAGCCAACTCTTTTTGGAGGGCGGGGCACTTCTTAATGAAGTTTTAATAGCAGAAAGTTTGTATTCTCAGAGGGTCATTTATTTCCCTACCTTGAAATGTTTATCAGAGGATCCACAGATCCACAGTAAATGCTGAGCCATAAAACTTAGTGGCGAGCAGGGAGGCTGTTGCATCTGCAGCATAAATACATCACACCAAAGACCTCCAGGGCCCAGTTTCAGGAGGAGCCACAGATTGCTGCAAACAGCTGCTTGCAGTACGACCCAGTATTCAGTCAGCAGGAGGCAGGAAAAGGCTGAGCTCATAGGTGGCCTTGGTTGCGATGCTATGAAGCTAGCCAGCTCTTCTCTGCACCTGCCTCAATCCCTGTCTGGGGCCATCTTTCTCTCTCTCTTTTTAAGCCCTCCACCAGCACCACAGGAGGAATCTCACTGTTCCTCCTGACCCTCAATTTGTAGCAAACATTCATTCCAGGAAAACAGCAAGAACATATTTGCATTGACCACATTGTGATCCAAGGGCAAGCGGCATGTAGGAGCATAAGGAGCTGCCTTATGCAGTCACACCATTGGTCCATCTAGCTCGTTAGTATACGCACTGGCTGGCAACAATTCTCCAGGGATTCAGACAGGGAATGTCTCCCATCCCTACCTGGTGGTGCCAGGGATTGAACCTGGGGCTTTCTAGGTGCAAATCAGATACTGTAACAGCTGAGCTATGGTCTGCCCCTGAAACAATACAATAAGAGCAGCAGCAGTAGACAGGAGGTGAGAACGTTCTCATATCTGTGGTGCTTATCAAAAGCTTGCAACACCTATAAGGGGTCAGTTTGTGTGCTACTGAAATGAGCTGTTTGGCAGTTTATTGATCTTTGCTTTTAATTCTTTTATGCTTTTATTGCATGGTCTAATCTCATTTTTATTCTAGCAAACTTCTTTGATACATTTTTATGATATAGTGGCATACAAGCATTTTTCATAAATAAATTAACCCTCATCAACCCAGCCAGCACAGCTGGTGGCCAGGGAAATTGGAGTCCCACAGCACTGAGGTAGGTAATACACTCAATTCCTGGTGCAGATGAACAATAGGCTAGATGAACCCATGTTCTTGACTTTGCAAGGCAACTTCATATATTTTGACATCCATATACCTATGAAAGGTTTCAACCCTGCCCAGACCTTGAAACTAAGATATCCTCAGATGAGGTAGGTTTCTGTGGCCTACAAGCAAGATAAAGTGCCTGCAAGTGGTCTGTGTATGGCAGGAGTGAGCTGACTTCAAGCTTGTGGGGTTCTTCACTAGGTCCGCAAAAGACTCAACTCTAAAATAAAACAATTCCATGCTAAGCAATTGGCTAAGAAAGTGAACTGATCTCCAAACCCTTCAACAGAAAAATCCCTGTTGGTTACTCTAACCTTTTTTCTTTTCAGAAGTATAATGTACAGGAGGGGCTGGGGGTTGGGCCATTTTATTGCTGCTACTGTTAAAAAAGCAGGGGCATCCGGAAACCTTGACGATCTGCTGCAGATCACCCAGAAATCTATCTAAATCACTCTTCTGGCCACCACATTCATTGTAAGGCATACCATGAAGTGCCATCCCTTTCTTGATGCTGCCCGTTAATGACTTAATCAATCACCACTTGTGTAAGATTATTACTGTTTTCTGGAGTGGGTTCGGTGGGAGGCAGGTTAGCATTTGAGACAATTTCATCTCCAGGTTTATAAAAATCCACAACTTCCACAGGGAGAACTTGGAGAGGACCCAGTGCGTGATTTATGGCCCTGTCCTGGCTGCTTTTCTAATTGATTTCCTTGCCTTCTCCAGGAGGTACCTTGCTCTTGCCTTCCCGGTTTCCTTCTCCCTTCCTTCTCTTTCCCTTGTCTTCTTCTTCCTTAAAGGGGGGAGGGGCAGTGACAGGAGAGGGGAGATGTCAGCCAAAGATAAGCCTGACCTTTACACATTACTTCATTAACCTTTTCACATAAGTGAATCACACCAGGAGCTTGTCCTCAATATTCCCAACCTTCCAACTTTTGCTGAAAGGGAGCTTGTCATAACGAATGTCTCTGAAGGCTCCATTTCCTCCTCCTTCTCTCCAACCCATTCTCCCTTCTAGATTTACTCTTGCATGGTGCTGCTGTCACTTCTCCCAGCCTGCTTTGTCCCATCCAGTCATGGCTGCTTCCTGTAAACCACACCCTTGAGGATCCTTGCAAGCAGTGGACCGCTCCAGGGAGCTATGGGGATGGGAGCAGACCATAACTCTCAACGGTCAGGTGGTCATGATGGGGATTGCTCAGGTGGTAATAGTGGAAGGATGGGATGCTCAGCAAGGAGCAGGGGATGACTCTCAACCTGAGCTTCTTTTAAGTCCCAGAGTCATCTTTTGTAAAAGTATAATACTAAGCATCCATGTAAATAAACAAAAGCTTTTCACAGCCAAGCTACATAACTGTTGACTGATGCATGTTTGCCTTCAACTTGCTGTCCACTTCTCACCCCCTGTCAGCTGCCCATTGGTGGGTGGTGCATGACCATTGGGCAGAGGGAGGCAACCACTCAGGTGGCAGTTGTTGAGGAGGAGCAGCAGCAGCACTGACTCCTTGATTCTTTTCCTCCATTGGAGGGCAGACGTGGGTGTGCCAGGTGGCCAGTCCTGCACCCCCTAAACTAACCTTCAGTAGCCTTCAGGTGTGCTTGTGTGGGTGTGGTGCTGCTATCCTCTTCCCAGCAATTAAGTCACTTTCTGCACATGGAATGGGACATTATCTTGTCCTTTACTTCAGGCAGCAAAATGTCTCTATCCAACTCTGGCTGGTGCCCTCTGGGACTAGTAGGGAAGAGGACAGGGAGACCAAGAGTAGATGGAACCAGAGCCAATGACAGGCAGAGCATACTAATGCTAGTTTTGCCTCCATCCTCTTCCCTGCTGAGAAACACTGAGACTTAGGAAGAGGAAGCTGACTACCAGTGTGTGTGTGTTTTAAAAAAGTCAGGCAGCTGGGGGCTGGCTGAGGGAAGTCTGAGGTTAGTGGGGCAGTGTCCCAGTCACCCATACAGAGCAGCATCCATTGCCATCACCTTTTGTTGTCTCTGTTTCATACAGTGTGTAAGGAATTCAGTCTTGGAATGAAGGTCCAAGGGGCCATTCTCTGCTCCAGAGGCACCAGCTTGGGAGGCCAACAATGTGTGTGATGGTTGGGTGTGCACGATGTCCTGACATCACAATGTGATCTCAGGAGGAGCCTGGAATGGAGCTGAACGTGGCAGCCATGCAGCTTCAATGGCCGCAGACGACTCCACCTCCTTCTGGCGCTGCCACTGGCGGGAGGCTGCTTCAACCTTCCTTCCCTTCTGTGGCAGAAGGAGCAGAAGGAGAAGGAGCTGGTCACTGAAGCCATGCTGCACTCAGCTGAATACTTTTTGGACATTGGGGGGCCAGCCTACTCCCCAAATACTGGGCCCCTCCAAAGGGCTCAGCCCCCAGTAGCTGGCACCTCTGTTCTGCACACATCAACAAATAGCCCAACTCCTTTTAAAAAACATCTTAGCTGGCAACTCTGAGCTTCAAAACCCCACAAAGCTCCCCATAATCAAATAATTCCCCTGTTTAGACTTGGATGACTGAGAGCTCTGCTCCTGACATGTCATTAGCTTGAATTTACATTCCTGCTGGGAAACCCCAAAGCTGAAACCCAGAGCTTTACTGTGGCACCAGAGGGAGAGGAGAATAATCAATAGTCTTGGAGCTTTCAAACCACTGTAGTAAACACTTCCTTTTGATTTAGCAGCGTCTCCAGAGTGCTTTCTTCTGACCCTTGGCCTGTCACCTCTTTCAAGTTCACTGCACTTGACCGTTCCATTTTGACTTTCTTCTCACCACAAAGTCAGCACCGCTTAGAGAGCAACTGCAATCAAGGAAATACAGGTCTACAAAGGGGGGGGGAACGCTAGCACCTGCTAATTTGGGGCAGTCTACTGATGCTGGCTTCACGTCCTTGCACTTTTACAAGTGTGCTGGAGATGGGGGAGAAATCCGTTTCATTTCACATTCACAGGCAAACCTGTCGTAATTCACACTTTCTGAAGCAATATGCAAACCAAAATGCAGGCCAGCCCCTCAGAATTTTGCAGTGGATTTCCCCGACCAAGAAATGTGCATAGACTAGGTATGGAACAGAAATGCATATGGTAGAAACAATAACATCCTAAACTGAATTATATTTGGGTTAGTTGTTTACAAAAATCTCAGGATGTTTGTGTCTCAGGAGAAATGTGCATTAAATGCTGATGAATTTCCAAGATGACACTATCTCTATCTAAAACTGATGTGGAAACATAGACAGTCGAACTTAAGTTTGGGTGGGGGGAATAAGATATCAAAATGGACAGAGTCGAGGGTTGTGTGGACATTTTGGCCCTAAAACAAAGTTTCCCCAAACTCTGGAAGAAATGGAAGCATTTTGACCCTGAATTGAGGAAGCGTTTGGGGAGCCCCAGCGTATCAACAGACGATGTCAGCCGCTAACTGCGGTTGCCCTGGCTGCTTCTCCCACACCTGCCGTCCTTCTCCTGTGTAGTCTCAGACTGTCCCGTTTTCCCTTCCAGAAAAGCTCACCTCATCCTGAGGAGGCTGGAGAAGGTCAGCAGCCACTGCTCAACCTTGCTCCGCAGCGCCTACATCCAGAGCCGCACGGACACCATGCCGTACCTGTTCTGCCGCAGCGAGGAGGTCAGGCCACCTGGCATGGTGTGGTACAACATCTTAAAGGACACCAAAATCACATGTGAGGAGAAAATGGTCTCCATGCTGCGCAATATGTATGGTGAGTCGAAGGGGCGATGAGAGGATGCAACGGACCAGGCAAGCGCACGACGAGAATCTCTACTGTGGTGGTGACTTGTGGCATCTTGGAAATTTGAAGCAAAAAAAAAGAGGAATGAAAAACCACATGGGACTTCATGGAAAGTTGCAAATTGAGAGATCAGCAAGACTTCTTTTTTTGTTTGTTTCCTTTTTTCAACTATTATTATTATTGTTTTTAAAAAGGAAGTACATAATTTTGCTCAGTTTTTTTTAAAAAGTGTCTCTCCTTTTTAATCTCTCTCCTCCCCTCTCTTCCTCCCTCCCTCCCTCCCTCTCTCTTTTGTCCTTACTAAATGCCTAGATTATGTGATCAAAAGTAAAGAGAAAGAGATGGAGAGGGAGGGGAGGGAAAATCAAAACAGCTGGGGAGGGGGACACAACAGTGATGGGTAGGATAATCCCTACTGCCCTTCAGGATGGACTCATTTGCCCAGGAAGAACTATGTCCCAGAAAATGTGTTTAACAAGCAAGGAGCCAAACAAGAGGCACCATCCTGGAGGGAAGAGATGGAACAATTAACACGAGGCAGGGACAAAGGCTTTGCTAGAGACCCTTGGAAAGAGTGATGAATGCAAACACAAAATGCTCTTGAGTTTACAGAACTTGCTGTTCACGCAGCCATCTTTTAGCAGGGTCCTGACAGGTTGTTCTGTGCATTAAAACATTCATATTTACTTCCACCTTCTCTGCCTGCCTGACGTTTCTTCAATCAGCAGTGCATTCATTCGTTTTTTTAAAAAAGTTTTGTGTTTTTTTTTAAAAAAAAAAGTTTACACACTTCCTTATTGCTTGCTGCCTTTGTCAATCAGGAAGGTTTAGGGTTGGGTTCCTTCCCCAGAATTTGTTCCAGGAATGAGGTGATAAGCGGTGTTTCTTTTTAGTATGAGGTAGACCTGAGATAATGGAAACTTTCAGAATCATGGGCAGGTAAGGAAGAAGCAAGCATTGGGGGATATAAAAAACCAAGTGGTCCATGAAAGGGTTAGGAAGACATGATTTTCCCAACAGTTTGTCTAAAAACATAAATTTGAATATATGTATAAAAGAATCTGCATTTTAAACCATGCAGCTGCATACAAGATGATAGGACTTGCCTTATGTCAGATCAGACCAGTGGTGCATCTAGCTAAATATTGTCTGCATTGACTGGCAGTGGCTCTCCTGGGTTTCAATCCAGTGTTACCTGGAGGTGTCTGGGTTTGAACCTGGAACCTTCAGCGGGCAAAGTAGGTACTCTACCAATGGTCTATGGCTCTTCTCCTGTGGTTGTATAATCAGTGATAGTGCCCAAAGAAGAATTTTTAAAAAGTAGAACTTTAGAGTTGGAGAAGGGACCTTGGAGTTCATTTAGTCTAAACCAGAGGTCGGCAACCTGAGGCCCATGGGCCAGAAGCGGCCCATAAGGGTCGCTTAACCGGCCCATGAGCTTCCCCCGAACCGAGCTGCCCACTCGGCGAGTCGCTGCACTAAACCGGGGCAGCACGGTGCGAGGACTCTCTTCCGCGGCTCCGGAAATCATAGAATCATAGAGTTGGAAGAGACCACAAGGGCCATTGAGTCCAACCCCCTGCCAAGCAGGAAACACCATCAGAGCACTCCTGACATATGGTTGTCAAGCCTCTGCTTAAAGACCTCCAAAGAAGGAGACTCCACCACACCCCTTGGCAGCAAATTCCACTGTCGAACAGCTCTTACTGTCAGGAAGTTCTTCCTAATGTTTAGGTGGAATCTTCTTTCTTGTAGTTTGGATCCATTGCTCCGTGTCCGCTTCTCTGGAGCAGCAGAAAACAACCTTTCTCCCTCCTCTATGTGACATCCTTTTATATATTTGAACATGGCTATCATATCACCCCTTAACCTCCTCTTCTCCAGGCTAAACATGCCCAGCTCCCTTAGCCGTTCCTCATAAGGCATCGTTTCCAGGCCTTTGACCATTTTGGTTGCCCTCCTCTGGACACGTTCCAGTTTTGTCAGTGTCCTTCTTGAATTGTGGTGCCCAGAACTGGACACAGTACTCCAGGTGAGGTCTGACCAGAGCAGAATACAGTGGCACTATTACTTCCCTTGATCTAGATGCTATACTCCTATTGATGCAGCCCAGAATTGCATCGGCTTTTTTAGCTGCCGCGTCACACTGTTGGCTCATGTCAAGTTTGTGGTCAACCAAGACTCCTAGATCCTTTTCACATGTACTGCTCTCAAGCCAGGTGTCACCCATCTTGTATTTGTGCCTCTCATTTTTTTTGCCCAAGTGCAATACTTTACATTTCTCCCTGTTAAAGTTCATCTTGTTTATTTCGGCCCAGTTCTCTAATCTGTCAAGGTCGTTTTGAAGTGTGATCCTGTCCTCTGGGGTATTAGCCACCCCTCCCAGTTTGGTGTCAAAAAATCACTTCTGTGCATACCCAGATGCTGGAAACCACATCTGTGCATGTCCGTGTCGCTGGAAATCACTTCTGCGCAGGCACGATTTTTGGTGTCTGGGTATGCACAGAAGCGATTTCCAGCGTTGCGCTGCACTGGTCTGGCCCACAGAGGATCTCTGCGGGAGTGATCCAGCCCATGCCCAGTAAGCCTTGCTGACCCTGAAACCACCTGCTCAGTGCAGGATTGTGCAGTTACAGCATCCCTGACAAATGGCATTTGCTTCTCCAGTGAAGGAGAGCCTACCGCCTCACAAGGCTGACTGTCTAACTGCATATTTATGACCCACATTTGCATTACACCCCCCATGTGCACACACACATCAAGGCAGCCTACAACATACAAGAATAAAAAAGACATCCATAAAATCATCAGTAATTGGTTCGTGTGTGTTTTTTTAAATCACATTTCAAAGGTCTATTTAAACAGTATGCATGGAGGTTCCACCATCCAAATCCTCATACAGTGGTGCCCCGCAAGACGAATGCCTCACAAGACGGAAAACCCGCTAGACGAAAGGGTTTTCCGTTTTTGAGCTGCTTCGCAAGACGATTTTCCCTATGGGCTTGCTTTGCAAGACGAAAACGTCTTGCGAGTGTTCCGATTTTTCCCCGCTCCCCCCCCTTTTCTAAGCCGCTAAGCCGCTAATAGCCTTTTAGCCGCTAAGCCGCTAAGCCTTTAATAGCCACTAAGCCTTTAATAGCCGCTAAACTGCTAATAGCGCTAATCCGCAAAGCCGCTAATAGGGTTGCTTCGCAAGACGGAAAAACCGCTAGACGAAGAGACTCACGGAACGGATTAATTTCGTCTTGCGAGGTACCACTGTAATATGAACATTCAGTTGTCCAAACACAAAGAATTGGTACCCAAACCTCACTATATACACTGCAAATCCAAACAGCCAGATCTGCATATAGTACTGTAAACAAATAAGCAGCCTTAAACAAGCCTTACTTTTTGTTTTTTGCTGGTTTGATTTTCCTGGGTTTTACTTTTTTATCATTTTGGGGTCCAGATTCCTTGGTTGGGAGCACATTAGAATTTTCCCCAATGGGAATTGTCAGCTCCTTATGCAGGCACCCACCTAACAAAACTGTCATACTTAGTAGCCAGAGGTGCCAGCTTGTGAGAGCAATTGGGGGGTGGGGGCAACATCACACGTGTGACGAAATGTGTGGCACTGTGTCCTGACATCACATGTGTGGCGTCAGGATGTCGAGAGGAGCTGGGGATAGCACCGACTGTTGGGAGAAGAATGGAAAATGGGCGAGAGGGGAGATGGAACAGTGTGCCTGGAGTGCAGAACTGCTGCCATGCCTAACCTTGACCTGGTACCAGTCACAGAGAATGAACCAGGCACCCTGCAGATCAAGGAATTTCAGAAGCAGCTAGGGTCCCTGGAACCAGAGCTGAAGATCCCCCTGATGGCCTCCTAGGCACAAACCTGTTCAAGAACATTTGGAACTACCAGAGGAGAAATCAGTGCCACCACCATCCAGTCCATGATAACAACATAGCATGCACCTGCTTATCTCAAGTCATTGTGCAGCTTGTGAGTAAGGGGTCCCCTACTGAGAAAATAAACCCTGAAGCTTCCTCACTCCCAGCAATTGTGATTAAGGTGTGGTCTAGGAGGTCAGAGGTCTCTCTCTGTTGAGCCACTCAATTGCCAGAAACAAGGTGGGTCGTTGGGTCCCTGGTCCTGAGTGTAGCCTCTTCTTGCTCTTTTGTACTTTGCCTGCACTCCTTATTGACGCTAGTTGATGCTCCGCACTCCTTATTGACAATAGTTATTGACGCTAGACTGTTGCCTGACCTTGTCTTTGGATGATGCCTTGAATCTAGGTCAAGTCTCCATGCTTCACCTTGGTTTGTTTAGACTGTGCTCCACCCACAAACCTGCCCTCAAAGTGTTTTGGTAAGAGGCTTATCCATCCTGGGAGTGAAACCCTAGCCCCAGCAGGCACCTACTGAAGTGCGACAACTGCAGTGCTTCATACTGCAACACTTTGTTGTAGAACCCATTTTCATTTTGTTTCTGTGGGGTTCCCCCCCTCCTCACCCCAGTTGGTTCTTTTCTGCTGAGTCTATGATTTAAGCAGGTTTTGCCCAAATAGCCATATGCCTACAGTTTTCTGGGGCCACCTTGCTGACTTTGCCTTGTAATGACATCTGTCCTCTGAACCAGACACCACTTTGCCACGCTGTCAAAAACTTTGTAAAAGCAGAGAAGTAGCCACTGTTTTTTTTAATTTTATTTTACTTGCTTAAGGTGTATAGCAGAGGGTTGGACGAGATGACCCTTGGCTTCCCTCCCATTCTATGATTTCAAGGTACCTGTTCCTGAAAGTTTTTAGAATCTTGCAAGCCTACTGGCCAAAGTGTAAAAAGTGCCTCCCCACCTTCACAACCCAAGAATGGGTCTCCAAAGATGGGGAGACACTATCTACACTGTCCAAGTGTATCCTTTTTTATTTTATGCATATACTGGGGATTAGGAGAGGCGGGCAGACTGAGTTCCTTCCCAGCCTTCTTCTGCTGTCACCACAGCAGCCACCATAGGAAGGGAGGCGGAGACAGGTAAGCAGGAACACCACAAAGCCCAGAAACACCAGGCCAAGGTTTGGGGGCCAAAGTGGTGGGGGGAGGGGAAGTATTTAGAACTCTAAGGAATTTGGCACTTCTGCTAATTCCAGACCCACTTCAAGGCTTGCGTGTGTGTGTGCATGTACTTAGGTGTCAGAGCCAACCCAATACATTTTGCCACATGAGGTAGACCCCAAGATTGCACTCCCTCTTTGCCAGGGAAGAAGGGGTGAAGGAAGCGCTACATCAGGAACGAGGGTGGGGGACAGGAAGATCAACATCGGGATCTGCTGCCCCAGTGAATTCTGCCACCTTGAGGTGGTCGCCTCACCTTGCCTCATGGGTGGGCCAGCCCTGGTGTGTGTGTCTGTGTTTCTGTCTTTCTATGTATATAAATTATTCCTCTTGCCACATTTTAGGCCGGTTTAATTTCTGCTGTGTATTGTCCAGCGAGCAGATTGCTTTCTAGTTTACACCTAGCAAGTTGCTGCAGACCACCCAGGAAAGTTCATGGTAGAAACATGTTTTTCAAATCTTCTAATTTAGCATTTTGTCAATCCATTTCTCCTTCTCTTTCTCCTTCTCCTTCTCCTTCATCTTTGTCCCCTCCTCCTAATCTGTGCTATCTCTGCCTACTCTTCTTCTTCCTAAGTCTAAATGGGTCTTCAAAATCATTCTAGCTATGTTTTGTACTAATTGAAGCTCCAAGGGAAGCCTCATGTATAACACATTGTACTGACCCAAATGGGATGGTAACCATTTGCCAGGCCAGGAGAGCTGACTAGCCAGGAGGTGAACTAGCTACAACTACCTTAGTGAGGAAAAAGCAGAGGTATGTTAGAGGTACAGTGGTGCCCCGCAAGACGAATGCCTCGCAAGACGGAAAACTCGCTAGACGAAAGAGTTTTCCGTTTTGAAGGTGCTTCGCAAAACGAATCTCCTATGGGCTTGCTTCGCAAGACGAAAATGTCTTGCGAGTTCCTGCGGGGTTTTTTTTCCTCCCCCCCTTTTTCTAAGCCGCTGAACCGCTTATCAGCTGATCCGATAAGCCGCTAAAAGCCGCTAATAGCACTAATAGCGCTAATCCTCTAATCCGTCAATGGGCTTGCTTCGCAAGACGAAAAAACCGCTAGACGAAGAGAATCACGGAACGGAATCTTTTCGTCTTGCGAGGCACCACTGTACCTAGTGGGCAGTGCTTTTTTTCTGTGGGTACGCAGGGGTACACATACCCCTAAACATTTTGTGAATCTAAGTTTGGTTGTTTTTTATTTTTTTTTAACAATGCCAAATTTTAACAATGCTTGGCAGGGGGTTGGACTCGATGGCCCTTGTGGTCTCTTCCAACTCTATGATTCTATGATTCTATGAAAAAAAAATACAGGGACAAAGACAAAAAAGATATAAAAACACCAAATACATATAAAATACAACAATACCAACATTAAGCACAACATTCATTTTGTGAATCTAAGTTTGGCCTCATTCAATATGAGTAGGAAAATGTAGGGACGCGGGTGGCGCTATGGGTTAAACCACAGAGCCTAGGACTTGCCGATCAGAAGGTCGGTGGTTTGAATCCCCACAACGGGGTGAGCTCCCGTTGCTCGGTCCCAGCTCCTGCCAACCTAGCGGTTCAAAAGCATGTCAAAGTGCAAGTAGATAAATAGGTACCACTCCGGTGGGAAGGTAAACGGCGTTTTCGTGTGCTGCTCTGGTTTCGCCAGAAGCGGCTTAGACATGCTGGCCACATGACCCGGAAGCTGTATGCCGGCTCCCTCGGCCAATAAAGCGAGATGAGTGCTGCAACCCCCGGGGTCGGACACGACTGGACCTAATGGTCAGGGGTCCCTTTACCTTTTACCTTTTTAGGAAAATGTACCCCTAAACATTTTAATTTTTTTAGAAAAAAGCACTGCTAGTGGGGTTTTAGTAGGGTTTTCACCCAGTAAGGCCAGAGGTGCCAACTTGAATAAAATATTGGGGGAGGGAGGTAAGCCCCACCTTGACTCCTATGAGCAAGGCTAATAACTTTGGTTGGTTTAAGGAAATAATGTCCCACAGCACTGCTTCCCTGTTTAAATTAGCACACCTGCCTGATAGCTGCTCTGAGATATTGAAGACTATATAGGCTTTTAGAGTTGGAAAGGATATTGGATCTCATCTAATCCAACTCTCTGCATTATGCAACTGGAGCATTCCCCAGCAGCTGAAATGCCTCTGCTAAAATATTTCCTTTGCTAGAGGTATTTAACCAGCATCTGGATGACCTTTTGTCTGGGATCTCTCTCATGCCATCTGTGATCTATAGATGCTAAGCAAAAGGACCTAGGTTTGCCTGTCTTTTTTGTCTTGGGACATGATTCTCACTGAAAGCACAAGAAATCCCAGGTTAGAATCCCAGGCAAACCCAGTTTCAAGTGATAAGATGGTGGTGCCTTTGGGAAGTTGGACATAGCTCACTGGCAAATCTCTACCAAAAGAGGCACATCTAAACCAGATAGGCAGTGCTGGGGGCACATTGTCTGCCTTCCTGTAAGGCAGCTTCCTATGTTTCTAAATTCAGAAGCAAATTGGGGAAGGGCTGTAGCTTGGTGGCAGAACATCTGCTTTGTACACAGAGAGTCCAAAGTTCAAACCCTGGCATCTCCAGGTAGTAATAATAATAATAATTTATTATTTATACCCCACCCATCTGGCTGGGCCTCCCCAGCCACTCTGGGCGGCTTCCATAGAAACCAAAAATACAGTAAAATATCACACGTTAAAAACTTCCCTGAACAGGGCTGCCTTAAGATGTCTTCTGAATGTCATGTAGTTGTTTATTGCTTTGACATCTGCTGGAAGGGCGTTCCACAGGGCGGGTGCCACTACCGAGAAGGCCCTCTGCCTGGTTCCCTTTAGCTTTGCTTCTTGCAATGAGGGAACCGCCAGAAGGCCCTTGGCGCTGGACCTCGGCGTCCGGGCAGAATGATGGGGGTGGAGACGCTCCTTCAGGTATACTGGACCAAGGCCGTTTAGGGCTTTAAAGGTCAGCACCAACACTTTGAATTGTGCTCGGAAACGTACTGGAAAGGTAGGGTTGGAAAGGACCCTGCCTAAAATCCTGGACTGCCGCTGCCGGTTTGGGTAGACAATACTGAGTGAGACAGTCCGATAGTCTGAGTATAAGGCAGTTACCTGTGTTCCTAAATCTTGCCTACCTGATTTGGGCACAGGAGCAAAGAGGCCCTCAACATTCTCAACCAAAAAAGAGAGGAAGTTTACAAGACACTTTAAAGGTTGTGAAGATCCCAAGCAATGATACACATAGACTTCAGTACTGCTGGGATGGGAGAGGGGGTGTTGCATTCAAGCCCAGAGCTTGATTGACAAACACTTGGGGGGGTCACGGTATAACTGCATCTTCCCCAGCAGCCGTCATCTCTGCCCAGCCAAACGTGATGTGTCCAGCCCTTCAGATCAAAGCCAGCCCCAGGCACTGGAGCAATGTGAGCCCTTGATGCCCGGCAGCAGAGCCAAACCAAATGCAGAATTGACATAAAAGGGGTCTTGACTGAAAGGAAGGATCTGTGGTTCCTTCTTTGGAAACTTTTTGACCATGTTATGCTGGGGCTTTGAAGCCAAGCCTGTTGCACTTTCCGGCTTCCTGAGACTTGGCAGGCTGTTGAGCACTCTGTTAATATATACTCAGGTGTCCCTACCACTGCTGGCTGGCTGCCTTCCTCTGAGCACGGTTCTACTCCAGTCCCACATTCAATACATGACATGGAAGAACCCAGACCCACACAGTTGCTTCCACCTGCCCTAAAGGCTCTACGGCAGTGCCAGAAACTGACCAGGTGAAGGGGTTGGTGGAGGTTGGGGCAGTCAGATCAGCCTCTAGTAGCAAATTTAGCACCTGGGCCCTTAGATGCCTTGGCCAGGGAATTCTTGACATGGGCAGAGACTGTTTCCCCCCCCCCCTGGAAATAGAGGCTATGGAAGACCCTTGTGAGATCAAAAGACTTTTTCATGTACTTGGTTTCTCTCTCTCTGTGTGTGTATAGTTGGCATCCATCTGTCTTGAGAGACAATGGAGTGTGCCTCCAGGGACGAAATCAAATTGCTGGAGAATCACAGCACCTGCTGTGGCTTCACAGACTGGTAACTTGTAACTGTTTCCTCCTGTGTTGTTTTTGCTGCATTAGCAGCACTGAAGTGAGCTCTCTGGGGTTCAAGCCTGAGCAGTGTCCAAAGGAAAGCAGAGCAGTTCATTTTGCACTAGCTTGGCTTAGGAGCTCCACTCCAGCTTTGTGTAGGCTTCATTCCTTAGCCTTTTCTTCTCCTTAAGATGTGTAATGGATTTTCCAATACTTGAATAATATAATATAAATACATAAATGGTCAAATAAAAGACAGGGTGAGGAGGGGAATGGGGTTGGGGACACATTGGGTAGGGACAAAGATTAGGCAGAGGAAGGTATCACAAATGAGCGCTTAGTTAGGAGAGATATAATATGGTCATGCCCACAGAAGGGAAGATGGCTGGATCCCTAAGGACATGCTCTATGAGGAGCCACCTTCAGGCACTAGGCTTGTTGGCAGACCAACGCTGCATTACAAAGATGTTTGCAAAAAAGATATTAAGGCTGACAACATCAGCCCTGCCTTGTGAGAGTTCCTTGCAGTTGACCACAATGCCTGGAGACAGACAGTCAGGTTGTATATCCACAGAAGTGACCGGAGGAGGAATGACTTGACTGCTGGAAGGAACACAGAGAAAAGAAACACTATGGTGTACCAGTAGTAGCAAAACTGGATGCCTTCATCTGCCCCACCTGCAATAAAACCAGTCTTTCCTATATTGGTCTATACAACTATAGCACACACTGTAACTCTTCAACAGTTTGACTTTACTTCCAAAGGTGCACATTTCCATTGTCTCCCCAGACAGATGGATGCCCGCAACAACGATTTCCACTCCTGCTGCCTGAAGTGCTACTATCCATTTCACTACCCCAGGCCTCTTCAATCTCAGTCTGTTGCAAGTGTAGACCAAGCATGCAATGTCATTAAAAGGACATTAGACTATCAGGATAGCTACAGGAGTAGCTTGGATTTTTGCCCCGGGTGCAGCCTCCAGATGGACACGATTGAGGCTTCCAGCCTGTGTGTGTGGCAAGGGTGTGCTAAACTGGGTCTTTGACTCAACTGAAATAAAGCCTAGTTTCACCCCTGGATTAGAGTGGGGTAGGTCTGTCAGCCATTATTGTTGCACAGGCTGCCTCTTAACAAGGTGGTCCTTTCTCTATTAATTGATGGGAAGACAGCAGCAAAGGCAGTGTGTGCGGATGCATTGTTCTTGTACCCAGATTGCAGGATTCCCTTAAAAGGGCATCTGATTGGCCACTGTTGGAATCAAGATGTTGGACTAGATGCATCTTTGGCCTGAACCAGACAAATTGTCTTTGTGTTCTTGAGCCACATTAGAATAGGTAGCAGCCACATGTGTGCATGTGCAGCAGTTCCTATTCCTTTCTCTGTGGTTGCACCACCTTTTAATTAATAGGGGTTGTGGGCGGGGCTATTGCTATTTGGATTCTCCATTGTAGGTGTCAGACCCCTTGTTCACTGGCTCTGTGACAAATCTGTGTGGACATTTATATGAAAATGAACTTGGGAAAGGTACAAATGGTCGGAAATGTGTGGTGGGGCTGCTAGACAAGTGAGTCTGTATTATGTTGGGAAGAAAAGCTGTGGGGCTGGCTACATGGGAATAGCCCCTCCAAGGTTGAAAGGTTATGAGAACAGGGTCATGGGTGGGTCAGAGGCAGACCATTGTCAGCTTTTGTGAAATGGGGAAGGATCCCTCAGTAGGCAAGGCAGGGCATGGAAACAAGGGCAGGTATAACCAGGGAACTGGTTAAGTCACCAAATCTGAAGTGAAGGCTCAATTCTCCAGTTGTTTCATTTGGTTTAACTTCAAGCACAACCACCCCCAAAGTTATAACTTTCAAATTTTCTGAATTTGTTACTGATCTTTAGGTGGTCAGAGATGGGGATTCTGCAGTCTTTCCTATGTTCTTTGACTATAACACCAACCCATCCCTGCCCTTTGGGCAAGCAGGCTGAGGCTGATGGGAACTGGAGTATCTCCAACAAGTTTGGGTGGGCCATAGGTTCTGCATCTTCAGTGAACTTAGGATACCTGCAATGAGCTTAGGATACTCACTGAAGGATTTAGTAGCTCTAATTTTATTGCCAATGAAGAGGGAGACAGTGAAAGGGAAACAGGTTGAATGATGGGGAAAGATCTCAAAGATTTTGGTGGGGGTAGCAAACTGGGTTCACTCCAATTGCTGCTGGACTCCAACTCCCAAGAGCCCCAGCCAGCATAGATGCATGGAGTACTGGGAAGTGCAGCTTTCTAGGACTCCTGACAAATATGAGATGCCTTGGGGAAATTACATTTCCCAGGGATCCCATAATTAATGCACCAGGAGAGAAGAGAGGGCACTAAGACCTCCTGCCCCTGCAGGATTTGTTGCTACTTGGGCTGCTGCAGTAGCAGTGAAATGAGTTGATTGATGGGACGGAGTTCTTCTTGTGTTCTTCTTGTGATGAAGATCTGACCCAGGCAGGAACATAGGGCTGTAATGTTCTGCCTCCTGTGGAATTGTCAGATCCTGAACTTTTGCGGTCTCAGCATACTATCTCTATGTAGCTTGTTGTCAGGGACTGGACTGAACAGGAGGAATGGGAAATGGCTCCTCTCAGAAGAGGAGGAGGAGGAGTGGGAAGTTTCGCCCTCCCAGTCTCCAGCAGTTTCAGGAGAAGGAAGCAGATAAATTGCCACCCCATAGGTCTTATGACTGCAAGATAGATCTCCTGCCGGGTGCTTGGCTACCCACAAGCTGCCTCTATTCAATATCCAAGACAGAGCTGGTGGCTTTGAGAGAGTTTTTGGAGAAGAATCTGGCAAGGGGCTTCATCAGACCTTCCAATGCACCAGGAGGTTCCCCAGTGCTGTTCATGAAGAAAAGGGACACCACAGAACTTAGATTATGCACAGACTACTGAAAGATCAATAGCCTAATGGTGCCCAATCGCTATCCCCTACCACATATTGGGGATTTATTAGAAAGGCTGAGGTCAGTGAAGATTTTCACAAAGCTGGACTTAAGGGGGGGCTTATAACTTGATCCATGTGAAGGAGGGAGACAAGTGGAAAAGAATGTTCTGCACCAGGTATGGAATTTTTGAATACCTGGTCTTCAGTTGGGGACAGCAGCGTTTCAAGCCTCCCTTAACCATTTTCTCAGTGGCCTGGTGGATAAGTTCATGATCAGTTATCTTGATGATATTTTTGATTTACTCTGAAAGCCAGGAACAGCACATGCAACATGTGGCAGAGGTGCTGCAGAGGCTGAGAGAACACCGGCTTTTTGTGAAGCTGGAGAAATGCCAGTTCCATGTTTCTGTGGTAGATTTCCTGGGTTACTGCCTCACACTAGAGGGGGTGTGCTTGGATCCAGCTAAGGTGCAGAGCGTAGTTTCATGGCAGGAACCCAAGACGAAGAAAGACCTGCAGCAACTACTGGGGTTCGCCAACTACTACTGCAAGTTCGAGCTGGCCTATTCAAGACTCAAGGTGCCTCTCATGGACTGCTTGAGGGGTAAGAAGTCGTTTCAGTGGACAGCTGATGCGCTACAGGCATTTGAGCAGCTCAAAACCATGTTCTCCTCAGAGGAATACCTAGCACATGGCGACCCTCACTGGCCACTGGTCGTGGAAACAGATGCCTCTGACAGGGCAGTAGGGGCGGTACTGCTGCAAGAGGACCAGAATGGCAACCTACACCCTTGTGCTTTCCACTTTAGGAAGCTGACTCCTTCCTGAGCAGAGGGGGTGCAACACCAAGTGGAAGTGCGCACTGACCATCAGAATTTGGAGTATTGGCAGATGATGCAACGTCTCAATCAACAGCAGATTCGTTGGGTGCAGTTCTTTGCCAGATTTGACTTTAGAGTGCATTATGTGTCTGGCAGTCAGAATCAAGGGGTGGACGCCTTTTCCAGGAGGCTGGAATATCAGGATGCTGAGCTAGTTCCAGTGTATAGGCATATTTGAAACCAGAGCATTTACAGATGGCAGCAGGGTCAGTTGTCGAAGTATCTGAATTTCAGCTGAAGACATGGGAGAATGCTTTTGCAAAAGACAAGTTAGAGGTGCTGCGGAATGATGCAGGTGATGCTGAGGGGTTTGTGGGGAAAGATGGGCTACCGTATAGAGGAGAAGCACTCTATGTTCTGGAGGGAGATCTCCTAGCCAAGATCCTACGTCAATGCCATAACCCTACAGCGGGACACTTTGGGCAGCACAAGACACTACGTGATGAGGCAATTCTTGTAGCCAAGGTTGAAGGAGGATGTCAAGGAATACGTCTGAGCCTGTGAGATTTGTCAGCAGGCAAAGAGGCTCAGGGAAGTGTCTGCAGGATTGCTCCAACCACTACCCACACCACAAGGACCATGGAAAGCCATAGCTATGGACTTCATCATTGATCTGCCTGAGCCACAGTGACAGAGAGTAATTTGGGTAGTGGTAGGCCTATTCACAAAAATGGCGCACTTTGTGCCCTGTAGAGGACTGCCGACTGCACAAGAGACAGCACAGCTTTTTGTAGATCCTGTGTTCAAGTTGCACGGGCTCCCCCTTAAAGTGATTTCGGATCGGAGAACCCAATTCACCTCACAGTTCTGGAAGAAGCTCGTGCAACTACTCAAAGTAAAAATGTGTCTCACCTCAGCCCAACACCCAGAGTCTAATGGGGAAAGGACCAACTCCATGTTGGAGCAGTACCTCCAGCGTTACGTGAACTACCAACAAGATGATTGGGTGTCCAAATTGCCCTTGGCAGAGTTCACGTACAACAATGTACTTCATGCTTCAACCCAACAGACCCCCTTTTTGCCAGTTATGGGTAGCACCCAGATACTTTCCCTTCCCAAACTGACATAGTGTCAGTACCATCTTCAAAAGACTTCGTAGAAGAGTTAACAGCCATACAGAGCCTGCTAAGGGAACGTTTGGATTATGCTATGGAGTTGTCTAAGAGGACAGCCGATGCCCATAGACAAATAAGCAGTGAGATAAAGATAGGGGACCAGGTGTGGCTGTTTACAAGAGATTTGCCCCAGAGAGGTAGATGCAGGAAACTGGATCCTCAGAGGGTGAGGCCATTTGAAGTGATAGAACAGATCAATCTGAACAGACTCAGGTTGCCAGCCTCAATGAAGATACACCCTGTATTCCATAGGCCTGTGCTGTCCCCAGTACTGCCAGCACACCACTACCAAGTGCCCAGGCAAGCACCCCCACCTCATGTCCGGGTAGAGGGAGAGGAGGAGTTTGCAGTAGAGCAGATTCTAGACTCACGCTTGAGATGGAAGAGACTACAGTACTTGGTTGCATGGAAGGGGTATGGGCCAGAAGAAAGGTCTTGGGAATATGCATAACATGTTCGTGCCCCGGAGTTGCAAAGGGAGTTTCATAAGAGCCACCACAACGAACCAAAACTGAAGGGGTGGAGGGAGACAGGTGAGGAGGAGGAAAATTATGGAGAGGGGGATGATATCAGGGACTGGACTGAACAGTCCCCCCGTCCCCGTCTCCAGCAGTTTAAGGAGGAGAGGGAGACAGGGATGATGTACAGCTGAATGAGGAAATCCTTAGTTACAAGATAATGGGGGGGGGGGGTTAGAGAGCAAACAGCAGAGACCTCCCTGGAGAGTATGGGAGACCCTTCTATTCCAAGGGCTTGCTGGTCCCTCTGCATTCAAGAACAAAGAATGCAGAGAGATGTGACTCCTGTGACTTCCCGTAGGTTTCCAGGATGTTGTGGGAGACGGAAGAGGAGGGACTCAGAGTAGCCAACCTCTCCTATGCATGGAGACGTGGATCTTTTGTCTGGCAACCAGATGAATGAAAAAAAGCCACAAAATATGAACTGTTTATTCTTCTTGCCGCTGAGGCTACCAGGGGAAGAGAGGATACTCTACGTCTGACACTTGTTAACAAAAGCCTTGATTATTCCTTTCATATGTGGCTACTGGGTATTGAATTCAACCAAGAGCTCTGTGGCCACCTTCTAGACATTCTGTTGCACAAGGAATTCCATGGAGTATCCTTGAACTCCAGCAAATTTTTCTCATAGTTTTAAGAGTTTCTTGCACCATGGAGGCTGCAGAAAGCCAGACACTGAGGTTTCTGTGTAGCTGGATGGAAAGTTTGAGTTTTTAAATTCTGGAGGTTGGGGGGGGGGATATTGAATAAAAGGGATTCCCTTCTGCTTTTCCCCTCCAGCCATGTTTCCCCCCCACTGTGGCTGCAAAGCTCATTTATAGCCACTTCCATGAGCTGGAGCCATAATACGTGATGGAAAGAGCAGTTGGAATTTGCAGAAATAAGACGGCTAGCATTTCAGATTAAAAACAAAAAGAATCCTGACCCTTTTGAAAAGACGGTGGGGATTTTAACAATGCTTCCAGTGCAGCAAAGCCCACAGTAGTGGTTTTGGGAAACTTTATTAGCCTTTTTCCAGAGCCTGATCTATAGGTCAGGACTGAAAGAACTGGATGTTTTAGCAAGGAAATAAACTTTATGCATGAAAATTCAAGGGAATTTGCCAGCATAGGCGCATAATGGCAATGGCAGGTGAATGAAGGGCCACAAGAATGACACAGGACACTGGTATTGGGTTGAATTGGGCCACAACTTTATTGATTACAGGAAAGACTGGGTTTGTCTAAGGCACTGGGCATGTCTCCAGCATCAGGCAACCCCCCTGCTACCT
This sequence comes from Podarcis vaucheri, assembly GCF_965113315.1. NCBI lineage: Eukaryota > Metazoa > Chordata > Lepidosauria > Squamata > Lacertidae > Podarcis > Podarcis vaucheri. Next base: position 44,920,615 of record NC_138758.1, on the reverse strand, counting down.
GTAGGAACCTGGTGGGGTCAAGCTTGTGCTGGGGAGTCACTTCCAACATGGAATGGATTCTACAACCCTGTACAAGCCACCATTGGGAGAAGTGTATTGGCCCATCGGTCCCCCAGTGGATTCCTGGACAGAGTCACCCCTCCTGGACCCCTCCAACGGGGTGCCCCTGTAACTAAGGATCCAGCCCAATGCCTTGTCCACCAGAGTTGTGACAGTTTCTATGAGGTAAGCAAAAACCTGCAACCCAGCCAATTTGCTTGCAGGAGAAAATTCCTCCTTGGCCCCAAATACAGTGACTGAATAAACCATAGCACAGTCTGTAGGCAATGTGCCCACTTCCCTCCTCCCCAGACAGGCCCCTAAAGACTGGCTGGATGGAAAACTGATCGGCCAAGAGGGCATTCAACACCTGGCCACCTTCTTAAATAAGCTAGAGGTGGGTTGCTCACAGACCCCAAGCCCTTGCCTCCGATTGGCAAATGGGCACTTCCTGCCCTTACCAGAGGACCTGATGCAGCTGGAGGTGGCCAGTGGCAGCCATCACCTCTCCTAGTTGCACCAGAAGATGGCAGCCTCCTTGAACCCACCATGGCCATGCCATGAGGCCACGGCCGCCCATCCGGAGTTCCAGGTGAGTGGATATTCACAGCTGATTCCAATGAAATGAGATTTCTCCCCTCCCCTCTTTATGTGTGCTTCTCTCTCTTGAAACCAAGTTGCCCTGTACTTCATGAGCATGATAAAAAAATTGTCTGCAGGACTAAGTGGCCTTCCAGATATTTTTGAACTCCAACTCAATTTTTAAGAGTCCAGTGTCACTTTGGTCAGTTTCTAGATGTGGAGAAGGGCCAGCAGGTGTGTCAAGCCACTTTGTCCTTCATCTTAAGCAGCAAAAGATCTTGGGCTGTCCCAAGCATTTTGAAAGAAGGGAGGGGAAAAATTGGGTCTGGAGACAGAAACCCATGACAAGAAAAGTGTATATGAGGTGTCTGGTGTGGGACATCTGCAGAACCATTGTCAGGTGTGGTAAAATAGCTGCAGATTTTTTTTAGTTTTTTAGCCAGTGTCCACCTATACAATGCAGGTAATTTGGAAGAGCAAGGAGAATGATGGTGGCATAAAAAAGATTATCCATGGCAGCAAAGCCCTGTTGATGTGATTGTTGGGACCACTTCTTGACTAGCAGCCAATGGTAGGTTCTGCCTCCACTTTCACAGGCAATATTTGCCTCTGAGTACAAGCTTCTGGAAATAGTGCTGATGTGCCAATGTCCTGCTTTTGGGCATCTGGTTGGTCACTGTGAGAAGATGATGCTGGACTAGATGGGCTATTTGGCCTAATCCAGCAGTCTGGCTCTTCTTAGATGCAGTGGAGGATGCTACCCATCTCCTATACTGAATTTGTCCTTATCCAGTGAATACTAATGCAGGACTGCCATCATTGCACGAGAGTTGTGGCATTTTAATATTGATATTGAAGCACTTCAAGAAACTCGAAGAGCAGGAGAGGGACAACTGAAAAAGGAGGCTATACATTCTTCTGGAAAGGTCTAACTGGACAAGAACGACGATTACATGGAGTAGGCTTCACTATCAAAAACGACCTTGTGAAGCTCTTGTCAGAAGTCCCTATTGGCATTAATGAGCAATTTTCAACCCTTCGAATAAAACTCACCAAAAACCAACAGGCAACTATTTTAAGTGCTTATGCAGCAACACTGGATGCTGATGAAGACATTAAAGAATTTTTTTATTCTCAGTTGGATGCCATTCTATCAGAAACACATCTGGAGGATAAAATTATCCTCCTGGGTGATTTTAACACAAGAGTTGGGTGAGATTTCAATCTGTGGCCAGGGACTATTGGGAAAGAAGGAATTGGCAACAGCAACTAGAATGGAATTTTACTTTTGACCTTATTTATTTATTTATTTTATATATTGCCCTGTACCCGGATGTCTCAGCGTGGTTCACAACATAGTGTGTGCACACTCGGAGGATGACCTCCAAACCATTATAAATATATTCACAGAAGCTTATGGAAAGCTTGCACTATCGCTCAATATCCAAAAAACAAAGTGTTGCACCAACAAGCCCAAAACAACCCCTCTGCAGTACCACAAATCCAACTTAATGGTGTAACGTTGGAAGGTGTTGATCACTTATGGACACACTGTTAAGACTGTGTTCATGGAAGACTGAGTGATTGCCAAAGAAAAGAAGGTAGCCTGACTACCACACTAGGTGGGTTCATAATAAGACCTTGCTCGTTTGCAACTTGATCACAGATGAGGGAGCCAGCCTGGTGTGTATTACTGAGACCTAGGTAGGTGAGATAGGTGAGAAGTAGATCTTTCCTCTGTAGGAAGTGAATGGTGTTTGTTTCTCAATTGTGCTGCAGTAATTGTTCATTTCCTTAGCCCCATGGAACAGTACATGAAAGGAAGGAAGCTGAAGTCACTGGAATCGGAATAATAAAAAGAACATCCATCAAGTTCAGAACTCTTTTAATACAAGCTTTTATACTGCTGCTTTTGAGTCTTTGTTTTCTCAGGTAAAGACCACATATATATAACTTTAACATACAGGAATAAGACAATGGGAAAATAGTGCTGATGCATGATGGGGAAAAAATTATTATTATTTGGATATGTGAAATATAACCAGTTACCTGAAAAACTGAGGGAGGGTATGGGGAGGAAGAGAATAATTGAAAATGAACAAATACCAGACCTGTAAAAAAAATGACATTTAAACAAAGACCCTGAACAGGAAAAAACAACAACACCAGTACAATCATAGAGAAAATAACTGTACTACTAAAAAGGTAATAAATTAGATGAACAATTGTGTAAATATAATTTTTCTTAAAAAAGATGACAATCTTAATAAATAAGGTGGTTTTTTTTTTACTATTTACATCTTTATATATTGCTTGGAGATTTAAATTAGATTTGTTAAAAACAAACGAACGCAGCAACGGAACAAGTAAAATAACCAGGAGCAGCAAAAGTACAGGCATGAGGTACCAAAATAAGGTTTAAACTGTGTTTTTGTTTTGTCCCTCCAATTTCCTTCTTACTTCTCTCTCTCTTTCTCGCTTATACAGTAGACCCGTAGAACTCTTATGCAAATAGTTCCATCTAACTTTTTTTTTGGGGGGGGCGGGGATAAGTATTGGTTGACACTGACTTGGAGCTGATGCCTAAAGTACAAATTCCATAATAAAATCACCAATAAGTGTAACCATCATAACTGTAACAATAAAAAAATGATATAATATGGTTTATCATTATGGAGGAGCAGTTGGTAATAGGAATAATTATATTATCTATCAATATATATATATTTATATCTATATATGTTGCACTAGAAGAGATCACAGTTTTATTTGCAAATATTACTATATTATATTCGGATATAGCTCAAAATACGTATTCTGCTTCTCTTGAAGGCAGCAGCAAATGGGGTCTACTCCCCCCTTACACTTGTGTTTTGTTTCAAAGGAATAGAGAGACAGACCCATAACTTCAGTCGGAGCAGTTTATGTCCCAGGCGCTCAAGCGCTGTAAACCCCACAAATCAATTTCCCATCCCTCTTGCTCCTCTTGCTGGTGAAAATTAAACCCTTAAGTCCATCAGCCAGATCCAGCAAAGGGGTTGATGGTAGAGTGCTGGTTGGCCTCCAGATAGCCCAATAAGAGTGTGGTGTGGTGTGGTGTGGTGTGGTGTGGTGTGGTGTGGTGTGGTGTGGTGTGTGTGTGTATGGGAGGGCCTACTCTGTGACCACCCGTGACTGTACATTCAGTTGCCCTTGCTAAATCTGAGTCACAGGTATGCTTTCAGCTCTGAAAACACTGAGTTACCTGCTTAGGGCACAGGATCATGGTGCGCATCAAAGTGTTTTTGTTCTACAATCAGCAGAGTATGGCTTTGGTACATTACACTGTTTACCTCCTTATTGAGAAATGATGGAGAACAAAGCAGGAAAGATGGCTTCAGACCTACTTTTGAAACCTGAACCAGAGGCTGAAATGTAAGCCTCACTACTTTTCCCCAAGGCAGTGTGAAGAACCTGTGGCATTCCAGCTTCTATCACCCCTGGCTATTGGCCACATTGACTGGGACTGATGGTCCCAGCAATATTAGAGGGTTGGGGGAAGGAGACATACATTTCCCCACTTGTGTTCAAAATAACTTGCAGGCCTCTGTGATTTTTGGGACTGGGGCTCTCGAACTATCTCTGTGTCAGGCATTCCTGTGGGCTGCAAATATGCTCTGTTTGCCCCTTCTCTGCCTTTGGGGTCTAATGTGTGTTTTGAGATGAGTGGGGTGGGAAACGTGTGTTTCACAAGCATTCCTTTTGGCCTTTTCCCAGCTTTAGGGGGCCAAAAAGATCCAGCCACTAGGTGGGTTTCTAGGTCAGCTACATTCTACCTCTTCTCAAACACGCAACCACTTAGCACTCAGGGCAGGGGCTAGCTATGTGAAAGCAGCATGACTAGTCTGGTCAGTGTTAGTTATGCATTCATTTGTCTTGCCAACCCATTTCTACTGTCAGGTTGTGCAAATGTCTGCAGCTTTCCATGTGAGTGTACACAAAGCTCTACAGAATGGAGAAATCTGCCATTTTAACTGTTTGGAAGCACAGGAACACATGACTCAAACCTGCTAACACTTTGCAAGTCTGTTTTTCTCTTGAAGCAGCAACAGTAAGGGTATATTTCAGCCACTGCTAGTGATTTGCACCTTTTTCCCAACACACATGGAAGCTTGATACAAAGAGGTGATCTCTGGTTCTAGGAAAAGCTTTGACTTGGGACAAAGGTAGGTGCTATGGAATGGGTAATGAAAATATACCTTGTTATGCTGTTAGCGAAAGGGCCTTATCTTATTGGAAGAGTATATGCTTTGAATGCAAGTCTCAGTTTCAACCCCCAGCCTCTCCAGAAAAGATTGGCTATGTCCCCTGTCTGAAATCAGCTAGTGCAGCTTCTTTCATACCTGCCTGACACACAGGCCAAAAATTTCCACTTTTGCAGAACTTGGGAAACAAAGAGGCCCCACTCCCAAGGAAGAGTCTGCCTGATTGTACCAGGACCTCCTGTTCCTAGGCTGGAGAAGGGATGAGCCAGGGAGAGCAAATTGGCCTTGGTCCAGTTGTGCAGCAAAATTGAGACACTTCTCTGTTTGTGCTGCAAAAACATTAGGCTGCTCTGCCTATACTGGGCCATTATCATTACACCAATGGTGGGAAACCTTTGGCCCTCCAGATGTTGCTGAACTATAGCTACTATCTGCCTCAGTAAGCATGAGGAAATGGGGGAGCTGCCTCCGGTAGTGTATGCTGGTGATGCGGTGGTGGTGGTACAAGTCCCATCCAACAATTCTCCATAAGCTAGCCTGCTCTGTACCTCCTCAGCACTCTGATATGGTGGAAGACATGAACACAGAAATTTAGATCAACTAGCTGGAACCTGTATGTGTACTGACTGGGCACCATTTTGTCCTTTGCTTCTAGAAGAAGCTTTGGGTTGGCCCTGTCTTCTCCTAAATCCTTAGGGTGGTACAAGCAGTGACTGTTTGGTGTACTTTATATATGTTGGTCACATATGAGTCAAGTAGGGCAGTGTAATTGTTTTCCAGTTTTGTGACCTGAGCAATGAAGAAGGAGCTGGTTTGGGATATGTTGAGGACTAGTGAACATTTTGAAGAATTGTCTCCTAGTTACCATACTGGGTATAAACTCATCAGCAGGAACACTTAGTGGCTGCTCCCACAATCCTTTGCAACACATACCACCCACAGTTAAGAGCATTACTCTCCCCTAACCTAACCAACATCATGCATTGGTAGTAAATGCTGTCCAGATCAACATGACTTCCATGATCAGCAAGATCATGCTTGAGGAAGTAAGAGGAACACTGATTCTAGAAATGGCCTTGGACTATGGGGTGGACAAGGGATGGAGCTGTGAAAGTGTGTGTGGTAAAATAGGGACGGGGAACAATAACTCCTCCAGATGTTGCTGGACTCTCAACTCCCATTTGCCCCAGCCAGCATGGTCAATGGTCATGGATAATGGGATGTGCAGTTCAATGCAATCTGGAAGACCTCCTCAGTTCCTCCTCAGACCTAGTGAATTCACGGCAGAGGTAAGATTTGAGATCCATCATTATTGTCTATATCAGGGATGGGGAAACTGGTGAATCTATAGGTATTATTGGACTCCAACTCCCAGCAGCTATAGTCAGCAGGGCTAGTGCTCAGGAATGAAGGGAGTTGGAGTCCAGCAACATCAGGAAAGAGAGTCTCCTCATCCCTCCTGTAAAACAACACATATTATACTGTTAGAATTAGTATACTGCATATATCACACACACATATATTAGAATGTTAAGGTATTAATCATGCTATACATGCAGCAAATTTCATGGCAGCCCAGTCCTGTATAGAAAGTCCAAAGGCAGACAGAGATGGTGCCCCACATCCCCCACAAACTTTGCAATCTGTGGCTGACCTAGCTGTTCTGCTAATCCTGCACTACCTATCCAGTAAATGATTTTTTTTTCTTAATGAGAAAACATTGATGTTTTCCCCAAGAACTGGGATCATCTGTCTAATCATTTTAGCAGCCGCCTTCTTTTGCATTCTTCTTTTTTTTGTGTGTGCTGTTGTTCTTTTGAATTTAGTCCGTGCGGTTAGGAGAGCTGTGAAACACTGGAAGTTGTATCAAATACAGTCTGATCAGTGTGGACTGGGTTAGGGGGAGAGATGCAATTTCTTTGCCCTCAAAAACATCTTGGGAGAAATTAAAGTAACCCCCCCCTCCCACACACACACAAATGACAGACATACCAAGGGAAAAGGCAGATGCCTATGAAGTACTACAAAGCATAAGGGAAAAAGGAATCAGGGCAAACCGAAATTGGCAAACGTTATTGGACTCCAACTCCCACCAGCTGTAGTCAGCATAGCAAACAGCCAGGGATGGAGGGCAGCATGTTGGCCAACCCTGGATTAGACAATGAACCCAATTCTCTGACTCCCCTCTGAGCTATCTCCGGAAGACTTGCACAAGATAATATTTCATGAGATTTGTGCCCAACATATTATAAAGCCCTCAAGTTATTTGAGTCTCTCTGTCTGACTGTCCTTAGTTGTTAGAAATGGACATTTCCTTGAAAACATGTGCAGTCCCAGCAATAACATTGCCTCTCCTCTCCCCTTTCTTTGCACCACCCTCTTTTGTCTTTTCCTTTCTTCTCTTCAGTAGCCACTCAAATCAGTTGCAGCAGGAAATGTTGGTTGAGAATCTTTCAGGTTTAAAAAGCAGGCAAGCAAACGAACAAACAAACCTCTCTCTCTCTCTCTCTCTCTCTCTCTCTAAAGACAGAAACAAAACACAGGTAAAACCTAGAACAAACCGACAGTTGCAACCAAGTGACACCAGAATGGAGGTAGCTGAGTCCTGCTTCCAAAGCACCTTCCAGCGGCTAAAACCCTCCTCATCATCTTGATGGACAAGAAAATCCAGGCCACCAACCCAGCCCAATAGGTTTGACAGGGTGGAGGGTGGTGAAACTTCTAGGAGGAGTCATTTGCCCTTAGCATTTGTATATTTGTTTCAGAAAATTTATACACCACTTGATGATTAAAAAAACAACAACTCAAAGTGGTTTAATATGCGCGATGTTCTCTTTTGATTGCTTTCAAATCACCTGTCCCTTGCACATTTGAACTGATTTGCGTGCACAAAGGTTGCAAACTGGGCAATGCTGGCTATTTATTGTTTATTCTTATTTGTTTGCAGGGAGGTTATACAACCTTGCAGAGCCTTTTTGCCCTGGAGCGTCAATGAGGCTCCCAGGCTGTGTGTGTGTGTATATATGCAAATGCACATGGGATGTGTGTGCCAAGCTGGGTCTTTGACCCAGATGAAATAAAGTCTGGTTTTGCCCCTGCAACCTTGTGTCAAATGAATGTTACTCCACAGTTTCCAGTGCATTTCCCCACCACTTTCCTCATTGCAAAAAGGCTAGCTCTTTTTCTTTCTTTTGGCTGATTGGAGTGCTGTGAAGAGGACGCAGGCTTGTAGTACAAGAGCACCACATCCATTTCAACTGATGCAACCCCTAATTCGTGGACACGTGAATGACTCCCACCTGAACACAGCAACAGTATGGAATGGGTGGAGTTAGGAGAATAAAAGCAGTTTCCCAATTATTTCAGGAGCTGGTTAACATGGAATAGGATGCAAACTAACAGGGATAGACAATTCTGTCCAATTTCATTTTCTCATTTTCCCCCCAATCTTAATTTCAGTTTCTGAACTTAAGTTCATTTCTGCATCCGTGTGCAATTTTTTATGTCCTTATGAAAATTTGGCGGCATTTTAGAATGAAATTAACCTAATAAACCTACTTTGTATGCAATTTTATCTAATATGCATATTCTTGCGAGCCATTTTCCATAGTCATAATAATTTATCATTCATGTTATTATTATTTTGTATATTTATATCCTGCTTAATACCAGGACAGCATTTAAGCAGCTCACAAAAGTATAATGCTTTTTTCTATGTTGCTTTTACCAATGTGGTGTTTTTACTGCACACTTTTTCTGAATATTTGCATTTTTTCATGTATTATTTGGCATTGCAAATTCTAAAGAAGTGTGAAATCCGAAGGACAGCAGCATTTTAGCCTGTGGATTGTTTTGGGGAAGTGTGAATTACATAGGTTTCCACTGAAATACAAACCAAACTGAATCCTCCCCCCTCCCAATTCTTATTCATGAACAGAGTTGGTGCTTTTTAAAGCAACTGGGGCCGAGACAGCCACAAGGAAGTTCTGTAGGAAATTATTGGGTAAGAATGTTTCTGACAAATCAAATTCACTTGCCTTTTTAAAGTCACACCCCATGCCCATCCCCAAGCATACTCCCTTGTGTATTTCAGCTGGAATTTGTTTTTAAAAAGATGTTCTCAGATGGGAAAAGATTCCCATCTTAAATTCACTTATATCTGGATGGATTTGGGACTATAGAATGATATTTTGCATGGTGGTGGAGAATAATGTCTCCAAACCATAGTTTGAGTGTGTGTGTGTGTGTGTGTGTGTGTTGGGGGTGATTTGTTTTGAGTAAATGGCATGGCAGCAGGAAAAGGTTAACCCTTTCTTTCCCAAGTGCCACCAGCAGGATTCAATTCAGAGGCCCCCCACAGCTGCTTAGAAAGAGGTAGAGCTGCAGACCTGCACATACATTCCCTCCACATGCCATTTAATTTGGCCTTGCCATGCCTTTCCCTGAAGAATACTGGGAAAGTCAGTTGGGTTCTGGGTGTTTTTTGAGAACTCTTTGTTAAAGGTTCCCAGAATTCCTAGGAGTGAGAGAAGGACTATTAAACCAGTTTATGTTTATGTCTGATGCACAGGCATGTCCAATTTGAGAATCAGTTAGCAACAGTTAACATTTGCAAAGACCAGGGTTCTTTTAAACTTGAAATATTTCCATTGGCTGCAAATAGCCCCCCCCCCACAATTTGCTAGAATTGAAATACAAAGGATAGATGTGGGGAACCTAGTTTGCCGAATCACATGAGTGGCCAGTGCTGTGGTTTTTCTTCCCCATAATGGCATCCAGTTATGTCAAGATGGGGCTACTGCTTTTTCAAAATGGCAAGCAAACAATCCTGGCAACAAGTCAAATTGTGTGCCTGTTCCATCACCGGCCCATCTAACACTTGGCTTCTTCTTCTTTTGGCAGACACCAGAGGGAATTGTAGTCAGTTCTTCAGATTCCCTGCAGGGATAGGAGACCCTGAAGTTGTACAAGCCCAGGCCCCTGTGTGCAGAATTTAGAGTTCTAGCAGCAAAATTGCACATGGAGTCCAATGATTGAGAGACAGAGAGGATGGGGGAAAGCTGGTAGCTACCAAGAGCTGACTCCAGATATGATGGTGTGGAAGAGGTTAGACAGGCAATGGCAGGAGCATTGTGGGGTCCTGCCCGAGAGGTTAATACTGATAAGGGTTGTTCCACACAGCTCAAGGGTCTTGCACCAGGTAGCTTCTATCACTTTGGGAAAGGCCCCCCTCTCTCTCCTCAGTCACAGGTTGGGTCATTGTCTCAGGGATTTTATATTTGGAGGAGAAAGGCTGATCAGGTGATGGAAAAGCCACATGCCCTCACGAGGCTTTGTTTGCTGCTGAAATTTCATTTTGGGCCTTGAGGGTTATTGGTCGCATCCAACCCACTGAAATGAGCAAACCTAAGTGGGCTAGGGCCATCAAATTCAAGGGGGTCTACTCTGAAGAGAACTTAGTTGGATATGTTTGGGGGGGCTGATTGGTGTCTTGTTTTTCTTTGTCGTGCTTGAGGAAAGGAAGGTGGGGAGGAACCCCGAGGTGGTTTGGAAGGCAGGCAACCGGTAAAGCGGTTTAAGGCAGACTGTTTGGTTGCTTGGAGGTTAAGCAGCACCCTGTTCCTGACACAGTAAGGGAATCAGTTTTACGGGATATAGCAGCAGCAAGAGTAACAGCAGCAGCAGGATGGAGGTTTGGTTGACCTTCTTCTGCTTCCTTTTCTTCTCCGTTCCCCATTGGTGGTGCAGAGGGACTTCCATCCTTCACCCCCAGCTTAGCAGCTGAAGCCACCCCCCCTTGACCTTCAGCTCTTTGCCACAGAAATGCATCCTCTCCCTCAAGCACAGGCTTAAGCATCTCAGGAAGCCCCCTCTCCTTGTCTGCAAAGCTGGCAAGCAATTCTTCTTTTTCTCCCCCCCCCTCCTCTTCTTCTTCTTTCCAACCCAACCACAACAAACCAAATGGCTTACTGGCCTTCCTTCCTTCCTTCCTTCCTTCCTTCCTTCCTTCCTTCCTTCCTTTTTCTCACACCCTCATTGAACATGAAGGGAGTCTGAGTGTACAACACTGAAGGCAGCCAAGGCAATGCACTCCTTCTTCTGTTGCCATGGCATGCTCCTCTCCCTCTCTCCCTCTCTCCACCCCGCCCCCGCCAACTTCTCTATAAATATTAGGTACATATTTATATATGGCTTGGTATTTTTTTTTGCCTTAATCTGCATACAAAAGAGGAGGAGGGACTTAAACCAAAAGACATACAAACCCACAAACCAAACCACACATTGTTCAAACGAGGTGGATGCACAATTGCATCAGACATGATGCCTCCTCCTTCGTCTCCTGGCACATTTTTGTTGTTGTTTTAAAAAAGTCCTCTTTGACTCAACTATTTGCCATTTCCTGTTTTGCTTCTTCTTGCTAGGTAAGATATGTCTAATACAAGAGCCTGCCTCTCCCTCCACCCTCCACCCCCACCCCAAATTTCAGTTCTCCTTGGGCAAAGAAATTAAAGGCAGACTGGTTGAGTTCTACAGGTCCCTGGTGCAGAAACACCATTGAGTTGAGCAGCTGAAATTGTTTTGTTTTAAACAAATGAGGAAAAAAATACACACAATACCAACAAAAATGGGGTAAGTGACGATGCCTCTCTCCTAGCCTTTGGAGGTGGTTTCTCTTCTGCCATCTTGGTATTATCCAAAGCTGAAGGCGCGAAGCTCCCGTCGGCTGTGCTCTTGGGCGCTGGGGTCCCGACAAGCACAATCCCCCTGCATGTCGCAGGACATTGGGAAGGGGATAACCTGCACAAAGGAAACCAAGAAACATAGGGCATCAGTGCCTCACTCTTATTTGCAAAGCTGCTTAAAAGGATTTCTAAAAGCACAACAGGGCAGGGCCTTTTTGGTGTTGACACCATCTTTGTGGAAAGCCCCCCCCCATGGATATACACTTGGCTTCCTCTTTCAAATGGGCCTTAAAGACTTGGGGCAGCTCTAGGCAACCTAGACCATTCATCCTGATTTGGTTTGTACCAAGGTTCTGCAGAGGTTTGGCACTCTCTGTATCAATGATTTGTTCTGATATGTTTGTAGGAAGGCTTATATGGCAATGAACATTCATTCTGATTTGCTTTTGGGGTTTATATGCCTTCCCTTTAACCATCAGATTGCCCCCAAGTCTCTTCCAGTACATTTCCCATCACATTCCTAACCACGAGAAGTCATTTTTATGAATATCTAGTAGATCTGTTGCACTAGGGTGACAGAAGGATGTGCTTTAACTGTGCAAGCCTTCAATATCCAGAATGGACTTGAATCTCTCCAGCAAAAATCTGCCATCTGGAGATGGTGTTAAACTGAGCCACTGACCTATCAATAAATGAGCCACATGGCTTAGCCTTTAGAAGACCATTAAATCAGAAACTAATGAATTTGGGTCAGGGACAAGAATGGGACCTTTTCTGCAGTCCATAGCTGGAGGTGGGTGGGATCAGAAGCAAAAGTGGGTGCAGAACTGAGAAGATGCTTGCCTTTTGTAATGCTATGTCCCTGCTATACAAAGTTAAGAGGCTTCTATATATGCCACCTGCCTCCTCCACCCTCCACCCAGGTGACCAAAGAGGCCTTGTCTCAGTTTAGGGGCACATTTAAGCACTTAAGGTGAGGAGCTGGGCCAGTGTGACCTGGGAATGACCCAAAGGCTGGACAGAGGTGCCTGGGCCAATAAAGGGGTGTGGCTTATGGGGAGGGGGGAGTTCCAACGGCTGGATATACATGCATAAGAGGCTGCATTTTGCTCCTGGGCCTGAGATTCCACACCCCTATGCTAATAGCAACAATCTGCCAGCATTTACAATGTAGACTGGTTTAGCAATAACCCACCCACCCTGATCACACTTGCCCTTCCTAACAGTTAAGATCCCATCCAGATCAGACCCAGGCTTCGTTTTGCAATGTTCGAAAGTGAACCTCTCTCTCTCTCTCTCTCTCTCTCGTATTATAAAGCTTGCATCAGGTAGAGCAAGACCCTGCCCAGCTTTCCCAGGTGAGCAGAGTTCTGGATTTGGGGTAGGAGGTCACATTTTGCCAAATGAAGGTGGGTGAGGAGCTTGCAAGGAATGGAAGAAGGCTATCATGCAAGAGCAGCTTCCTGTCTCTTTAACCGAAGAAGCGAAGGCAGGAACTGGAGCAGCAGCTGGGTGTTGCTTTGGTGAAAGGAAGTTGATTTCAGTGGATTGCATCAGGAATTTACATAAAGTAAAGAGCAGGGCAAAACTGGGGTTGGGGTGGGGGTGGAGAGACTTTGGTGCCTGGGATGAATTCCCAAGAGTCTTTTCCATTTATTGAGCCAGAGTTAATGACCTAATTCCCTTCCCTTCCTGAACGATGCCACAACCTGTTCAAATGTTTTTAGCAAGCATAAATGTGTGTTCCCTCCCTGCTGACACATTGGCTTCCTCCTGCTATGGCAATTTCTTCTCCTCCTCCTCCTCCTCCTCCTCCTCCTCCTCCTCCTCCTCCTTCTTCTTCACCATGGTACAGGTCATGTAAGGAGACCCTCCCATCTGTCCTCTCTGCTGACACATTTGTTATGGGTGCTTCTGGGAATGCACATGCCACACATACATATGTGTGTCCTCCCATTGCTAGGCAACGCTTCCCTTCTTCATGCATGTCCCTCCCTGCCTCTTCACAACATGCCACTCTCTCTTTGCACCCAAATTATGCAGAATGACGGGGGCTGGGTCACCTCTGGTCCCCCCCCCCAACCTGGCAGACTTTTTCACCAGGGGCTGGAAGGATCTCAACACTGATAACTGGGTCCCCACCGTCTGGCACCAGACAGATCTTCCATTGTAGTGCTCTGCTTTCAAAGCTGTGGAGATCCTTCAAAAGTAGCTACTGGGGAAATCACTGACTAGGAAGCATCAGTGCAGTTTCAGCAGCAGCGAGGATGTTCCAATGTTCCTCCGCAGAAGGGAGGATTTTTCTCCTTCTTCTTCATGGAACCAGGAGGGTACTCGATTCAGGTCAGCTCCTCCTTGAGGAGTTTTCCTGTTGAAATCCATGTGGATTTTCCTTCCTGACATAGTGTCTCAATCCTCTACAGGAAAGATTCCAGAAGTCCTACCACAGAGGAAAACATTATGCTGAGAGAAGGGAGGGAACACTGAAGGTCTAGTAACATGATAGGCACTGGAAGCTTCATCGCCAACAGAGGAGGCAGAGGAAGGTGAGATCCCCCAAGCCCTGCTGCACACTAAAACCAATCTAAGCCACAATCTGTTTCCAGTGGTAGCTAATCAGATGCCTTCATGAAACCTATAAGTAGGCCTGGAAGGTGATAGCCCTTCACTGCTGTGGCCATCCTAGGCTGGCATAAAATCACAATTTGCCAGGGCTCTTGGAAACTTTGGGCACAGGAATGTAGGAAGCTGCCTTAAACAGAGTCAGATCTCATTAGGCCTGGGACCACCTACATATTTGTCCATGTACAAGATTTTGTACCCACCCTTCATCATAAGGTCCCAGGCAGGGAATAATATACAGATATGAAAACAAGCAAAGCCCTTTATAATTATAAAACAAGGAGAACTGTTCCAAATGGAACAGGACAGTATGAATTCAAATGAAGAGGCGGGTCCCACAAAACAAAATACTGCAACTGTCAAAAGCCAAGGTAACGGATGTGCCCTTAGAATGAACTGTGCTTTCCTTCCCATTTGACAAAAGCTCAAATGCCATGGATTTTTGAGCATGTCACCAGCAACACATAAGCCACTGTTATTATCATGACCTAGTCCTCCTCTTCATCATCACTTTACCCCACAATCTCTAGGTGGGTTACAATCTAAAACACATTAAAAACAGGTTTTTTTTTAAAAAAAAAACTTGCAATCACATAAAGGGTGGTTCCTGAAAATATACATCTCACGTGACAAAAGAGTAGAGTAAAAAGATGTGTCTTCATAATTTGAAGGAAGCTGTACAATAAGGTTGCCAAATGCACTTTTGTGTGGAGGGAGAACAACAGTTTAGGGGCTGCTGCAGAGAAGGACCTCTCCTGAGCCATCATCACCACTCCGAGCTTCTGGGGGGTGGCAGAACTATGAAGAGTGCCCTCCACCCTAAACATCTGATAGGTTCTACAGGGGAGGGCCTGGCATTTGAGATATTCATCACTGCTGCCATTAAGCTGCCTCCCACAGGTTAGGGATATGAACCTGAGGAGAATCATTTTATCCTGGGAGAAAAAGAACTTGTTATGTGATTTTAGTACCAATAATGTTCAAATTTTTAGTGAGCAAGTCAGGCTAGCTGTAGGAGATCCAGGGCAGATATGTTTTGATGTTTATTGGCTGATCCTGCCCTTAAGGCACAAGTTACTAGATCCCTTACTAAATCTAGAGGATTTGTTATTATACCTGGGCCATTGGGACAGAGGACTGGTATCTGTTATTTATATGGAACTTCTTGATAAATCTATGTGACCGTTAGAAGTGGACATGGGTAGCTCTGTGGTCTAAACCACTGTGCCTCTTGGGCTTGCTGATCAGAAGGTCGGCAGTTCGAATCCGTGCAACAGGGTGAGCTCCCATTGCTCTGTCCCACCTTCTGCCAACCTACCACTTCTAAAGCATACCAGCACAAGTAGATAAATAGGTACTGCTGTGTCAGGAAGGTAAATGGTGTTTCCGTGTGCTCTGCCACTCATCACAGTGTTCTGTTGCACCTGAAGTGATTTAGTCATGCTGGCCACACGACCCGGAAAGCTGTCTGTGGACAAACGCTGGCTCCCTCGGCCTGAAAGTGGAGATGAGTGCCATACCACATAGTCGAATTTGACTGGACTTAACCATCCAGGGGTCCTTTACCTTTTTTAAACATTAGAAGGTCTTAAGCTTACCTGGGAGAAGGAACCTACAATTGAAAAGAAATGACTCTTAAGTGGACTGCAATATATTTGTGTGTCTTCTCCACGAGAGGTCTGGAGGGTGGCAACATGAGAAAGGGCCTTCTCTGCAGTGGCTCCCCATCTGTGGAATGCTCTTCTGGGGAAGGCTTGCACAGCGCCTTTATTACACAGCTTTAGGTGCCAGGCAAGAACAATTCTCTTTAACCAGGACTTTGGTTGATTGTCATCCAATGCCCTTTTAAAATGTTTTGGCAGGGAGGGGGGTGTATTGGGTTGTTTTTGTTTTTATTTTGATTATGTATTTTGTGGTTTTATATTGTGATTTTATCCTGTGAACTGCCCTGAGACCTGTGGGTACAGGGCAGTATACAAATTTAATAAATCATCATCTTCTAAGTTCTATAAATCTACCTCAGCTTACATTAAGGGAATGTCATTTTAAAATTCTGCATGGGTGGCATTGTACTCTTGTGCAGCTTTCTGACAGGACATCAAATGCACCGTAGAATTGTTGGCATAGTTGCGACAATAGGAGAATATTCTTCAACTTATGTTGGGAATGCCCTCTGGCATCAAAACTTTGGATGGATTTTTTTTTAAAGAAATACAGTACCAAAAGCAAGCAAGCAAACAAATAAATAAATGCCCCACCCAAGGCTTCCCACAACCTGACCTTCTAAACTTATGAGATAATGAAACAGCACGTTTCCAAACTAAGGAACTTCTTAGGTGGATGCTGGAATTAGGTGGAATTTCCAGGATTTAAACATCTCGCTGTGGTATAAGAATACGTGGACTCTGCCTATTGCAGAGATAATAGCTCACAAATTACGCATTTCTAAGGGTAAGCAAGACCCAGAACATTTCTGCACCATGAAATTCATAAAATTGTTGGATAATTTTCTCTCTTCCTCTTTTTCCTATATTTGGGGGGGGGGGGGGATCCTGAACGACATTGATTGTCAGTAGATTTAGTAGGCCACAGGCATGTCCAAAGTCTGTTTCGGGGGCCTAATCTGGGGCCCTGTGGCAGTTTATTTCCTGGAGCAAAATCCCCTCAAAAGCTCAATCCTTCCTAAAAAAAGGTCAACAACTTTGGCCAGCCCTTACGCATGCTCACTTCATGAAATCTGGCCCTCTTTGAAAGAAGTTTGGGCACCCCTGTAGGGATCCATGTGAGAATAAATATTGTAGTATGATTTATTTTAGATCCTAGCTATTGTGTATCAGGACAACAGAAGAGCCCTGCTGGATCAGACCAAAGGGCCTTGCCCAGCACTCTGTTCTCACACCAGCCAACCAGATGGCTATGCAAGTAGCAATCAGCAGAAAAGGGGGTGATCGCCTGAGCTCCCATCACCAGTATTGCTGCAGCATTCTGGGAAGAGGAAGGAGGGGTGAGGCTGACGCACGGCAAGTGTCCCGGTGGAGGTGACCTGGTGTTCCCAATGGTGCCTTTGCACCAGACCCTTGTTGCTGCCTTGATCCTCCTCCTACCAGTAAGTCACACTGATGCCTGTGACAGGAGGTCAGGTGAGCACCCACTTGCCAGCTACTGCTGAACCTATGACCATATTCTCCAAGCCTTACATCCATAAATTTACTTTGGGTTCTGCCAGGTATTCACTACCAAGTACAGTGGTGCCTCGCAAGACGAAATTAATTCATTCCACGAGTTTTTTCGTCTTGCGGTTTTTTTCGTCTTGCGAAGCACGGTGTCGGATAAGTTTTGGAAAAGCTTCAAAAATCACCAGAGTCTTCAAAAACCTCAAAAAAGGCTACCACGCCGTGTGCTATGAGTTGCTCCTCGAAGTCAAGTCGCAACTGTATTAACAGTTTTAAGAAAAAGGAAACAAACTTGCAAGACGTTTCCATCTTGTGAAGCAAGCCCCTAGGGAAAATCGTCTTGCGAAGCAGCTCAAAAAACCAAAAACCCTTTCGTTTTGCGAGTTTTCTGTCTTGCGAGGCATTCGTCTTGCGAGGTACCACTGTATTCACTATCACCATGCAAACATGTCAGGTTGACTCCTTGAGTCAAATCCCATCTGCCCTGGCCATTTTTGTTTTTTTGCTAAAGGAGGAGTGGTCAGCCTGCAGTTCACATGGGTAGGGAGAGAGCCCAGAGAAAGAGAGAGGGAAGGATGGATGAGAGGGGGGTCAGAACAGGTAGACTGATGGGAAAAGAATAGGGAAAGAGGAAAACCCTCTGCAAGCAACAGAGATCTGTCCCTCCACTATCAGAAAAAAGGAGCAAAGAAGGGTGACTGAAGAGAGAAAGTGTTGCTTGTTTTGCTCTGGACTTTGCACACTTCCAACATGTAATCTGCCTGACCGATTACTCCCAAGGGAATGTAGCCCTCAATGGAAGAAAGGCTTGCCCCAGTCCTGCTGTAAACAGACTGCAATTTGTGTTTATTTGCATTTCTGATAAAATAGTGTCAGGTTCTCTAAAATGTGCGCTTCCTTTCCAAGATCAGCACCTGTTTTGCAAATCAGCCAAAAGACTGTTGAACTGACAACTTAAAATGGCCTCTTTTTATAAATAAATAAACATGTAGGTCATTTCTTTTTTCCCAAATTGCTTTGATACTCTGTGTGTATCTGATGTATAACGGAATCGCTAAAAGCCCATGTGCTACGATATTCCCCTCCCAGTCTGTAGTGAGGCAATATTGTGGAATTCCATGGCCTGATCCTTGCTTTAAGGAAGCAATGGTTCTGGCAGAGGCAACAGAGGCCCATCTTTTTGCAATTAGAATGAGCTCATTATTCATGATTCGCGGATGTGGACTGTGAGGAGAGGTTGCTCCAGCCATGGAACCTCCTGACAAAAGAGAGAGCAGGTGAGCAAAAGCAATCCAGATTTTCTCAGCCAGCAAGAGAAGTTACACACACACAGAGCCAGATTATACACCAGACAGGAAGAGCTCAGTAGTGGTTGGCTGCCTGTGTCTTCCAATGCAAACATATTTCAGCACAGCAGGGGTAGCTCGTCAGATATTGTTGGATTCTAACTCTCGCTACCCCTGACCACTGACCATGCTGGCTAAGGCCGATGGGAACTGGAGTCCAACATCATCTAAAGGGCACCATGTTTTGTCTAGAACATTATTGTTTTATCAGTTTCTCACCCAAGATATGGAAGCCTGGAGAGCTGCCTGTCATTGTAGACTACATGGAGTTAGAAGGACCAATGGCTATTGGGGAAGGACCATAGCTCAGGAATAGAGCATCTGCTGTGCATGCAGAAGGCCACAGGTTCAATCCTCAGCATCTCCAGGAAGGGCTGGGAGAGGTCCTTGTGAGTTACTGCCAGTCAGTGTAGACAAAACTAAGTGGACCAATGGTCTGACTTAGTATAAGGCTTCTTCTTATGTTCCTTTGCATTTGCAAAGACTGCATTCTTCAAGCATCCTTATGTTACCAGGATGCTGTGCTTCAAGATCTCTGAGTTAGCTAGTCAGGGATGATGGAAATAGGATGTGTGTGTGTGTGATATATATATATTTAGGAGGAACACATCAATGTAAAAACAAGCAAAGAATTGAGTCATTTTTTAAAAAGTGCTGTGATGCTTACCCTGGATCTTAATAATGTAATGAAAAAACAGTCCACTATTACAACCTATAATTTTTTCCCCTAGCTCCACTCGCGGTTGGCAGGAAATCCTATGAAGAAAACATTGCAGTGGAAAGATATGTCATGGTGAGTTGAGAATCCTGGAATATTTGATAAGGAATTGTGGCCACAGTGACCGTCTAGCCTTTAGGGAGAAAGATGGTGACCCCTTCCATTCACAAATAACATAAACAAGAATATGAATATGAATAGTCTAACTGCTGGATCAGGCCAAAGGTCTATCTTGTCTAGCATTCTCTGCTCACAGCAGCCCACTAGATGCCCCAATGGGAAGCCTACAAGCGGGACACAAGTGCAAAAGTGCTCTCCCCATGTGCAATTCCCAGCAACTGGGATTCAGAGGTGATACAACAGGCTTCCTCTTTTGAGGGATATCCAGAAAGAGCAGCAAAGTCCTGTTTGCTAGAATGGACACACAATGGAATGTGGATCCAACAGGGAGAACTTCCTGTCAAACCTGCAGGAGCCACTCCTCCTGGGTGAGATGTGCGTAACTATAAGAAGGGCTGGTCCTGTATCTCTCTCTCTCTCTCTCTCCCTCTCTTACTTCATCTTGCTCGTTTGCCTTCATCACGCATCTTCTACCACTGCTTTTGACTCCATCATCCTATATACACACAAATGTACCTCCAGATTGCTACTGAATGTGATCTGTAAGTAAACACTATTTTATTATAAAAAGACTTTTTTGTGTTATTGTTTGAAGTGGGATAAAAGGGGGGAAATACCTGGAAGAATCCAAGCTGCACCAAGGCATTCTGGTTGCTTCATCAAAAAGGCTGTAACCAGCTGAATCAACAGCTTCCTATTCTGCTGCAAAGGGATGTACTCTGCTGTACTCACAAACTTGAGTAAGGAGGGATAATATCTAACTAATATATCATCTCCTAGTTACCATACACTTTCCAACATCTGTGTTTAGATGTGAAACTGAAATGTAGTTGTCTGATATTCATTTTAGCAGAGAACTGGGCTATATTCCTTTGGTTGCTGCCCAATGTATTTCAGCTTTTGATTTTATCTATATTTTGATTTTATCTATATTTATAGATCTATATATCTATAATTTTATTATGTCCACTTGTTCTAAGAGTTTGATGTTTTAGATTATTTTATGTGAACCGCTTAGAGGTCTTTTATCTATTTATTCTTTTTGATTAGGTAGTATACAAATAAATGTTGGGAGAGAGAGAGAGAGAGAGAGAGAGAGAGAGAGAGAGCTGCTCTGCTTATAACTTTGCAGAAAACCAATAGGTAAAGGTAAAGGTAAAGGTACCCCTGCCCGAACGGGCCAGTCTTGGCAGACTCTGGGGTTTGTGCACCCATCTCACATCTATTGGCCGGGGGCCAGCGCTGTCCGGAGACACTTCCGGGTCACGTGGCCAGCGTGACAAAGCTGCATCTGGCGAGCCAGCGCAGCACACGGAACGCCGTTTACCTTCCCGCTGGTAAGCGGTACCTATTTATCTACTTGCACCCGGGGGTGCTTTCGAACTGCTAGGTTGGCAGGCGCTGGGACCGAGCAGCGGGAGCGCACCCCGCCTTGGGGATTCGAACCGCCGACCTTTCGATCGGCAAGCCCTAGGCGCTGAGGCTTTAGCCCACAGCGCCACCCGCGTCCCTCAGAAAACCAATAAATACAATAAATAAACAGGAACCAAATGATTTGAAAATATGTCTGCAAAATCCAACCCTTTCTGGTCGACAATCACCCTAGAGGGATGCAGTTAATGCCTCCACCATCAATACACACACACAAACACAATTGCTGGCTTGCTTGCTCAATTTAACAGTGTAGTTCTGCTGTTCTAAAGCATTTGTCTCCCTTTACAATTGTTATGCAGTGGAGAAAATAAGAAGGTAGAAAGCTTCACTAAGCATTCAAGCTATGAGGGAGCTGGGAATCTGGGGAGGGTCAGGAGGTCGCAGACATTAAAAGGAAATAGGATTTTGTTTGTCCTTAATAGAGGACCTTATCCCCTCTGGATCCCTAGAAGAAGGCCCCATTCCCTGCCATTAGTTAGGAAAGGCTGGATGGAACACTCTTTGTTGAGCCTCAAAGACGCTCCCAGGTCAATTGCAGGGCAAGCGGCTCAGTAGATTAACATGTTCATTCTGCTGGCTGGCTACACACTGCCTTCCTGCTGAACTAGCAAGACAGCCTGCCTGGTTCATAGGAGCGTGTGTCTTGAAAAACCTTTGCAAATCATCCATTTCAGTTTGTCTGTTTTCCAGTATTAAGTTCAGGTCTCCACTTCAGGTTGTAATATTTATTTTTTTAAGTCCTTGTGAAAATTTGTCAGCATTTTACTGCAATTTTCTCCTAAGAGACACATTTTTAATGCAATTTTGTCTAATAGACACATTTTTGCAAGACAATTTCCCCAGCTATAGTGAATTTTTCTACTTTGTTTTCCCAAGTATCTTTTATGCACATTTTACTTTGGTTATATGCATTTCTGCGCATATTATTGGGGTGGGAAACTGCATTGCAAAATTTGGAGAAGTGTAAATTTTGAAAGTTGGCTGTGTTCTGGTGTGCATGTTATTTCAGAAAGTGCAAATTAGGCAGATTCATATTTAAATATGCAAACTTTATCAAATTTCTCTCTCATGCCCTTCCTTTCATTTCCCTCTCCACTTTCCTTAGCTTGGCCTTCACATCCAAGTTCATTCTAGGCTTGTTTTTGTGAAGGTGGCATAATCATGCTTGGAAGACAAAGCAGTCAGAGTATTTTGATACATAACACCCTCCTTTCTCTTGCCTTTCATTCTCCTCCCCCTTTTGGAACATACCATTTTAACATTCCACTAACAAAGTACCTCAAAGGGCAAAGCAAGGATGGAAGTGAGGTTACTCTATTTCAGCAAACGATGGCAAGAATCTGCTTTACAGTCAAGGGTCACAGACAGGGCCGTCTTAAGCATATCCGGCACCGTGGTGCAAATATCTCCCCCACCCCATTTCCCAGAGTTGTCGACCTTTTTTAAGGGGGGGGCGACTTCGGTCTGGCTCGTTTACATCACATGGTCTGACGCGCGCTCGGTGCTGCATGTAAGTAAGAGGCGCCTGGATCGCAACCCAGACGGCCTCCCATCTTTGCTTGGTGCCGGGATTGCACAGGCACTTCCCTGCTCCACTCGCAGACTCCGCAGGGAGGCGCACAGGCAGAGATGCGGCCAGAAAGGGGTGGGAGAGACACGCCCACCCCACGCCGCCCCTGTCCCCGATTGCACCCACCAGACACCCAGGCAGCCCCAGAGGGGACGCAAAGGGGCTTCCCTGAGCCGGAGACAGCATGCTCCGATGGGTGGCTGAGAGGAGAGGAGCGGGCTGCCCCAGCACAGGGAAGGGAGCGCACACTGACTCTCCAACCCGGACACTTAGCCTGTGGCGCCCTCCAAAATCTGGCACTCTGGCGCCCTGCGCCACTAATGTCTATGGGTAAGACGCCCCTGATCACAGAAAGGAAAATACTTCTCAGGGCTGGGCCCCACTGTCCGAATGACCAAGAGTCTGAATCCCATACCCAACAGGTACCTGCAAGCTCCTGG
Organism: Podarcis vaucheri; assembly: GCF_965113315.1. Classification (NCBI taxonomy): domain Eukaryota; kingdom Metazoa; phylum Chordata; class Lepidosauria; order Squamata; family Lacertidae; genus Podarcis; species Podarcis vaucheri. The sequence goes on along the minus strand of NC_138758.1, from coordinate 44,897,644 downwards.
AAGCCACAGAACAACACACATTACAAAGAGGGGCATAAACTGAATCACAATTTCCAAGCAGAAACAAAAAGCATCAAACAATAAATGGTAATTGTAGCTTAGTTGGCAGAACATCTCCTTTGCATGCAGAAGGTCCTAGGTTCAATCCCGGGCATCTCAAGGTAGGGCTGGGACTGACCCCTGTCAGAAACACCGCTAATAAGTGTATACAATTCTGAGCTAGACGGACTAAAAGTATGGCTCAGTATGGCAGCTCTCTGTTCTCCTAATGTGCTTGCATTCATTCAATTCAATTGTTTTGGAGCAAATATACAGATCTGGAATAGTCAGTATAATGCCCTAAAGATTTTGTTGGCTTCCTACTCCTATCATGCCAGGGCAGCATAACTATTAGCCAAAAATGATGGGAGTTTCAGTCCAAAAAGATACAGAGGGCACCACATTGCCTACCTCTGATGTAGATAAATTTTGATATAGATAATTTTACTCCGCTATCCGCTCCAGATGTGTTCACATCTCACCAAAAGCTTTGTTACTTTACTTGGACAGTACATTTTGACCTCTATTTTGATTCACTGTTACAAGTGGCAGGGAACACGTTGACTTTGTACTAACTGCTCAGTGTTTGCAGAAAAACACCAAATGTCCAATACTTTGTGCATTTATTTCATTGTTTAAATACGGCCAATATTTTTAAGAATTTCTGGCAGATCTGTGTCCTCCACTTTGGAGAGGTTCTATTCTAGTGTTGCAGCGCTTCTTCCATTTCAACAGAAGTGAGTCAGGATAGAAATCAGCCAGTTACCTACTAGGAACATAGGAAGCTGCCTTATTCAGAGTCAGACCATTATCTACACTGACTGGCAGCTGTGACTCTCCAGAGTTTCAGAGTGGGGTCACCACCAGCCCTACCTGAAGAGGCTGGAGACTCAACATGCATGTGAAGCAGTCACTCTACCACTGAGCTAGTAATTTACCCCATTAAAATATTAACTCTGATTGGTGCTCTCCTAACACATCATGGTAGTTAAGGCCCAGCATCTAGACAAGAAAAAAGTAAAAAGAGTGGCAGCATGTTCCACAGGAAACAAAACATCCCCAAATGTACCAGTACTTTCTGGCACATCTGAACAAAGCAAGCTATGCCTTTGAACACAGGACTATCTGCAGGAGATCTGTCACTGACATCCCTAACACAGAGATGAGGAACATGTAGCCTTTGAGATGCCTTCTTAACTCCTATCTGCCCCTGCCAGCACAGCCAGTGGCTAGGGATATGATGTGAGTTGTTGTTCCATAGCACCTGGAGGGCCACAGGTTGCCTAACACTGCCCTAATGAAGTAACAGCAATACACTTCCCTCTAGTGTTCTTCTTCCATATGGGGGCTGCAATAAAATCAGGAGGGTGCCAGCTTACCTTTTTAGTCTTCACTGTTGAGGCACAACAGTCCCCACCATCATAGTTGCAAAAGGCTCGGTTATTGTTCCCATCACAATAGTTGTCTCCCATAAAAGGCTGAAAGAAAGAAGCCAAATTGAGACGACGACGATGACAACAACAACAACAACAACAACAACAACAACAACAACAACAACAACATTGGATCAGCCCAATGGCCCACTTCCTCTGGCATCCTGCTCTCACAGTGGCCAACTAGATGCCCCAATGGGAAGCCTACAAACAAGACCTGGGCACAACGGCACTTATCCCCCAGCAGGGCTTCTGGCTGATGGACAAGGCCTATTGGTCAATTACCTGGTGTCACTATTACAACCGGTGATTCATTTCACCTCTCCTGTGACATGCCGCATGCTGTGCCACAAAGGTAAATCCACGCCTAGCCAAGCAGGGCTTGAAGTTGCCTTTGAATGGCTGATGAGTTCTGACTTCCAAATTCCACTTTTGCATGGCACATACTTAAACTGTGCAATTCACTCCCACAAGATGCAGTGGGTGACCACCAACTTGGGTGGCTTGTAAAGTGGATTGGACAAATACAAGGGGGAGCAGGCTTTCAATAACTACTAGCTATAATGATGTTCCATGTCCAAAGTTGGAGGCAGTGTGCCTCTGAATGCCATTTACTAGCATTCAAAGGTGGGGAAAGCGCTGTTGTGCTCAGGTCCTACTTGCAGGCATCTCATTGGGGCACCTGGCTGACCTAGTGAGGACACAATGCTAGGCTAGATGGATCTTTGGCCTGATCCAGAAGCAGGGCTCTTCTCACGCACTTATAACACAGTTGGCTGCTTGCACAAAAATCACACCATTTCATTGTTTCCCCATGAAACTGTCCTGCCTGCTGCTGTTTTTGCAGGTGGGGGTCACTTAATTGCATCCCACAGTTCCCATTATGTGACCATTAGGGCTCTCCTGTTCCGCTAATCCTAGATGGAGACACACTGTCCTTTCGGAAGAAGAAACTGTCTCTGGAAAATGAAGTAGGGAGCTAAAAGCAGCCCTTGTTTTGTTTGCAGCTAATTAATTGTGTGGGGTTTTGTTTTGTTTTGTTTTTTAATAGCAGGAGAAATAAAACATAGGGACATCTGAAGAACAATCAGTGAGGACATTTTGGCACTCTTTCCTTTCTGTGGAGCCAAGGTCAAGCTCATAAATATTTCAAGGGGACACTGTGAAACATTTTAGACCCCATAAGTTTTTAAATCACAGTTATTCCCCTCTCTCCATACGCAAACCTGCCCTTGAGGGGCTAGAGGGGAGCATCAATGCCCTTCATTGAGTACCATGACAGGAGAGCTGTCAGCTTGCTCATTGTAAATTTCTAAATTCCTCTTTATTCATTGATGGACTCTAGGGCACTGTACAGCAACACAATACAGTGGTACCTCGGGTTACATATGCTTCAGGTTACAGATGCTTCAGGTTACAGACGCTTCAGGTTACAGACTCTGCTGACCCAAAAATAGTACCATGGGTTAAGAAATTTGCTTCAGGATGAGAACAGAAATCGTGCGGTGGCAGTGCAGCGGCAGTGGGAGGCCCCATTAGCTAAAGTGGTGCTTCAGGTTAAGAACAGTTTCAGGTTAAGAACGAACCTCCAGAATGAATTAAGTTCTTAGCCCGAGGTACCACTGTACAGTAGAACAGAAACAGCAACAAAACTCTTCCACAGGCCCATCTAGGCCAGCATCGTGTTCTCACACGGGTTACCCAGATGCCTCTGAGAGGCTCACAAGCAGGACTTGAGTGCAACAGTGCTTTCCCCACTGGTGATTCCCAGCAACAGGCATTCAGAGGTTTGCTGCCTCCAACAGTGCAGGGAGAAAATAACCAGCATGGTTATTTTCCATTGATAGCCTTTGCTGCCTGTCAGGGAACTGATATCGGAGCGAGAGGCGAAAGGGAGGCTCCCAGATCATGCTGGCGAAGGACCCAGCAGCAGGGGGAGAAACAGCTCAGTAGAGGGGGAAGCCAATCAGCGCAACACCAGGGATAAAGGGGGGCAGACGGGGGAAGTGGAGAGAGGGCTCCAGGACTCTTCACTGGACATCAGTGAGGAGAGCCCAGGTCCTCCGCTACCCACGCCTTCCCTGCGCAGAAGACTCCCGCGCAGTGAGAGGAGGAGGAGACTGGGTGTCAAACAACTTTTATGTTGGAAGAGGTTCAAGAAACACCCACTGACGGATTCTGCCAGTGACTGAGGCAGCCACCATGAGAAGGGGCTGTGCAGTCAGAAAGTTTTAACAAGGCAAATTAGCCGAGAAAGGCACCAGTTTACGCACGAGTAACTCATACCCATTACACTGCCATTAATTCATTTAATCTTCCTTCAACGCCACCATCACTGCATATTTTAGAAACCAGCTTAAAATGCCTGAGATAATGGCATGAAATGAATCACAGAGCCATTCTAGGGAGTGTGTGCCAAAGCCGGGATGCCATCACAGAAAAGATCCTCTCCTTTGTGCATACATAACCAGGCTTCCCCAACTGATGGTTGTCGGAGAAGGGCTTTATTTAAGGATCTTACTGCACAAACACCTCTCCTTTGTGCAAACATAACCAGGCTTCCCCAACTGATGGTTGTCGGAGAAGGGCTTTATTTAAGGATCTTACTGCACAAACAGGATGGTACAGGAAGAAGTGTTCCTTCAGGTATATAGGTCCTGAGACCTTTAGAACCTTAACGGAGGAATAGGGAAGTTGTGATCCTCCAGCTGTTGTTGCACACCAATTCCCACCATCTTTGGCCTGCAGGCTGGGACTTACAGGAACAGAGGTCAGAGAAAGCTTACGCTGAGTCAGACCAATGAATTTTCTTGCTCAGCACTGCCTACACTGATTGGCAGCATCTCTCCAGGATTTCAAAGAAGGGCCTCTCACACAGCTCTACCTGGCGATGCCATTGGGGAATTGAACCATGGGACCTTCTACGCACAATGCAGATGCTCTACCCCTGAGTTATTGCCCCGCCCCATAAGAATGGAAGTCCAACAGTCTCTGGGAGCCATAGGTTCCCAACCCTGCTTTAAAGGTTAACATCAACACTTGAATCAGGCTCAGGGACGAGTAGGCAGCCAATGTCATTCTTTCAGAGTTGGTATAATATAGTTTCACTTAGCTAAAACTTTCAGAATCCAAGCGGCCAGATTCTGAACTAAATTAAACTTCTGAATAATCTCAAGGGGATTATGCCTTCTAGCTCATAAATGAAGAAGGGGTCTCAGGCATATTCCAGTCTTGGGCATACTCCTGTTGTCAAGGATAAACGTCCAAGTCCTTCAACCCAACCCACAAATACACATGATTGTAAAATTATGATTTTTACGTTCCACACTATCTTCCCAAGATGACAAACATGTGGTTCTGAAGCGGTCACCCAACCAGGAACTTACCAGAACCAGGCCTGATTAGCTTCATTAAAGTCGTTATTTCATGTGTTTATACAGACCACACCCTGGAATATGACTCCTGGTTTGTAAGCAATCTATGGCTTGCTTTATAAAAACCATACTTTACTATGCTTTGATGGAATGGGAAACTATGGTCTGATGGTTGGACAATTTCTTAAGTTGAAAGGGAAGGAGAGGAAGAGAGAAGGGAAGTAGAGAGATCACTTCTGATCTCTTTCCACGAGCTTGGAGCAGACTACTCCACGATGGTTCCTTACAGATGATGTCAGTCAACAGCTCCTATAACACCCAGCCAGCATGACCAACAGTCACAGATGATGGAAGTTGTAGTCTGAGAACATCTGAAGGGCAGCAGCTTGGGGAAGACTGGCTAGGAGGATCATTTGAATACATTCACATGTGTACACCTTGGCATCCTTTCGTTGCACATTGTTGTGTGGTTATTGTTTGCCTTCCTCCAAGCTGCTCAGAGCTCCATCTTTCACACCCTCATCCCTTTTCTTTAGCTTTGCAATGACTTTAAGCAAACATAGGAGACCTACTGGAAAATTCACACACATACCCTTAATCAAATCTTGTAGCTGTACCAGGGAGTGAAAACAACACGTCTTGGCCAAAACTATGTCTGTATGCACATACACACCTCAAGAGCGAGTGAGCTAATTTCAAGGAGATGAGTTAAGTGCAAAGCGTAAACACAGATCTATTAATGGAGCAGTGAGACAACTTCTAATCATAGGTATTAAGATTCTCTTTCATCTCTTCCTCCCTTTCTTTTCAATCCTCTGCTTCCTATATACGTGGTTTTTTCTCTAAAGGGGGAACTGGAATTTGTTGCAGGTAATTTTTAGTTCAAGGAAAAGTGTGAAATGAGTGATGTAAGTGTCACCAGAAAGCTCTAAGGTGAGAAGAGGTAATAAAGAAAAGAGAAACAGTGGGGGTTATTTTTTAAGAGTTTAAGGTTTTTGAAGACACTGAATTTTGGGGAAAGGCTGTAGCTCAATGGCGGAACATCTGCTTTGCACACTGAAGGTTCCAACTCTTGGCATCTCCAGGTAGGGCTTGGAATGCCTCCTATCTGAAACCCTGGAGAGCCACAATACTGAGCTATATGGTCTGACTTATTGGATGGCAGCTCTCTATGTTCTTATTTAAAATCAGCTCTGAAGGCCGGAGTCTTAATTTATTATTAGGCAAATGGTCATAGCTCAGTGGTACAGCATCTGATTTGCATGCAGAAGGCCCTAGGTTCAATCCTTGACATCTCCAGGTAGGATTAGGAATGTCTTAAACTCTAGGCCAGGAGTTCCCAATTAGGGGTCCAGGAAGTTCTCGGGGTTTGTGGAACGCACTAGGGGGTCTGCGGCCCCATCCCTTGCCTCCTCCCCAACTATTTTTTTTGTCATTTTTGCACTGTAATATCACAAATTTTATGGTATGTTTTAGCGCTGTGCAATTTTTCAATATATTGGCCAAAATCGGTTTTGAAATCACATCACGATAACAATTTTGATCCAGCAATACACAGCAATATAGCGCTCCTCGCGCGAGGGAAAGCAAAGCAGCCGATTTCAAGGCGCTGCCAATATTGCACAATGATCTCTGTCGAAAACACTGCTGATCTGAGCTGCCTTCCCTCATGCTGAGGGAGACCAGGGCAGCTGATTGCAAGGTGCTGCCTTCCGCTCACACTGACAGAGAACAGGGTAGCTGATCTCCCATACTTCAAGGCACTGTGGCACTACTTTCCCCTGGTGGAGCAGCTATTCTCAGTCAGCAGGAAAGCAGCAGTAGCAGCCACAGTGGACATGCAACTTTGCTGGCTGCCACAACTGGCTGCCCTAGCTTGATGGTCCCCCACCCCCATCGCCTCCCCCTCAAACCATGTGCTGGAGTGACTCCGCTTTCTCTCCTCCCCCCACCCATTTGATGTCCGCAGCTGCTCCTTCCCTCACCCCCATGCCTGATCTCCAATTTCAGACACAAGGAACTAACTCAAGGAGCTCAGACTTAGTCCAGTAGCAAACTGGCAACCAGTGCAGCTCTCTCAGCTGGCAAGTAACATGTGCCCAGTAGCTTGCTCCTGTGAGCTGCCTGGCCATCACATTCTGTTATAACTGCAGCTTCTGGATCACATACAAGGGTAGCCTCATGCGAAATGCACTGTGTACCCAACATAAAAAAATTCCTTCCAGTAGCACCTTAAAGACCAACTAAGTTAGTTCTTGGTATGAGCTTTCGTGTGCATGCACACTTCTTCAGATACATATCTGCATGCACATGAAAGCTCATACCAAGAACTAACTTAGTTGGTCTTTAAGGTGCTACTGGAAGGAATTTTTTTATTTTGACTATGGCAGACCAACACGGCTACCTATCTGTAACTGTGTACCCAACAGCGTTTCAATAGGAACAATGAATTCCTCTTGCTAGGACAGGGACAGGGAGCTGGATCTGCCCAGTGGGTCAGATTCTTATCTCCCAAACCCCTTGCAGGCAAAGTTTGACATCATTTAAGGTCAGATTACATTTTTTTTGGGGGGGGGGTGCCTTCAGAGATATTGTGGAGCATGCTTCAAGGGGATCCACAAAACTCCACAATCAGCTGATGCATCTTATTAATTAGTGAGCCAGCGTGTTGTAGTGGTTAAGAGCAGTGAACTCGTAATCTGGTGAACCGGGTTCGATTCCCCGCTTCTCCACATGCAGCTGCTGGGTGACCTTGGGCTAGTCACAGTTCTCTGAAGTCTCTCAGCCCCACTCACCTCACAGAGTGTTTGTTGTGGGGGTGGAAGGGAAAGGAGGTTGTTAACCGCTTTGAGACTCCTTAGGGTTGTGATAAATCAGGATATCAAATCCAAACTCCTCCTCCTCCTCTTCTTCTTAGTGTTGCTTGGTTTAACACACACAAGAATACATATGCAAGAGTTGGCTCATGGATGCTCACCTCACAACCCTTGATGCAGTGGATCAGTGCAGGATGAGGATACCACTTGAGTTCAGCGGTGCAGACAACGTTCTAGATGGAGGAAAGGAAGCAGGGAGACATTAGGAACAGAAGGAACTGTCTTATATCAAGTCAGACTCACTGGTCTATCTAGCTCATTACAGCTATGGGCAAAACTTTAAAAAGCTCACAACTGTGCCCCAAACCATGTCCGGATTTTCACTTTTTAAATATGGCAACCCTGTTCCTGGAGATTGAACCTGCGGTGGTCTGCATACAAAGCTCAGCTATGGCATTTTCCTTAAGAGACAGTAACGTAGAAAGCTGACTTTCATGGAGTCAGACTATTGGTCCACCTAGCTCAGTACAGTCTACGCTGGCTAACAGAATTTCATACACTTGACATTCCCAGTCCTACCAGGAGATGCCAGGGAACGAACCTGTGGCGACTTCTGCAAAGTGGATGCTCCTCCACTGAGCAACAGGATACTGAGAGACAGGATACCATTTTATCAAGCTATTTCATGGCAACACACTGGTGGCATTTATTTTGCATGTGTTCAGTCTCATCAGGTTTTTACGAAAAGTGTGGTGGTCTATGCACACACACATACATTACCCTTTCCCCCCTGCTAATTCTGAAGGCTAATTTAATCTGTCTGTGGGGAAACCTTGGTGTGTTTTTACAGTTTCGGTCATTTGAGGCTTACCTGGTATGTGCTAGAAAAAGGACTTTTATACTATCTGCACAGGGCTGTTTATCTTTCCAATGCACTCGGATTTTCCACTATTACTCAGGGCCCAGATTGCTCCACCTGTCTTGCAACAGGCCTGGTCTGTGTGAAATGGAAGGGAAAGGAGTCTGGGGAAGGCCGGGCAGGGGGGCGGGGAGGAGGAGAGCCCCGTGCTGTTTATTTGCTGAGTGAGCGAGAAGACTGCAAAATTCAGCAGGGGCCCCCCTTTCTTGGGTCAGATGCCTTCCCAATCGAGCCCTTGACAACCCTCTGGAAACTGAAGGGCTGGTGCTTGCCACAAACAGGAAGATAGTATTTCATTTCATTTCAATCTCTTATTTACCGCAAGATGAGGAATAGAGGAGCATGTTCTTATTTTTAATATTTGGAAAGATTGATGAAGTCATCAAGATGGGCCTCGGGATAATGAGAAGCGGGAAAAGCAACAGATTCTATTCCCCTGAACCCTGAGGGCAAACGAGCTTAGAGGTGCCAATAATTCCCCTCACCTTATCTGGTGGGTGGTATTGCGGCCAGAGCATGGGCCCTGCAGTGATCTGGTGAGGGGGGCGGGGTTTAACTGACTGCCTACTGGCGACTGACCTGAGCCCGCAGGTCTTGGGTGGGCTTTCCCTGGGGGCAGGCCCAGCCAGCCAATCAGCACCACCTGGGCCTGCTCCCAGGAGGGGCGGTATAAACTGTGGCCCAGCCTGGCAGTCCCTTCTTCTGCCGGATCTCCCTCCCTCTAATTTTGTTGCAATTCATACTATGACCTTGCTATGGATCATGTTGGCTGCCATATTGGGGCCATGCAGGAATTTTTTCCACTTGGCAAATTGGCACTGGCCATTTGGTTTGCCTACCTCGTAGCAATCATTACAACTTCGTGAGGTTAGGTACTGGGGAAGCCTTGGTTTTGGCTGGAGGGGAGGTTGTAGCCTCTGCTTGCCCTTCCTTGGTTAATGGTATCCTGTTAAAGGGATCCATGGGGAGTGGCTTCTGTCTGACATCCAGGCAGGGGCTAGGGCTATGACACTCCTCCAACAGAGACCCCTTGGGGATACCCCTATCTTATGCAGGTCATAGAGCCCCCTAGTGGTGATTTACCCTTAGATGCTGTCCCAGGCTGGAGTGATATAATTTGGCTTCACCCGATGCCTATGCCAAACAGTTCACAACTGTAACTGATTGTGACCTATTGGAACCCATAAAACTATATGCTGTTGTCTCATTTGGTTATTAACCCCTTAGGGATCTGCGGAGTCTGGGAGACTTGGCACACAAGGGACAAGAAGATAGCAAGACTTTCTCTTCCATACAGTCAAAAACATCCCTAATAGAGTGGCATTTCCAGGCATCCTCTTTGACAAAAGGAGGGAAGGAGGCTAGTGTGGCACAGGGGTAATTTCCACTCAGCCTGAAACGCACTGGGTGATCTTGGACCAGTTCATTATCAACCTAACCTACCTCGTGTACACCGCTTAGAGATTTTTGACGTATGAAATGATTCAGAAATGCTTTTAAAATAAACAAGATTACAGCCTTAAAGTTTTTCCAAGTGGAAAGAATGACTGTTGCTATTCTTCCTCTTAATAATATTTATTTGAAGACGGCAATACCAAGTCCTTGTGCTAACAGCAGCAGCAGCTGCAAGGCAAATGTGTGTCAGCTGCAGCAAATGCCAGTGTGTTACATTTGGCCCCAACCTGGTTTCAATTCCAGAGGGAAAGTTTTCAAGGTGGTAACAGGCATCGTAAAAGTCTAATGGCCCTGTCTTATATAACACTCACTCTCAGCTGGCTAACCAGTGGCTGTGGCACTGCAAATGACCCCCATACACTGCTTTCTGGTCACTGATGTTGTCTACAAGACACACCTATGTCATACAGGTGCCATGGGTGTCCTCCAACACCCAACACTTACAGCTGCCTTCAATTTTACACCTGCAATCTAGCCCATATTTCCTTGTGGCCATCCCTACCATTGTATTTGTTAAACCTGTGCTGTGAGTTTTGGGCATTCTGTCTCTCAGAGGTAGGCATATAAAGGGAGATAGCTGCACACTGTTTCGGTGACCTGCTACAGAAGATCTTCAATTGAATTCTAGTGGTTTGGGAAATGTATTCCTTTCATAAAGGCCTCAATTTATGCTTGCTGTGCGAGTGGGGGAGTGCAAGCTTGTAGGTGATTGTAGCAACCCAGTGATCTTAATCCCTAGATGAGAAATGGTATTTCAGTCCATGTTGCAGGCAAATGAGGTGAGGACAGTAAGGGTAAAGGACATTTTCCTCCTTCATCATCTAAACAAATCTGAATTAGGGCTGAACATAAACAACTTGCTTCACTCCACGATCATTTCCTAGAGTGTTGTAAAGCACTATTCATTTTTAGCTGTTTTCAACACTCATTTCCAACATAGGCGTGTTATTCCAGTCATCTTCTTTGTTTACATTGCCATCTTCACCCTCACTGTCCTAATTTGCACTATTTCATTCCATTGCCTGTGGAAGCCCATTTGAATGCCTCAATATCACTATCCAACATCTGGTGTGGCAGCATCATAGAAACACTTGTAGATAAAAGCTTAGTTTGCATGTAACACTAAACCATGGTTAAACATAGTTAAACCATAGTTAAGTTGAGGTGTCTGGCGGATGATCACTTAAACCTTGTTTTATTACATAATAGTTAAAAGCACCAGTGAGAGCAGATGAGACATGAGAGTGGTTTGAATTTTTTGTCACTCTTCACTTAAGTTAAAATTAAAGAGGTCTGGATTTGTACAAAATGCAAAGCTATAACTATGGTTTATAAATGAATTATAAACCTTGGTTAGTGGACAACCTTCAAGTTTTTAATGCTTGATGTTTAGCTCTGTTTTCATTTTACAGTGGTACCTCTGGATACGAACAGGATCCGTTCCGGAGCCCCGTTCGCATCCTGAAGTAAACGTAAGATGCAACTGCGTGTCTGTGCGTGCACGGGTCGCATTTTGCCGCTTCTGTGCATGCGTGTGACATCATTTTGAGCATCTGCGCATGTGTGAGCAGCAAAACCCGGAAGTAATGCGCTCCATTACTTCTGGGTCGCCGTGGAGCGCAACCCGAAAATATTCATCCCGAAACTACTTCAACCTGAAGTATGACTGTCTGTTGGAAGCTGCCCAAGAGTGGCAGGAGCAATCCAGTCAGATGAGCGGGGTACAAGCAAGCAAGCAAGCAAGCAAGCAAGCAAACAAACAAACCATAGTTTAAAAACCATAGTTAAGTTGCTGGGCTGGGTTAACACATAACGCTAAACCATGGTTTAGATTTTGTGTGAACTAGGTCACATTTTTGTGGATTGTCACAGCCAACTGGATTGAACAGCTATGTGGGCAATGAAGTTGAGGATAATGAGGGCAATGAATGGCAAATGAGGGCAAGAAGGAGGAGCAGCCAGAGGAAGAAAGGGATTCTGAAGAGCATTGAAACAGTGCAAATCTTCAGCCAAGAGAGCACCCTATCAGTGATTTGTCCAGCTGCATTGAACATGTGACTTTTGAAATAAATGATCAAAATTAAGGAATAGTCATCACACCCCTAACCTGAATTGATTTTCTGCATGCCTCTTCCCATTGAGGGTGAGAGTGACTTGTATTTTTTTCCTCCTTTTTTTGGTCTGTATTCCTGGAATACTTCAGCCTTTCTCTCTGTCACCTCCCCGCAATCTGGGCCACTTTCCCCTTTTTACTACCAGTTATTTCCCCTCCTCTGGCTACCTAATGAGCCCTCCAGGGATATGTAGGTATAAAACTCGTTATGGCTTCTTTCAAGAAACGGCATCAATAAAGGAGGACAGAATGGGGAGGGAGGGGGGAGGGGAAAGCTACAACACTTTCAAGCCTGGATTTTTATTTCACAGTGAATTACAAAACCAAAAAAACAACCCCCCTGAAACCCCACTTGAAAGTCTATATGGTGAGAAAGAGCCTCTAAAATGTAGATAAGGAAGTTTCTAATGTGTTGTGTGGTGCAAAGAGTGACAGGAGGCCCTGTAAGCAGGGGTAGGCTGTTATTATTGTAGGCCACCCACTCTCTGGTCTTATTCTCTGCAAGAAATTGCCCCAATGGCCATGATAGATATGTAAATTCCAAATTTATCTTGAGGTCTGAGGTCGGTCATTCCTCCCTTCCTTTATTTTGTTTCCAAATCTGGATGCTCAAGGACTCTGTTCAGCCTGCTATTTTAAGAGGACCCACCTGATTTGGACTTCACAGGCAAATGTACAAATCTGGAGCTAGTTCTCGTGTCAGTTTTTTACACACACACACCCTTTTGCAATAGTTCTCAATTCAATAAATGTACCTGAGTGTGTACAAAACTGCATGCTTCAGATTAAAAAGCATATGAAAAATGCATACCTGAGGTAAAACAGTGTACAATTCAGCCCAGAAAAAGTGCAAAAATAATGGGAATTTTTATGTGTTTAAAAGATAAATGGGGAAGCAGGGAGCAGATTTATGGATTAACAGAAGTGAATGGCATGGACCAGAAATAGACTGTGAATGCTCTATCCCTATCTTCAGAACAGCCAATTCAATGACAAGGTTTTTGAGTTAGCAATCTTAGAAAATGTGCAATCTGAAAGAAACCTAGAGCCCTCTGACATGGAATGTTGGAAGATCCAGGACAGATAAAAGAAAATACTTCTTCGCAGAGTGCCTAGTTAGACTATGGAACTCGCTGCCACAGGAGGCAGTGATGGCAACAAGCCTAAATGACTTTTTTAAAAGATTAGATAAATGCATGGAGAGGGGTATCAATGACTACTAAACATGTTGGCCATGCTCTGCCTCTACAGTTGGAGGAACAATGCTTCTGAATAGCAGTTGCTGGAAATTGCAGGAGCCAAGAGTTCACTTGTGCTCAGGTCCTGCTTGTGAGCTTTCTTCCCATAGAGGCATCTGGTTTGTCACTGTGGGAAAGGGATGACAAAAGGGATGGACCATTGACTTGACCCAGCAGGCTCTTCTTATGTTCTTAAGATAGACGAAGCCTGAGAATTTGGACTTCTGGGAGAAGTGGAAGGTGATAGGTGATCAAAACTCATTGTTTACTGAGCATTCGACCTGACCTGATTACAGTCAGTTTAGATGGCACAGACTACTGAATGAACATTCATCCTGAGTTGTTTGCAAGGAGACTAGAGCCACCCAACCCTCCCAGTGCTTTTTCCCTATCATTGACCTTTCGGATTGCAAAAAATCCTTTCTCCTCTGGAAATACAAATCAGCTATAATTGTGCAGCCTGAATTTGCTGGCATGTGACTGACCCCTACCCGAAAGCAAGTCACTGCTTGAATGTGGCTAATAATACTAATAATAATTTATATGCTGCCCATCTGACTGATTTGCCCCAACTGCTCTGGGCAACAACTTAAAACATCAAACAAGGTAAAACATCAAACATTAAAAAGTTCCCTTCAGATATCTTCTAAAAGCCAGATAGTTCTTTATTTCCTTGACACTTCATGGGAGGGTATTCCACAGGGAGTGCGTAACTACCAAGAAGGCCCTCTGTCTGGTTCGCTGTAACTTCACTTCTCACAGTGAGGGAACCACCAGAAGGCCCTCAGAGCTGGAACTAAGTGTCCAGGCTGGATGATGGGGGGTGGAGATGCTCCTTCAGGCATACAGGGCCAGAGCCGTTTAGGGCTTTCAAGGTAAGCACCAACATTTTGAATAGTGCTCGGAAACGTACTGCCTCTCCATCACATTTGTACACTTGCCCATAATACCATAAGGTTAAGCATGTATGGCTAGCCCAGGATCATGCTTCCCTCACTGGGATACCCTAGGTAACAAGTTTATAGAGCATTCATCCTGATTCGCATGCACAGTGCTTATGCAGTGGTCAAACTAGGTCCAGTCTTTAGTGACCATTTGTTCTGATGTGTGGATTGGCTATATGACAATGAACATATATAATGACATACATATCCTCCTATTAGTCATTTGTCCAAGCCACACTTTCCTATGCTTTTCTCCATCACTTTCCGAACAAAAAAGGGAGTCCAGTTGTTGTTTTTTTAAGGTAGATTTGTTGCATGATGGCATGTTTTAATCCACCTTAAAAGTGCAAACCTAAAATTCTAGTATGCATTTTAATCCCTTCTATAAGATAACAGCAGTCTGGAAGAACCCAGTGACCAACTAGAGTCATGAAGGCAACATGACATTGTGTCTGGTATTCAGGGGTAGGCTACCTATGAACTAGCAGCACCACTTTGTTCCATAGATTTAGGGGACCCGATGTCACCTGTGTGCATGGTTGGCAGAAGGCCCACACTGTCAGTAGGAGGCTGGGCGTCACCCTGTAACCCAGCGCCCTGCACAGAGGGGATAGGCCAGGCAATGTACCGTGCCTCACCCACCATTCTGGAGAATCCTGCCCATGCTGTTGGGAGGCAGCCGTGTGCCAGAACACCCCATGGTTGGGAGCAGGCTGCAGTGGCGTAGTGTGGGTTGTCAGCACCCGGGGCAAGGCAAGTAATTTGTGCCCCCTAACCCGTGGATTTGCGCCCCCTAACCCATGGATTTGCGCCCCCTAACCCTAACCCCCAGATGTTGCGCCCGGTGCGGCCGGCCCCCCCTGCACCCCCCACGCTACGCCACTGGCAGGCTGGGTGCCCTGACCATGAATTTGCCCAGTTCCGCTTTCAAGACAATCTGCTGGGTTTGTTGCAACCAAACCTACCTAGGAAGCCCATGAGGGGGTCAATGTTCCACGACAACCTATCCATCAAATCACACTTGGGACTATCCACTGACCTTCACTCTTGGAGGGTTCATCCAGTGCTGGATGTCTTGTAATGTCTCATTGGCACGCAACAGGATGGGCTCACTAGGATGGTCTGGGCACAAGATGGTACACTCAGCTCCTTCAAAAATGAAAAAAAGGAAGATTGGGGAGGTGAGGCCCCATTATATATTTATTTTTTTAAATAAATATGATTACACTTGATTGTAAAAGAAACCTCTAAGCAGTATTCAACCCGCAAGCAGTTTATTAATCACCCATTCATTGCACACAACATTTTTATGCCACTTACTCCAAAAATATTTCTATGTGATTTACATAAAATTGCATAAAATGCCCATTTAAAATAGCAATAAAAGCCGACTTTAAGAATATAATAAAATTATCAAAATATAGATACAAATCAACAGAATTTAAAAACAAATGTGCATAATAAAATGTATGGGGAGGCTCACCTAAATAACAACAAAAAGGCTTTCGGCAAGTGAAGAAAGCATTATAACAAAGGCTTGGCCAAAATATCAATAGGCAGGGAATTTCAGAGAATAGATGCTGCCAGATCTTCCAGCTCAGACAAGACAGAGGAGATGGTTCATACACATGGGCCATTAGCACCAAGCACACTTGGGGAACCACTGGGCTCCACACACCCATCCCCACTGACACTTTCTGCTACCTCCCACGCTGGAAGACTGGATTTGTGATTTAACCACAAAAAGTCCTCAGATGTTACTATGTACGTGCAAATCACCAAGGTTAATTTAGATGGCTGGTGGTCACAGCAACCTACTGGGTGCCAAAGTACAACTGCTGCCTGCTGATGCTACCAGCAGCCTGTAAACCAGAGATGAAAGTGAGCTTCCAACATATGAGGGCCCCACTGTAGCAGGGTAAGGAGTTGCCAAGTCCCCTTGCACCTGAAGCTGGACTAGTCACCACAAAGAAGCAAAAGGAGTGGGGTGGAGTTCTCCAATGTGGGACTATCTTTGTAGATGAGGAGTGGGGAATCTTTTTCACCTGGGGGCACACTCCCTCAAGGGCAAGCTTCAAGAGGGGCCACATGCCAAGCAGTACCAAAAGCAGACATGGCTAGATATGTACCATATCCATATTTCATCCAGGCATGAAAGACAGTATCAGTCACAATTCACAGAAACATTACAGCCAGCCTTGTGAAAATCACTAGAGGGTCAATGAGGGGATCCACTGGGGCTGAGGTTCCCCACCCTTGTTATAAAATCTGGCAGTAGAGCTGACAAGATCAGAGGGGGCTTATCTTAACAGGAGAAAGAGCACAACCATTTGCCAGGAAAATGAGAAGGGGAGAGTCTTCCCCGCAAGAAGCCAAATCACCCTTGTCATGGGCCCAGACTAACAAAATGAAATTTAATAGGAACCAATGTGAAATTCTGCAGATGCACAAATCTAAGATGGGGGACACCTGGTTTGCCAGTAGTACATGTGAAAAGGATCTAGGGGTCTTGGTGGATCACAGGCTTAACATGAGCCAAAAGTGTAATGCAGCAGCAAAAACAGCTAATGTTATTCTAAGCTGCATTAACAGTATAGTGTCCAGATCAAGGGAAGTCATAATATCATTCTATTCTGCCTTGGTCAGACCACACCTGGAGTAATGTGTCCAGTTCCGGGCGCCACAATTAAAGAAGGATATTGACAAGCTGGAAAGTGTTCAGAGGGGTGACCAAGATGATCAAGGGTCTGGAAACCAAGCCTTATGAGGAGCAGTTGACAGTGCTGGGTATGTTTGGCCTGGAAAAGAGGAGACTGAGAAGAGATAGAATACCATCTTCAAATATCTCAAGGGCTGTCACATGGAAGAGGGAGCAAGTTTGTTTTTTCCTGCTTTGGAGGATAGGAGTTGAACCAATGGCTTCAAGTTACAAGAAATGAGATTCCAACTACACATCAGGAAGAACTTTCTGACAGTAAGAGCTGTTTGACAGAAGAATGGTCTCCCTTGGGAATTTGTGGGCTCTCCTTCCTTAGAGAGTTTGGATGTCCATCTGTCATGGATTCTTTAGTTGAGATTCGTGTATTGCAGGGGGTTGGACTAGATGACCCTTGGGGTTGGTTCCAATGCTCTGATTCTGAATGTTTTGAATGGAAGGATGGGGGCCAGTTGAGCCAGTAGCACCTACCATCTACATGAATTCCAAATTTGGGCTGTGATGATAAGCTCAGGTCCACTAACCAGGAAGCATCATAATCCATGGACTGCAGCTCAGAGAAGGAGGAGCATCACTGATCCCCAAAGGCATTGTGTCTAAAATCTGCTCACCACTGCAATAGGCATGCCCAGCAGATGAGCGACCCAATGCTAGACAGCATGTCAGAGGCCTCTTCCTTTAAGGATCTCCATTCTCCAGCAAGGGCAATCAGGCTGAATGACTATACAACAGCTCAACCTGCAACCAGCCCATGTTGGAGAAGGTTGCCTCTTCCTTGGTACCTGTCCAGGGTTCTGAAGGGCTTGGCATTGGCCACGCTCTTTCCGAAGTGGATGCAAATGCCTTGCCCCTCAGTCCCCTGCACTGGCTGGCTGCTACGGACCCCTGCCTGCCTCCTCTTCTGAGAGCCAGTGTGGTGTAGTGGTTAAGAGCAGTGGACCCGTAATCTGGTGAACCGGGTTGGCTTCCCCGCTCCTCCACATGCAGCTGCTGGGTGACCTTGGGCCAGTCACACTTCTCTGAAGTCTCTCAGCCCCACTCACCTCACAGAGTGTTTGTTGTGGGGGAGGAAGGGAAAGGAGAATGTTAGCTGCTTTGAGACTCCTGAGGGTAGTGATAAAGTGGGATATCAAATCCAAACAACCCCTCTTCTTCTTCTTCTTCTTCTTCTTCTTCTTCTTCTTCTTCTTCTTCTTCTGCACTCCAGCTTGGCTTCTTCTCCTCATCAGGACTTGATGCAGATCACTTGTACCCAATTTCATAAACTGAAAGCCAGAAGCAAGGCTACTGCACAAACAGGCAAGTTTCCCATATACAGTATGATGCTGGAGTATGAGAATGATAGCTCATGTTCTATGAGTACAGTGGTACCTCTAGTTGCGTTCCGCTTTTGTTACGGACTTTCAGCTTACGAACGCAGAAAACCCAGAAGTGTTTACTTCTGGGTTCTCCACGTGCGCATGCGCAGAAGCAATCTGCGCTCTTCACACATGCACAAAAGCGCTCAACTGTGCTGCACACATGTGCGGAAGAGGCATTCTTGTTGCAGACTTTTTGGGTTGTGAACGGCACCCAGAAATGGATTAAGTCCTCAACTAGAGGTACCATTGTATGTAAGTGCCCTGCAAACTTTACAAAAGACCTGGTTGTATAGAATCATAGAATCATAGAGTTGGAAGAGACCACAAGGGCCATCGAGTCCAACCCCCTGCCAAGCAGGAAACACCATCAGAGCACTCCTGACATATGGTTGTCAAGCCTGTGCTTAAAGACCTCCAAAGTAGGAGACTCCACCACACTCCTTGGAAGCAAATTCCACTGTCGAACAGCTCTTACTGTCAGGAAGTTCTTCCTAATGTTTAGGTGGAATCTTCTTTCTTGTAGTTTGGATCCATTGCTCCGTGTCCGCTTCTCTGGAGCAGCAGAAAACAACCTTTCTCCCTCCTCTATGTGACATCCTTTTATATATTTGAACATGGCTATCATATCACCCCTTAACCTCCTCTTCTCCAGGCTAAACATGCCCAGCTCCCTTAGCCGTTCCTCATAAGGCATCGTTTCCAGGCCTTTGACCATTTTGGTTGCCCTCCTCTGGACACGTTCCAGTTTGTCAGTGTCCTTCTTGAATTGTGGTGCCCAGAACTGGACACAGTACTCCAGGTGTGGTCTGACCAGAGCAGAATACAGTGGCACTATTACTTCCCTTGATCTAGATGCTATACTCCTATTGATGCAGCCCAGAATTGCATTGGCTTTTTTAGCTGCCGCGTCACACTGTTGGCTCATGTCAAGTTTGTAGTCAACCAAGACTCCTAGATCCTTTTCACATGTACTGCTCTCAAGCCAGGTGTCACCCATCTTGTATTTGTGCCTCTCATTTTTTTTGCCCAAGTGCAATACTTTACATTTCTCCCTGTTAAAATTCATCTTGTTTGTTTTGGCCCAGTTCTCTAATCTGTCAAGGTCATTTTGAAGTGTGATCCTGTCCTCTGGGGTGTTAGCCACCCCTCCCAGTTTGGTGTCATCTGCAAATCTGATCAGGATGCCCTTGAGTCCATCATCCAAGTCGTTGATAAAGATGTTGAATAAGACCGGGCCCAAGACAGAACCCTGTGGCACCCCACTAGTCACTCTTCTCCAGGATGAAGAGGAACCATTGATGAGCACCCTTTGGGTTCGGTCAGTCAGCCAGTTACAAATCCACTGAGTGGTAGCATAGTCAAGACCGCATTTTACCAGCTTCTTTACAAGAATATCATGGGGCACCTTGTCAAATGCCTTGCTGAAATCAAGGTAGGCTACATCCACTGCGTTCCCTTCATCTACCAGGCTTGTAATTCTGTCAAAAAACGAGATCAGGTTAGTCTGACATGACTTATTTTTCAGAAATCCATGCTGACTATTGGTGATCACAGCATTCCTTTCTAGGTGCTCACAGACTGTTTGCTTAATGATCTGCTCCAGAATCTTCCCTGCTATTGATGTCAGACTGACTGGGCGGTAATTATTTGGGTCCTCTCTTTTCCCCTTTTTGAAAATAGGAACAACATTTGCCCTCCTCCAGTCTGCCGGGACTTCGCCTGTTCTCCAGGAATTCTCAAAGATGACTGCCAGTGGTTCTGTGATCACATCTGCCAGTTCTTTTAATACTCTTGGATGCAGTTCATCTGGCCCTGGAGACTTGAATACATCTAAATTAGCCAAATATTCTTGTACTATCTCCTTAGTTATTCTGGGCTGTGTTTCCTTTGCTGAATCATTTGCTCCAAATTCTTCAGGTCGGGCATTGTTTTCTTTATCGGAGAAGACTGAGGCAAAGAAGGAATTGAGGAGTTCAGCCCTTTCTGTGTCCCTTGTTTGCATTTCACCATCTTCTCCTCTGAGTGACCCAACTGTTTCTTTGTTCTTCCTTTTGCTACGAACATACCCATAAAAGCCTTTTTTGTTGCTTTTAACCTCTCTAGCAAGCCTGAGTTCATTCTGTGCTTTAGCTTTTCTGACTTTGTGTCTACACGTGCTGGCTATTTGTTTGAATTCCTCTTTGGTGGTTTCCCCCCTTTTCCATTTTTTGTACACATCCTTTTTAAATCTTAATTCAGTTAAAAGTTCTTTAGATAGCCACCCTGGCTTCTTTAGGCACCTTCCATGTTTCCGTCTCATTGGTATTGCCTGACGTTGTGCTTTTACTATCTCCCTCTTAACAAACTCCCAGCCATCATGAACTCCCTTTCCTTTTAGTATTGCTGTCCATGGGATCTCACCCAGCACTTCCCTAAGTTTTATGAAGTCGGCTTTCTTAAAGTCAAGAAATTGAGTCCTAGTATGCTTGGCTGCTCCTTTCCGCTGTATAGTAAACTTCAGAAGAGCATGATCACTCAAGCCTAATGATCCTTCCACATCTACCCCACTAACCAGGTCATCAACATTGGTTAGGACCAGATGTAAAATGGCTGTTCCTCTTGTTGCTTCTCCCACTTTCTGGACAATGAAGTTGTCTGCAAGGCCAGTGAGGAATCTGTTTGACCTTATGCTCTTGGCTGAGTTTGACGTCCAACAAATATCCGGGTAATTGAAGTCCCCCATTACTACTATCTCCCTTCCTTTTGCATGCTTGGTCATCTGTTCCAGGAAGGCATCATCTATGTCCTCCGTTTGGCTTGGGGATCTATAGTAAACTCCCACAATGAGGTCTCCGTTATTCTTCTCTCCCTTAATTTTGACCCAAATGCTCTCACTTTGGCTTTGAGGTTCTAAATCTTGGATCTCTTCACAGGTATACACATCTCTGACATATAACGCCACTCCTCCTCCTTTCTTGTCTGGTCTGTTTCTCTGAAATAGATTGTATCCCCCCATTATTACATTCCAATCGTGGGACTTATCCCACCAGGTTTCAGTGATGCCTATTATGTCATATTTAGTTTGCTGTACCAAGAGCTCAAGCTCATCTTGTTTATTTCCCATGCTTTGCGCATTAGTGTACAGACATTGAAGTCCATTAATCATTTCCCCATGTCTCTTATTTAAGGATTTTTTCATCCCACCACTAGGTCCGCGTGCTGTTTGCTCCATTTGGTCTATGACATTTGGATGATCATCTTCATTAATTGATAGACTCCTACCTTCAGGAGCACTGTCTCCCTCCCCCACATTAGTCAGTTTAAAGCCCTCCTGATGAGGTTTCTGAGATTTTTGGCAAAAACATTTCTCCCAACCGTTGTGAGGTGCAGCCCATCACTTGCCAGAAGTCCATCTTCAAAAACTGCAGTCCGTGATCTAAGAATCCAAACCGTTCCTGTTTACACCATTTGCGAAGCCAGCTGTTCACTTCCACTATTTTCCCCTCTCTCCCTGGGCCATGTCGTTCAACTGGGAGGACAGACGAGATGACAATTTGTGCATTTAGTTGCTTCAATTTCCTGCCGAGAGCCTCGTAGTCTCTTTTGATCTTCTGGAGGCTATTGCTTGCAGTGTCATTGGTTCCCACATGAACCAAGAGGAAGGGGTATTTGTCAGTGGGTTTTATGATTCCTTGCAGTCGTTCAGTTACATCTTGGATCTTAGCCCCGGGGAGACAGCACACTTCCCGAGACATCTTGTCAGGCCCACAGATCACTGCTTCTGTTCCCCTCAGTAGGGAATCCCCTATCACCACTACACGCCTCCTCTTGGGTTTGGTCGGGGTTCTTCCGTGAGCTGTCCGTTCCAAGGTCGCCTGCACATTCCCTGAGGACTGACTTTGCTGTTCGTCTTCATATACCTGATCGACTGTAATGAGGGAGAGATCCTCAAATGGAGTCTGCTCTTCGTCTTCCATGCTAGGGGAGAGGACCTCAAAGCGATTGTGTATTTCTAAACAATCAGAGTGAACCCTGGGCCTCCTACTTCTTTGAGTCACGTTTCTCCATATATCTGGCTCCTGTGTTGGTGAACTATCCTCCTTCTCAGGGGAGTCCCCTGTCTCCTCCTTGGTGGGGACGGTGTGCTCTGTTGCTTCCAAGAAGAGCTCCAGCTCTCTAATTCTTTGGAGCGTAGCTACACGTTCCTCCAGTTGCTGGACTTTGTCTTTTAAAAGGGCAATCAACATGCAATTGCTGCAGGTAAAGCTGCCTGCAACCTTTGGCAAGATGGCAAACATTGCGCAGGAATCGCAGGCGACTGCAGCTGTTCCCTCCCCTTCCATCTTGAGATCGTGTCGTTGGGGGTGGCTACAGAGGTCCTCCATCATAAAAAGCTTGAAGACAGGACAAATAACTTCCCCCACAAAAAAAACCTAGGTCTCCCCCAACAAACGTTTGAGACTAGCTCCCCTAAATCTAAAAGATGGGTATAACTGCGCGCGCCGCAAAGAAACACACACACACAAGAAAACCCTTTTTGCTCCTTCTTCAACTGCTGCCCTGCAAACTCAACAACACCAGTTTAGAAAGTTCACACTGTAAGTATGTGGACATTGCAGGACACATGCAGATGAACAACCCAGTTCTCAGTAAAAAACAAAACAAAACTATGCAGTGTAATACTTAGACTGTTGAACTAGGACCCAGGAGACTGGGATTCAAACATGCACTATGAAGCCCTGGGGTGACCTTGGGCTGGTTGCTGTTGCCTCTCAATCTATTCTAATTTACAGAGGAAAAATTTGAAGGAGGAAGAAAGCATGTACGTTAGCTCGCCTTCCTTAGAGGAAAAGTGGGATATAAATATAATAATTATGATGATCAATAATTGAGAATATAAAATAGAGATGGGGAGAGCCATATAGTTCCCAAAAGCCTGTTGAATTGCCATGCTGTTTTTATTCTCTCCGTGTGTGTGTGTGTGTGTGTGTGTGTGTGTGTGTGTGTGTAGTGTTAATTCTATCCATGTTTAATTGCTTTTAATTATTCCCCCCCCACCTATGTTTTTAGCTGTTCTTATTTTTATCTGCATCCAC